>NC_090235.1:6466250-7207500 GCF_024489055.1 Chanodichthys erythropterus | reverse complement strand
AGCCACAGTAATGTATGAAAGCACACACACTGAGAACTTGTAGGGGGGCGAAAACAATATTGGTTACTCTTAAAACACACCAGTCTTTCAACAGCAGCACTGAGGTGGAGAGACCAGACAAATGTAAGAAAAAAGTCTTTATTTGATAAAAGCTGATAGCCACACAGCACGAGACCTTCAGCAATCATTTTTACCTGCTGTGGATATTAAACAAGACTATTCATTATCAATGTCCTCCTGAGCGAGAGGGTTTTGCTCAGTGTATGTGCATGTATCAGTGGGGTTTATCGTATAGATCAGGCACTGAAAGCAACCTAAAACTTCATCTAAACAAAGAGCTGTTATCGTGCAATCCTGAAAATATATTGCTATCAGCTGCTCGCTGTTCCTTGAGTCCTCTGCTCACGTCTTAGTCTCGCTACTATGTCTCCTCTGTTGGTGGGTTTTCGTTCTCACATTAGCAGTGCATTTACTTGGCTGGGGTAAATTTCCTCTGAAGCTGCTTATTTTGGGTCGTAGCTCATGCTGTGCAGATTGTTAGTTTGTTGAGTAGTGTCTCTCAACAAACAACTTGCTATTAAATGAGAAACATAGAGGGCAGGAAGGGAACTCGAAAAATCCTAGCAATTTTATTGGAATGAAGACACAAAAGAAAACAAATTTCTGACACATTCAGATCATTTCAGCAGATTAATTTTCTCTAAATGAATGGTTAATGTCATGGTGTAATAAACAGTAATACACATCTACTATAGGATTTGATCGTGATTAAACCAGAAAATCACAAAATTGAACACAAAAAAAAGAAATTTCTAAAGCTTAGGCTGCTAAACATTAGATCGCTCACACCTAAGGCAGTTATTGTAAGTGAAATGATCACATATAATAGTTTTGATGTACACTGCAGATGCTGCAGTCCGGCAGTTTGTCGCCATCTCTGTTTGAAACCTGCAATTGCAGTCATATGCGGAATTATTATTGTTACGTGCATTGATTCTCCTCAGCGGATGAATCTAATGTTTGCTGTCAATCACTACACCGTTGTGGATACTGTACTTCGGAATCACAGATTCTACGTCTTAAAAGTATGACCAAAATAAGAATTTTCACCGGAAAATGTCGTCTGAAAAAGTAAGTAACATTTCTGCCACTTTTGTTCTGACCAACTGAGGGAAAAAAGCATTAGGCCTACAATAAATCGCGTTGCCAATGATGATTAAATCTAACGATCGCTTAGCTTGGATCATGCCAAACCGTGCAAATTATTATTACTGTTATATTGTTCTCAAATTGTTCATGTTAACAACATCAGCATTGCGTGACTGTGTATTTAGTGTGTATAAGTGATACCTGTAGATTTCAATTCCTTTCAAGTCTTCTGCTTTTGACTACGGCTGAATCTCCAGTTGTCCCTGATGATTCACTTTCTGGATTACAATCCACCATCGAAATGATACATTAAATTATTTCAGCTGCTGTGAGAACAGACTATAAATGATCTGCTACCAGCAGCATCCTCACGTGATAAAACCGACTAGCCTGGACTCCACCAGATCGCTCTTATTATAAAACATTTTTACAAGCTTACCGTTGTGAATCAGGCAAAGGTACGGAGATAGTTTTGAACACTGGCTGGATATGTACTTGCTTAAAAATTGAATTTGGATAATTTTAAACCGAAAAAAAGTTACGGACTGCAGCTTTAAATCAAATGATGATTTTGTTCTTAATGAGTTTACTCCACCAGGCTACTGATATAAACACGAGCCCCTGATTGTTCATGGCAGCGTTGTTGGAACAATCTATAGAGATATTCTTAATGTTACTCAGAAAACAGGGTGCAGGTTTAATTCATTTGAAGTATTGAAAAAAATCCTTGCTATCTCTTGCTCTGGCTACCGTGTGTAGACCTCCAGGGCCCTATATTGATTTTCTAAAAGAGTTTACGGATTTTCCGTCAGAGCTTTTGGTCAACATTGATAGTGTTGATTGTCGGAGAGTTTTAGATAATACAATGTAGATAATACAAATAATGCATTAGGGGTCCGTTTACAAGACTTACTAAACTCCTTTGGGGTCAAGCAAAACACCACTAGACCCACTCATCATTTTAACCATACACTAGATTTAATGGAACTAATCTTACTGATATAGATATTCTATATTCCGCAAAGCGATGATGTCACTGCACTTGTTAAAATGATAAATTACTTCTAGCTTCTGCCAAAGGCTGCATCTCAATACTAGTTTTACTTGGTCACTATAGATCATGACATACTCTTAGATCAATTACAAAATTACGCCAGTGTTCAGGGACAGGGTGGTTTAGGTCGTACCTATCTGACCATTACCATTTTGTTTATTTAAACAGGGAATTATCCAAGATAACATCAGTAAATTATGGAGTGCCACAAGGGTCTGTTTTAGGCCCTCTGCTATACATGCTGCCTCTTACTAATATTATTAGAAAACATGGAATTAGTTTCCTCTGTTATGCCACCATTATATATTTCAAATGTTACAAAAACAGCCTTCTTCCACCTCAGAAAAATAGCTAAGCTACAGAACATGTTATCTGTTTCTGATGCAGAAAAGCTAGTTAATGCATTCATGACTTCTAGACTGGATTAATGTAATGCACTATTAACTGGTTGTCCTTAATAAACAAACTACAGCAAAATGCAGCTACTACAGTTCTTACCAGGTCAAGAAAATATGATCATAACACCAATTTTATCATCTCTACACTGGTTACCTATTAAGTTCTTTATTGATTAAAAAGTATTGCTACTGACCTATACGGCCCGAAATGGTTCAGCTCGTGTATTTAACTGATCTTCTAATGCCCTACAATCCATCACGCTCTTTAAGGTCACAAAACACTGGACTTCTGGTTGTACCTAGGATATCTAATTCCAATAAAGGAGGGAAAGCGTTTTCGCATTTGGCTTCTAAACTCTGGAATGGCCTTCCTGATGAGGTCCGGGGCTCAGAGACTCTATCCCAGTTTAAATCTGGACTAAAGACAGATCTCTTTAGCCAAGCACTCAAATAATGCACCTCATAACCTTGTACTCCATTTATATCAGATGAAATGCACATGATTATCTTTTGCTTCAAATGTTATTAACCATCCCAAAGTTAACTACGCCAGCTCCACTTTGCCTCTTATGAAGATTTCAGATGCCCCAACACCTGTGAAGAGATGACGCCAACCCCTGCGAGGTCTGAGTCAACATGCACCATTGACAAATTTTCTGTATATTGTAATCATTATGAGCACAGCTTGTAATAATAGCTTTAATTTGATCATTGTTTCTGCCTAAATATATGCCTGATATTAGCTAACTGCATGATTTGTATTATCTTAGAACTGTATCTAACACATTTTATATAATAAAATAAAAAACTGTATCTCATATCTGAAATATACATTGCTTTGAAACAGTCACCTCTGATAACAGATCACTTTAAATTTTAATGTAGAAACATGCAATTTTCTGTAAAGCTGCTTTGAAATCTGTATTGTGAAAAACGCTATATAAATAAATGTGAATTGAACGGAAATGTGAATTGAATATCATCCATATTGCAATTTTATTAAACTAAAAAAGTACATTAAAATTGGAATGGATCTTTCAAAAACAGCAATTGATATTTGATATATACATACATACACACACCCTGATATATTTGCAGTGTTTCTCGAAAAAAGATTAATGAAATGATAAAATGTGAAGCGATAAAGTAAACCGCAATGAGCTGCTCATTTTTGTAAAAATGATGAGTTGCAGCTCATTCTGCAAAGCTTTGTATTGTCTCTCAACAAATTACATGCATTGAGAGAAACACTGAGAGCCAGGAAAGATATTCGAAACTATTTATTTTGTCTGAGTAAAGTCTCTGGAAAAAAAAAAAGAAAAAGAAAAAAGATTTTTAATTGAATGGGAAGTGTTGAGGACAGGGGAGGAACTTCAGAAATCCTTGAGTGAATAATCCGAATTACAATTTTATAAGAATGAAGAGTCTAGGAAAAAAAAAAAAATTAGACTGCCACCAGGAAATTACTGTTGAAACCGCTGCTCGTGTTGATGCGTTTGTGTCTGTTTGAGAGGGACTTCTTAAAATCATTGAGTGCATCATCCATATTGCAATTTCATTAGAAGGAAGGCTGACGAAAATAAACTAGACCGTGACCAGCAATAAACCACAATTTCTTGTGAATCCATTATTATAAGAGGAGGAATGTCAGAGAGGGAGATGACATAAAGCAGTGAAATCACAAAAAGACAGACAGACTTAAACATTTTTTAAAAAGTCTGTTGATTTCAAGGAACATAATGATAAGTATAGTACAAGAAAGAACAAGTGCACTTTCCATCACTGAAACACACAATCAACAAAATTGCCATTTCTCTTCCGAACATCTCAAAAACTTTCAACACCTTTGTTTTCTGTTATGCCCCCCCCCCCTCACACATGGCCCTTTTCCTTGCGATGACACCCAGGACCACTGAACTTTGCTTGTGTAGGAGGAAATTAAAACACACACACGAGTGTAAGAGGTGGGTGGACATTTTGCAGGGACTGACAAAAGACTCATTGTTGAAATAATAATAATTATCAGCAGCAGCTTGACTTCTGATTCATCCCATTATCGCCCATATTCTTTCAGCATTCCACCACTATACTTAGCCGCCAGACTTAGAACGAAAGAGAGAATTAGAGAGAGGTTGAATGCTGAGCTGCCCTTAAAAGCTTTATAAAGATCATGATAATTGAGACGTGCAGGCTGAAATCTGTCCACATGCGAAAAACAGCCCTACTCAGTCCACTGCGGACGATTCTTAATGCCACAAAGAGGATTACATTTATACGCACGCACACACACAAACACACGCTCAAAGTGTTTTTGCTAGCCCTTGTTCCTATTTTGGTGACCTGGTATATTTTTGCTTTACCTTCTCTTTACACAAATCCAATTTGCATACTCATCTGTGATTCGTTCCCGCTCTTACAGATAATGTATTGATTGGCTGGATGGTTTGTGACTGGATTTGCACAACAACTATTAACAACTATTCTATTTGAATATGTTTTAACATCGCCCTGTGGTGAAAATCAAGTTTTCAATGTTGTTCATATGTCTATCTGGTGTTTTTAACATGCTTTAAGACTAAATTCATAAGTCAACACCATTGCTGTGTATTTTCTCTTTAAAACTGCAGTAAACCAAAGGCAGTCTCAAACCCGTGATTTGAAATCGCTGACATCACAAACTACCTTGTAACCAATCACGCCAACGTGCCGGAGGGCTTTAGCATATCATTAACTGACCGCGCAAGGGAGTCTCAAAAGAAGGTTATACTGTTACATTTTTCTGTTGATATGAAAAATCTTGTAGATTTAGCAATATAGCGCGTGTATGATGCATATTACAATGTTATGATGAACTATATGCCTTTCTCCACTGACGTTAAGGTATTCAAAGCATTTCTAAGGATACTGATTGTTAGAAGGCAGCTGTCTGACTCGCAAAGTGGTTTGTGTAACATTAGCATTTTTAGCTGTTTGATAATGTCGTCTAGCAAAACGTTAATCATGTTAATTACCGTTATGTGTCCGACGTTGTAAAAAGCGATACCATTGTGCAGAGTTTACCTCAGTAAGTTGACCGAGTGGATCTCTCAGCTTGTGCAAATGAGTAGAGGCGGGGCTAATTATCATATTTATAGATCCGTGTATATTAAATGAGGCAAGGGTGTAGAGTTACATTTAAGCTATTTTAGGGCACTAAGAATTTTTTCACAGGAAAACACGTTTAAATATGTAATTTTGGTGATTAAAGATGAGTTTTAAGGGATAAAATTATTGACTACTAGATTGACTAAATTTTAGAAGAAGAAACAAACGCACTGCCGTCTGAATTCATGTGTATTCAGATGTATATTCAGATGAATTCGTCGATGAATTCAGATGTATATAAAAAGATGTATACCTTGACAAAGGCTTTTTACCGAAATATTGGTAAATAAACTTTTTGCAAGTTGAGTGTGCGGTCACATCTTTTTATATACATCTGAATAGAGGGACTTTAATGCAATATATTCCTGTTTTTAGCAGTCTTCAGTGTCACACGAAATAATTCTATTATGCTTTATTATTATTATTATTATTATCAATGTTTAAACAGTTATGCCACTTAATATTTTTTAGGAAACAGTGATGCATTTTTCAGGATTCTTTGACAAGTAGAAATAACAGCATTTATTTGAAAAATAAAGCTTTTGTAACATCATAAATGTCTTTACTGTTACTTTTGATCAATTGAATGCAACCTTGCTGAATAATTTAATAAAAAAAAATTAAAAAAAATCATGCTGACCCTAAACTTTTGAATGGTATTGTAAAAACCTAAACACTAAGTTTGCTACTTAAAAAATCTAGACTGGGTAAACCCAGCCTGATCTGCCGGCGATTTGATTTCGCCCGGCAACTCAGTCTGGAAACCCATACTGCTTCTGTAACACTTTTGCGGGAACCAATCACAGACTGGCTTATCCACCTTGCTCGCTATTGGCGGGTATAACACGATGATGATAGAGAAGTGACGGCAAGCAGATCGTGTTCCAAGTGAGATATGATTGTTAAACACCGATTGCAATCTCTATATGATCTACCAGTCTCTCGCACGACCGTCAATCCAATTCCTTTCAACTCCCTCTCGACGATGCCGAATGACTTCTTTTGTTTAGCAATGTAACGAGGCGGGACTCAAGGTAAGATCAGAGTTCGTAGTAAGACAGGCAATGTTCAAACAGTGGCAAACAGGTATATGGCAGAGAGCAGGCAGAATCGTAGAAGAGGAACAGGCAATGAATCAGGGCAGGCAGATATCATTCACAAAACCAGGAAACATTAAACAATCCAAAAGGTCCAAAGGGCAGGCGGCAGAGATTCGTACACGGGGAACAGACAGGATCAGAAACAGGCAGACAGAGAGGGTAAATAACGCTCAGAAATGCTACAGAGTAAACAAGACCTCGCAATGATGTGTGGTGAATGAGAGTCTTATATAGTCCGGTTAATGTGCTGCAGCTGGGTGTGGTGATTAGTGATTAGTGTGGAGTGTGTGCAGGTGACTGGCAGGGAGGATTATGGGAATTGGAGTCTGGGAAGTGACAGGAACATGACACCAAACAAATCACTCGAGTGGGTGTAAATACACTCTAAAAAATGTTGGGTTAAAAACAACCCAAGTTGGGTTGAAAATGGACAAACCCAGCGATTGGGTTGTTTTAACCCAGCGGTTGGGTTAAATGTTTGCCCAACCTGCTGGGTAGTTTTATTTAAACCAACTATTGTTTAAAAATTACTGTATGGCTAGCTTAAAATGAACCCAAAATAGTTGGGAAATTAAAAACCAGATGCAATTAGAGACAACAATAATAGACAAAAGGTGAATGTTTATTAATAAGCTTTAATATTTTATTAATATAAATTTAATAGTTTAATAGTTTATTAATATAAATTTATTAATAAGCAATTTAATAAATGTTTATTGTTTAATAATTATTCATTGAACATTAATAAATGTTCATTTCCAACATACTTTGGGTTAATTTTAATTAAGCAATACAGTAATTTTTAAACAATAGTTGAGTTAAATAAAACTACCCAGCAGGTTGGGCAAACATTTAACCCTACCAATGGGTTAAAACAAGCCAATTGCTGGGTTTGTCCATTTTCAACCCAACTTGGGTTGTTTTTAACCCAGCATTTTTTAGAGTGTACCACTCACTTTCATGTTTTTTTTTTTTTTTTTACATAACCTGCAAAAATCGCTCGATGCCATTGCTGCTTCTACAAACCACTGATCAATGCTACAAACCAATACAAACTAAACCTGTCTGGAGACATTTCGCATCACTTTGCAAAGTACGTCACCCAGATTGTTGATCTGATTGTTTGAAGGACTATCCAATTGCGTGATTAATGCTCGTTGATCACGCCTCTTGTGCAGTAGAAAATACAGTCTCTCCAGACCAATGTTCAATTTTAAATTGAGCTTGGTCTGGTGATAGCCAGACAATAAAAAAATCTGAATCCCATTTGAACCTGTACATGAAAAAGCAGACATCATCTGTTAATAATACATAATGTTGTTTGAAAAAATAGCTCCATCCTTTTCCGTTTCTAACACATTTTCTTTCCCTCTCCCTCTTACAGCAAGTTGAGGAACAGTTTCTTCCGTGGAGCAGCAAATTCAGCAAAAAAACGTTTGTACACTCGCTCCATATTTGATCCATCTGCCAGCCCTACTCAACGGATTAAAGTCACGTCTATCATGTGGCGTCTCTGTAAAACTCCCTCCCCTCCCTCGTTCTTTCTCTTCCTCACACTCATAACTGCATTTCTGCCTCTTCAAATAAAACAGTAGGATTGATTTTTATTTTTTTCCCTCTCCATAAAAGCCGGGTGAAGTGAACCAAATGAATTGGCGGAAGGGAGGGGGATCTTTTTCTTGGGACAGGAGAGAACAATTCCAATCTCAAAGTCAGTTTGATGCAGGCCAATCACTCTAAATTGCTGTCATTGTGAGTTGCTTGAATGAAAAGCATGTAGTAGAAGAACAGATTTAAACGTAGTTTGTTCAGAACTCACTGTGGCCCAAAAATACACTTAGTCTCTCAAGGTCAGATCTTTTCAAAGATTTCGGAAGACAGTAAAGCATATACAGTACACACATTTTTTCTAGTCAGATGTCCTTGAGTAAGTCAGGGTTTTTTAAACTGAGGTGGGCTCCTAAAAAATAACATTCCAAAAAAGATACCATGTTTAATTATATTTTGTTTTGTTTTGTCTTTAGTACAATGACAAATTAAGGCCAAATATTTAATTTTGGAAACAGCATGTTGTCTTTAATATCACACCTGTCATTTCACACACAGTATAGCAGTGTTATTTTAGAATCATTGAGATACTATTAGATTTATTAAGATTTTGAATGAGAGTTTGCTTATATTTTACATGTACATTTTTATTTTAGTAAATTTCTGTTTTTGTTTTTTAAAACAAGTATATGTAATTTTTATTTTAGTTTTCAAGTTAAATTAAATGTAAATGGGAAATGTTAACGTTTATTTCAAGCAACAATTTTTTTAAAAAAAAATGGTGTTTTAGTTCAGTTATAATAATAACTAAATAAATAGGTCTTTATACATCAAGGGTTATAGCAGCCTTTTCTTCCAAGGGGATCATCATATTTGGGCGTTTTTCTCATCAAAAAGTAAAACCCTCAGGTATTGGTCACAGTGACTTGAAAGGTTCATTTTAAAGAGTTTTCAGATTGATTTAACATAATATTATATCTTGCTGTGTCTTTGACTCCTGTGTGTGTTTATGTTTGGGTCCGTCTCAGCAGTGGGACTCAATAGATGGTGTCTTACCTCCCTGATGGAGTGGTTACCTGGATACTGCATGCATAAATAATTGGGCCTGAGACAACTGAGTAAGTGCGTATGTGTGTGTGTGTGTTTGGCTGCCCAGGCTCATGTGGAGTTGCAAAACACCTGCGTTGCTGGCAGCAAAACAGTCTTTTTTTCCTTTTTTGCCGTGAATTAATAAAACACACCATCCTTGACTTGCACTAAAGGTTCTCATCTTATATCTGATGTGCTCTCTGTAGGAGAAGCCAGCGCTACTTCATGGCATCATTTATGCAAATTTGGCTTGCTGGATGATAAACCTGCAGACTTACAGACAGAAGCCATTTCTAGGCACTTGTTGCGGTCACAATTTTCATTTCAGTATAGAATATATAAATATAACATTTAATTAAATAAACTCACACTTCTTAGTACTTTACCATGGCAATTCAGTTAATTCCACAAACTCACACATTAAGCCTTTGCTTTTTCATTTTTATCCTGTTGTGAGTGCCTGAGACTATGAGTGTTATAAGTGAGGCTCTCTTATTCAAAGAGCAGCAGTAGGAATTAATTTTACACCCAAGCAGCATACCTTGCATCGCTGTTTTGAGTGAACTTTTCAGAAGTACCACAGCAAACAGCAATATGCAAAAGAACACACTTTTTTTATTTAAAAAGCTGAATGTTAATCTGTATTAGGGATGCACCAATATTACAATTCTGGATGACAATTATCATCATTTTATGGCCAATACCTGACAGATGAGACAAATTAAATTCTATACTATTTTGATTAAATAATATAAACAATAAAAACTGAACTCAATTTTAAATGCTAAGTTATTTAGAAATGCTAAATTGAATTTGGCCATCATAGCATTATAATGTACAATTTGAAAAATGGATATTCATTAGACTTCTTTAAGATTAAGCTTCCTATGCATCTTATAATATTTATGTGGGGCTTACTATATTTCCTGTAGTAGGATGGCCTTAAAGAAAGCACAAACTAGGGGAATGCTCATTTTAGCTATTCATGGAAATGTTAGTGAACATGTGCACATGGTCAGTGTTGGAAGTACTTTTTTCAAGTAACTAGTAAAGTAATGCATCACTTTTAAATTTACAAGAAAATATTTGAGTTAAGTTTTCAAATAGGTAATGAAAGTTAATTTGTTTTCCCATTTATTGACTGACAGCTCTTCTGTCTCCAATGTTGAGAGAAATAAAGTGCAGAGGTGTTGTGTGCGCTGTGTGAACATGACGGTTATTGTAGTTCTAGACTAAATGTGAACATGCATTTACTCATCTCACTTACACAAACTATGAATATTACGCAAACCCAAATAACTAAATGTTAAATAACGCAAATGTACTTTATGCATTTAATCTCACTTTATTAACCAATGTCTTTGTTGATGACCTTCTATGATGTAATTCAACCATAGCAAAAAATGACTGAAATTATAAAAATCACATTTGTGTTTCATTGTTTTGTTTTTAGTACTTAAGTAAGAGTGTTTCTCCTGTATCCTATTCTTATTTAATCCAGAATGGGAGCACAGCTAAAAAGGTTTGTTTGAGCTGCGCCCTCTACTGTATAGATGTGAATTTGCATTTCACTTTTGGTGTAATTTCTGTCATTAATTACTCACCATCATGTCATTCCACACCCGTAAGATCTTCGTTCATCTTCGCAACATAATTAAAGATATTTTTGATGAAATCTGAGAGGTTTCTGTCTCTCCATAGAGATCCAACGCAACTACCAATACAGGGTCCAGAAAGGTAGGAAAAAGATCATTAAACTCCATGTGACTCCAGTGGCTTAAACTCAATTTTATGAAGCAACGTGACTGCTTTGTGCAAAAAAAAAAAAAAAAACTATTTACACCTTTATTTACAAAATAATATTATCCAAAGCGTGTTGACGCAACAATGCAGCTCTCGCGTGAGTACGTAAATTATGTTTTTTTTGTGCAAACAAAGCACTCACATCACTTCATAAAATTGAGTTTAAGCCACTGGAGTCACATGGAGTACTTTAATGATGTCTTTTTCCTACCTTTCTGGACCTTAGAGTGGTAGTTGTGTTGGATCTATATGGAGAGACAGAAACTTCTCAGACTTCTTCAAAAAGAACTTAATTTGTGTTCCGAAGATAAACGAAAATGTTATGGATGTGGGATGACACAAGGGTGAGTAATTCTCATTTTTTGGGTGAACTGACCTGTTAATCATCTTGTGTATTTATTTATTAATCATGGTGAGGCAAGAGTTCATTTAAAAAAAAAAAAATGATTAGCGGGAAAATGTGACTCACTAGTAGAAGGGAGGATTGGAAGACGGATTATGATTTGAGTGAATTTGAACAAGGTTACTGTGTGAGTGCACTGAAACTCTGGCCTCAATAGTTGAGTTAGTACTGTTTTAGTACCTAAGAGTTTTAGTTTTTAGACTGTTTTTATCGATAAACCATTTTATTTCAGCTCTTAACCATATTTTTGCACATCTACTTTAATAAACATCTCTCTGGAAGGCAACATTGCTCCAGTGATTTCATCTGGGTGTGATTCTCCTTGTGACCACTTGGGTCTCTATACACACACAAACACACACACTAGTGCTGGTGTTTTTGAGTGTAGCTGGCGATTGAAGCATCACATCGGATCATGTAGCACAAATGACTGAGTTTATTAGATACAACCAACAGCCACCCTGAGAGTAGAAGACACATGTTAACATCACAAGTTCTGAGTAACCGTCAAAACAAGACGTTCAGCGCCTCGAGGTGGTTTTCTTTATTGACAGTATGAGTGTACAGTGCTGTCTGGAGCAAGTGCTGTGTGTGTAGTCTCCAGATTTTCACATCATTCTGAGTTTAAACTAATCTCTCATCCTGGCTACGCGCATTTGAACTGGATTATGGCGAATGACAGTGAGATGTCTGTCTGTCTGTGTTTGTAAATTGAGCTGAGTAAGAAATGATACATTCCCCATTTTTCTGGATATATAAAATTGAGCATTTTCATGTAATAAAATGTTTTAGTAAAAAAAATGTAGTATATATGTATGCTTGTTACTATATACTGTTATAATTGTGCAAAAAAATTACATGATTTCATATAAATACATTTTGAAGGTTTTTGACAACAATGGATGTTTAAATGATTAAAAAACATAAAAATAAGTGAATTCTGAGAAAAACTTGATATTTGAAATCAACCCAAACAAACACACCCCGCTCCGCCCCCCAAATGCATGAACAGCAAAATCATGCTTCATGAAAAAAAATCAGTTGAAGATGATGACAAGAACATAAAATTAACATAACATACAGTACAAGACACAAGAGTTGGTTGTTAGTCGCCAGCAGCACACCAGCTCCAGACAAACAAAAATGCTCAAAACTGTCAAAACAACAGCATATCTTGGTTCTGCGAAACACAGCAAAAACCAATGTTACAACATAACCTCATCATCCATTTTCAGGCCTTCCCGCTTTAGGTTTCTCCAGCACTGGAAAGCTTTTTTAATATTTAACACGGGTCCTAAAGCTCTTGTCTGATCATAACCCTTCGATTTCCAGGGATATTCATCTGACCTTTTCTCTTTTGTAATGTCTCTCAACTCTCCCTCTTGCTCACTCTCTCTCCTCCCCCCTCATGAGTTTTTACGCCCCCTACTGCTGATTGGCTATCACTAGGCTATCACAAGTGTGTTGTGGCGCTCAAGCTGATCCACTTTCAACAGCGTTTCACAAAAATCACTTACAATTCACCCAAAAATGAAATTTCTGTCATTAATCTAAAGTAAAATGTTTCAATTAAAGGTACAATTTGTGATATTTTTTTCCACTAGAGGTCGCTAGAAGCCTATTCAAAACAAAGGCGTAGTTTGATGACGCCAAGTTTTAGAGCGGAAACTTGGGACACGTGGTCTCCATCTCAACAGACGGTGCAACAGAATAGGGATTGGAGTCTGGAAGAACTCATGTTCGTGTATGCGATTATTAACGTTACTGTAGTATGAAGCAGAGCAGGAGCGAGTGTTGCGGGAGCTGAACGAGGAGCTGGAGCGATTGATCAACACACGCCTCACGAGCAGCGGGACTTTTATTATGACACAGTCGCCGGCGCCGCTTCCGCTTTTCCGGTCATGAGTTTACGGGAGCTGTCCTTGTCGACAGAACCAGCGGCAGATGGTAAACAGTAATTATGTTCCATAAATAAGTAACACAATCCACCATAAAACGTGCAAGAAGTAAATAAGGAACTGCTTGAAGCAAGCTAGTGGTTTGCTGGACGCTAGACACTACTTCTGCATTTGTCCACGGCACTGTTGTCATGTGGTTTCTACGTCAGTAAAGGCGGTAACAAAGGTAACTGCGTCATTGACAGGCGACTGCACTGCCCCGTGTCACTGTTTAGAATGGGAATTTTCTCATGATTTACAAGTCGTTGAAAACAGAGATATTGTTAGTAATCAGCTGGACAAAATATATAACACTAGCTTAGTGGTTTTTGGATATTTTACTGCAAAAATTTTACATATTGTACCTTTAAAGTGCAAAAGAACACTTTACAATAAGTTCTCATTATTTAACATTAGTAGGCTATTTATTTTCAAACCTTAAAAATGTATTAAAAGAAAAATTTAAGTTTGAAAACAAATAGCCTATTAAATCATTAAGTATTTGGTGCTGTGATGAACAACATTGTGAATACAAATAACTGAAATGCTGTTTGAAGCATTTTAAATACTTCAGTAGCACAGCTGCCTTGATTATGGGGTTTCCAGGGTAACCGCTGCATTTCTGTCAGCACCCTCTGCTGTCAGAAAGTGAATGTGCACTTTAATTCACTCGTTCCGCCATGTGCTTCTCATGCACGTGTTATGCATTTTTTACGATAGATGGGGAAAGTATTCTTAAAATGTATTATAAAAATTTGAATAATTCCTAATAAATAATTAATCACAGTATTTTGAAGTGCCCACAATAACAATATTGTGCATATTCATTATCTTGATATATCGTATAACCAAATATCGGCTGTTTTATATTTGGATGTAAACACAGAAGCGTTGGTAAAGAAGAAATTGTTGAATAAATGTATTATTTTTGCACAAAAAGTATTCTCGTCGCTTCATAACATTAAGGTTGAGCCACTGTAGTCACGTTGACTTTTAACAATGACTTTACTGCTTTTCTTGAATAATGGTAATTATGTTTTTTTTTTTTTTTTTCAATGAACGATTCAGAGACTCCCTCATAAAGAGAGTCATTTGTCTCCACCTACTGACGTAATTATGTAACATGCAGAAAAGTTGTAAAAAGGATGACAAATATTACATATAAATATATATGTATATTTCACTGTATCACCCAGCTCACCAATTATGACTCCTTTCTATGCTGTGTCGAGTCTCTCTCTCTCTCTCTGTAGGAGAACAATCTGCTCTCTGTCAGTCTGTGTTTCACTCTCTTTCCCTGTGAGTGTCAGAGAAGCACAGCAGGGTCTCCCACTCCTCTCCATTTCTCTTCATTTCTCTCCATCACTCATTCTCTAAGAGACATGTATATCCGGCCTTCGTGCCGCAATATCCTTGAAATCCTCAACATGTGCTGCCCTGTAATGTACATCACGCACTGGATACGCTCGGTATATTTTATCATATGTGATGGGTTATTTTGACCCTGTACTCTCTTTGAATACCTCTTGAGTTTATTGTAGTGTATTATGTAGAACCCATCTCAATATCTGCACACTTTCTGGATCACTATGCTATTTTATTCTTAACCACTGGAATTCAGAAGTCAAGAGCATACCTGGGGGTCGACAATTTGTGTGAAATCACTGTTTTCTGTACTCTCAACTATTCATGAGGTGCTCAGTTCCGCCCTTCTTACCACATCTTGTTTTTCATTTGCAATTTTCTATACACTCATCCAATGCACCTCTACTGTAGAGTGTTGGGGATTCAGTTTTATCTATGGCCACATGAAATAGCTTCTCAGGGATTTTTTTGTCCATCTTGTTGCTTCTTTAATTTCGGTTAATGGTCACATGACATGCAGGTAAACAAATTAAGTTTTTTTTTTATCTTTTTAGCATTTGCTGATTTGTTTTTATTTCATTTAAAGGTGCCCTAGAACTTTTTTTAAAAAAGATGTACTATAAGTCTAAGGTGTCCCCTGAATGTGTCTGAAGTTTCAGCTCAAAATACCCCATTGATTTTTTTTAATTCATTTTTTTAACTGCCTATTTTGGGGCATCATGATTCAGGGCTACTGGCCCTTTAATTCTCCTGCTCCACGCCCACGGAGCTCGCACTTGCCTTGAACAGTGCATAAACAAAGTTTACACAGCTAATATAACCCTCAAATGGATCTTTACAAAGTTTTTGTCATGCATGCGTCGGATTATGTGGGTATTGTATACTGTTACATTGTTTACATTTGATTCTGAGTGAATTTGAGGCTATGCTCCGTGTCTAACAGCTAATGCTACACTGTTGGAGAGATTTGTAAAGAATGAAGTTGTTTATGAATTATACAGACTGCAAGTGTTTAAAAATGAAAATAGCGACGGCTCTTGTCTCCGTGAATACAGTAATAACCGATGGTAACTTTAACCACATTTAACAGTACATTAGCAACATGCTAACTTCGGAGGTCTTTTAAACAAATGAGATTTATATAAGAAGGAGGAAACAATGGAGTTTGAGACTCACTGTATGTCATTTCCATGTACTGAACTATTGTTGTTTGACTATGCCAATATAAATTCAATTTTTCATTCGAGGGCACCTTTAATTTGGCATTTTTATGATTTAATGAATGATTAACTTTTCAAGAAATCAATATCCCTCTGCAGTATGGGAAACCCTGACGTAATGTAATGTTTAATGTAGTGGATAACAAAAATTTAATATTTTCTTTCTCTTTGTATTTTTATATAAATGATGGTAAAAGACTGTCCCATTCAAAGCAATATGATGAACAAGTTAGGTCCAAAGTAATCTAAAAGTAGTCAGAATACATTACCTAAAATGTGTATATAAATATATAATATCGATAAAATCCAGCTCTTGAAGTAAAATCAATTCAGTCAACTTTTATGAGCATTCAGATGAACACAAAGCTAAGGCACAAGGACTGAAAGCCACAAAACTCTGAATTTGATTTCATGGTTCTTTAATATCTCTCCCCACTCACCTCTGTGCCATTTCTCTTTCTGTTCAACCTATTCTTTTGGACTTGTCATCTCAGATATAGTAACAAAAGCGTCGCTGCCACCCGTCAAGCCCTCTCCGAGCCAAACATGCACACGGTGCAATGGTGCACCAAAACAAATGGCATAGCTTGATTGTTTTAATGTGCTTAAACTCCCACAGCACAGGCTGTGCCATGTTTTTCAATCTTTTTCTATTCCCCTCTCATTTTCTTGCTCTCACTCTGTGGAGCTCAGCTGCACATTATAAATTCATCTGCTTTCAGAATCTGGATTTGCAACGAAGCCACAGCCGCCCCACTCCGAGTGAACACTAGACAAAATGGTTGCCCGTCTCTTTCTTGTTCTCTCTCCATCCACAAAATCTCTAAAAATAAAGGGTTTTCCATGTTTCTCTTTTCAAGAATCATACTGTTGAGTGCATTATGATAAGCTATACATAGCAGTTGCACGTTCCTGCCAGTTGTTTACTTAGCCTTCTGTTGTATTTCTCTACAGTATGTTTTTGCTGGGTCAAATGGACCTCTGACAGAAACAACATTGCTATAACTGTCTCGTAGTGTGCTCTGTGGTTAAGCACTTGGATAAAGCATTATTACTGCCCAATACAAAGTTCTATCATGAAACTTTCTAGGGGTCCTATTTTAAAGATCTAAGCACATGGTCTGAAGCGCATGGTGCAAGTGCACTTAGGCCGCGTGTCCGAATCCACTTTTGCTAGTTTAAGGACGGGAAAAATGGTCGGCACGCCTGGTGCATGGTCTAAAAGGGTTGTCCCTATTCTCTTAATGAGTAATGTGTAAGTTTTGTGCAATAAACCAATTAGAGTGTCATCTCCCATTCCCTTTAAAAGCCAGTTGCACTCGCGCCATGGTGGATTCGTTGTTTACGTGGTGGAATATGCAAACTAAACGCTTCTCTAGTGAGTAAAAGGATCTGCTCGTGCGCAAGGTTAAAGCACGAGCAGACCATCTACGGGACAAGCCGGATTCCACCAAAGCATTTTTATTATTATGCACCCAATAATAATCTTTTACATTGTAATATTAAATATTTGTAATATTTGGCATGTTTGTGTGCTGCTGCGCATCTCTGTTTGTGTAATAAGCAGTGTACGCGTGTTGTGCAACCGCCTATAGGCACATATTACTAACACGCTCTTTAAATAACAAAACAAATATATTGCGCCATTGACTTTAGAACAGGTTTCAGTTGGTCAATGGCACAGTCTATTTCAATTGCCTCAAAATAGCAACACGCCAACAATGCACCTGAAAACAGCTCGTTTTCAGACCAGCACGCCCACAAATGGGCGCAAATGCATTTGCTATTTAAACAACGTGACGCAGGACGTGAAAATGAAAACTATGTCGGGCTGAAACTAGAAAAAAACACTTGCATCGCGCCTGCTGCCGCTTTTCGCCTGATGTGTGATAGGGCCCTTGATGGCACAGGCTGATATGTCCTTAACTCAATCTGCTTATAATCACATCATTCTCTATAGGGCACAGCTGATTGGTTCCTGCCAAAGCCAATGAGCTTGCTGCTCAACCTTCAAAAACTTGGTCAGCATTTGCTGTAGCAGCGCAGCACGCTTTCAGAAACCCTCCACTAGAGGGTAGATCTGCTATGGGTAATTCATGTATGCTATTTTGCACAGCAGCATAATGTCTTATTTGCTCACAGCAGAAAAAAGTCCTCTACTTGCTCTGCAGAAGCAGCAATAACCAACAACAGCAGCAGCAGCGTAGCAGATCTATTCTGCCAAGACTAAACATATCAACATTGTCATATACATTACCATGCCAAACACTCCTAGAGTTGTCATGACAAAATTGTGTTTTGATGTCAGAGAAATCTGAAGAGAAAATAAAAACAAACATATGCATTTAAATTTTTATTAAATCATTTTACTTTAATAATAGTAATTATTTTAATCATATTATATATATATATATATATATATATATATATATATATATATATATATATATATTATATATATATGTATATATATATATACACACTGTATATACATAGAACATATATTTCATGTATTAAATTTTATGAAATTATATATGTAATTTCAATTTATTAATATATAAACTTATATTATAGGCAATTAATTAAATGTCAGAATGAAATCACAATTGACCCTTCGCCAGGAGTTTGATTGACAAGCGATCTAACCAATCAGAATGGCAAATCCGCCATTTTGTCCGACAAAGCAGTCAGGAGTTAGAAGATTAACATCAGTGGACTTGAACTTGAAAAACTGTTTGTATTTATGTCTTGCCACGGTTTAAACTACATTCCTTCTGATGTTCATTCATGTTTATTTGATGCTATAAATTAACTAGTAGGAAGAGATGATCGGTTCACGATCCTCTTGAGCTGAGGCACTACAGCAATCTGTCACGACACATTAAAGAGCTACAAAATGTTTTTTATTGTTTGAATTTCTATTAAAAAAAAACAATTTGAAAGCTGGGGCTTTGTTTAATATCACGAGTAACCGGCTCTGTCTTATCTGTCGACGTGTTGTCAGTATCCTCTTTGCTACGCGATTCATTTTTCACTGCATGTGGCGTGAGAGCACCATGGCTTGTCGGACATAGCAACAGTAACTAAGGGGGGGCGGGTCTTTACGAAGGGTCAATTCTTATATTTTAATGGAATATTGCAGTATTTACAAAGACATCTCTTCTAAGACAATGACTTGTTTACTGGTGTGAAGGCAGGGTGGACAACCTGTCACTCACATTAAATTCTCCAATAGCAAACCACAACTATCCAATAAATTCCCCATGGTCAAAATCAAGTCCCACCCTACATTTGTTCTTGTTTGCAAAGCCATTTCACTTGAATAAACATCACAATAGTGAAGAAAAGACTATCGGAACTGCCATTTCATGATGACTTTAATATTTTAATTTATTTTAAAAAGTTAAAAAGGTAGCAATTTTAGTTTTATAGTTTAACAAATCAAGTTAAGTACCCCAATGAGCCTGTTTAATTAGCCCCTAGAGAACACATACACATAACCCTGCTGTAGGGAAGCACCAGTACATAGATGGAAAACAAAATGAAGAACTAAAGATTTTAGTGCATCTTTAAAGTCAAAATGGCATTCGCAACCCATTTTACAATCATGACGTGTTATATTTCCACATGAAATATTCAGTAGAAAAAAATTGATTCAGGAATTGATTGCATCATGAAAAGTGAAAGGAGTCAGAGCTGAATGAGTCTGTAGTGGATTGTGGAAAACTACTCGCCCACCTGAAACACCACACAATCACACACATTTTTTTTTTTTTTTTTTGTCAGGACTTCCACATTCACCCTTCTCCATGTCACGCATCTTTTTCCAATCTGTTATTGGCAAGATTTTAGTCAATAGATACCGACAACAATGGCAGAATAGCCAATTAGCTATTGGTTAACATTAAGGCTTATTGACCTCAGCCAAAAAGGAAAGTCATTTCGAGAAGGCAGCATGATATTACATGAAAAAAATGGGAAAAGTGTAGTAGGAAAGTAAAAAAAAAAGGTCAATTTTGATTACATGCTGCTTTAAAACATTGAAATTGTTCTCTTAAGGCATCAGGTTTAAAACCATTTTAGTTCAATGCTGAAATGTGTAATTTTTGTATGTTAAAATTCTTTCTCTTATCTTGCATTTCTCTTTGTTCTGCTCTGTCACTACTCATCAATATGTTTATCTTTTCATCTCTTTTTGTTCTGGAAGGACAAGACCTTGTTTTGTTGCGGGGTCAAAGGTTGACAAGAGGTCAGCTCCAACTCCACTGAACCAAGAAATGCTTTCAAAAACCACCGACCAGCTCTCTCCAAACACACACACACAAATCAATCCATCCATCCATCAGCGAACAGCACTCAACTATGACTTTTCAGCTCTTTTCTTCCTTCTTCGTACAACAATACAGAAAGAGCGACAGAGAAACAGAATGGAGGGACATTTGGGAAAGCCTGAAGCACACTTAACCTCTATTACGGACTGGTGTATGCAGTCCAGCGTTGTAGCGTACAGTGGTAGAGCCACGGGCGATGCAGAGAATCGGGCGCACAGGGACACGACCACTCCACACACACATCTCACTTTAATGCAGAGCCCGATGGCAATGGCACGGGCAACATACTTCACTCATTTGGCCTTATCATCTTATCTTATCTAGGGGAGTTCCCACAAGGCTTCAAGTCAGAAAGCATCAAGAAAGAGAGAAATAAATAATAACAGTGGAAAGATGGAGAGAAAAACCTCATCTTTATCGCTCTGCACATATTTCTCCTCACCCTTACTGAGATCAAAGGCTCCCTGGATGCAAGCCGACTGTTTTCTTACATATTTTCTTTCTTGTTCTAAGCTAACTCAATAACAGAGAGAGAAAAAAAGTGTTTCATTAATATTCATTTCATTCAATCTCCGACACCATTCCGTGACTATAAGAAAATCCACCATATGGTAGATTCTGAAAAGACTGTTTCTTCTCTATTGTGAGAAAACATGTGTTTAGGGAATGTGTCGGGAGGCTCACAAATGATTTTAGAAGTCGGGATCCAAACCAATCAGAAAATGTGTGTTCCCTTCCCGATGTGAAGGAAGATACGGAGCGCGAGAGCACAATGAAGCCCGAGTGCGAAGACGGCCTTGCTCTTTATGAGAGAGAATTGAATTTTTATCTCAAGTTAATATTAAGGTCTTAACAAAACCCCTTCTGATGATTCTCATACAGAAGCGAGAAGTCAGGCTAAACTGACCTCTAGCGGTTCAAGGCTGAAGGGTTTAAGGCGAAATAAAAGATGAGCTTTAAAAAGTTTGCATACGTGCGTTTGAATGCAGTCTGAGGGTGTAACGTGACAGTGAATATCTTCAAATACATCTGTGAAAAGCTCGGCTTCTACTGAAGTTGTACTGATTTTCTGTGCTGGCAAAAGAGAAAGTATAAACTGCCGGTGTGAATTATCGAAGCTAAAAAGTGGAAATGATGAGCAATAAGCCAAAGTTGTCAAACAAGCTGCTAATAATACTGCACGTTAATGCTGGGAAATGGTCTGAGATAATAGTTAACTTCTTTCTTTTTTTTTACTTCAGAGTTCAAACAGCAAGTGTGAATCTTATGCAAGGTGGGTATTTTAGAAATGTGAATGCTAGGGATAGTAGGGAAAAAAAATAGGCTGTGCCAGGTTTAAGTGGTCAAGTTGGTCAACCAGTGGTTAAAGGCAGGGTAGGCAAAAAATTTTGTTCGAAATTTGTTTAAACTTTCTATATATATCCATGCATAATTAAAATGTAAGAACTCTGATAAAAAGAGTATAAAAATCGAGTGACTCTAGACCGTTTAATCTGTATTTAACACAGCTCATTATTTCCATCCGGGACGAAACATAGGATTGGCTTAGGCGACTGTCACTCTCTCGCAACCATGGCAACCACCCTTTTGACACACATGACCTGCCCACTTGCGCGCGCACGTTTGATTTGGGGAATTCAAGAGGCACGCGATCCTAGGAATACCAAAACAATGGCAGAGAAACAGCAAGCAAAATTCACAGTACCGGCCTATGCAGTTAGTGAAGGCAAACCAGGCAAAAAAAGGAAGACAGTAACAGTACAAGAAAAGGCAATGAACAAAAAGCCTTTGGATAAACAAAGAAATAAAACGAGTTAATATCGGCGTGGCTTTCCAGCGATGGCGAGAACTGAGAGCAGGATTGTGCACAGTTTGCACGCATGCATCAATCGGCATTTATCATATATGCATCATATAACAGTGGCAGGTCCCGAGGCAGGCGCGCATAACCGCGGCAGCTCCAGTGGCAGCTCCCCCTGCCACGCAAAGATTTTACTCCCTCTCAACTGAGGGAACTCAAGGGGCTGAAAAGTGACTCCTTGATGGCTTTATTTCTGCTGGACAGGTAAATCTTTCTTTTTGTATTTTGATCATACATATTTTTTTGTTTATTTGTTCATGAAGCATGTGTCATTAGCACACGTAGCTGCGTAATATAGCTAACATAACATTACTTAGCGAGCCGTAGTAGAGACGATAAATAATCTATAGGCCTAGCTCAAGATGATAGCTATAGTGTTGAATTGTGCATAATTTTGCTTTAGATAACTAAATACATGTTTAACAGATAGTAGGCCTAACGTTACTCCGCATCTAGGAACTTTTCTTAGAACTATATTTACCCTCTGTCTAACTCTTTTACCATGTTCACCTGTAAGTTTACCTGCACGTTTTTTTCGCCTTTGTTTTGTTTTTATATTCTCTACCTATGTTTACTGATGTCTTTATCTTGTATCTGTGTGTGTCGTACACACTTTGTTGTATGTGTGTGTTATTATTTTGTCTGCAATGCAGTTGTGAGTTGATATTTGAGTGTATGTTACTCTGTTTATCTGTAGAACAACGTATATGTTATGAATCTTAGACGAAATTCATCTTCATCACAGTGTAAATGATGGTAATGGAAAAACGTGTATCATGCAACCTGTTTTTAGCTTTGCCTTATAGATAACTAGCTCGTTAGCGAATCAAAAAATACATATTTTAAACTTTACCAATATCAATATGCTAGCTTGATAGTGAGTACTAAAATACATCTTGTTTGTTTATCTTTATAATTATAAAGTTATTTTTATTACATGTGATTCTGACAAGATGTCACTACATGCACTGTGCTCCTTCCTCTCCGCTCGTCTCAGGTAAATAATGCGTCTTCCAGCTCAGTGGTCGGAGTCGCGCGTTCATGCGTTTTGGGGGCGTGGCTTTGGAAGGAGCCCAGAAGGGAGGGGGTGGAGTGAATGGAAATAATGAGCTGTCTTTAAAACAGTCGTGAGAGGTCTACAGACACTCGATTTTTATACTTTCTTTTTCAGAGTACTTACATTTTAATTATGTATTGATATATAAATAAAGTTTAAACAAATTTTGAAAAAAAGTTTTTTTATACATTTTTTACCTACCCTGCCTTTAAGCAGCTCAACCAGGTCCCTTAGTTTCACAGAGAAAGTACTGACTATTGAGCTATAAATGCAGCTTATTAGTGCCCATAACTGCCCATGTAGACAGAATAAGTCTGAGTGACATAAAATAACCTTTTGTTTCATTTTTGTGTCTGACAAAAATCATTCATCATTATTTTATGTCTGAGTGACATAAAATAACCTTTTGTTTCATTTTGTGTGACATACAAGGAATGGGTAAATTTGAAATCAATGATACTACAATTACAGGCTGCTGAGGAAAAACTCAAATAATGGCACAAGAGACAGCGCTAGACCTGCTTTCACCAGTTTCTATTAACGATTTCTGTTGAAATTCAACTCATCAGCCTGCATTTGTTCCATAAATATGATTAAAAATAGTCGACCAGTATGGGTTTTTTGAGGGTACATTGAGGGTAAATTGTTTCTAAAAAAAAAAATAAATAAATAAAAACCAACATGATACAATAACAATTAATGGTCTTAAAAATGGCCACTACTTTATTTTGCCAATTTGAATTTAATTAATCAAATTCACTTATCAGCAAATATAAAACGATAAGTTCTTACAGGGATAGGCACAATCGGATTTATATTTAAAAATATCCTGGCTCTTCCAAGCTTTATAATGGTAGTGAATGGTATACCCCAAAAAAATGCATCCATTCATCCATAATAAAAGTAATCCACGTGGCTCCAGGGGGTTAATAAAGGCCTTCTGAAGCAAAACTATGGGTTTTTAAAGAAAAATATCCATATTTAAAACTTTATAAACTAAAATAACTTCTGGCAGACAACTTTATGCATACTTCGCAAGTTGACTTACGCCACAAGAGTAACCCCCTGACGCGATGTATGACGCAGAATGTAGGAGTATCGTAAGTTCGGAAGACGCATCTTGCTGTTAAAAAAAATAGGGCTGTGCAACAAACTCAAGCTCCTCTTCTCTTATATCAAAATCTTCCGACATTTCTCTTTAAAAATTGTAGACTTCTAATTCGTGACCGGTGTTTTGTTTTGCTATCCTCTGAGCTTCCACGGTCACCGTTGCGCCATGCGTCAGCTAAGAGGTTACTCTTCCGCCGCAAATCAATGCGTATGGCCATCTGCCGGAAGCTAGTTATTATAAAGTTTTAAATATGGATATTTTTCTTACAAAACCCATCGCTTCTCTTCAGAAGGACTTTATAAACCCTCTTTTAATATAACTCCTATCTTCTGAAAGTCATATACACCTAATGGCTTGAGGGTGAGTAAATCATCGGATAATTTTCATTAATTGATTGAACTATAGCCTACCTTTAACCATTACCATCCATCCATGATTTTCATTCATGATTTTGAATTAGTTTGTTTGCTAAATTCATATTTAGTTGAAATTCTGGAGTGAAAATTGAATTCAAAAGGCTTTCTCGATTCAGTTTGAATGGCACACAATCCTGGCTGCAATGCATGTTAATTAGATGGTAAATTAGATAAAATGAACTGATAGTCGGTATGTCAATATACACTTAATGTACAAAATGTGAAAACCTAAACATCACACCCATTATGTGCTTGCTGAACATTTAAGGCTTGTACACAACGGGACGAATATCGCGCGTGATTATCGCCGACGTTTAACGCCTCGTGACTAAACAAAGGGCGCCAATGTGAGTGTTCACAGTCTATGGTGCACACCGACGAGAAAAACGCCTCGGGTTCGTTTTTTTGGTTTGACGCGCCGCGTTAAAAACTGGCAGACCAATGAGAGTAGCGCTTTTGTTCACGTAACTGGAATTGCTCAAGTTACAGTAAAACACGACTTGGTGGCGCTCAAGCACAAATCAGCACACATTGACACGAAGACGACGAAGAGAAAGTAAGTAGTAGATGAGGAAAACCCCTACAAACTAGCCCTGGGTCTCAAACAGCTCCCTAGCGTCCTAGGTCGTGTATCACCATGTAAATGAATGTGGCCGACTCCCTGATCAGTGCCCTGACTAGTGAACTATGAGAGCTGACTGAGATGCACGCTATGGGTGCTGCCAGTTCTTGACCATGTGTATTATTTCTGTATTTTTACTGTTTGTTTTTTTTTTCTTTTACATTCAAGAAATATAGTTGAGAATGTCTACTTCATAAATATGTTTTTTGCACTACCATTCACTTGCACTACTGTCATTGTGACTTATTTGCACTACCGTTTCTGACTACCATCTTATATATATATATATATATGGCCTGTGCGCCATTTTATATCTGCATTTTTAGCTTCTTTACCTTTATCTTTCTATTAATATCATAAATATGTTTATTTGCACTACCGTTAAGCACAAGCACCACATACTGTCAGGGAGTGAATTTGCAAGTTCACTCTGTGCATCGCCAGTGAAAATCTCTTGAACACAAAAACACAAAAAACGTCTCGAAAAACGCTGCCGATAAACGCGTGCGATATTCGTCCCAGTGTGTACAGGCCTTTACTTTCAAAACCAGCGGCTGTTAGTAATGGGAGTAACTAGAAGAGCTGATACAAGCAGTAGGCAACACCTAATTTGTCAAAAGTCCTAAATCAGTCACATACTGATCTATAATTTATCAAAAAAGCTTTAAGCTGACCACCCCTCGTTGAGGCCAGGACTGAATGCGCTCAAAGCAGTTGCCAGAAAAAAGAGGCTAACCAGCCGCTACATAACCACCAGCCTCACACCACACTTTCCCACTTACTCGCTCGCTCTCACACAAACACATTCAGAGTACAAAACACTCTCACTCAGAATGGACAGCATCACAAATGGACATCCCACTCAGCACTCCATCTAGCACTAGCGGCCCTATTAGCATCATTAGCCGCTAATATAACGTACATTATGTGGAGATGGACGCAGAACACCAACCTTACTGCTCCTGAGAGTAAACATTCAAGGCCCATTAACCGCTGATCAGAGTACATTAAGAGATGGAGGTTTGTGATCATAACGCAAGATGATTTTCAAGCTAGTGTCTCATTTTAGCCAAACGCTAACACCCCCCAGGACCGTTCCTAAATACATTTAAAAGAAAAGGTGGAAGAGGGGCATAATCTCTTAATTGTCTTCTTTGATGTTCAGTGGTCTAAAAGCTATCTGGAGAGTCTTCTCTACTAAATGGCACTAGAAATTTAGAAGTGTTTCTCTCTCAGTGTTTGAAGAGCCACTGCCTTCTTGTTTGCAACAAAGTTAAAAGGAGCTGGCTGCTGCACCGAGTCATAAACAGCGCATTGATATTAATAGAAGCTAATTATATATTTTATGTGCAGTCAGGCATACAAGTGCATCTACAGCCTCTGCAAACACTAACCAGAGTTTTGGACATGATGAAGTAGTCACCATCTCACTGACACTTCATAGAGATGCCTATTTGATATGTGTGTTTTCATCTGGAAGATTTTACTGTTAAGAGTGTCATTGTGTTGGTAAAAAATAAATCTGTTGGATGTTAGAACAACAATTTGCAGTTTTGGAGATTCTGGTTCATAATGTTTGTAATGTTTAGTTGACAGAACTTTGTACACTTAAAAAAAGTGCTTTAAAAAAAAAAAAGAAAGCAATGCTTTTACAGACACCTTGTAATGCAAGTTTCCTTAAACTTAAGTATGATAGTTATGGAAGCATGTGCAAATAAATAAAGTAATGAAGTGATTGGTAATAGCACTGATTGCAATAAGAAAAGCCAGTTTCTCACAAGAAGTTGTGCCTTTTTCTTCACAATTGTTACTTTATATACGGGCCAATGACTTGATGGGTCATTTTTTGTCCAAAGGCCTTAAAAATAATAATAAAAACACAAAGATATGAAATCCAAAGTATGTAAGGATCTCTTTTATTGAATCCAAAATGTTTTTTTAAAGATTTTGAAGTGTCAAAAGTTCATTCATTTGTGATTAAAATATCTAAAAATGAAATAAATGTACAGTACAGTCCAAAAGTTTGGAACCACTAAGATTTTTAATGTTTTTAAAAGAAGTTTCGTCTGCTCACCAAGGCTACATTTATTTAATTAAAAATACAGTAAAAAACAGTAATATTGTGAAATATTATTACAATTTAAAATAACTGTGTACTATTTAAATATATTTGACAAAGTAATTTATTCCTGTGATGCAAAGCTGAATGTTTTCATTCTGGCATGATTTTTTAACATCATATATCAAAATTGTGCAAAATGGTATTCAAATTATGCGTAGAAGTTGTTGCTTTGTTATGAGAAAATGTACTAAATATAAAATGTTTGATTGTCCTTTTGCCAGCTAGCTAGATATCAGCATGTTAGCATTGTTCGGTATTTGATATAACCAAAAGTGTCATTTGGTAAAACCGAAATTTTAGTTAAACCGAATGACTTTTTTGGTGACAATGTCCTTCTTGCAAAAAAAAAAAAGAAAAAAAAAACTGATTATAAAATCCACAATCTCATTGTTAACACTTTAATAACACTTTTAAAAAACGTATTTGTCAATGACCCATACACTACCGCTGCATTTATTTGGTCAAAAAAAAAAAAAAAAAAGTTATATTGTAAAACATTATTACAATTTAAAATAAATGTTTTCTATTCTAATATATTTTAAAATGTAATCTATACCTGTGATGCAAAGCTGAATTTTCAACATCATTACTTTAGACTTAGTGTCACATGATCCTTCAGAAATCATTCTAATATGATGATTTGCTGCTCAAGAAACATTTGTTTTTATGATCAATATTAAAAACAGTTGTATGTATATTTGAAACAGATTTTTTTCAGGATTCTTTGATGAATAGAAAGTTCAAAAGAACAGCATTATAAATGCAGTAACATTATAAATGTCTTTACTGTCACTTTTTATCAATTTCATGCATTCTTGCTAAATAAAAGTATTGATTTCTTTACAGAAAAATTTAAAGAATTACTGACCTCAGACTTTTGAATGGTAGAGTAACTTTTTATCTCACAAATGATACTCTCATAAATGTGACTTTATATGTCACAAATGTTTTTTGATATTTGAAACTTTATTTCTCATATGTTTTACTCTAAGCCAAAAAGAAAAATAGCTTCTGCATGACATTGTAAGATTAATAAAAGCATTATAAACACATACATTCACACATGGGAGGCTGTGGAAATTGGTGATAAACACCCATGAATATGCACGACCGATCCTACACACGAACACACACATCCATAGCTCCTAATACACTCCAGTCACAGCAGGATGTTGCTTTTATTAGCATATTAAACAAGCTGACGCCTCATTAATGTAAATTTGGTCACGGTCACCTTGAGTTTGTGATACGGTGAGGCACTGGACCCCAGCTAGAACGACAACTTGGTGTGTATCTGTGTGTTTGTGTAACTTTCCCCCAGGCTACTCTCCCTGTGTCTGCCAAGTCTACTGTACTGAAGTTCCTTCCCTCAGCCCGCATTTCAAAAAACATGAGCTGTGAAGTGACGCTTCTAATGGAAGAGGTTTTAAAGAAGCAAAGCTTTGAAGGGTGAAAACACACTCACACTTTTGTACACTGACACCTTGACGGGTTAGCACAAGCTGACATACCTAAGTCTGATTTGGAGGCGTGTCAGATCTGGTTACCATGGATACCAAGAGCCCACGGCACTGTAATAAATGAACACATTCACATACACACACGCACAAGTGCGCACGTATCTCATCTTTATTGGACACAAAACTCAGCCTTTCTTCTTGATTTTCTCTTGCAGGTTGCAACACTAACAGACACGAAAGCACACACAAACACACGTATATTTGCCCACGGCTCCTCACTGCTGAGGTACCAGCTGTATTTCAGACACGCAATCTTCGCCACTAGACTCTTGAAGCGAAAATCGATGCAGATCCGCCTCAAAGTGCTCTCTGGAAAAACTCTGCCACATTAAAAAGAAGCCGACAACCTGTCAGCCGCTTTCTCTCCTGGTGCACTTAAACACTACAAGTACAAAAAAAAAGGAAAAAAAAAAAATTTCATACATTATTTTGCTTTTCAGCTCTTTTGTAGGAGCATTTGTGCTTTTACTTAGAGATTTTTCACCACAAATGGGTGGCGTAATTTTGTGGTGTTGCACACAGGGAGTACACTGTGTCATTGTGAGTGAATTTGAGTTGGCACGCATAAAATCAGAGAAAATTAGGTTTAAAAATACCACACAAAAGGTGTGTGCTGTGGTGATTAGAGACTGTGGCATTAACATGCAGGCAGGGCTGGTCAGGAAATGGTCACAAAAAGAGAAAGAATAGTTCACTTTCGGCAAACTCAAACACCAAGTCATTCAGTACAGAACCAACACAATTATGCATATATACACAGCAAATGAAGAGCTAAATGAACTGAGCTGCAAAGGTATGTGCACAATCTGATGATTATGTGAGATGTAAGACCTAGGGGGGTTGTAATGGTACACGGTTCGGTTCATGCAGTTAGACGACGAATGCAGTCAGTCATGGGCGATACACACTCCAATCTAGAAGGGGGTGCACACGGTAATGCCTGGTAGCCCAACCACTTTTAACCAGCATTAACCACTAATAGCATTAATAATGTTTTGTTACTTTTGATAATAAACAAAGTGTCATCTTTCAAATAATGTCGATTATATCACAAAATTCAAACAATAAATGGCATTTTGACGCTTTTTGATGTGGCGTAACAGACACTGTATAAGTGCCATGTTCAAGCGGCAGCGCGGCGCGTGAGTGAATATATATATATACACAGTACAGTCCAAAAGTTTGGAACCACTAAGATTTTTAATGTTTTTAAAAGAAGTTTCGTCTGCTCACCAAGGCTACATTTATTTAATTAAAAATAAAGTAAAAACAGTAATATTGTGAAATATTATTACAATTTAAAATAACTGTTTTCTATTTAAATATATTTGACAAAGTAATTTATTCCTGTGATGGAAAAGCTGAATTTTCAGCATCATTACTCCAGTCTTCAGTGTCACATGATCCTTCAGAAATCATTCTAAAATGCTGATCTGCTGCTCAAGAAACATTTAATGTGTACAATTGTACAAAATATTTGTGTACAATATTTTTTTTCAGGATTATTTGATGAATACAAAGTTCAAAAGAACAGTGTTTATCTGAAATCTAATCTTTTGTAACATTATAAATGTCTTTACTGCCACTTTTGATTGATTTAATGCATCCTTGCTGAATAAAAGTATTCATTTCTTTAATTTCTTTTCAAAAAAATAAAAATAAAAATTCTTACTGACCCCAAACTTTTGAACGGTAGTGTATAATGCTACAGAAGCTTTGTATTTCAGATAAATGCTGTTCTTTTGAACTTTCTATTCATCAAGGAATCCTGAAAAAAATAAATAAATACACAACTGTTTTCAACATTGAAAATAATCATAAATGTTTCTTGAGCAGCAGATCAGCAAATTAGAATGATTTCTGAAGGATCATGTGACACTGAAGACTGGAGTAATGATGCTGAAAATTCAGCTTTGCATCACAGGAATAAATTACTTTGTCAAATATATTTAAATAGTACACAATTATTTTAAATTGTAATAATATTTCACAATATTACTATTTTTTACTGTATTTTTAATTAAATAAATGTAGCCTTGGTGAGCATATATATATATATATATATATATATATATACACATGTGTGTGTGTGTTTCTAACCCTTGTTTTACACAGGCAGGGCGGGGTTGTTGCATCAAAATGCATTAGCTTTTACACTAGAAATGCGACGTGGTCACATGCATGTCTGACCACTTTTGAATGTGGTTTGAGTGATGGGATCACAAAACGTTTTGGACCCCCGGTTACACCTGTATTTAGCACTGTCAACTTGTGATCAGATCACCTGCGACAGACGTTAATACCAGGTGAAAAGAGGGCCAATGATTTGGAGCACATGCACTTACCACAGGCCACAGCTATGATGAAAAGACGCTATTACAAGTTTTGTACCTCACAGTGCACTATTGTTACCCATATTTAATACAACAAGGTTACAAGATTAATAATTAAAACATAAAATCGATCCAACGAGCATATTTGTGCAGCGGGCGGCTGTTGAATGCAGGCAATGCAGACAAAGTGTGTCAAGCATGATTTGAATAATGCGAAATTCTATTTCATCAATGGAAATTTCTTGTTTCAAAGAATTTTTCATACAGAACTGTAGCTCCACCTCTAACCCTGCAGTTAAAGAGGAATTTAGTGGAATTTATTCTGTATGTGGTGGGCGCGCTTCTGTTCCATAGCATCTAAAACATGTATACACACAGCTGTTTAGACGCTGAAGGAATGCCTCGAGGGAACGACATGTTTCACCATGCTAATGCAAAACACTGCCACAGAAGAACCGCGCGACAAAGAGAATACACTGTCTGACAGCCGTAAAGCCCCATCAAATGCATTTCACACACATGGACGAAACATGTCACATGCATAATGCAGTCAAATCCCAGTGCGCACACACACAGAGCGCATCTCTGCAATAAGTATGCATGCAGGAGGTTGACTGGTTGGTACGGGTAATTTCTGAATCATAATTGGATACGAAAATTGGGGAATATTTACCCTCTTGACTCACACTCACTAATTCTATCAATGCATTAAACCTTCCTTTGTCACTGCAAAAACAAAAATGAACCCCTCCAGCAAGATTAATGTTGTAAATTAAATTCTCATACTCATTCTTTGATTAAAGGTTTTAAAAAGTGTTAAAACCATTATAAAAGATTGAAACAATGGTTAAAATTCAACAAATTGAAACATAAGGATTTATGATACATATACACTACTGTTTTTTTTTTGTTTTTTTTTCTAGTTCAAATAAATACTGTTCTTTTGAACTTTCTATTCATCAAAGAATTCTGAAAAAATGTACCAAAGTTTTCACAAAAATATGAAGCAGCACAACTGTTTTTTTTCCAGTTGATAATAATAAGAAATGTTTCTTGAGCAGCAAATCAGCATATTAGAATGATTTCCGAATCATTGCTGAAAATTCAGCTTTGTATCACAGGAATAAATTACAGTTTAAAATATATTCACATTTAAAAAAAGCTATTTGAAATGGTAATAATATTTCACAATATTGCAATATTTTCACAATATGTTTTTACTGTATTTTTTATCAAATATGTGTGTGTATATATACCATAGCGACCCCAAACTTAAAATTTTTTGTGTTTTATTGGCACAACACATATTTTAAAATAGTGTAAAGCCCTCATTTGCACCGAACATAACTTTAATCATGAATTATGAATTATTAAAACCAAGGGTAATGGTCTGGACATTGAGTGTGTTTTAGCCTATAAGAGCTTAAGCTTTCATTTGCATCTAGATGAGTTATCTATATTTGTTCCATCAGAGATCCAAAATGTGTGAAAACTGTGCCAACCAGACCTGGCCTCCCCATATACATGTATGGTAAAGCATGAGCACACACACACACACACACACACACACACACACACACACACACACACACACACACACACACACACACACACACACACTGCATTTATACTCCATCTGGAGCTCTCAGCTGCTGAGAGAGAGAGAGAGAGAGAGAGAGAGAGAGAGAGAGAGAGAGAGAGAGAGAGAGAGAGAGAGAAAGAGAGATGCACATAGTCTCTCTTTTTTATCCTTCACTTGCTTCTTTCTACCATCTGCCACATTTCTTCCTCCCTTTGCCACCTAACCAATAACACAACATTTTCTATAATGGTTGGGACTTTCTATTGACACTTGTTTTCATAGTGAGCTAATGATAGTTTCGTTCTTCTGAGTTGACACCTAAATTTAACACACAAATAAGCCTTTTTTTACATTTTTAGTAAGACATTTCTATTAACCTATATCATATAAACTACTGTTCAAAAGTTTGGGGTCAGATATTTTTTGTTATTATTAATACTTTCATTCAGCAAGGACACATTAAATCGATCAAAAGCAACAAAAAATATTTGTAACATTATAAATGTCTTCACTATTTCAAAAAAAAGCTGTATGTTTGAACTTTCTTCAGAGAAGAAGGGGATCATGTGACACTGAAGACTGGAGTAATGATGCTGAAAATTCACCTCTATCATCAAAGAATAAAAAAACACCTATTTCACAATAGTACTATTTTTTACTGTGTTTTTAATCCAAAAAATGCATTACCATGCATTTTCATGCATGAATAAAACTTTTGAATAAATGAATAAAATCTAACCTTTTGAACATTATATTAAATATACACCGATCAGGTATAACATTATGACCACTGACAGGTGAAGTGAATAACACTGATTATCTCCTCATCACGGCACCTGTTAGTGGGTGGGATATATTAGGCAGAAAGTGAACATTTTGTCCTCAAAGCTGATGGAGACATGGGTAGGTGTAAGGATTTGAGCGAATTTGACCAAATTGTGATGACTAGACGACTGGGTCAGAGCATCTCCAAAACTGCAGCTCTTGTGGGGTGTTCCAGGTCTGCAGTGGTCAGTATCTATCAAAAGTGCTCCAAGGATGGATCATTGGTGAACCAGCACATGGGAAGCGAAGGCTGACCCGTGTGGTCCGATCCAACAGACGAGCTACTGTAGCTCAAATTGCTCAAGAAGTTAATGCTGGTTCTGATAGAAAGGTGTCAGAACACACAGTGCATCACAGTTTGTTGCGTATGGAGCTGCATAGCTGCAGACCAGTCAGGGTGACCATGCTGACCCCTGTCCACCGCCGAAAGTGCCAACAGTGGGAACGTGAGCATCAGAACTGGACCACGGAGAAATGGAAGAAGGTGGCCTGGTCTGATGAATCACATTTTCTTTTACATCACGTGGATGGCCGGGGGGAACACATAGCACCAGGATGCACTATGGGGAGAAGGCAAGTCTGGTGAAGGCAGTGTGATGCTTTGGGCAATGTTCTGCTGGGAAAACTTGGGAAAAATGTTACTTTGACACGTACCACCTACCGAAGCATTGTTGAGACCATGTACAGCCTTTCATGGAAACGGTATTCCCTTGTGGCCAAGGATAATGCGCCCTGACACAAAGCAAAAATGGTTCAGGAATGGTTTGAGGAGCATAACAATGAGTTAAAGGTGTTGACTTGGCCTCCAAATTCCCCAGATCTCAATCCAGTCGAGCATCTGTGGGATGTGCTGAACAAACAAGTCCGATCCATGGAGGCCAGATACCACAGCACACCTTCCTTCAGGGGTCTAGTGGAGTCCATGTCTCGACGGGTCAGGGCTGTTTTGGCAGCAAAAAATGGACTAACACAATATTAGGAAGGTGGTCGTAATGTTCTGCCTGATCGGTATATACCATAAAATAACTGAATACACACATATACATTGATTCTCTATGACTGTCAACAAGGCCTGTCACTTTTAGCTCATTTTTGGTAGCAAAACTACAGCTTAGCAAATGCACATACACACAAACAGCCATGGGGGTTAAAAACACAAAAATTCACTCAGCATTTGAGTTAAAACATTCTCAAAAACCTTTCCTCAGCTTAAAGTGTGCTCAAAGTTGTGTTTTTTTTAAGTTCATGTATTTATGCAACCATTTGAGATGCCACCAGCACAGCAAGTACAAAGCCCCGTCCACACATGCACAGAGCAGACGGTAAATATGCTTCTTACTCTCTGAAATGGAAACACACACTGGGTCCTTTATCCAATGCACAAAGTCAACATCAAGGCAACACAGACACACACACTCCTTCATGCATAGCAAGCACAAATCTGCAGGCATCATGCCTTAAGACTAAGTGTGAGATTAAAGTGTTCACAGGAAACATTGCGTCTAATCTGCACAAACACACACCTTCATTTCCTCACAGCCGGTACAGTAGTGTAATTATAGCTGGGAGACTAAAAGCATGTTAGTGATGCTACGTAACCACACACAATCATATCCAACATGTGTAATCCTGAGCCAAACATCGCACTGCCTTGAGACTCAATATCCAGTTCACAGTCATAACAAATATTAATCGAGGATCTGATGAAATATTCATCTCTCTTATTAAATATGAAGGGAACATCCAAACCGTGAAGTACACCAAAGACAAATTGCAGTTAGAGCAAACAACTGCATTTGATTAAAACAAATAAGCCATTCATATTTGTAATATTAAATAGGACATGTTCCTGAATCAACATCCTTAAATATATTCACATCCACCAATCAGATTTTAGGGTTGTGTTTTGGATTTAGAGGTGCATTATTCTTTCTCAAACAAAAATGAAATCATAATTTTGATTGAATTATTTATAATTCTGGTTATTGAAAATCCTACATGCATTCTTAGAAGAAGAAAAGGTTGTATAGAGAACCTTAAAGGGTTCTGTCAAGGGCTTTATGTTAAACATGAACGTATTATGTAGTCATTTAAAACATTTCTCCTTCTATAGAACCTTTTTGGCACAAAAAACGTTCTTAAAAATTGTGTCGAGAAACCTAGGGTTCTATATGAACACTCTTTTTTCTAAGATAAAGATAAGAACAATAAAGAAAGCCATAAAGGTTTGGAACAACATAAGGGAGAGTAAATGATGACAGAGTAGAGTGGTGCAGCGATGACACATTTTTATAGGCCAGCCTGAAAGATCGCATCACCCTAGTTCCCTTGACAAAAACCCAACAGGATTTTTCCATTGGCTTTTGGCTTACTGCAGAAATCAAGGTCTGTGACTAACAAAAGCTTATGATTCTTACATGTTTTGTTCATCATGACAGTCTTCACAATTGAGGGCACAATTTTTAGAAATTTTGAAGCGTGAATACAATAAGCTTCCGACAACTCTTTCAGTCTTTGATTAAAAAAAGAAAAGGTTCAGTTATAATCGTTTGCAAGAGTTCGATTATAAACACGAGGCTGTGAAAGCGACTAGCGAGTTTACCTGTTCGGCTGAAGACTTTTAAGGAGGACATGTTCCTGAATCAACATCCTTAAATATATTCATATCAACCAACAAGATTTTAGGATTATATTTAGGATTATATATTAGGATTTAGGGTGATTAACTGAATTCTTTCCAAACAATCTTCAAATATTCGAACTACAGCCAATCGACTTCAACCATCAAAGCTTTCTAATCTTTAAAAACATTTTCCCTGAAAGTTCGAGTTGCAAGAGTGTAATTATAAACCCAGCAAGGCTGGTTACTAGTAAGTAGATGAGCCACTTGTTAGCAACCGCCTTTTACAAAAGTATATTACTGAGGGATTTTATATATATTGTAGAATAAAACATGTAAATATCTTGTGTTCACCACAGACCTTATTTCCAGCATTCAATCAAACACCCATTCAAGAAACCCACTGACTTCAGGAAAATGGAACAGGAATCTATTGTCATTTTTAGGTGAAATATTTAGTTTCTGGTGTGTGCATGAGTGTTTGTGTGTGTTGTTTCATGCTGTGATGTTAAAGTCATGGAGAGAGGGAGACAGTGGGTCTTACAGATGGCACAAAAAGCATATCTGAAGGCCTTTAGCGTGCACACTAATGAACTAGCACGTTCTCTGTGATTTTCAGCACTGTTGTCTTGTTCGAACACATAAAACGCAAGTATCGAGCCAATCATAAGAGCAAATAACCTAACAGGACATCTGTAGGTGGACTTAAAGATTCTCACATATACACATACACGCACTTAGTCACATATTATTTTGATTTTCTTAGCATGTGAAGTATGACTAAGTGTTGACTAAGGCCGCATTTCACAAGAATCAGCTTGTGGCTGAGTGGAAAAACGTTTGTCTGTAAAGTCCTAGGGCATTTCGTCTGAAAAAGAAATGTGGAACTGTAGGGAAAAAGAAAGCAACTGAAAGAAAGTACAGAGCCAAGGAAATAAAAGTTCCAAATAACCGACTAAATCACAACAAAGTGATTCAATTTACAAGAAACATCATGCGAATGATTGCCCGAGCTAAGGTGCAGTCACTCGCCGAGACCTGCAAAAATAGTACGTATTTCTCCCTTATCCACAGCTCATCTGTTCTGGGGAAATTCCATCTCTAATCCGTACGGCGCAGGAAAAATCAGTTCAAGATTCACGTACACTCAGTCAGCACTCAATTTCAAACGTTCAGGAAATGAATCATATATGAACTGAGATTGAAATCAGCCTGTTTAGTAGTAAAACACATGAGGCGTAGTCCGCTAACACACAACACACCTATTTTAAAGGAATAGTTAACTTAAAAATAACAATCCTGTCATCATTTACTCACCCTTTTGTTGTTCCCAACCCATATGACTGTCTTTCTTCCGAAAAACACGTTAGAAAAAATTTCACACTGGATGTTCCATATAACAAAAGCACACAGTGATCAGGGTCTGTCAAATATAGCATTATGAAAATTGTCCATATGACTTTATTCTCAGACTTCTGAAGCCATATGATAGGTTTCTTTAAGAATCAGACCAAAATGTGTTACTGAAATTTCATCAGCACCCTAAATGTGGTGCTTAAAGTTATGTGGAATTGAGAATGAGATTTGAGAGCTGCAGAAGTGAATAACTTTTGGCATACTTTTCACACAAAGCTATCATATCACTTCAGAACACTTAATTTAGCACGAGTCGTTTGGATTACTTTTGTAGTGCGAGTTTTTTGTTGTTTTTGCACATTTGGATAGCCAGTGTTGTAATTGTTTACTAAAACTAACTGAAATGATCAGGGTTATTATAGTTAACTAAAACTAAAACTATAAAAAAACAAAAACAAAACAAAACATTTTTGTTACTTGAAATAATGAACGTTAACTGAAATAACATAAAATATACAAAAACGTATACAAACTTTTACTTGATGTACTAAAATAACTAAAACTGAAAATGAAAATTGTATAAAACATTTTTTTTTTAAACTAATAATAAGCAAAAACAGCCCAAAACACACAAAAATTTAAATGAATCCAAAAAATATAAAATAAATAATAATTAAAAACATTACTATATCAATGACACTAAAACAAAACTGATTTGGTCATTGAAATGAAGCTGAAATAAAATATAATATTAGATAAAAACTTACAAATACAACCAAATTAAATAATAACTATATGAAATAAGTTACTAAAATAACAAAAAACTATATTGAAATATTTTAAAAAACACACACGAAATTACTAAAACAACTAAAATTATATAAGTAGTATTAATATATATTAATATTAATATAATAAATGTATATACGTTATACTAAAATAACAGCGTCTGATTTCTATATGCTTTCTTTCTAAGTAAAATAACTTTTCCTGTATATTGACATGAGTTTTTGGGTGATCCTTTAAGAAAAAAAAAAAAAAAACTTATAATAGACAAGATGGTGGTAAATAAGCCAATATATTAATGTGTTTGGCCTTCACTTTGAAATATTGTTGCTCTACATGAGCTCTTTTCACAATCAGCCAGTGTGTCTTCATAAAACCCCTGAATTATGATGCAAGAATTTTAAAGTAAAACCTCGTCCCCTTCCCACAACATAATACTGACTCACTCAAACAAGCAACAAAACAAATATTCCTGACTGAACCCACTTGACCACGACTAGTCATCAGAAACTTATTCACAAGAAAGGACAACATACATCTGCAGTCAAATCAAAGCTTAAGTTTCGAGACAGATTGAGCCATTTCCCCATTTACATTCCTCTGCACTGATTGATGGGAAATTCAGCTCTTTTTTCCCCTGATTCGAGTCCCTGACAAACTCTTCAATCAAATAAAAACATCTTTTGACGGACTTCACAGAGCACCACTTCATCAGTTATAATTATGCACTTAATTGCACAGTCTCAAGACTTGCCTATATATTAACTGCTTTACAGTTATCAATCATACTGTGAGAGGCAGAATGCATTGTGGGTAATGTGTCTATCTGCAGTCACTGAGCAGCAGTTTTATCGGTGTTACCCGTTTCAAACTGTCACATGCCTGTATTTCACTGCGATCAGATTTGGGGCCATTATGCTGAGATTAACGCAGCAGATGACAGTAATAAATGCTCTCCACCCTTTACTTTCATGTAATTGGGTGTTATCTTTTAGTGAAGGAGGGAAAAAAATTGCTCTTGTGAAAGTGGTTTGAAAATGCTGCTTTCGATAACCGAATTAAACTCTCGCTATGTGCGTCAAATACTTTGCAGGTCCCTTTTAAACCGTGTTGACGGCCTTTCACGTGCCAGTCCCGGTGGACACGGCTGTCCCATTTGTCCATCACGCTAACCCGGGAGGACGCGTGTGGGCATCTGTATCGTCAGATGCACAGCATGAGCTGCGGAGTCCTCTAATGCGCTGATTTATTCCATACTGTGTTTGTTTGTGTATGTGACAACACCAGGAACCGGAGAAAAACATGAATAAAAGCCGAAAGAAATAAACAAACAAAAGCGAGAACATGAAATGCGCTGTGCGTACAAGCTGTTCGGCGAGTGATTCGCTTCATCCAGCCATTTGACAACTGGATCTTTTGTGTCACCGCTATCTGAACCAAAACAGAACAAGTGTGTCTCCACACAAGATAGACTGACAGAGAGATGGAGGAAGGGAAGCCCCAATGAAAGCGGCCCATTCTGATTGTGCAAGATTATGATGATTGTATAAGACTTAGAGGAGATAGACGGACAGATCAAAGCAGAGGTATTAGTGCCCTTCAGAAATGAAGATATGATAGACAGATGAAGACAGTGAGAGAGAGAGAGGCCACAGAGCAAATGAATTCATAAAACAGGAGCAAACAGTGAAAAAATGAATAAGAGCAGATAATATAATGCATATAAAGTGTTTCCAAATTGACTGAAATCTATGGAATGAAGCACCAAGTAACTGCATTACTGTGTTGCATGAAGCATAAAAGTGGTCAAAGTTCAAATAATGTCAACTTTGACTCTATAAATTACTGGGCTTTTTAAAGCGGAACTCAGTAAGATTTGCAAAGCTCCCCCTACAGGTTCCTTCAGTGAATCACACTGTCGTAAATACTCCAAGCGCAGCTCTGGACTACAACGACTACAACGCTCACAAGCGCAGTAGTTTTGCAAATACAGTACAAGAAATCTCGATGGAGGTGGGTAATTTTCGAAATTGTCTTATAAAGACATAATATATACATTGTTTTTGAAGTACCGTAAAGCATTTTGTCACTCTCGCGTGAACGTGAACATGAGGCGAGATTGTGTCGGGTCGGCGAAGCTCAACTTGCAAGTGCTGTTTTCTGGCGTAGACGTGCCACAGGGGGTCAGTGCTCGCCTCAAACACACCACTACAAGTCAATTAACCATCGTAAGGACGGTTAAATGAAGATAAAAAAAGTTGCTTTAAATATCCAACTAAATTAAATGATGAATTAAAGGTTTATTTCACTTCAGAATAAAAATTTTCTGATAATTTATTCACCCCCATGTCATCCAAGATGTTTATGGCTTTCTTTCTTCAGTTGAAAAGAAATTTAGGTTTTTGAAGAAAACCATATTTTTTTTTACATACATACATACATACACATATATATATATATACACATATATATATATACACATATATACACATATATATATACATATATATACATATATACATATACATATATACATATATATATACATATATATACATATACATATATACACATATATACACACACACATATATATACACACACACATATATATACACACACACATATATACACACACACATATATACACACACACACATATATATATATATATATATATATATATATATATCTATATATATATATATATATATATACACATACACATACACACATATGCATATATATACACACAAACACACATACATATACATATATATATATATATACACACATACATACATACATACATAGATACATACACATATATACATATACATATATATATTTATTATTTTATTTTTTTCCCTAAAAAACTAAAATAAAATTTAAACCACAAATGCTCGTCTTGCACTGCTCTGCGATGCTGCATGCATTACATTGGAAAGGTTACACGTGACGTAGGCGAAAGTACCGCGGTAAGGCAAAAAAAAAAAAAAGACTCCATCTCATTTTCCCCTCCAACTTCAAAATCGTCCGACATTGTTGTTTTACTTTTTTTGTAGTATAGGTATCGCTTTGAGACACTGGATGGGTACTTCCGCATACATCTCGCATGACCTTTCTAACGTGATTACACGTCTGGGATCAGAGACCTTTGAAGCTGCATTGAAACTCCAATGTGGACCTTCAACCCGTTGAACCCCAGTGAAGTCCACTATAAGGAGAAAAATCCTGGAATGTTTTCATCAAAAACCTTCATTTCTTTTTAACTGAAGAAAGAAATACAAACATCTTGGATGACATGGGGGTGAGTAAATTATCAGGAAATTTTAATTCTGATGTGAACTAATCCTTTAAATACGAATATTAAATAATAATATAATACATACAAATTTAAATATTTATTATAAAATAAATAATTAAAAATATTAATAAAAACCTTTTTAATAATGAATTGCTCCTGCTGAGAGTGTAATTTGTGTGTAATAGTGTAATCTCACATGTGCTGCATTGCTAGAATTTGATTTACTAAAGAAATTATGCAAATCAGATGATGTTACAAACATAAAATAAGTGACAATATTTGTATAGTGCAATTCTTATAGGCTGCTTTTCAAAAATCAAAATGGTGAATTAAATAAAAATATTAAATAATAATATAATAAATATTTTTTTTTTTTAAATATTAATTTATAATAATATTATTTCAACTAAGAATTTTTAAGAATAAATTGCGCTTGTTGATGGTGTCATTTGTTTGTATGCGCTATGTTGCTTTAGAATTTGATTCTCTGAGGAATTATGCGAATCAGACTATGCTACAAACATTCAAAGTAAGTGTAGGTCAACATCTGCATAGTGTAATTCCTAATCTTGTAGGCTGGTCTAAAATGTCCGACAGTTACAGTGCTAACTGACTTTGAGGAGTGGCGATGGCACAGAATGCTAGCACAGATAGCAGCTGGGTAAGACGGACTGCAGTGGACTGATGCTAAAAAACTGCATGCAAAATGTGATGCAACTGTTTGTGAAATCACACCATGTGTATGTAGATGCACTGAAATCATCATGTGCATTCACAGATTGAGTCTATATGAATTAACATAGTAAAATCGCCTCTTTCAAAATAGTAAATATGATAGTAAATACAAATATTAATATGAAAGGGCCTTTAAAGACAAAGGAGGGAAAAAATGAGCACAGGATAATACAGCTAAGCCATCAGCACCATTTAAGTGTGTTTCTGTTGAGCGCTGATGACAAATTGAGGAAAGCCTGCAGAGGAGAAAAGAAGATTAATAAAACAACTGAAAGAATGAGAATTGAAATCGTGCTTCCTGCCGGCTCCTGGGATGAAGTGAAAGGTTATTAATATCAAGATGTTAAAGTTGCAAATAATAGGTCCTACTGAAGATCTGAGAGAGCCTGGTATCGCCTCCAACTTCCAGCGGCCACAGAATATTGACTCAAATGTAAATAGACCCACCAGACGTGTTTTCCTGCTGTACTTGTGTGGACTGAAGCCCGTTTGTGTTGTTATTCGCAAGATTATTAATATTTAACAGAGACGGAAGTCGATAAAAGCCAATATTAATTATAAACGCTGCTTGCTCTAATCAAATTGCTAAATTCGGTCGCCTCTACTTGGCATTGTTCACGTGAGCTCATAAAATCTCGTTTGTTTCTCTGCACTTATTCAACCACTCCATCCAATTTCTGCTTCCCATTGTTAAAGTGATGAGATAAGAAGAAAAAAGGAGTGCGAAAAATGAGGTGAATCATTTCAACATTCTGGGTGCATTAAAGATGCATCGCATGTGTCAGGGTGAGCGCTGCATGTCGGGAACTGTGCGGGAGGGGAAAGTAATGGATTAAACATTGAGCGATCCACACAGCGCCTGTAGGTATACACAAACACACACACACAAAAACACTGCATCCAAATCATTTCCGTCTCACAAAGCTATTCTTAGTAGCGAGACTAACCTTCCTTTCCCAGTCCAACCAGAGGGTATGTTAAATCACACTTTTAAGTGTTCAATTTGCCAATCAAACCCACTTTAGTCAGTGACAGCGGCAATTAACGGCAGAATATATGAGCGTTTGGCTGTGTCAGTGTGATCAGAGTGATATTTCGGGCTTTTTGAACATCACAGCGGCTGACCGTGTGACACGTACAAGCGCTCAAGCGACAGCTTTTCAACTTCCTCTGAGTGACACAAACCATCAGAGGCAGTTACAGGTCCAGCTGGACTTCGCGATAGAGGTGTGTGCCAAAAAACAGTCTGTTAACATAGCAATTAGTTTGTAATTAGCAGAAATAATTATCAGAAATTCAAAACATCACCCCAAAATGCACCCACACTTGGCCGCCCACACCTCCTCGAACACGTGGACACACGCTGGAAGCATTTTGGACAGATCTGATACAAATATATTAGGAGTTTCATTAAGAATGAATTGCGCATGCCGGTAGCGTTGTTTGTTTTGCATGTTTTAACGCCCAATTCACTAAAGGAATTATGCAAATCAAGTACCAGTACAAACATACCCACAAAATTAGTACTCAATGCGATTTGCATGCCAAAATTCCCCATCTTCAAGGCCTGTTCTGAGTCATTGGTAACAAAAGATGGCAAACTACCATGATCTGGCATACTTTACTAGGACTGTACATCACTCCGTGACCCAAATCTTGAGTCATTTCTTTAAAGTCTGACATATACTATATATAATACATTTCAGGGACAACAAATGATGAAAACAGGTTATTATTAAATAAAAAATTAATTATAAAAATACTAAACTGGATAGATAGATAAACAACAGATGAAAACAAGACAGACAGATAGATACAGGATAGATAGATAGATAGATAGATAGATAGATAGATAGATAGATAGATAGATAGATAGATAGATAGATAGATAGATAGATAGATAGATAGATAGATAGATAGATAGATAGATAGATAGATAGAATGAACAACAGACAAATACAGGACAGACAGATAGAATGAACAACAGACGAATACAAGACAGACAGACAGACAGACAGACAGACAGACAGACAGACAGACAGACAGACAGACAGACAGACAGATAGATAGATAGATAGATAGATAGATAGATAGATAGATAGATAGATAGATAGATAGATAGATAGATAGATAGATAGATAGATAGATAGAATGAACAACAGACAAATACAGGACAGACAGATAGACAGACAGATAGAATGAACAACAGACGAATACAAGACAGACAGACAGACAGATAGATAGATAGATAGATAGATAGATAGATAGATAGATAGATAGATAGATAGATAGATAGATAAACAGATAGACAGATAGACAGATAGATAGAATGAACAACAGACGAATACAAGACAGACAGAAAGATAGACAGTCAGACAGAATGAATGAACAACAGACAAATACAGGAAGGATAGATAGATAGATAGATAGATAGATAGATAGATAGATAGATAGATAGATAGATAGATAGATAGATAGATAGATAGATAGATAGATAGATAGATAGATAGATAGATAGATAGATAGATAGATAGATAGATAGATAGATAGATAGATGACCCAAATCTTGAGTCATTTCTTTAAAGTCTGACATATACTATATATAATACATTTCAGGGACAACAAATGATGAAAACAGGTTATTATTAAATAAAAAATTAATTATAAAAATACTAAACTGGATAGATATATAAACAACAGATGAAAACAAGACAGACAGACAGATAGATACAGGATAGATAGATAGATAGATAGATAGATAGATAGATAGATAGATAGATAGATAGATAGATAGATAGATAGATAGATAGATAGATAGATAGATAGATAGATAGATAGATAGATAGATAGAATGAACAACAGACAAATACAGGACAGACAGATAGAATGAATGAACAACAGACGAATACAAGACAGACAGACAGACAGACAGACAGACAGATAGATAGATAGATAGATAGATAGATAGATAGATAGATAGATAGATAGATAGATAGATAGATAGATAGATAGATAGATAGATAGAATGAACAACAGACAAATACAGGACAGACAGAAAGATAGACAGTCAGACAGAATGAATGAACAACAGACAAATACAAGATAGATAGATAGATAGATAGATAGATAGATAGATAGATAGATAGATAGATAGATAGATAGATAGATAGATAGATAGATAGATAGATAGATAGATAGATAGATAGATAGATAGATAGATAGATAGATAGATAGATAGATAGATAGATAGATGACCCAAATCTTGAGTCATTTCTTTAAAGTCTGACATATACTATATATAATACATTTCAGGGACAACAAATGATGAAAACAGGTTATTATTAAATAAAAAATTAATTATAAAAATACTAAACTGGATAGATAGATAAACAACAGATGAAAACAAGACAGACAGACAGACAGATAGATAGACAGATAGACAGATAGACAGATAGACAGATAGATAGATAGATAGATAGATAGATAGATAGATAGATAGATAGATAGATAGATAGATAGATAGATAGATAGATAGATAGATAGAATGAACAACAGATAAATACAGGACAGACAGAAAGATAGATAGACAGTCAGACAGAATGAATGAACAACAGACAAATACAGGATAGATAGATAGATAGATAGATAGATAGATAGATAGATAGATAGATAGATAGATAGATAGATAGATAGATAGATAGATAGATAGATAGATAGATAGATAGATAGATAGATAGATAGAATGAACAACAGACAAATACAGGACAGACAGATAGAATGAATGAACAACAGACGAATACAAGACAGACAGACAGACAGACAGACAGACAGATAGACAGATAGATGCCAAAAATGCACACACACATCTAGATAAAGACCTGTGCCCGGCTAGAACGCTTCATCTTTTTATCTTCATCTGATGAATAACTGTTGTTGTAATCAATAGAAAATATGCACAAAGATTGTAAATGAAATCAGTTGACTGCCTGCTTTCCTCGGGTGGTAATAGCAAATAGTTAATAGGGAAATAGTTTTGTGAATAAAACACATTCTATTAAAAGCCCTAATTTACATAGAATGGAGGTGTGATAGTGTTGAAAAGAATGACAATGAGTTTATTTAAACACACTGGCACAATATTTCAGCACATTTAGAGTCAGGTTCAACTGTATCACAGGCCCTGACGACGGCCTTGGTACTTTGTGAATAAGACGGAGGTTTTTGTGCTGAAAAACTCAGCAACTGCTCAGTGAATTCAGCTCAGACTGTTTTTGACACTGGAAGAAACTGGGACACATTGGGCACAAATTCTGATAGAGTCTTCAGTCTGTTCTCTGAAAAAGTGTCCAGCTCAGGTATTGTGCTCAGAGAGTGGCAGACAGAGGAAAAGCCTGACAAAAGGAAAGAGGGAAATAGAGGGAGGGAGAAGGAGAGGCAAAGAAAGGCTGGGCCATTTCAGAGTCTCGACCGTATCTTTCTCTCTCTCTCTCTCTCTCTCTCTCTCCCAACCGAGAGAGACAGTGTTCCTGTCGAACTCTACTGTCATGCACTAATGGATGTCTGAAGATAAACACACACACACACACACACACACACACACTCGTGTACAGGCATTCTCAGAAACACACACTAACAGTATCAGTGTGGTAGACATATCATCCATAACAAAACACAAAGACAGATACTCACACACATGGAGGCAGATAGCGGTCTCTCTCACAGGTAGCTCTAGCCGAAGGTGCTGAATCCAAATTTACAGGAACGCTATGGTTCAATACTTCATATAACACAAACAGTTCTCACAAAACAAGCCCACACACATCATCCATTTCACCAGTGGGCATTACTAGCATTTTCTACAGAATGAAAAACATGTTTTAGTGTTGTTACTTCAGTGAAATTAAATGGATTTGCTGAGCTGTGCGCTATTCTAGCGACTGTCATGGCGGCCAAGCAAATCCACCATATTTTTACAAATACTTGTACAATGAACTGTTTTTTAGGTGAGCATGTAGTTGTATATGAAGATATATGTAGTTGAATGTAGAAATATGTGACTCTTATTTAATCATAGAACCTATTTTACTATTTGTTTAGACGTTTTTTGGAGATGCGAGCTCTTTAGGCCATCAGCGGCTGTTCAGTGCTCGTGTACCCAAAATCTGTGACGCTTGTACCATTTCATCACAGTTTCAGAAAGAAACCTACACCATCCAGCTCTCACATTCCTCAACACTTTGTCTCTCTAAGCAAATCAACCTGTGAAGAAACAAAACTCAGGTGAAAACACTATTTTAGGCAACGGGAGCTGCTGTAGCACTTCAGAGAAGAACACACAAACATCATGATCTAACCTCCACGGTTTTGTCTACATGAAAGCGGGGGGAAGTCCCACAGAGAGAGACTGCATGTGTGAATGAGAGGCTGTGAGTATGTGTCAGTGTGTTTCGCTGCGTTTTGGGGAGACCCTTGCGGAGGAGAATGAGAACAAAAGATTGAAATGGAGAAATAAGAGAGTGGAGTGGAGTTTAACAGTGAGTCTGGCGAATCCTCCAGAGCCATTTATCTGTCCATCTGTATCGAGCTGCAGCGAGTAATGGAGAGACAAGAGCTATATTCACACACAGGGGACGAAGAACACACTCATACTGACACGCTTGCGTATAGTTATGCCATGTTTAAAGACATTCACCACATCTGGATCTCTCTAAAATGAGAGAGTAAAAAAAGCATTCAGGGTGCTGAGATCGCAACATTAGTTTAACTTCTCTGAATTAGCATCTTAAGTGCACGATTACAGTGATCCATAATTATAAAAATGTAATGCAGATGGATGCAAGAACACCTATGTGAACAGCCTCTAATTACCGTTTTAAAAACAGCACTTTTCACAAATAGGGAACAAACTGGTGTCTTATTTGTTTTAATAAGCTATATTAGACCAACTGGGATCCGGGGACCCCCAGGGGCCACAAGGGAGTGCTACCAGGGCCCATGGAAAAGTTTAGAGAAAAACAACATAAAAAAGGAAAATTAAATAAATAATGACATTTTTAAAAAATAAAAAATAAATTTGATTAAGTAAATTAAACAATTGATATCAAATAAATTAATACATTTAAATAAAAATATACAATTTAAATGTATGTATTAAAATATAAAATTGAAATAAAACTAATATATATATATATATATATATATATATATATATACTATAACAGTACTATAGGAAGTAAAAAACAAACTAACAAAAAAAAATTATAATGGCATGTAACAGAAACTAAACATTTTCCAAATAATTTCACAGTATAAACTGGGTCTTTCTAAATGAAAATATATAGCTTCCTTTTGAATTTAAAGGGTTAGTTCACCCAAAAATGAAATTTTCTGTCATTAATTACTCACCCTCATCTCTTTCCAAACCTGCAAATCCTTCTCTGGAACTTAAAGGTGCCATCGAATTGAAAATTGAATTTATCTCGGCATGGTTGAATAACAAGAGTTCAGTACATGGAAATGACATACAGTGAGTCTCAAACACCAATGTTTCCTCCTTCTTATGTAAATCTCAATTGTTTAAAAGACTCCGAAGAACAGGCGAATCTCAACATAACACCGACTGTTACGTAACAGTCAGGATCATTAATATGTACGCCCCCAATATTTGCATATGCCAGCCCATGTTCAAGGCATTACACAAGGGCAGCCAGAATTAACATCTGAATCTGTGCACAGCTGAATCATCAGACTAGGTAAGCAAGCAAGAAAAGTAGCGAAAAATGGCAGATGGAGCAATAATAACTGACATGATCCATGATAACATGATATTTTTAGTGATATTTGTAAATTGTCTTTCTAAATGTTTCGTTAGCATGTTGCTAATGTAAGGTTAAAGTTACCATTGTTTCTTACTGTATTCACAGAGACAAGAGCCGTCGTTATTTTCATTATTAAACACTTGCAGTCTGTATAATTCATAAACAACTTCATTCTTTATAAATCTCTCCAACAGTGTAGCATTAGCCGTTAGCCTCAGAGCACAGCCTCAAATTCATTCAGAATCAAATGTAAACATCCAAATAAACACTGTATTTACGCGATTAGACATGCTGCATGACGAACACTTTGTAAAGATCCATTTTGAGGGTTATATTAGCTGTGTGAACTAACACTGTTTATGCAATGATAGAGTCGAGAGCTCGGGAGGGGGCGGAGAGTGCACGATTTAAAGGGGCCACAGCATGAATCGGCGCACTTCTAAATATGCCTCAAAATAGGCAGTTAAAAAATTAATTTAAAAAAATCTATGGGGTAATTTGAGCTACAACTTCACAGACACATTCAGGGGACACCTTAGACTTTTATTACATCTTGTAAAAAAATGTTCGATGGCACCTTTAAATGATGGTAATTTTGTTGCTTTCTATGGAAGATAAAAAAAACTCTCGGATTTCATCAAAAATATATTCATTTGTGCTCCGAAGATGAATGACGATCTTTCAGGTTTGGAACGACATGAGGGTGAGTAATTAATGACAGAATTTTTGGGTGAACTAACCCATTAAGAATAGGGTCCCTTGCATGTGGATGATCATATTTATTGGGGTTCTTCAGTGATTTGAAGAACCTATAAGCAAAAAATGAACATGAAGAACTTTAAAAATAGCAAATCAAGATGTTGCAAATGGCTCGTAAAAGGAAAAAAAAAAGGCAAACAACAAATTCTACAATAAACCAATCTATTTATAAGACAAGAAAACAATTAAAAGAAAACAGATGTCTAGGGAGAAAAAAAACATGCATGTGGTTACTTAATGTGCATATGCTCTGGCACTAAAAATAAGTAGGTAAAAGAAATATAAGTGCACGTGTTTTTATACTGACGTCATATCGGAAGGTTAAGTGCTGAGTGAATGAACCTGTTGTCCAGCTATAGCTTCTGCACTGTTTAACAGAGCCAGCAGGAGGGAAAAAGTGTTCCTCAGTCTAAGGAATGCAAAGACTAAAAAAAAAGAGACTCCAACAGTTAATCTTTACTCCATTGGGTTCCCGATTACAGGACCCTATGAAACCAGGACAGAACGAGAAGAGAAGGAAAAAGGGGAGACACAGAACAGAATATAAAACCTCATGCTTGAGATAGGGCATCAGCAATGAAATTTTCACTGCCCCGATATGTTTCACATCTGGAGAAAACGGTTGTAAAATAACACCACCTCATCCTCTCGTTACGCTTGAAAAGATAAAAGCGCTATATAAATGTAACTTATTATTATTATTATTTATTAAAAAGAACTCTGAGTCAGAACAAATTCATCAGCCAACACAGCTGCATTAGCTAAGGTAAGGGCCTTCTGCTCATTCAAATAAGTAGACACAGACCCTGGTACACAGTTTTTAAATTCTTAATAATTCTAAATAAATTTCTACTTTTTGAGACTGACACCACTTTGTAAACATAATCTCTTTTTCCCCGAGCAAATTCCACATAAGTTTGGCTCCGAAACTCTAGAATAGCCTTCCTGATAATGTTCGGGGCTCAGACTCGCTCACCCAGTTTAAATCTATTTTAAAGACGCATCTCTTTAGCCAAGCATTCACATAATGCATCTCATACCAGATCAATTGCAAATGACCATCTTTGCTTAATGTTATGAACAGCAACTACGCTAATTATTCTCCATTTGCTTTTCTGTTTGACTAGAGAGGACTTCAGCTTCAGTTTGGATCCAGCCTCTTAAGAAGACCTCAGATGACCAACACCTATGAAGAGACGGCGCCAACTCCTGCGAGGACTTCAGAAGACGCAATCATCTGGATCAACATGCACATTAACCAATTTCTATATCCTAATTATTGTTAATGTAATTAATATTTCCAGGAGCTCATTGCTTCTACCTTCAGTTAAACTGCTAACAGTGATTGTAAATTAATTGCCTAAATTATTACATTATTTGCTAACTGCATTCTTTAAATTGTGATGTTGATATGCATTCTCTGTAAAGCTGCTTTGAAATGATATGTATCGTGAAAAGCGCTATACAAATAAATGTGAATAAATTAAATGTTTTGTAACCCCGGAATCGTTGGAGATAAGCCTCAGCTACTCATACGCTCTCAAAATGCCAGTTTTTACATATATAACAATCTGCACTCTCTTCTTCAGAAAGAGTTCCAAACATTTCCTGAGTCTTCCCCATCAGAACACACTGACTTCTTCCTGCCATTTTAGGGACGAAGCAACTTTCAAAATGGGCAAAATACTTGCCTACATCACAAAATAGAGGAACCATCTTAATGTTTCGACCAACCTCAAAAGAAGATTGCACAACCTGAACAGATTTATTAGCTTCAGCTTTCTTAACTTCCAGTTCAAGGTCTAGCTTCCTCATCTCATACTGCCTCTGTTAACATTCACTTTTGCGTGCATACTCCACATTTTTCAATTCAAACATGCACACGCTCCTGTTCAAACTCTCATTTTTTTTAACTGAAATCATTTTTCTCATTCCCTATTTTTTAATTTCTGAGTACCCTTAAACGATAGTCTTTCAATTTCAAACAGTTTTTTTGACATTAACTCCCATTTTATATGTGGAGGAAATACCAAGACTCATCTTCTATAACAAGAATACCTTTGGCTATCAACAGCCCTTTACAAATCCTCTTTACGTTTATTATTATTACTAGTCAAAACAATAGCATGACTATTATTTTTCTCCCTGTTTGTTCACTTAATTTGATTATAAAAAGTTTTGCACATTGGGTATTATGTGCTGTTATGCCATTTTAGATGGGGAATTAAGTGGATGTTTGTGTAGACCATGTATATATGTGTGATATTTATATATTATATATATATATATATATATATATATATAGAGAGAGAGAGAGAGAGAGAGAGAGAGAGGGAGAGGGAGAGAGAGATTTTCTGCTGATCCTAAGAAGAACCTCTAAAGAACCTTAATTGTATTTAACCCAATAATGTCCGGCAGAAAGAGATCAGTCCAGACTTTATACGAGCCCACTATGGACGGCACGAAAAGCAGACAAACACACTCACTGAAATAAAAGATTCAAGTCACAGCCAATCCCATCCCTCCATTAGCTGACACAGACAAGCCATTAGAAAACATCAATACCACAGCAGCCAGACAGCCCACGCGCCCCCCAACCTTTTGGCGAGGTCATGCGTGCTGGAAGACCAGACCATCAACCCGAGGGCGAGGGATTTGAGTTCCAGCGCTGGCGGGCAGGGAGAATCAGCCAACCGCAAGGGGGGGGGGATGATTTGGTTACGGCCCTCATCTGTCCAGCACAGTCGTGCCCCTGAGCAGGACACTTAACTACGACTGCTCTGGTGGCTTTCGTCTGGCACTAAATCCAACTCATGGCCTAATCTGGCTTTTGATAACCTGCCTTAGAAGACCTTCAGGATATATTCAGAAAAAAAAAAAAACTTTCATTTAGCAGCTCTTTCATTTGAAACTAAAAGCCAATGTAGTAATGATGATCCTGCATTCACAGTTCAAAGAGATCAACATGTCTCAAATATGAAACATTTGTTAAAATTGTGCATGTTTGATACTGTATATATTTTTTAATATACCAAAACATAAATCCTCCAATGGTAACGCATTACAATACGGTTCAAATCTTTAACATGGTGAATGCATTAAAGGGTTAGTTCACCCAAAAATGAAATTCTGTCATTTATTACTCTCATGCCATTCCACACTCGTAAGACCTTCGTTAATCTTCGGAACACAAATTAAGATATTTTAGTTGAGATCCAATGGCTCCGTGAGGCCTCCATAGGGAGCAATGACATTTCCTCTCTCAAGATCCATAAAGGTACTAAAAACATATTTAGTTCATGTGAGTAGCTACAGTGGTTCAATATTAATATAATAAAGCGATGAGAATATTTTTGGAGCGCCAAAAAAAAAACAAAATAACGACTTATATAGTGATGGCCGATTTCAAAACACTGCTTCAGGAATATTCGGAGCATAAATGAATCAGTGTATCGAATCATGATTCAGATCGCACGTCAAACTGCCAACGGCTGAAATCACGTGACTTTGGCGCTCCGAACAGCAGATTCGACACACTGATTCATTTGTGATCCGATGCTTCATGAAGCAGTGTTTTGAAATCATCCATCACTAAATAAGTTGTTATTTTGGGGGTTTTTTGGCGCTCCAAAAATATTCTCGTAGCTTTATAATATTAATATTGAACCACTGTACTCACATGAACCGATTTAAATATGTTTTTAATACCTTTATGGATCTTGAGAGAGGAAGTGTCATTGCTCCCTATGGAGGCCTCACGGAACCATCGGATTTCAACTAAAATATCTTAATTTGTGTTCCGAAGATGAACGAAGGTCATAGGGGTGTGGAACGGCATGAGGGTGAGTAATAAATGACAGAATTTTCATTTTTGGGTGAACTAACCCTTTAATTATCATAAATTCGGTTAATCTAGTTTCATGTTCATTTTTACATATACATTTTTTTCATACATTTCAAGATACATTTTTTAATAGTATTTATTTTAGACTAACAATCATTTTCATTTCATTTAAACACCATTTTATTAGGTTTTACATTCAAACACAATTGCATTGGTAAATGGTTTAGCTCCCCAGTACTTGAGCGAGCTCTCAACAAATTATAGTCCTTCACGTCTATTGCGATCTCAGAATTCTGGCAAGTTGATAAGACCTAGAATACCAAAATTGACTGCTGGCGGTAGATCATTTTCCTTCTTAGTTCCTAAACTTTGGAACAGTAGTAATGTTCGGGAAGCAGACACACTCTGTCAGTTTAAAGCTAGTCTAAAAACACATCTCTTTGACCTGGCTTACACATAACACATTATCTACTTCTATAATTCAAATCATCTAAATTGTTAGGCTGCATAAATTAGGTCAGCCGGAATCGGGAACACTTCCCATAACACCTGATGTACTCACTACATCAAGAAGAATGGCGTCTAAGCTAATATTAGTCTCATTCTCTGTTTATCCCAAGGTTGACCATAGTTTGCCAGATCCAGGCCTTATCCAGATGAGATGAAGGACCTGCTCCTAGACACGATGACAACGCAGCCCTGAAGTGTTAACTAAACTATCGACCATGAAGGCCTCCTTCCCTTTCCTTTCTCTATGTATAGATAAAACGTTAATCAAAATGATCGGTTCGCATGGATCCGCGGAAAAGACTAATAATTCTGTATTATGCAGGCCAGAAAAGTAATTTGTAAAGAAAGACTAAGCGTCAGCACACATACCTATAGACTAAACGCATAAATGAACGGCAAGAATGCATTAAAAGTCTTCTGCTTTCAGTTAATAAGGTATAATTTAAACGGCCCCTAAGTTAATAATTAATGATTTTTACAATGGAAGTCATTCAATCAAAAACTTACTTCAGCTCGAAAATAACTTTTTCCTAGAGCTGCTGTAAAGCCACAACAATCTCTGTCCATTCATTTTCCTGTAACCACTGTGAAGCTCCTTTGAAACAATCTGTATTGTAAAAAGCGCTATATAAATGGAGATGACTTGACATGACTTGTTAAACTGACTTGAAACCATTGCGTTTTGGCTCAACTCAATATTTTCATTTTGAAAGAATGTGTTTCAGTTAAGCCAAAAATATAATTTGATGCTTGTTCAATTTACGCAAGTAAAGTTAAGCCAATACGATTCTTTACTTAATTTGAGTTGAGACTACATAAATTATTTTATTTGTGTTAAAATAGCATTATAGAAACTAGGAACAGGATTTCACCTTCCCATCATGCTTTGCACAGGTCTGGGAGAGTAAATGTTACAATTTTATTTTATGCGATTTTTCATCAAGATGAAAAAATTGGGTGACTTAATTGTGTTTAATGTTCTTTAATGAGTTTCTGGTATGTTAGTGTTTTTGGAGGTTACCATTGTGCACTGTTAGCCCGGATAAGTTGAATTTACTTAAAAAATTTGAGGAAACTGGTTGCCCTAAAACAATTAAGTAATGTTAACTTAATAATTCGAGTTCATTTAACTTAAAATGTTTTTTTAATATTAATTACTTTGTAGCTATTACACCTAGTATATTTAAGTTCAGTGTACTAAGCAAGTTAACTTGCCACCAATCACAATTCATCCATGCCTCCCATCATGCATTGCTGCATGAATAAATTATGAGCTGAATTAACTTTTCTTTATTCTCACTATTTAAATTTTGCTGTTTTTCTGTGACTTTTTAGTAGCTTGTTTTCTAATGTTCAGAGTTGATCTGTTTATCAGAATATGTTGCTTGTCACCGTTGTTGAGATTCATACACTGATTCTTGATATCCGTGTGTGCCTAAATATATATATATTTTTTGTGATAAGGACAACTTAAAAAAAAAAAAAATTGTATTGTAAAAGTTTATCTTCCGCTGTAGAATCACAGTGCTGCTGTAATCAATAATGTAAATCTAACTCAGAGATTGGGCTCTAAATGAGTTCAGTGATTCAGATCAAATAATGATTATGTGAAAACATAATCAACACCACCTGCTTGACTGGTAGGTTTTAATGCAGTTAAAACTGCCTAAACAAAATCTAATATTAAAAAGTTAAGGGTCAAGAGCTCAACTAAAACAAACCCTGACCTTGATGATGGTAACTTAAAAATTGTGGTTTTCTCCATTGGTGAAAAACTATAAAAAGGTAAATGTTCGGAAAAAATGTATGTAGAACAGCCAAAACAAATGTTCCAACTGCTCATCAACAGCTCCTTGAATTCACACACACCACGACAAAATGGCGTCATTACCTGCTGCAAACCAGTGTGTAGGAGGCGTGGTCAGGAGAAAAACTTCATAATTCAAGTGCATTTAACTTACATTTATTAACACATTCAAATACACCCACAAATTAGTAGAATATACTTATATTTTATAAGTAATGCAACCAAACTTAAATATTTTAAGTATATTGTAATTATATTTTTAAGTAAATATAAAATCCGGGCTAAGAGTGTGGTGAAGTGTAGAGCATGTGCATGGGGTGAGGACCTGCTAACAACAATTAAAGTTGTTTTAACTGCCAAAGTCATGTGATTTCAGTAAACAATGCTTTGTTACATAATAAGTGTATCGAAACGTTTTGAAATTTCAGTGGTCCACGAGACTTTGGCAGTTTGATACACGTTCCTAACCACTGATTCGAAAACAAAAGATTTGTAGAGGTTCTAAGCTTCATAAAGCAGTGTTTTGAAATCAATCATCACTAGATATTAAGTCATTATTTTGTTTTTTTCGTGCACAAAAATTATTCTAACCCTTGATAACATTAAGGTTGAACCACTGTACTCATATGACCTGTTTACATCTTTAGTAGCTTTCTGGGCATCTGAAAGTGTCAATGCAGGCCTCACTGAGTCATTGGATTTTATGAAAAATATCTTAATTTGTGTTCCAAGATGAACGAAGGTCTTACGGGTGTAGAATGACATGAGAGTAATTAATGACAGAATTTTCATTTTTGTGTGAACTAACCATTTTAGTTTACTGAAATAAACCATGTTAATTAAATGCAACATTAACACATTATGGAGAACCTGTTGACAAAGTTAAGTAAATCCAACGTATATTAACATGAACCCAAATAACACGCTATAAAAAATGTTGTTGTTGTTAGTTCAACGGATCAACCATTGATGAAATTTAACATCTGTTAGAATTGAGTTTTATTTCAACCTTGTGCCTCTTCAATTTTTGAAGGGAGTCAAGAAAGGACAGGAAATGATGCAGAGAAGAGGCAAGATCAGGATTCGACACACCACGCTAAAGTATGTGTGCTAAACACTAGGCCGTGGCTTTTATGCCACATTGATTATTGATGTTAATGGACGATAACACTCAATCTTACCACAAGTCTATCTAAACTCCAGATGGCAGCAGTCAGTTCAACGTTTCCAACTCAACTTGATTTGTCACAGCATTACATAAAAGTACAAGCTGATTTGGAGCTCAAAATAAAATAAAAACGAGAGGCTGCTCTCTGCAGAGCCAATGGGTGGAGCTTGGAGGCACTCTCTGGACATAATGGGTGGGGCTTGAAGGTCCAGCCACACCCTAAACCTAATTAGCTTAAGCTCCACCCATTAGGTCCACAGACAAGGTCAAGAGAGGGGGAGTTGGACGTCATTTGTCTCTGTAGCGAGCACCACTTGATAAAAGCTTCACTAAACAGGACTGGTGCTAACTTCAGTAACAAATATTTAGCCCATTTTATCTTTAATGCCGATAGTCCTGCGAAAAGGTTGCGTTTAAAACAAGACCCCCACCAGCACGTTTCAGTGGCTCATTAGTTCAGCATGAAGCATTTGGTCGGTAATGTCTTAATTTCTGAAAACCCCACGAGGGGGTTGGAGGCAAGAGGACTAATAAAATCTCACATCCAGTAGGGGTGTTAACCATAATGAGGCCGAGCACAAAAGGGTGAATTTACCAAGACTGTGAAATGAATAAAACTTAAAGAACAGGAATAAAATAATTCAAATGAATATGACAAGGCAAAATGAAAAAGATAATATCGAAGAAATTGTGAATTATTTCACACCCAGGGAACAGATGGCTGAGGTAATAGGTATTGGTTAAAAAGAGCTTTCATTCCTCTTGAGGCTCAAAGGGAAATTTGTGAAACTGCAGCGGCTAGATAAATGAACAACCCTCATCCTATTAGAGGTAAAAAGATCTTGATGCAAGCTACAATAAAAGAGGACGCAAAGAAAGTATTAAAGAAGGGCAAAAAAAAAAAACTGTACCAGATGGAAAAAAAAAACAAAAACAAAAAAAACTTAGTTGCTGATCTAACTTTGTCTTCGCTGTTCTTTAGAAAAAAGGTAGTTCTGGAGCATTGTTTTGAAATCGTTTAGCGCGCAAACCGTAGAGCTATGACCAGTCGTCCATGGCATGGAGCCATGTCAGACAAACAAAAAGCTCTGAGCAAATTGCTGCAGAGAATAATTGAGGCCTATCAGTCCTCAGTGTGCCATTAAAAAATAACATTCTCACTGAGAGAACAGCAGGAAAAATGCATGTTAAAAGAAAAGCGCAGCACGAAAGCAGGTAAGCCGTCATTCCTTGAGAAAAAGGTTTCTGAACATGACTTATTTCAATAGCAACCAAGCTTTTTTTTCTTGTTCACGGTGAAAATAAAGTTAAACAGCCAAAACATCTCAAAGTGCCCTTTAAACAATCATCAGCTTTCCACATATTCAGTTTGGTTTACATATTCATACCTACAGACATTAGCCAGAGTCAAAGGCATATTTAATTGATGTGAACAAAGAAAAAAAATTATATTTCACAAATTTTCACTGGACGTGATCTAAAATTCAAACAGGACGGCACATCAAACAGACTGCACTTCCTTCAAAGCCTTCTTGAGTTTGTGTTTAATAAAATATGGCGTCTTCTTTGACTGTATAGTGGGGTTCACAAGACTGAAACCACATAGATTTTTATCATTTCAATGCAAATAAACCATGATTTACCTTTTTAAAATCATTAAAAACAATATGAAATAAAATGCATAAGACATATTTAAGCGTCTGCACTATTTAAAATGTAATAGTGATGTAATTAAGAAAAATAAGGACATAATACAATACTAAGACAACATTGTCAGATTCATGTTAATCACTCCTAAACATTGTTATGCTGGTAAGAGCATCGTTTTTTATAAAAATTTTATAGAGAAGAAATAACTGAAAAATACAGTACACTGTACAAAAGAATAGTTGGTTTAACTTAAAGTTACCTGGTTGCCTTAACATTTTGATTTCATTGAAATTAAAAATTTGAGTTAATCCAATGAAGGCGATTGGTTTAAAGCGGAACTCCGTAAGATTTGTGAAGCTCCCCCTACAGGTTCCTTCAGTGAATCACACTGTCGTAAATATTCCAAGCGCAGCTCTGGACTACAACGACTACAACGCTCACCAGCGCAGTAGTTTTGCGAATACAATACAAGAAATCTCGACGGAGGTGGGTAATTTTCGAAATTGTCTTATAAAGTCATAATATATACATTGTATTTTAATTACCGTAAAGCATTTTGTCACTCTCGCGTGAACGTGAACATGAGGCGAGATTGTGTCGGGACTTGCAAGTGCTGTTTTATGGCGTAGACGTGACAGAAAACAAGTCAATTAACCATCGAAAGGACTTATAAAACTATTTATGACGGTAAAAAAAGGTACTTAGTTCTGCTTTGATCAACAGGAGTTTAAAATATTATGTTTTCTGAACCACATTAATTATCTAAGTTGATTTGACAAAAGAAAAAAAGTTGTGATAACAAATCATATATATATATATATATATATATATATATATATATATTTTTTTTTACAGTGTAAATGCATATTCAATATTTTTAGTTATGTATTTTTGCATGTGCTAAAAATACTTATATATTTCATTTATCGTGACTTTTTTGTCTACAAAAAGAAAATTTAGCTATATAAATTCTAAAACTTTTTAATGTTAATTGTCTCAACCTTTTATTTATGCTGGTAATATTTTTAATTTAAAAAAATGTAAAATACAATAGATGCATTTTCAATATTGATATTTTTTATGTATTTTTATATTTTCTAGAATTAATATTTATATTTTTAAATATTTTTTTTTTTTTTTACAATTTTTCTATATAAATTCTAAAACATGTTTTCAACTGACAACATTCTTAAATTCATGTTAATTGTTTCAACTTTTCACACTTGTTTTTAATAATAATTGAAAATATTGTTGTTTTTTTGCCATTTCAAAAAAGCTAACTCAGTCTTATTTTCCTCTGTCTGCAAAACCGTTTGTCAAGTCATTTCTGCAATTCTGACTAAACTATGTCAGCCAGATAGATAATCTTGGTGACAGATCAGCAGAATATGCAATAACAGTATAGAATACTTCACAGAAACCTTTACGTTTGCAAGGCTTAAAAACGGAGGTAGAAGATCAATGAATATAAAAGTTTGTGTGGCATCGCAGCACTGGTCTGAAGGGATAAGTGACAGTTCTGTCAGCTGGCTCGAAATGCTCTCGCACTGGCTCTGGGCCATTCCTATTGTTGAGCGCTGATTGGTCTCAGATTCTTGGATCCCACTGTATATATAAATGTCAAAATAAAATGAATGGCAAAAAGCCAATTTCCCTGAATTCACCCTGTGTTATATATCTGGCAGACGGCCCAATGTGGAATCCTTCAGGAATGCCAGAGTTTCCAATTCCAGTTGTGCAATGTTATTAAATAATGACAATCATCTCAGCACGAGATTATCTTTTTGAAAGATAACTCTTTTTTCAATTCAACGGCAACCGCTGATGTACTGCACCTTTCCCCAGGTCCTAATCAAACAGTAATACAGAACTATTTTAAGATTTCCTACAACCTAGTCAGAGTTTTTCATAAACTAAGCGACTACGTGTCTGGAACAAAAGCCGAATCGACCCTATGTGGACTTGTGTCCTTGTGCAGGGAAGGAATGAGAGAGACTGGAGGTGGTGACAGAACAGTGGCAGAGTGTTGTCAAGACGACAGATGCGGGTGCCTGAAGTGGACCCTCAAGGCTGAGGGGAGGCTGGCTGTGTCTCGCTGCCTCAATAAGAACGAGGCCACAATGGGCAGCAGGTTTGTCAAAAGCCATTAGCAAGTCTAGGATAACAGGAAAGGGGTGAGATTCCTGTGCACATCCTGGTGGAGGATACCTCTGGAAACCCTTAGGCAGTTTGGCCAGGTATATATTTTTGTTACATATACACTACCATTCAAATGTTTGGGATTTGTAGTTTTTTTTTTTAAGAAATTAATACTTTTATTCAGAAATTATGCATTAAATTGATCAAAATTGTCAGTATTTTTTTTTTTAATAAATATTCAGCATCACAGCTTATTATTGTTGATAATCAAAATGTTTCTTGAGCATCAAATCAGCATATTAGAATGATTTCTGAAGGATCATGTGACACTGAAGACTGGAGTAATGATGCTGAAAATTCAGCTTTAATCACAGGAATAAATTACATTTGAAGATATATTGAAATGGAAAATTGTAATATTTCATTAAATTACTGTGTATTTTATTATTAAGTAAATGCAGCCTTGGTGAGCATAAGAGACTATTTTCAAAAATTTTTCAGAGCCCAATTTTTTGAACAGTAGTGTATATATAATAATGGCATTTCATAATAAACATTTATTAAAAAAATGTCCCCAAAAAAGTCATTCAGTTTAACCAAAATTTCGGTTTTACTGAATGACACACAATGATATTTTTATATTCAAACACTTTATATTTAGTACAAGTTTTTTAAACATTACATTTTCCATGTTTTATAGTGGTTGTACCGAATGACCTGATGTTTCGGGACATGAGTATGAGCGAGTGAAAACATGAATTTTTCACATAGTTAAGAGAGATTTAGATCCTTTGCAGGTGCCTGAATGAAGTCACATCCTGTCACATGATACTGACAGCATGACTTGATCCAAAATGGTCCCTTTATACTGGTTACTCCGAATAACATCAACCCAAGTCATTTTTTCCAGACATTCTTTCTCATAAAGCAACAATTATATACATAATTTTGATACAATTTTATATATATGATTTTATAAAATCATGCAAAAATAAAAAAATACATATATTTTTTACATTTTATGATATTTTAATCACAAATGAAATGGCTGTATTGGCCTTTAGACGGTTAAACCGAATGACCTTTTGACACTTCAAAATCTTTAAAATACCTTTATATGTAGCAAAATATAATTAAAACCTTTTGGATTTAATAAAAGTGATCTAGTTGTACTACCTTACATACTTTGGATGTCATATCTTTGTTTTTTATTATTATTAATATATACACAAACACAATTTTATATTATATAAAATGTAATAAATATATATATAAAATATTTGGTAACACTTTAGTTTCGGATCCATTTCTCACTATTAAATTTGCTTATTAGCATGCATATTACTAGGATATTGTCTGATTATTAATGCCTTGTTCTGCATGACCATATTCTACATCCCTTAATCCTATCAAATACCTACATTTAACAACTACCTTATTAACCAACTTATAATAAGCCATAATTAGGAGTTTGTTGAGGCAAAAGTCGTTAATAGTAAATGGTAAGAATTAAAACCCAATTTTAAATTGTGACCAAATATATACATTTCTGTCCAACTGGTTCTACGTCTCTTATTGACTATGACGACAGGACTCAGCTAATGTTTCATTGTCTCACTGTAAATCTGACCTCTAATGGAGCACATCTCACCGCTGATCCCGCTGACAACATGTGACCCACTTTTTGGGATGAGTGCTCGAGGAGTTTAGCAGCTCGTCATGCTATTCCTGCCACACAAAAAACCACATCAACATCCTTCCAGGATTGAGATTTGGTTGTCAGACGGGGGTCAGAATGTAATTTCTGTCGGGGACCAGCTATGTAAGCTGCGTATCTCCATCCTGCCGCATCACGAGAGCTCCTGCGAGGCAGTGCAACACACTGCGTTTGATGCTTGAAGAAACATTCGCAAAACACAAGATGCAGAAAATGTGAAGTCAACAAACGGATGCATCAGACAAAGCACTTAGAAATCCACCAGGTTTTAATTACAACCAGTATACAAAAATAATGTGACAGGACAAAACTGGGACTTGGAATGTACACGGTTTTGTTTCTGCTCCAAATAAACACACCACACAAGTTTAAGTGTTTCTATTAGTGTTAATCAGTGGAACATCTTTGTGATGCTTAAGCACCCTTTCCCCTAACAGAGACTAAATATCTTACACAATGAAAACAAAAAAGCAGCAAGGCAGACGCAAAACAACCGGATGGCGTGGAGGTAATGCAGGGCTGCGTATCAATTAGTAATGTGTTTGCTAGTTCTCTAATTTATTTATAGTATTCACAAGTAGCTGATGAGAGGGAACAGGCCATAAAAACACGTGTGGAAACGCAATTTTTGCCTAATGGCTCCGAGTTGCTTTGAGACTAGAGGCAGATGCAAACTGCAGATGCCATAACCCATTTCTGTTGTCAAAAATTAAGAGTAGTGGTTGCGGACAGGCTGTGTAATTGCATGCCAGAAACATTGGTTTTTAACCTGGCACTGTTCTGCCCGCTGTGGCACCATTTTCAGAGAGGATTAGTGCCCCAGCACTTCCCACTTCAGCTGGAGTCTTTCAGGGTTATAAACTCCATGACTGGCGAGGAACGGAGGAAAGTAATATGAATCTTGATAACGTCTTTTACTAAACAGGATAATACTGGTGTATGTCAGTATAATAGTTTCTCATGTTGCTTTTAACTGCGGAGAATAAATCCTGGATGGACACAGTGTGCGCGGGGTGATTTGAGGGCGAATCTCACAACAAAAAAAGAAAACATGTCTGGTTCATATTTCAGCCCAACATCACAAGGAAAAATAGAAACTTTTGTGATTATTGTGAGATTTATAATTATGATTTTTTAACATTGTACCATTATTTTCATGACAATTATGCACATTTTCTTTACCATAACCATTGAAATACCGGATTATTACATATAATTACATTACAAATAAATAAATGTACATTTTTCTTGAGTTAATTTTGTAGTGATCTATTTTTATTTTGAATAAATCTTTCAAAATTTAAATATTCAGATTAATAAAATGTAATAAAATTTAGATCATAGTTATAAAATATTTCATATTTCAGCCCAATATCAAAAGGATTTTTTTTTTTGCATTCATAGGACCAATTTGATTTTTAGCATTGTACCATTATTTTCATAAATGTATGCATATTTTCTTTGCCATGTATAAGATTTATTCAAAATATAAAATAAAATACATTACAAAATTAACTCAACTAAAATGTAAAATATTTACACCCTTAAAGCATTTACATTTTACGTGAGTTAATTCGAAGTTATATTTTTTTGATATTTTACATTTTGAATAAATATTTTTAAAATTTAATTAATATTTGGATGAAATAAAATAAAATGGAATTAAGATCATTATAGCGATGAAAAATAATTTACATGGCTTTTAAGATATCAAAAGGAATATAATAATAATAATAATAATAATAAATATTATTATTATATATGCCATAATCACTGACATATTGAGAAAATGTAATTTATTCAAAATATAAATAAAAAATACATTAAAAAATTAACAACTTTAAAATTTAACTTATTTAACTTATTTTACGCAAGTTAATTTGAAGTTTTATGTATATATTTTCTACATTTTGAATAAATATTTTTAAAATTTAATTAATATTTCGATGAAATAAAATAAAATGGAATGGAATTAAGATGCACTTTTGACCCATGAATTTACATGGCTTTTAAGATTTCATATTTTAGACCAATTTCAAAAGGAATATAATATATAATAATAATAATAATAATAATAATAAATATTATTATTATATATAGCTATGTACCATTATTTTCATAAAAAAGGTATGCATATTTTTATGCCATAATCACTGACATATTGAAAAAATGTCATTTATTCAAAATATAAATAAAAATACATTCAAAAATTAACAACTAAAATGTAAACTATTTACACTATTAAAACATCCACATTTCACTTGACTTAATGTTGAAGTGATGTATTTTTACTTTATATTTGAATAAATACTTCTAACATTTGAACAATATTCAGATTAAATCAAGTAAATGTAATAAAATTAAGATATTCGTGAAAAAAATAATGCCTTTTGACTTTTAACATTTCATTTTGGAAATAACATTTTGAAATTGTCCTTATATTTCCAGGTTCTCCATGACTACTGGAACCCTGAATTAAAAAAAAAAAAAAGGTCAATCTACAATTATCTTTAAATAAAATGCAATTTGTTCCATCTTTCCTCTGAGTCACGGGTGTCACATGACCAGAACATGTGCATGAGATCCACCCGCTACAGTCGAGTGAGTGTATGCGTTTATCTAGTGTTGACGTCTTGTCATGTTGAGAGGTGAGAGAGTTGAGGGTTGAGAGAGCAAAAAGTTGTCAGTGCAAAAGTTTGTGCGCGAACGTCAATCTGTACTGTACTTTCGAGCCAGTTACGAACTAGTGTGCGTCGGGGAGGCTACATCTGCTGAACGCGCAGTATTCCCGCCTGTCAAAATCACCAGACTCAAGGCAGCTGAGGTTATTCTTGTCTACTCTGGGCTATTAAACTACTTCTGCTCTTATATTTGGTGTTGGCCATAACTGACCACTACATCTGTTATTTACAGTACCGATAAATAACACTTTTCTCTCACTGGATATCTTGATGATAAATACATACATATACAGCGTATATATATCTCACACACAGGACACGTCACGTCATAATACACACCATCGAAACCTCACAGGATAACACTGGTTTTCCATCCATAGTATATAACAAACTAAACAAAAGAAGAGAGTATAGATCGTTCTCACAAGTATTGACAAAGATTTGTTGTAGTACAGCAGTTACGTGATGTGATATGAAACTGTGGACAGTTGCAGTTTTTACACAAAAGAAACAGGAAGTTTTACGCCAGGCTAAAGCGTTCAGTCCAAGTGTTCTTCATACACATAGTGTCACAACCTGACAACACAACACAACATTCAGAGTGAATGAATAACAAGTTTCAATCAGCTCGGAATGACATCCACAGCTGATGAGTTAATAATGACTTGCACCATAATGTGGAGCAATTAAGGATCATCACGTGGGGGCAATTTGCCGTTGCTCAGGCAGTCTTGTTTTTCTTCTTTCCTTAATATTGTTGATTGATTGCAGTCTTTAAGTCTGGCATTAATTTACAATACATGGGGATTTCAACATCGCATGAATTGTGGCAAGCCTCCAAACCTAAAAACACATCCCAGAAGGCACTTACATTAACTTATCAAAACGTACTCGGTTACTAACGTAACCTCGGTTCCCTGAGATACGGAACGAGTACTGCGTATGGGGAAAGGTCTCCCTTTTTCCCCGCTGCTGAAGCCTTTTTCAATAACGCAGTGTAACTGCACCGTCATTGGTTCACTCATAGACAAGTTGTTGAACCAATGGCGGCGCGGCATAGCTGCGCGGCCTATGGCGACAAAGCGCGCGAATATTCCCGCCGAAATGGGCGGGGTATAGGGCTATATAAGCAGGCGTTTCGCCATAGGATTTCAGTGTCAATCGACTGAAGCGACGACCCTGAGCCGCAGCCTCGTGGCACGGCAAGTGACGCAGTACTCGTTCCGTATCTCAGGGAACCGAGGTTCGTTAGTAACCGAGTACGTTCCCTTTCGATACTTCACTCGTACTGCGTATGGGGAACGAATTCAACCACGCCGTGCCACGGCTGGGAACGATATAGCTTGCATTTGGCCACCCAGAGGGGGGCAAAAAGGACAAGCGGAGGCAAAGCCTAACCGAACCCATGGTTACACTGAAGGAAGATACTTCCTATGGTGGCGTGAAGCGGGACCTGTTGGAAGCCGCTAATCACACCGACAGGACCCGAGCTTGTAAGGTCGGGACATCGAGGTGATAGAACCTGACAAAGGTGGACGGCGAAGACCAGCCGGCCGCCTCACAGATGTCTTGGATGGAAACTCCGTTGGACCAAGCCCACGAGGAAGCCATTCCTCTAGTGGAGTGGGCCCTGACTCCTATGGGGCAATTAGTGCCCAGTGAGGAGTAGCACAGGTTAATAGCATCCACTATCCAACGGGAAATGCGTTGTTTCGAGACCGGAGACCCTTTGGTGCGGCCGCCAAAACAAACAAAGAGCTGATCCGACAGTCTGAAAGACTGTGATCGGTCTATGTAGGTCCTCAATGCCCTGACTGGGCAGAGTAGCTGCAGCTCTGGTTCGTCCGCCGAGGGAGGAAGAGCAGAGAGCGAGATGACCTGAGCTCTAAACGGAGTTGAGAGCACTTTAGGGACGTAGCCATGCCTAGGTTTCAGAACGACCTTAGAGTCACCAGGCCCGAATTCGAGGCATGCAGGGTTCACAGAGAGGGCCTGCAAATCGCCAGCACGCTTTACCGATGCTAGTGCTAGTAGCAGAGCGGTTTTAGTGTTAGGGGCCTGAGGTCGGCTGAACCCATTGGTTCAAATGGGGCTCCTTTCAAGGCCCTGAGGACCAACGAGAGGTCCCAGGAGGGAATAGTGAGAGGGCGAGGAGGATTCAAACGCCTAGCACCTCTCAAAAAACGGATCACGAGCCCGTTTCGTCCCACCGATTGGCCAGCAATAGGAGCGTGGAACGCTGCAATGGCTGCTACGTAAACCTTAAGCGTGGAAGGGGAGCGCCCCATTTCCAAGCGTTCTTGGAGGAAAGACAGTATGGAAGATACGTCACTCTCCACAGGGTCTATGTTGCGTGTTGAACACCAATCAACAAAGACTGACCACTTCTGGTCGTAGAGCGCCTCGTAGATGGGGCTCTAGCCTGAGAAATGGTATTTAGGACGTCCTCGGGGAGGCTAGTCGGCTCCCATCGAGGGACCAGAGGTGCAGAGCCCAGAGCTGCGGCTGTGGGTGCCAGATTGTTCTGTTTGCCTGAGAGAGGAGGTCCCGTCTCAGGGGAATCGGCCACGGGGCTCTTAGAGAGAGCCTGAATAGCTCTGAGGACCAAACCTGGTTCCTCCAGAGCGGGGCCACCAGAAGGACTCTGTGCTGGTCTTCTCTGATACGCCTGATGACCTGGGGGATCAGTGCGATCGGAGGGAAAGCATAAAGGAGCGTGCTGGGCCATGTGTGGGCCAGAGCATCTACTTCCTTCGAGAAAAATGTTGGGCAATGAGAGTTGTCTTCTGAGGCGAAGAGGTCTACCTCTGCCTTCCCGAAGAACTCCCAGATCGTGAGGACCACTTGGGGTGGAGCATCCACTCGTCGGAGGGGATGTTGCTCCGTGACAACATGTCCGCACCCAGATTGTTCCTGCCAGGAACATGAGTCGCTCTGAGCGACTGAAGCCTCGGAAGAGCCCATTCCAGCAGTCGTTTCGCCAGAGCGCATAAGCGGCTGGACGAAAGACCGCCTTGGTGGTTCAGGTATGACACCACCGTCATACTGTCTGACCGAACTAGAACATGACGTCCCGTCAAGTAAGCCTGAAAGAACTGAAGGGCTTTCATCACTGCTAGCATCTCTAGACAGTTGATGTGTAGATGGCTTTCCTCGTGGCTCCACGAGCCGAAGGCCGGTCTGCCCTCGCACACAGCGCCCCAGCCCAAGTTGGAGGCGTCTGTTGAGAGCACCGTCCTCCGTGAGACCGCCTGTAAGGGGACTCCGCGTTGGAACCATACTGGATCCATCCAAGGTTTCAGGGCTAGAAGACAGGCCCGATTGACCTTGAGACATAGGCGGCCGTGCCGCCATGCGCTGGGAGGAACCCGGAACTTCAACCAGTACTGAAGAGGCCGCATCCGAAGAAGGCCTAGCTGCAGCACCGGGGAGGCGGAAGCCATCAGCCCTAGCAGCCTCTGGAAAAACTTCAGAGGGAGATAGGCTTTGTTCGTGACAGATGCCGTGAGCTGCTGAATTGCCAGGGCGCGCTCTGGCGAGACTACTGCCGTCATACGGACCGAGTCGAAAACTGCTCCCAGAAACGAAATTCGTTGAGTGGGGCATAGCGAGCTCTTGGCTAAGTTGACCCTGAGACCCAGGCATTGTAGATGGCTGAGGAGCACGGATCTGTGGCGTTCCAGCTCGTCTCGCGAACGGGCTAAGATGAGCCAGTCGTCGAGGTAATTCAGAACCCGGATTCCCATCTGTCTCAGAGGGGAAAGCGCCGCGTCCATGCACTTGGTGAAAGTGCGGGGAGCCAGAGACAGCCCGAAGGGCAGGACCGTATATTGGTATGCCACCCCTTCGTATGCGAATCTCAAGAATCGTCTGTGACGGGGGCTATCTGGATGTGAAAATACGCATCCTTCAGGTCCAGCGAGCAGAACCAGTCCTCGGGGCAAATGTGCGCGAGGATCTGCTTCAGCGTCAGCATTTTGAACTTCCGTCTCATGAGGGAGTGATTCAAAAGCCTGAGGTCTAGGATGGGTCTGAGACCGCCATCCTTTTTGGGGACCAGAAAGTAGCGGCTGTAAAAGCCTGTCTCGCTCTCTGACGGAGGAACCATTTCCACAGCTCCTTTTTCCAGCAACGACATGACTTCGGCCCGGAGGACATGAGCGTCGTCCGGATTGACCGATGTTTGAAGCACCCCGGCGAAGCGGGGGGCCGTCGTGCAAACTGGAGCGAGTAGCCCTGGTTTACGATCCCCATGACCCATTCTGACACATCGGGGATGGCCTGCCAGGCCTCGGCCCGAGTGGCTAGGGGTTGAATAATGTTGGGTGACAGACCGCCGTTGAGAGGGTCGTACACCGCGAGGGGTGGAAGAGGAAATTTGCTCTTTTTGTGATGAGGTAAAAATTTGTCCGCCGTGAAAACGGCGTTTGGAGTGGGCGCAACAGGTGTGGGCCCAGCTGTCACTTGGAGTATGTTTCCCACGCCCGGAAATAAACGAGGCGGAGGGGAAATTACCCGTGGGAGCTTTTGGGGTGGTCCGGTCGTAACGGGACGGTCCCCCATCCTCTTCCTGTCCGACGAATCAGGGACGACTTCGGAGGCACCGGGTCCAGCACAATCCTGGGCCGGGGTCCCTGGCGCCTCGGGAAGGGAGGGCGCTTCGCAGGGCGCGGCGCTGGCGATGCTCCTGGGCGGCGCTGCCTGTGTTGCAGGTGGGGCTGGTTTGTTCTGCTGAGCCGGCGCAGTCCTGGGGCGGCTAGACGCAGAAGCGGAGCTGGAGCGCTTAGGCAAGAAATGCCTCATAGCCTGAGACGATTTCTGCGCGGCAGTAAAGCGCTCAGTGAAGCCATCCACTGCAGGCCCGAAGAGACCAGAAGGCGAGACCGGGGCGTCTAAGAAGGCCGTCTTGTCTAGGTCTTTGATCTCCGTTAGGTTGAGCCACAGGTGGCGCTCCAACACGACCAGGCTGGCCATGGAACGACCGATGGCCTGGGCCGTAGCCTTCGTAGCTCGCAGGGCAAGATCCGTGGCGCTGCGGAGATCTTTGAAGGCTGGCGCGTCGATTCCAGACTCATCCAGAGAGCGGAGGAGTTTGGCCTGGAATGCTTGAAATATGGCCATGGTGTGGAGCGCAGAGGCAGCTTGGCCCGCCGAGGTGTAAGCCCGTCCAGCCAGAGTAGAGGTGGTCCGACAGGGCTTGGAAGGAAGGGCCCTCTTCGTCTTCCAACCCACAGCCGCGGGAGGACAGAGGTGAGCAGCCACCGCTTCATCTAGGGGTGGCAAGCGCTCGTATCCCTTCTCCTCGGCGCCGTCGACGGCGGTGAGGGCGGAGCGGTGCGTAGTGTGGAGGCGGGCAGAGTAAGGAGCGCGCCACGACTTCGTCAGCTCTTCGTGGACCTCAGGAAAGAAGGGCGCTGAACGCTGGCGAGGTGCTTGGCGGCGGCCTGGCAGAAACCATTCGTCCAGGCGGCTGCGGAGACGGCTCCTCTGGAGGGGCCCACTCGAGGTCCAGCTCTTCAACGGCTCTAGACAGGATGCGGAAGAGCTCGGCATCCATGCCCTGGCCATGCTCGATGGGTTCCAAGGGAGGCGGTGGAGCGGGGTCTTCCGGCTCGCCAGCCCATCCTTCCGCTTCGGAAGCCGCAAGAGACATGGAGTCGTCTTGTTCGTCGTCTGTTCCCCCGAATGAGACGAGGTCACTCGCTTCTGCGGAGGGACGCTGCTCAGGGCGAGAGAACAGAACTGGAGAGAGTTCCCTGGGAGGAGAGGGCGAGGCACGCGGGGGCTGGGCCGGCGTGAGCTCGCTCAACTCCTGGCGCTGAGTCGCTCTACCCCGCTGTCTTTCCTCGCCGGACCGCGGGAGGAAGGAGACGGGGGAGGGCGCGAGCGGCGAGATCGCCCTCAGTGAAGAAGGCGACCCGCGAGCGCAGGGAAGCGAGACTCATACACTCGCAGTGCGGGCATGAGTCTCCAGCGAGCGCGCCGTCTGCGTGGGGCTTGCCCAGGCAAGCGACACACTCGCTGTGTCCATCGTCGTCGTGCAGGGGGGCCCGGCAAGTACCACATGAGTGGCGGGGCATCGTGAGACGCCGCTGCCGTGAAAACGGCAATTGGGTGGCTCTTTTAGAGCGGCGAGGGCCGCGGAAGCTCTTAAAGCGGTGAAAACCGCTGGAAATCGCTCTTTTAGAGCGGCGTTTAAGCCGCGGATGAAGCTCTCAGGCGGCGCGCCGGATGGCGGCAGGGGACGCACAGGAAGCGGCCGGAAGCGGGAAGCGGGAGGCGGCGGCTCGGCGACGGCGCTAGAAGCTGCAGTCCGCGAGGGCGCCGGCGCTTTCTTCCACCGGCGAGTCCAGGCGAGTCCGCTGCGGGAGCCTCTTCAGACGGCGGCGAGAGCAGAAGGCGGCGAGCTTCTTCGGCTTCAGGCGGAGATCAGCGAAGAGAAGTAGATGTCGTCGCTGAAGGAGAAAACACTGAAATCCTATGGCGAAACGCCTGCTTATATAGCCCTATACCCCGCCCATTTCGGCGGGAATATTCGCGCGCTTTGTCGCCATAGGCCGCGCAGCTATGCCGCGCCGCCATTGGTTCAACAACTTGTCTATGAGTGAACCAATGACGGTGCAGTTACACTGCGTTATTGAAAAAGGCTTCAGCAGCGGGGAAAAAGGGAGACCTTTCCCCATACGCAGTACGAGTGAAGTATCGAAAGGGAACATACTTTTTTGTTTCAGAATATTGAGAACATGTGGCTAGAAGGTATCTTTCATCTCCAAACATTACTAGATAACCAGACGGAGTCCATGTCATATTTCACTCCAACAAAGTAAAATCGGTCTATATTTCATTCAAACTTATGCTTCACTAAAGTGTCATTACTGTAATGTATCTCAATATTTGATATTATATATATATATATATATATATATATATATATATATATATATATATATATATATATATATATATATATATATATATATATATTTATTTATATACATATATTTATATACACATACATATACATATATATATATATATATATATATATATATATATATATATATACATATACATATATACATATATACATATACATATACATATATATATATATATATATATACATATATACACATATATATATACACATATATATATATATATATATATATATATATATATATATATATATATATATATATATATATATATATATATTTTTTTTTTTTTTTTTTATGAATAGATCATTATTACAGTGCACACTCCATCTTTAAGGGTTAAAAGAACTGCTGCCAAACATATAACATGCTAGAAACATAATAATCACTGTAATAATGATCAATTCATAGATTATTAAGTATTTGCTTATATATATATTAAAGTAAAGTGTAAAGTTCATTCATTCTAGTGTTGTCAAAAGTACCGACTTCGATACCAAGTGAGGCTTTGAGCAATGTTGAGCGGATTCATAAACACCTCTGATTGGCCGTTGTGTTCACGCACTCAACATATACAGTATGATTGGCTACAATGATCAACGCACAGGAGCGTTTGAAAGCGCACAAGTTTTTTTCACATTTTTAAAATTTCAGTACAGATTTACTACCAAAGTCGGTACTTTTGACAACACTAATTCATTCTTTCTTTAGATTGTGTGGTAAAATGTGACCCAGACATATTCTTGACAGATTTTATGAGATTCACCCAATTATTTCAATAACTAATCATTACGTCACCTTGGGACTGAGCAAATGAGAACATGGTATCACATCTAACCCTTAATACTAATGTGCTATAGTAACATTCAGAAGATTCTATTAATACACAAATACTAAGAGTTGTGAAACTTGATTTGGCAACATTGCTCTTTTAGTGTTCTCAAATCCAGAATAGCATTTTAAAGTCAAATGTTCACAACAGTCATATCAGTACAGTAACTCACAAGACATCACAAGCCTCTCTGAATGCATGAATCTGACAGACACTGAAGCCAATTTCATAACTAAACAGGTACCTTTAATACCTTTACTATTTAAAACAACACTATTGATTGACGCATAAAGCTCCCCATTTGATCTCTCTGCATCTTTTTCTCCATCAGAAAAATGTCAAGGCCTAAGCAGCTCTCAGAAAAGTAGCTTTCCCATCCTTATTTTTCAGTGCAGTGATGCAACTTGAATAGCTTTAGGGAGGGGGGGGGGGGGAAATTAACAGCCTTGCAAGTCTGCAGCGTGGGTGAACACTGTAGGCTAGAGTAACTACTGTCTTTACAGTCACTGGGTCCAGATAGTATAATCTCCAAATTACTCATGCTATATCTGCTTTGCTGGATTCAGAGTTCTTTCTGGGTAGCGTCGCATTGGTGAGTGTGTTACTCCTTTATCATTATCGCTCTAACCTCCCTCCACCGAAGGCTCGATGCTGTGAAACCAAGGATGAATGAGTCACGGCTCAAGTAATTCAAAGCACTGCCAAAGCATCCATACAAGCTGCATGATATTATGCAAAACACGCATTCGCCGACACCCGGAGACAAATGAATCCACGTCTGGACACACATTGTCACGGTTACACACACATAGTTGACAAAATGTCTGAAATGTCTTCTTTTGTCATATTAAAAACGTCGGCTTATGCGGGAGGCATCAAAACAAACCGCTGACCGGCTCTAGAGGGATGCAGTAAAGTGAGTGGCCTAATCTCGCTGCCGAACATACGGTGAGAGCGCCTTGTCCCTTGACCTTTTTTCACAGCTGGCAGCTTTTCAAGACCGTGGACTCCGCTGAACCAGGCAACATATGCCGCCTGGCTTAACGGTCCCTGCTGGGGTCCATCCGTGCTCCGCTGTCCAAATAATCCCACACTCAAAGGCACGTCAGTTGCGTTTCTCTCAAGGCCCCGCCTTTCCCGCAGAGCCACAATGTGCATTAATCTACTCAATCTGTTGTAGTGAAGTTAACAGACAACACAATAGGGTCCAAGCCTATTTCCTCCTGGAAGGATTCGTGCTAATGCGAGAGGCAGAAGTCGTGCTGTGGGCGTCCCGTGTGCTCCTGTCTGCAGTTTTTAGATGTAGAATTCTATGGTTTTGATGTAACTGGATTAATCAGGAAGGGGAAAAACATGCATCAGCCCAAAACGCACACGGCTAATGCACAACACTCTCTGAATTAAACATGGCCCGGAACAAACTGCAGAGGCTGACAGGAGAGTACGAAGAGGAAATAACTGAAACACTATTACGCCTCTGCCTAGAACTCCTCGAGTGATTCAGAAAATTCCTATAGCGTAACAAGACATCCGATTAATGAACGAGAACTAAAAAATTGTGGGGGAAAGTTAAAAGCGTTCACAGCTGGAGATGATCGGTGGCACAGATGAATGACCCAGATGCTGGAGCGAACGTTGCGTTGTCTGTTTTTTGTTTAGCTAACAAAGCATCCAGCTGTTCTTGAAGACGACATTCCCAGCATTTGATAAAAGAACCTGGCGAAAGCGGCCTTAGCTTCTGGGTCACAGCTTGCTGAGCCACTCATGCAACGTAGCATTGACAGCCCTGTATGGGCAATCACACGGCTTTCTATTCACTTCAATGGGCCATCTTGAGTATTGTGCTCATGGGAGTGAATAAACCTCTGACTAGATGGGCGTTAACAACAGGTTACAGTTACACGACAATCAAATGACTTATGATATCTCTAATTTTGCATTAAAAGTGTGCATCGTGAGGCCAGCAAAATTAATTTGTGTTTTCTGCTTGATAATGAATGTTTTCATCCACAGATGTGACTAACCAATCAGCTCAGATGGCACGTTTCCGTCTTTGTTTTAAAAGGTCAAGTAAATATCAGTCAGGTGTATTATCTGCTTCCTCTAGACATAGATGGCAGTCCGGGAGATGATTGACCCGTCTCGTTGAGACTCCATGTCATCATCCAGGTAAGGTGCGCACTCGTCTTCGTGCCGGTGGATTTGGTAGCTGGGCGGCAGTCCGCTGAAACGGTCGTACCTTTCTTCCTCTTCTTCTTCCTCCAAGCTGTCGTTCAGGGCATCGAACTTCCTGCGCTCCGCTTCATTCAGCTCGCCGCTCAGCAGGATGTCATGGGCGGTTGGCGTGCTGGCGGTCATGTGCGGGAACTCGTTGCATTTCTCTGTCAGTGCTCCCGGGTCGCTTTCGCGGTACGTGTAGATTGGGCCGTTGTTGTTGGCCCCTGTGCCATTCTTGCTGGCCTTCTTGCCTCCAAAAAGACGGGTCTTGTTGCCGTAAGCGCTCTGCTCTCCGTCACCCGAATATCCGTGCTGCTGGCGACGACTTCGCATCACTAACACGGTGACCAACGCGCCGACCAAAACGAGGGCCAAGAAGCTGCCCAGGATGGCTCCGGCCACCACGCCTGCACTGGAGGGGTCTTCAGTCGACTCTGCAGAGGAGGGGAGGGGCACAAATGAGGAAGTTGCTGCTTGGTGGTGGTAGCTATTCTTCACCATACATGGTGGTGGTGTGCGATTTGGTTCAGTTTAGATTGTGAAATGGTTTTTGGCTGCCCCCAGTTCCCAGCTACAAGTCCTATGGTGTGAGCCAAGTTTGCCGGATCCGCTCTCGGTTCTCGGTTCAAGAAAACAACACAAACATCCGTTTCTTCTACGCTCGGGAGCTGACCAGGTGAAATTACACTACACATATAGAGAGTATGAAAGAGAAACACACAGATGGAGAAAGGATGTAAAGATTATGTCACAGTATGGTCATGCAAAGAGGAAAAATCGTAAATTATGCTGGGAATGCAGCCTTCCAGCTAACATCAGCTAATTGGTCAGATTGTGCATTCCCACCAAATTCCTGGGAACATGTCCAAGTCACAAACATTAAAGGAACACCTGCTTCAGGAAGGATTAGCCCCATTCAATGCTGCAACCCACAGGGCCTGCATGGAATGTGCTGCTGAGGAAGTGTGCACAGGAAGTGATGTCTATATTCATTATATACTGTATATACTCTGTGTGTGTGTGTGTGTGTGTGTGTGTGTGTGTGTGTGTGTGTGTGTGTATATATATATATATATATATATATATATATATATATATATATATATATATATATTGTTAAAGTCAAGAGTAATTATATTTACAGTCTGATTTAATCAAAACTTTTCTGACTGAGCCTGTCTGTGCAACTTACAACAGTAATAATGCTTTGCAAGTCCTCTGCATTGATTTTGGTTACATTACTGTATTACACCGGTCAATATATTAAAAACTCTGGTCATACAGCTAACCTTATAAATATGTAAAGCAATGGAATTAGGAAAAAGTGCATGAGTTTGAGGTTTTGCAAGAAGCTAAAATGGATTAAAAATATACCCAGTTCACTGATTTAAAAAAACAGCTAGATTCTTACATTTTTCTGAGTGATGCTTGTCAGTGTAAAGCTCTTTGCTACACTGCTAAAGTGTTGTAGGTGTCAAAGTATTGCTAAGTGGTCTCTTAAATAGCTTTGAATTACAAGAGCACACTTTCCTCAGCAAGACGCACAATTTGAGAAATTATATCATCATGACCACAGAGTAGCTCTACCAGTGCAAGAGTTTTTTGAGTTTCTTTTATTAATCATTTCAAAAACCTCAAAATTTATTTATTGATCAAGTCATATTTGTTGCAATGTATATGATTGTTTAAATAATAATAATAATAATAAATATAGCTGCAAGCAGAAATTAATGTGGATTAAGCACTTTAAGGCACTTGTGTACAAAGATATGTTTTATTTAGCAAGCATGTAACCACTTAGATCATCGATGGAAAAGAGCATTTACAGCCAATACAGGCAATTTACCATAGGAAATATTTAGTTTTTAAAGCTTTTTAACAGTTATAGCCCCAACTATGGTCTGATCTACACAAAAATGCTTCTTTAGAATCATGTGCCGCATGTGCTCACCTAATGATGTGAAGTTCTGAGTTTTCGTTTAGGAACGATAGACTTTTTGGGTAGTCTAAATGACCCTGCTATAGCTATCCAAAGGCCAAAGCTCAACATTTTTTTGATAATTATTGACCAAGAGAGTCCTGAGAATTGTGCCACAGTGGTTTTATCAAGGTTGAGCTAAAAACCTAGGATTAGTTCACCAAAGTTGGTTTTTGAAATAATCTACAATATTTAACGAATGATTCAATGAACAGCGGTGGTCCTCAGAATGAAGAGTTCTACCATGTGGTATGAATGTTATGGGCATGTGCGGAAAATTGGACGATATACAATCATTTACGCACGTGAAAAACGTGAAGACGCCTCCTGGTGGCCGATTTCTTTTGAATTTCTCACAGGCCTTTAGGGCCGTGAGTCCAATAAGTTCCAATCGGCCTCCGTTAACCTTGTCTGATAGCTGCTCAAACTTCATTGGCCGCATTTTTCAAGATATGCAAATGTCCTCAAAGATAGTCTTGACACCTTGGACAAAGACGCTGCATGCCAATTTTCAAGCCAATCAGTCTTCAGGCTGTGTAGTTATAGCCATTTTTACTTTTTTTCATATTATAGCGCCACCAAGTGGCCAGTCGCCGTGTCCTTTTTCATCCGACCACAGAATGAGCTCTTACACATGTGTGCTGAGTTTGGTGAAAATAGCCAATATAGCCAATTTAGTAACAGTGGATTCACCCACTTCGAAAGTTTTGGCGTGAATCGAAATTTCAACTTTTTTTTGATAATTATTGACAATCAGACTCTAAAGAATCTTGCTGCACTGGTTTGGTTCCGATCGGACCAAAAACCTAGGACTAACTTGCAAAAGCAGGTTTTTCAAAAAATCCAAAATTCCCTCAAAATTTCAAGTCTCTATGACTTACGGTTTGGTCTGCCCAATCACTTTTATGGGAGAATGCTAGGGGAGAATTACAATAGGGTTTCAGAGCTACATGCTTGAACTAAAAATGCTAATTCATCCAGGCACAAAACACCACTACTGTTTTGCCAGGAGAATCGCAACAGTTATTCTGCTATGGATTTGTTTCTAACAAACGGAGCAACGATATGAAATGTAAGTTACTCGATATTAACTTACTGTTTATTGTATAAAAGCAATTTGCAATTGTGCCGTTGGTCAGAATATAATTATGAGGGTCAGAGTCCCAGTGACCCTAGCCTTAGCAAACAGCACTACTGAAATAAACTCAAGCTTTCTAGGTTGCATAATTCAAAGGCTAAATAGCATGTAAAGTCCCTTAAACTTATGCCTTGCTCTCGGTCAAGCAATCACCAATTCCACCTCCTGCAATTTCCCCTGTTACCATGACAATTTGAGTCATTATAGATTCAGTCTACTAGAAACAAGTCAAGAGGCTTTTTCCAAAAAATCATGCAGTCTCATGTTCGCTTTCGCACTACGGTCTCTAGAACTACCGAGAAGCGTTTCATGAAAGACTTAACAGTAGACTACTGATGAAAATATATGTGCGAACATGAACACATACATTAAATTTCTTCCCACACAATTTGGATACGATTTAATATTCCTGCAATATAACAAGCATACAGTCGCTCCCTCTCCCACACACTTTTTTTCTTTTCGTTCGTTCCTCTGCTGGTTTGTTTTATCCCAGGAGAAAGAGAGGTGCTGAAAGAGCTCTTTCTTAGAAAAGCCTGTTCCATTTCGCCATGCCTCTCAGTCCACTGCCATTAAAGTCTCTTCAAGCTCCGCTGCTACTGAAAACAGGCTTGTATGTGGGACTAAGACACACACATACACAACCGGCTAACATCCCCAATCTCTCTTAACCTCACTCTCCTGACGCTATCTCTGCCAGATGCCACAGCTCAGGATCCATTATTCAACGGCCTGGCAGACAGTATCCGTGAACCCCACGGTCGACATCTAGCTCTGAGAAAAAAGGGTTGCGGAGAGATACGGCAATGCTTCACCATGATTCTGAGTACGACTGAACTACTTACTTGTTACATCTTAACCGCTGTTGTTCTAAGGTAAAAAAAAAGAAAAAAGAGCAGTACACTCGGGACATTTTCATTTTTAATGACCCTGCATCTTTAATAGGCCATAGTGTGAGGGCTTAAAGTTTTTTGGGTTTTTTTTTTGTTAAATGTAAGATATTGTTATCCAAACGATGGCCAGCGGGGGAAGTCTCACATTATTGATCTATTCAAGGGCTAATAAAATATTATGCAGCCAAATTTACTAGCACAACTCTTTATAAGTGTTATTGAAAAAACATTGAGTTCCTACAACCCACATTGAGAGCAAACCATAGAGAGTTGTGGAAGCTGTTAAAGGTCATTATTGTCTAAGAATGTTGATGGGCTCGAGGACAAAGCACCTCTTCAGCCCTCGTGACCTTTAACTTGTCTGCTACGCTTCTCAAGTGCCATAACTACAGCGCATTATTATTCCGCCGCACTCTGTTAATGGCATGCTACAAAACATTGAACATTGAAAAAAATCAATTTAAAAAAAAAAAAAAGTCAATTTTACTGCATACATTCAGCTGGAATCTGTTGCTTGGTAGCACACGTACTAATGCTAATAATGTTAGACAGCTAAAAAAAAAAAATTATGACAACTTCTGAGGGAGTTTATTAACACCCATACAGAGTGCAAAAGTGCCTGCCCATATTTTTCTGCTGTGTTGGTTTCAGAAGTATTTTTTCCATTTATTTTTCCCAAAGGGATTTTTTTTTTTTTAAGTCTTTAATAAAGGGTTCTACAACAAGTACCAAACCAACCAGTTACAGAGTGAATTACTACATTACAAACGCATTCGAACCAAAAAAATATTACTTGAAAATAGCACAAAAAGACAAAAGGTACAAGACTGTGTACTTAATGCCTTTACTGGGGGAAAGAACTATAATTCCCACAATGCATTGCAATCAAATAAAAACAATGGAGAACTATTGATTTATTGATCATTAATATGTACGCCCCCAATATTTGCATATGCCAGCCCATGTTCAAGGCATTAGACAAGCCAGTATAAATGTCTGGAGCTGCACAGCTGAATCATCAGACTTTATGCAGGTAAGCGATAATAACTGACATGATCCATGATAACATGATACTTTTAGTGGTATTTGTAAACTGTCTTTCTAAATGTTTCGTTAGCATGTTGCTAATGTACTGTTAAATGTGGTTAAAGTTACTATAGTTTCTTACTGTATTTCACGGAGACAAGAGCTGTTGTTATTTTCATTCCTTATAAATCTCTCCAACAGTGTGTAATGTTAGCTTTAGTCCATTAACCACGGAGCACAGCCTCAAACTCATTCAGAATCAAATGTAAACATCCAAATAAATACTATACTCACATGATCCGATGTATGCATGCAGCATGCATGACGAACACTTTGTAAAGATCCATTTTGAGGGTTATATTAGCTCTGTGAACTTTGTTTATGCAATGTATTATAGAGTCGCAAGTTTGGGGGCGGGGAGCGCGAGCATTTAAAGGGGAAGCAACCTGAATCTGCGCATATTTAATGATGCCCCAAAATAGGCAGTTAAAAAAAAGAAAAGAAAAAAAAATCCATGGGGTATTTTGAGCTGAAACTTCACAGACACATTCAGGGGACACCTTAGATTTATATTACATCTTGTGAAAAAGCATTCTATGGCACCTTTAAATTGCAATTAAAAGGTTATTAGTCTGTTATCGAAATGTCACTTTAGTCAATTTATTGCTATTTAAAAAATTTGACTGTCTTTGGTTGCAAAACCAGTTCAGTCCATGTGTCATTTTTTGCAAAAAACCTCTAAGTCCAACTTTTTGGACAACAAGACATAGTAAAACCATTTCTGTCCGTTTTAGAGTAGCAAAAGGAATACTGTTGTGTTTACATGCTACTCATGAAATCCTGCCACTGTAACAATGGACAAACCATGATAAAACTTAATAAACTGAAAGCCAGCTAATATACGCACACAGTCATTCATCTTGAAATCATATGATTCGATTTGCATCTTCCGATTAGTTCTTCTGTAGACTTAGAGGCTTTTGCTGACAAAGAAAGTGGTGTCTAGCGGTTTCCTCCAACGAACCGGTATTTCTGACTGGGCTGAAGCTGGGATTTAGCGGATTTGAAGCGAAAGAACATATTCTATGCGCAGAGAGCATTCGCTCAATATCATTATCTAATTTTTGACTGATGTGAAATTTAGCGGCTTTAGCATCTGAACTCTTCATATATACAAATATTTCAGTAGTTTGAAGAACAGGGAGACTGACTTGAGTACATACAATTATTCATGGTGCTTCATGGAAGTGGGCATTCTCTGCCGAGATCTTTTTGATTTGCTCGCTTTCAGTCTTTGATTGGTGGAATTTTCTTTACAGCATCATGGGCAATGTAGGTTTTCCACCATGAAAATGCGATGAAAATGCATTAAATGCGATTCTTTAAAAAATAGGTTGCACTAATACAAAAAATGATGGTTTTCAACAAAAGCATATACCATCAATTTACAACCTTGGACCTCACTGGAACTGTCTTTAAAGGTCCTCATTAAAAAATTTTTACTTAAAGAACACCCAACTGTCGCACTCTATTCGAATGTTCTTATTTGCATACACAAATTCTCCATTCATTGAGCTAGTTTCAACTCAAGACGGCACCTTTCCCGAGGCACAAGAATATGTTAAGTATAATTACAGTATTCAGGGTTGTAATTTCTCTCATTATTCATGTTTTTTTATAAGCTATAGGTTGTAGTTAGAGACCACTTGGCACTCTATAAAGTGATTGCTAGCAGAGCTCTATACCGAGACACCACAAAGGAAGGCGATTTTCACTCGACTATAAATGGTTCCCATTTATAAAATAACACAACAACTACACCAGGTAGAACTACAACCGCTATGGAAGCAATCAATCAAACAACAACAGAGTACCCAAAGCGATCTGCACATGCACCGCGTGAATGCGATCATTATATTCTAATTTATTTCTGCTAAAATACACAGGTTTTTTGGCAGTACAAAAGGAAAGGGATGATGGATGGAACAAACACAGACAGATCGCATTTCCTTCGACTGTAAAGGATAGGCTCAAATCTCAGCAGTGGCCTGCGGTGGCCCCTCCTTTCCGGAGTCTCACACGTCCTGTATTGATTTATTGGAGAGCTCAGGGCACATACGTTCAGCTTACACCAACCTCTCCTGCTGTCCTCCTAAAGCCTGGGCTAACTGACAGGTGACGTGGTGACCGCTAATGGTGCTGCCAAAAGTGATACGGGGAAGTGTCCTAAGGGCTGACTGACCAAAGAGTTCTACACAAGGTGATTACTTGAAGGCCTGGTTCTGAGATGCATAATTGAGTGCGTGCATCACTAGGTCTTGTGCAACGCTTGTTAGAAAGTGCTAAATCCAACACATTTCAAATGTATAATTGGGCTTTGAGCAGATCCTAATAACCCTATTGTCAGAGACACTGGTTTCCGTGCTAGAACACACACACACACTCACAGGGTTGACGGCTAAAAGAGCGGTAGAGCTTCTCTGGAGGAGGATGGTATTTCTGACATGCACATTTCTCAATTTCGATCCGTGGCAGGCAATAATCCCAGGGTGCCTATCTTGATTTCTTTTGTCCTGCTAAAGTCACCATGTGCACTGTACGTCAAAGACCCGGGTGTAAGCATGGCTGAGTGGATTACAACATCAGGATAAAAAGAAAAAACCTTTCAACCTTGCCAGGTCTTGGGTCGTGAACATGAGGTTTCTAAAAATGTCATTACATGCAAAAAGGGTGGGTGATAAATTATATACATCATACACTTAAAATAAATATTTTAATGACTCAAATCAAAACTCTGAAAATGCTCAAACTCAAAACTAAAATCATCACTCACTTAATCACTCAAAGTCATTTTGATGTGCCACACTTCCTGCTGCCAGCAGGTGGCGCTTTGACTATAACTGAATATTGCCATGAAGATATTTTCAGGCCAAGACTTTTATCAAAAATGTGAAGTTTGAGGCAGTTACGACAACTTCCTGTGTTGTGGCGTTAATCGTACATTAGCACTTAGCCAAGTGTTGCATGATTTAAAGTGTTTCTCGCATGTTTGGTACTTCGTGGCATATTTAAATGTGTTTCTGGGAGTGAATTACAGTGTAAGGCATGCCATTTCTTGTTAGCAGCAGGTGACGCTATGAGTAATTGAATATCGGCATGTAGATGTCTTGAGACCAGGACTTTTATCAAACGTGAAGTTTTGGACATTGTATGCCTGAGATACAACAGCTTCCCGTTTCATGGCGAAACATCAAACTTTGTCAGGTCACCACAGACACACCTTAAGATTAGACTGACCAAATATGATTCTGGTTAAATCTCAATGAGGAGTTAATCACAGTGTAAAACATGCCATTTCCTGTTGCCCACAGGTGGTGCTATGGCTGTAACTGAATATTGCCATGTAGATGTCTTCAGGCCAAGACATGTGAAGTTTGGGGCGTTTCATGGCGAAACATCAAAATTTGTCAGGCCGCCACAAACGTGCCCTTCAACGAAAACTCAAGGTCTTCACAATTTAACGTCGCAAAGGCCTTTAGATTAGACTGACCAAATATGATGTTTATCTGATAAAATCTATAAGAGAATTTAATTAAAAGTACAACATCTAGAAGTGGCAAAAACTGCCAAAATTTTGCAGAGAAAATTCAAAATATCTCACTTCCTGTTGGGTTTTCAGATTTTGCACCCAGGGACTTTTTTGTACAGTAGTTATTGCATCAAATCCAATTGAGTACACAACCACATAATCACGACTGGAGGGACCAAATGTCATAATTTAAAGATTTGTACAGTAGTTATTTCACACTTGTGCGTGAAATCTAGTGTGAAGGGCGCTTAATTGAAATTCTGTATGTGGCGCTATCGAGCCATTTTGCCACAACTAATTTTCACTAATTCTAGTCTTGAGTTGTATTTCAATTTTTGCATTACACGTTTTGAATCCAATTGGCTCTACGGTTGAAAAGATAGCTCCTCTGATTGAAAAAAAATATGAACACCCTTTTGAATAGAGATATATATTGAACATTTTCAAAAGGTTGGAACATATCAAGATCCATTTATTGGCCAGCCCTTCATGCAGAGCACAAGTTTATTAGAGAGAAGGTTCAGGTAATGACGAATAATGACAGATAACAGGATTGTGGAAGGAGTAGAAATCACTCAGCTAAGCCAGCCTAACCACAGCTAAGCTGTAAAAGGGATCCTGTAATGATTTTTCAACAGTTCATCGCATCCGCCATCACATCAGTGTCAACATCCATGAGAAATTTGTGAAAAATGTGCCATTGTCCCATTTCAGACAGGCTGCTCCTCATAATCCATTCAAAAAAGAAGACTACTTTCTCAAAGAAAATCGAGAGGAGTAATGAGAATCTGAAAACTAAATGTTTATGAAAAAAACGCAGCCAGCTCCATCTGGCTAGGCACGACTTGCATTCTGTTTTTGAACATTAAAGCATCGGTATATGCGGCGTGGCAGATTCTAAACTCGCACAAATGTACGAAATTGCTGAGAGAGAATGAAGGAGCGGCTCAGTAAAAATGCTGCTTTTAAATAAGCCTCCATTGATTCATATGCAGAGATGCATCGCTTGATACATCTTTAAAGCACTCCGAGCTGCACTTCTGGGAGAGATTGCACAAGTGATGCATCAGAAACTTCGCAAAACAGCTTTGATTCTCAATTTTTCGTCGATTGAAAAGAAATAAGAATTTTTTAAAACGTCTCAATTAATAGAATACATAATTAAATCTTTTAGTGTTACCATCTAATGGCTAACAATGTTCATAAATACTTAAAATGTTATGCATGAATCATTTCCATTGCTTATTTAAGGAAAGCCCAATAAATCATTAAATCATTAGAATCAGTCCGGGTCAGAAAGGTAACCAAAACCAAGACCGAGAGAAAGCCTCATTTCTGTTCTATAATTGATCAAAGCAAAGAAAAAGGCAACCTGGTGAGCCCTCATGTTTCTAAGGTGAGCTCTAAGGTTTCAGAGTATCTGTAATGAGCCGTAATGATGGACGGTGTGGGCTAAGAGCCAGGTAATCTTGGCAGCCCACTTTTCTGACATTTCACTTAATGTTAGCAGGGTGATATCATCTCGCCCTCTCAGTGCCTCTTTCTTTGTCTCGAATTTCTCTCGCTAAGCCGTGGGTGATAAGCTTCACCCAGGTGTCAGTCGACTGAGGTCTTTCCCTCACCTTATCTCACATGCTGAGTTTCAGACATTGTTTTCACACCGTAAGGCTGAAGACACTACAGGTAAGAGCGCTAGTGGCAAAACAACTGTTTGATATGATATGAAAGCTCTGAGAGAGGGAATGCATCAAATCCAATCGAGTACACAACCACATATTCATGACAGGAGGGTCCAAATGTCATAATTTAAAGATGAAGTGTGTTTTTAGATGTGTAAGCAAAAGTCAACTAGAAGCATAGGTGTTGATCTATAGCCGAGCACCCACAGAAAAACATGAAATAGTCCCCATTCCTTTTATCTAATCAAAGAACAAACAAACAAAAACTATTGAGATTCTGGAACTTCTCTGATAACCCTTTTCCAACAGCAAGAACTGGGTGCTAGTTCAGAACTAGTGCTATTGCCGGATCAGAGTTGGTTCAACTGGCGAGCCTTCTAAGAACCGGTTAGGGAGCAACCACAGAGCTAGGTCTTATGTCACTGTATACGTCTCATCTTTCCCAGCAACGCTAGCGTGACAGCGCCACACACACCATCAACAATGGCGGACATTGCTAAGCCTAACTCTAACTTTTCCTGGTTCAGAGCTGGTGATTTGGGTGTCGAAAGACAAAGAACTGATTTGAAAGTAGACTCTGGCTCTGAACCAGAACTCAAACTGCCTTGATGGATCTGATTGGTGGATCTCACATTGGGTCGGGGCAGGTCGTAATACACACAATTCTACCTGTGTGCAGATAAAGTTGAATAAATAGGCAACTTTATATAGTTAGCTGGCTAATAATAAGACTTTTGTAGGTTGATTTCCATAAAAAAAAAGTGCCACTTATTTACACAGTTTATTATAAATGACACACTTTACCTTTAAGAGTAAACCATTAAAAACAGTTAAATTGAGCATTAATCTGAATATAGTAATTACAGAACCGGTTCTGATGGGTAAGATCATCAACGAATGCAGTGAAGTGATGCAGTCTGCAATCAGCACTGCATGAGTTAATGTTTCGATTCAGAAAATCATTGCACTCAATTTCCTTGTTAAAAAGACCAGGTTGGGCTAGAAGCAGATTCTTTTTAGTGCAGGTTTGGTGCTGGTCTACATGATGGACCAGTATAGCCATGCTATTTATTTACCCTAAGGGTGAAGAAATGATCGGAAAAATAGGAAGGTCAAGATGAATTAATATTTAATATCTTGACTCATGAATTTTGATTATCCATTGTGATGTCTAGATGTCAAGCAGACATTGACAAACTCTAACCATAGCAGGATTATCACTCTTGTAAATCTTTTGTTTGGTATTAAATTTGTTTAAGGTGACTGGCTACAATTTGTTTTCTTTGCACTGCAGCAAAATTCTCAAAATATGATTATTATTTATCAGCTGGCAGGATGGGTCTAAAAGCATCTTTCTGGTGAAGATATAGTAAATAAATGAAGCCTTACTGAGCGATGAACTCATGCATTCAAAACACGATGGTCTTTTCAGCAGGGACGTGCCTTGTGTGCCGTTTTAAGCTGTGCATGCGCTTGCATGCATGCATGCAAATGTGCGCCTGTGTCTTTCAGCAAAACTTTTTTTTTTTCTTAAAAGCAGCCATTACCAATCCCAATAAACGGCACCAAGATTCAGCCAAGAAGTTAAGCAGCTAAATGGCCTCTGAATTCCCCCAAAAGAGTCTACAATGAAAGACTTCAGTTTTCTGCATTAGCTGTCTGAAAATGGCTGAGGAGGGGAAAGAAATGAGGAAACACTCCTTCTTGGCAAGCCGCATGATTAGTCTGTTAGCTGGCACAAGCTAAGGTCTCCCCCTTTTCAAGGCGGGAGGAAAACGGGAATAGAAAAAGAGAGTGATTTCAACTTGAGGAAAATTCTGTCTGGGGGATGTTCATCTTAAAAACAGCCCGCCTTCCGTTCTTTTCTCACTTTTTTTATGCAAAAACACACACACACAAACACAGGCACGCAGTTCCTCTCCAGCTAGGCTGGTGAATCCACTGGGAACCAGTGCAATCTAGCCTCAGTCACGTGTACAGTTTTAAGGGTTGGGGGTTTTTAAATTCCTTTTGTGTCAGCACAAGTCTCTCCTGCAGTCCGCTGAGCTTTGTCATGGTGTGGCATTCGTGTCTGCATTTGTATTAGGCCCTGTTTACACCTGATTTAATGACTTAATTGAAATACACATGGCGCAGTACAATACCAGCACAACTGGTGGCTGGTTAAACTAAAAAATGCGAATAGATAGTAAACAATTCAAAGTGAATTATCCCCTATGTGCTCCCTGTCAGGTAAAAACCTAGCTTAAAACAGCCTAAGGAGTTTTAGTGCTGGTTTTAACTTGTTTAAGCTGGTCTCCACTGGCCAAGGATTAGCTAGTCTCCAAGCCTGACAAGCTGATATCCCACCCTGGCCAAATGAAAGTGTCCAAAACCCCTCTAAAACCATAAAAACTCACCAACCTGGCCATACTGGGAGACATTTGTCACCTTAAACCAAGTAAGACCAGAAATCTAATTTGAGCTGGTTTAAGTTTTTTTTAAATAATGTGTTCATGATTGCTGTCACACCCAAAAACTCAAGTACTTGAAAGAAAAAACAGCTTAAACCAGGCCTAGGGTCTTCTAGTTTTGCAACCTGGTTAGACAGATCAGTTTTGATGGTTTTCAGCTGGTCGGGGTTGGAAATAAGCAAGACTGACCAGCTAAAAACCAACTTGTCCATTCCGGTAGACCATCTAGACCAGTTTAAACCACCTATGGTTTACAGGGGTTTTGGACACATTTCAGATGGTCAGGTTGGGAGATCATTTTAGACTGACCAGTTAAACACCTGGTTGCCAGGCTGGGACCATCTTAAACCAGTAAAAACTATTTAGGATGGTTTAAACTGCTTGTTTTTCAGCAGGTTTTGCATGATTGATCATTGCTGACCCAAGTAGCAAAGTACTTTGCTACTCTTGCCAATCCCTAATATATGTGAGTGTGTATTAAAGTAAAGTATTTCTTTGCCACAGGCACATTTCACTAACAATCACACTCAAGCAACTCAACTAACCTGCTGAAAAGTCCTGCTAGACCAGCACTAACCAGCATAAACCAACCTAGACCAGCATGGAAATCGCCAGCCTTTTAAGCAGGGACAAAACGAACATCATGCAAACAACCAGATAATTCACAATGCAGTGACTTAGCCTCTGTGGCAATCCACAATTATGTTTGGCAACGGAGAATGTATCAAGTGAAGGTACGAGAATGTTACTGTGAGGACTAGGTGTCCTTATGACTGTGATAAAACTCTCCTCTATAATACCATTGTGAAAAGGGGAAAAAAAAAAACACATTAGAACAACATCCCACACTTTCTCGCTACAGTGCGCCTACAAAGAGCCTTTGTTCTCCCACAAGACAATTGAAATTTCCAAAAGGATTCCCACGGATTCTAAATTCGGCTCTTGCGCTTGCCTTGGCATGAGAAAGTGCCAAAAGCACAGTGGCTCGCGGGCCTACACGCGTCCATTTAGTGAAGCAGCCAATCCATAGCTGATCAACAACGGCTAGCGTTTTAAGAAATGGAACATCAAGACTGTATTGTGCATTAATGCTTACACAAAATGTGTGCGTTTTGGCACAACAAAGCTGCAGGAAAAGAAAGAAAACCATGCACAGGAACAGAGAGGAAAAGAACAATAGCATTTTTTTTTCTATTAAAAGAGGTTAAACAAAGATACAACAGTACTGTGTTGTTAGGTATGGTGAAGAGGGAAAATAAAACACGTGAAAAGAAGAAATAAAAAGCAACCCGGCAAACTGGCTCACACCAAGTGACTTCACATAGCAGAAAGACTTCTGGAGAAAATCCCGCAAAATTAGGTTGGGCAGGCTACCTAGAAACCCAACCACCAAGTAAGAGTCTGGCATTTGAAGCCCACCCACATTAGAGAAGTGTATATGAATACCAAAATGTATCTGTATTTAGTAAGGAGAAACCTGTTTCCCACATTTTGTGTCCTCCTACGTGCGAGGGAGGTGGCGTGCAACACTGTGTCCTAACCAGGCACGAAATGCTTTCGCTCACCGTGCCTGGTTAGCACACTGTACTTGAGCTGAAAAGTGTACTGAACGTTTACATCAGCACAGACTCATGAGTACATGTGTCATTCCTGCATGGAGCTACTCACCGATGACTGTGGCGGAGAGCTCTTTCTTGCCAGCACCCAGACGGTTCTTCACCTCACACACAAATGTTGTGTTCACCGTTTCGTCCACCTTCCTCACCAGCAGCCGGTTGTGTTCCACCCGTACCGAAGGCGGCATCTGACCCGACGTGCTGAGGAACCATCAACACAGAAAACGGCATTTCTAGCTAGTCTTTAAAACCATGTTGGCTTATTTCAGAAACATAACACTTATTTACTGAAAATACATCCATATTTATTAAATATCATGTTTTGAGACATTGTGTTATACACGGTGGAAAACAATGATTGCATGTTATTTCTTTTTTTAATTAGCCTTTGTGTGCTGAAACAGGGTTTTTTATGACACACTAATGCACACTATTATAATTAGGCCTACGTCATTTGAAAATGTTTCAAATAAATACGTAAGTGTTGCATATTCGTCAACTAACTTGAAACTTTGCAATCAAATGGCTACATCTAATAAATAAGTCTTGCTAATAAATACTGTTTTTCTATCTGTATTGATTCATGTTCTCCATTGTTTTGGTGAAAAAATGAAGTTGAAGCAGTGAAGCGTTAATAGGCTGTTGTTGCTTTATACCGCAGGCAGAGATGCTTCCTCAATTCAGAGCCAATTAGCCTGTGGCTGTTGTTAGCAGCAAAACTGCCATATATGAATCTGTTTCAATCATATTGGAGATGGAGCAGCAGCACATACACATAAATATTAAATATGGACTTTCTTCAGACTAAATGAATACTAATGCTAATGAAAACTAAAGTATTATTGTTTCTTTCTGTTTTGAGTAAATTCTGGCATCATTTACTCACCCTTGTGTTTTTCTAAGCTGATTTTTTTTTTTTGTGGAAGAGAATATTTAGCAGAATGTCCAAGCAGATATTTTATATATACACTACAATTCAAAAGTACAGAAGAGGATTAGGGCCAAGCAATAATAAAAAAATAAAACCATCTCGAGATTAAAGTTGTTAAATTACGAGAAAAAGGTCGAGATAAAATTTTGAGAATAAACATTAAATTACGAGAAAAAGTCGTTAAATTACAAGAACAAATTCGTTAAATTACGAATTTGTTCTCATAATTTAATGACTTTATTCTCAACATTTTATCTCAACTTTTTCTCAACTTTATCTCGACTTTTTTTTCATAATTTAATGAATTTGTTCTCATAATTTAATGACTTTTTTCTTGTAATTTAATGATTTTTTTCTCAACATTTTATCTCAACATTTTTTTCTCGAAATTTAACGACTTTTTTCTCATAATTTAATGAATTTGTTCTCATAATTTAATGACTTTTTTCTTGTAATTTAATGATTTTTTTCTCAACATTTTATCACAACATTTTTTTCTCGAAATTTAATGCCTTTTTTTCCTCATAATTTAAAGAATTTGTTCTCATAATCTAACGACTTTTTTCTCGTAATTTAATGACTTTATTCTAAACATTTTATTTAGACTTTTTTTCTCGAAATTTAACGAATTTGTTCTCATAATTTAATGACTTTATTCTCAACATTTTATCTCGACATTTTTTTCTCGAAATTTAACGACTTTTTTCTCATAATTTAATGAATTTGTTCTCATAATTTAATGACTTTTTTCTTGTAATTTAATGACTTTATTCTCAACATTTTATTTAGACTTTTTTTCTCGAAATTTAACGAATTTGTTCTCATAATTTAATGACTTTATTCTCAACATTTTATCTCGACTTTTTTCTTGAAATTTAACAACTTTAATCTCGAGATGGTTTTATTTTTTTATTATTGCTTGGCCCTAATCCTCTTCCGTACAAAAGTTTGAAGTTGATAAGATTATTATTATTTTTTTTAAAAAGAAACTTCTTCAGCAAGTTAAATTGATCAAAAGTGACATTTATAATGTTACAAACATGTATTTTTCAAGTAAGCGTTCTTCTGAACCTCCTATTCGTCAAAGAATCCTGAAAATTTATCAGTTTCCACAAAAATATTAAGCAGCATAACTGTTTTCAATATTGATAAGAAATGTTTAAGCATCAAATCAGCTTATTAAAATGATTTCCGAAGGACAATGTGACACTGAAGGCTAGAGTTGGGTACCGAAATCAATACTTTTAAGGGTACCAACCGAATTACATTGGTACTACAGAGTACTGATTCACATTAAATCAATCGGTGCCAAATTTCGGTACCTGAGAAGTGAGAATGCATTTGGGCAAGAGAGTAAGGTACGGCAGAGAAAGCAAGGGAGAGACCATGCAACGTCAACAAAATCAAGAACCACAATGAAAATAAGTTAATGCAACTTTATTGTGTTATCCCTGACAAAGAAGTTGTAACAATGATGTATTACTACTTTTTATGTCAAATAAGCTCAACTCAAGTCACCCCAGCAACTTGTTCAGACACAACACACAGAGCAATGGCTAAACATTCTGAAATGTGGTTAAATTTCACAAAACTGTATATGATCTATGATCCGCGTTACAAGCGTTGTTAATCTCACTCTGGTGTTCCGCGTAGAAACCGCTCTCATGCGCGCTCCGCATGTTGTTACATACTAAATAATGTCAGTGTCATTCTTCCATGTGTTGTTAGTCAAACTCCAGCTCTGAGCATCGTGGGGAAAATGAAACAACACTTTTGTGCTACTGTGCTGAGGAAACACACTCACAGCACGTTCGAACACAACACTGAAGAGCAGAAGTGAAGAACAGTCTTTCATGACATTTAAATTCTCCGCTGTAATGTGTTCTCATGCTACAGCACACACATAAGTTTATTTCGTCTAGTGTGTAAAATTTCGAAATAATAAAAATAAAAAAAAATGATGAAATTGTGAGGTTTATACAGAAGAGGATTAGGGCCAAGCAATAATAAAAAAATAAAACCATCTTGAGATTAAAGTTGTTAAATTTCGAGAAAAATGTCAAAATAAAATGTTGAGAATAAACTCGTTAAATTACGAGAATAAACTTGTTAAATTTCGAGAAAAAAGTCAAAAAATGTTGAGAATAAACTCGTTAAATTACGAGAAAAATGTCGTTAAATTTAGAGAAAAAAGTCGAGATAAAATGTTGAGAATAAACTCGTTAAATTACGAAAAAAACTTGTTAAATTTAGAGAAAAAAATAAAATCGAGAAAAAATTTGAGAATAAAGTCATTAAATTTAGAGAAAAAAGTCGTTAAATTACGAGAACATATTCATTAAATTATGAGAAAAATGACGTTAAATTTCGAGAAAAAAGTCTAGATAAAATGTTGAGAATAAACCTTAAATTATGAGAAAAAAGTCGTTAAATTACGAGAACAAATACGTTAAATTATGAATTTGTTCTCATAATTTAACGACTTTTTTCTCGTAATTTAATTACTTTATTCTCAACATTTTATCTCGACCTTTTTCTCGAAATTTAATGAGTTTTTTCTCGTAATTTAACGAGTTTATTCTCAACATTTTATCTCTACCTTTTTTTTAAATTTAACACGTTTTTTCTCGTAATTTAATGAGTTTATTCTCAACATTTTATTTCGACTTTTTTCTCGAAATTTAACAACTTTAATCTCGAGATGGTTTTATTTTTTATTATTGCTTGGCCCTAATCCTCTTCCCTAGGTTTAGTCTTATTTTTTTACTGAAATAAATGTTTTTGTTATTACACGGAGAGTAAAATACTGAAATAAGGTACCGTTGGGTACCAGCACCGAATTTCAGGTACCGATACTGGTACCAGTTAAAATGTGAACGGTACCCAACCCTACTGAAGACTTAATAATAGTAATACTGTTTGTACTGTATTTTTGATCAGATAAATGCAGCCTTGGTGAGCATAAGTTAAGTGTAATTTAAGCATTCTGCTAAACATCCTCTGTGTTTGACCAAAGCAAAACAATACAGGTTTTGAATGACATGCATAAATGACAGAATTTTGAACTATTTCTGAAAATGTATTAAGAAGGAACTCACGTTGTCCAGGTAATCTCAGTGGGTTCTGGGTTGGCGTCAGCCTCGCAGGTCAAAACAGCATCAGTCCGCCCCATATACCAGTTATTGTCATATCCATCTATTGTCACAGTGGGTGGGTCTAGAAAGAATGTGAGATAGAGAGGGACATTCATTCATCATTAAATCCTGCATTGAAAGCACAGTTCAAAGCAGTTCAAATCTGCCGTTCAGGGGTGGGAAGGGAAGATACAGGTTTGCTGAAGGTGGCACTGCCCTATAGATCCTCAAAGGGCTTTAACACGCTGGAGAAATGCAGAATGAAAGTGCAAGAGGTGAGGATGTTCCAACAGAGGCGTTTATAAAAGAAATGGTGAAGCTGCAAATCTCTGACACCCTCAAACATTCCAGCTCAGCTATGCAAACACAGACACCTCAAACACTCCGTAAATAGCTTTCATGAAAAAAATGCAAACAATGCGTTGAGGCAGACATATGAGGCAGAAGCGAAGATGCTTAAATGCATTTTTCGATGAAAAGGAGGGTGGGTGAGGGAGAAAAGGTGTTATGAGCGAATGATACGGGGCGGATTATAAGTTCATATGTGTGTCACTGAGAACGCACACCTTTAAAGGATTAGTTTGGCCAGAAATGAAAATCCTGTCCTCATTTACTAACTTTCATGTCGTTCCCAAACCATTCTTCGCTGAAACACACACAAAAAAAGTTTCGAATACTCTGCTGGTTGGCTTTTCTTTGCACTTACAATGAATGGGAACTAAAGCTTTCAAGCTTCGAAAAGGACACAAAAGCACTATAACTGTTTTATTAAAGTCATACAATAGCTTTGTGCAAGGAACTGACCAAAATTTAAGCCTTTATGGTAGCACTTTATTTTATGTGTACTTTCCTTGTACATATATATAGTAATTACGTTGTACATACGGGTAAAAGAGTGGTAACACAAGGTACTTACCTGACATGTATGTACATGGAAACTAATAAGAATCACTGCTGTACTTTCCAACGGTACATATATGGTAAATACTTTGTACCTATAGACAAGTGTTGGGTAATAACAACAGGCGCTTACTTATAGTGGCAGTATATTGTAACTAACAGACTGACTTACTAATGGTATGTACATGGTAACTATGTTGTACTTATGGGTAATAACAGAAATTTATGGTTTATTGTAAGACACTTACTATGTTGTACTCATGGACACTAGTAAGTAAAACAAAATTTTCAAGAAATAAAGCAATTGTTTTGCTGCACTATGTATACTTTATGTAGTGTTTTATGAACTGGTAATGCGAAATTGCTCTCCACAATAGTGCATCTTATTTTACAGTCCTTACTAGTTAATATGCTTAAGCTTATTATTACAAAGGTTAAAGAGTAATGTTTATGTACAAGGGTGCACTTTATTTCACAGTCCTATTTCCATGTACTTACTATGAACGCACTAGTGAATAAACCAGTTAGTTAATGTGTAAGTTACACCTGTGGCCGGTTGCATAAACTTAGTCTCTATGTTAAGACTATAACTTAAGATCTAGTTTGACCAATTAGCAGTTAGTTAGGGCTAATCGGTCTTACTTTTCTGATTCAAATGAGACTGATCTACCTTTTTATGTAACTGACTTTACAAAGTTAGCACCAGTCTTGAAGAAAAAAAAAAAAAAAAAGATGACTAAGCAGTTCATGCAACTGGCCACTGGTAAGAGCTGGTAATTCCTATGTAATATTTATGTACAAGGATGCAATTTATTTTACAGTCCTTTTCCATGTACTTACAATGAACGTACTAGTGAATATACCAGTTAGTTAATACATTACTTAGGCTGGGGGGGTTCCTGTTATTACCTACTCTTGTCTGTAAGTACTACATAGTTACTGTGTATATACCATTAGCAAGTACATTAATGTGTCTTACTAGTTACCATAAATAAGTGTCTGTTATTACCCACACTTGTCCATAAGTACAACATAGTTACCATGTACAAACCATTAGTAAGTACAGTAATGTGTCTGTTAGTTACATATACGGACACTATAAGTAAGCGCCTGTTGTTATCACCCAACACTTGTCTATAGACCCCTTAAAAGTTTGTAAACATTGCAACGTTTCCTGGTGGGCGGGGCTTAGCTGGAGGCAAAAAGAGACGCTGGACTCAATGTTGACAAGCGTAAGCTAGCTAGGAGGGATTTATTAAACATAGATGCAGAAGAAGGTTCAGAACTGTCCGAATATGTGCAGTCACTGACTCTGCGGGACCGTGACAGCTATTTTTGTAAATTAACTTACGTTTTGGATATTTCCTAGACAACATATGAATTACTTTCGGGTGGTTTGGGGAATTTTGTCAAGGCTTATTGTCTAATGTAACCTAACGCTGGGCTAACTATGATTATGGCTAGCAATGTGGATTATTTTAAGAGACCATTCAAAAGATGGCACACACATCTATCGCTGTATGTTTGTTTAACATTTAAGCAGGCTAGCGCGCTGAAAGTTGGCGACTTTTCAGCTATAAAACAGTAACTTGCTGATTTGTACTAGATAAAACCAACACACCATTACATATGCATCGATTATTTTACCTGATATGAAGTGTGCACTGCAAACCGTCTAGTCTGTACGCCATATTGCATTCAACCGCAATTATCTTATTGATTTCTGTGAAGGAATGTTCCGGGATCTGGTAGAAATTTAGTTTTGAACCAAAAGTCCTGTTCCTTCTATTCTGGCAGCCAAAAACACAACAAGACGACATTTTAAAGTCAAAACCTCAAACTTTTAGCGTCAAACGTTACTTATTAGTTTCCATGTACATACATGTCAGGTAAGTACCTTGTGTTACCACTCTTTTACCCGTATGTACAACATAATCACAATATATATACCAGGAAAGTACACGCACTGTAAAATAAAGTGCTACCGTCTTTATTTATATTTTTATCTTCTCCCTCCAGTGAGATATTAACTGCTATGACCGGAGCGAATCAGTGAAACAGTCTGATTCACAAATGAATCATTCAGACAAGGGCTGCGTTCCCGAAAAGCATTGCAAGCTTAAGTAGATTGCTGAAAATACTGGCACCAATGGTGTTACAATGTTTTTGGGAAAGGAAGCCTTGATTTGTAAGCTAGATCAGATTTTTTAGAAAAGATCAGATTCATAAAATTAATTGTTCATTGCTATCTTATGAAAATCTATCATTTTACAGTGAGCTTGACAGCCCCATTTATTTCCATTAAATTGAAAAGACTGACCTGGAAAAGTCACTCTTTAGAAGAAACAAAGTCATATGGATATTGTGAGCGAATAATGACAGAATTTTCCATTTCGAAGATCTACTTCTAGCAGTGTGTGAGTTTGTGCATGAATCTTACACTCCACCACTAGCTTCAAGGTGAAGGATTTTGGCTCGCTCTGCGTCCTCTGGGTTACCAGGCAGGTGAGTTCTTTTCCATTTTCAGCAGGTGTCGGGACCATCCGAAACTCGCTCTTCACGGTCACTGTGCCGTCCACTTCGGGCACTGAAGTGTTGTTATAGCGGCCAGCAATAGTTGTAATCCAGGAGATTGTTGCCTCTGGTTTTCCTTGGGCTGCCACACAACTTGCCACAACAACTTCAGAAGGGCCGGCTCGGACTGGGATGGCGGTAGCTGAGTTTTTGGGTTTAGCTGATGGAGAAAAAAAATTATTTAAAACATGACATTGTTTAAAAAAGGCTATTGAAAACCAATCAAGTGGTGCTTGAGCTAAATAAAAACATGCAACAAAGCAACACGGCACTCCGACATGTCATTGACTCGTATTAAGGGGACAGTCAGCCGGTCATTTTCTAAAATAAATGTCGACAAGGTGTTTCAAGCATTCAAACAGGGCCACTAATTACACAGCTACTCACCAAATAAAAAAAATGGATATTGATTAATTACATGAGAAGAAAGAGCGCAGAGTGATACAAGAGACATGAATTTAGCACAGTTATATAGGAAACTGGATGCCTGGGACAATCTGGGACGGTCAATTATAGAGGTCATTAAACAAAAATATTTTAATCACAGAACTGAGTAGAATGAAGCTTATCAGAGAACTGTTTTTTCAGTGCCTGATACTGACATCTTTGTACCTCTGTGCCAACGATGAGCTTAAACATTAAAGGTGCCCTAGAATTAAAAATTTAATTTATTTTGGCATAGTTAAATAACAAGAGTTCAGTACATGGAAATGACATACAGTGAGTCTCAAACACCGTTGCTTCCTCCTTTTATAAATCTCATTTGTTTAAAAGACCTCCGATGAACAGGCGAATCTCAACATAACACCGTTACTATGTAACAGTCGGGATCATTAATATGTACGCCCCCAATATTTGCATATGCCAGCCCATGTTCAAGCATTAGACAAGGGCAGCTAGTATTAACATCTGGATCTTTGCACAGCTGAATCATCAGACTAGGTAAGCAAGCAAGAACAATAGTGAAAAATGGAAGATGGAGCAATAATAGCTGACATGATCCATGATATCATGATATTTTTAGTGATATTTGTAAATTGTCTTTTTAAATGTTTCATTAGCATGTTTTGCTAATGTACTGTTAAATGTGGTTAAAGTTACCATCGTTTCTTACTGTATTCACGGAGACAAGAGCCGTCGTTATTTTCATTATTAAACACTTGCAGTCTGTATAATGCATAAACACAACTTCATTCTTTATAAATCTCTCCAACAGTGTAGCATTAGCCGTTAGCCACGGAGCACAGCCTCAAACTCATTCAGAATCAAATGTAAACATCCAAATAAATACTTTACTCACATGATCCGATGACGAACACTTTGTAAAGATCTATTTTGAGGGTTATATTAGCTGTGTGAACTTTGTTTATGCTGTTAAAGGCAAGCGCAAGCTCCGGGGCGGGGAGCGTCAGCATTTAAAGGGGCCGCAGACTAAATCGGCTCATATTTAATGATGCCCCAAAATAGGCAGTTAAAAAAATTAATAAAAAAAAAATCTATGGGGTATTTTGAGCTGAAACTTCACAGACACATTCAGGGGACACCTTAGACTTATATTACATTTTTTAAAAAGACGTTCTACGGCACCTTTAAAGATAAATGGTGGCAACCAAACGTAAAAGTGTAAGAATCCGTCATTGTTCATTTATTTTCAAAGACAATGCCTGAAATCAAATTAAAAAGATTAGAATTTTGTCTTAATTCACTAAAAAAGTATTATAAAATATAATAAATCGAATTGATAAACCAAACTGCTGAAATGAAATAATCACTCTATAGCCGAGTCAGATTTGCGCAAAACTTTTTCGATATTTTCTAAATGTCGATAAAAAACTACTGGGAAATGATGCAGTTTCCATTAACTAAAGACTTTATACTGTATATAGGAAGACAGTGCACTTGTATTATTATGAATGGGAGAAAGGGAAACGCAATATGGCGAAATAAGTCCCGCCTTCAAAAAGAGCCAATCACTGATTGGTAAAGTCATCGCATAACTGCAGCTATCGTTAAAAGCTCCAGTCCCTATAGAAACAGTCAGACGCACACTTCCTATAGAGACACGCACTTAGGACTGAGCATAAGCATTAGCTTGATCCAGCCTGAAAAATGCTGTTTTTTTGTCATGATTCAAGCGTTTAAACAAAATTTATAAGAGAGTTGTTGTCAGATTTCTTTGGTGATTTCAAATATATGAAATTTGATTGAAAGCTTGGTGAACAGCTTTGGAGAGTTTGATATTTTCCCATTCAAAAAGATAGGAGCTGTATCATCTTTAAAGAATGATCGACTTCTATGTACGCCAGGTCACCTGTAAATATTCCTTTTTCAAATTGCCTGAAAAACCACCTTGTTTTCCCATTGGGCATATTTTCAATTCGCAATTTTAATTTGCGCAATTAGAAGGGTAATGGAAACGCAGCTTATGTGGCATTTTGCATGCTTGTAAAATATTTTAATTAAGTATATGTATGCAAATATTAAATATTTATTATAAATTGTAACGTGTGTATATAATATTAGCAACAAAACAATTTTGAGATTATTTATATAAAATTTTATGATAGCTAAAATTAAATTAAATTAAATAATCACTCTGTAAAATGCATATAAGAATAGTAAAATAAATTTTATAAAGATGATCATTTCAAATTAACCAACCCACATTTAAAAGCAAGTGGTTAACAACAATACAAGATGGACGCTGAGTTAATGTTCTACTTGGTTTGCCCAGGGCTAAACAGTGAAAGACAAACCGAGCGAGACGCTTGAACACAGCCAACAAGGATAAACGGGCAACACTGATGCACAGCATCACTTTGTCTCTGATGATAGCATTAGCTTAGTCATTCAAATGATGAATCAGGCTAATGGGTGACATTAGTGTTAAAGCAGACAGCAGAAATGCTACTGTGAGTAAAGCTAATGTAGTTTAGAACGACTCTGTGTCTGTGCTTTCCTAACTACACAAAAAGAAGAGCTAACGATTTTGCAGTCCAAGCATCAACCTTGTGGTCTGTTGTTTAGGCAGACATTTAATGAACATTTAAAACAAATCTGATACAATTTTGTTGGCAATATAAAACTAGGAAACATTGTAAATATTGATTTTATTTTAATGCGCTAATTATTTGACCATTAAATTTCCTAAAGACTGTGCCAGCAGGCTAATTTCACGCTCCCTGCTCATGTCAAGACTCGAGAGTATGAGAGAGGAGGCCGTTTTAAAAGCATCTCTGATTTTAACCAAAAGGCCAAAAATAGTGATTGAAAAGTTTGATTCATTTTCATGAATCAGTTCTTTTGAACCATATCGTATAATTGGTTGAAACACTAATTCATTAATATATTTGAGTCATCATTTGGCATGGAATTTAATATATTTTATATTGTTAAATTGTTATACTTGAGTCTGTCTTGTTTGTAGGAAGCACTGAAGCAGGTCTATAAATAAACACAAGTGAGTTACTTACCCAGCATGATGAGAGTGGTCGTTCCCTGCTCATTTCCACTGGGGTAAGTTGCGTACTCGCAAATGTACCTGCCAGCATCAGCCATCTTCAGTTTGTCGATCCTAATGGATGGGTTCTCCAGGGAGCCCCTTGTGAAATTAACTCTGCCTTCAAACTCTTTATTAGGGAAACTGGCTCCATAATTGGGGTGGAATACAGCAATGTTGTGTCTATCACCCTCGACACGCTCAAACATCCACGAAACCTACGAACCAGAAGAAATAGGGAATTAATTCTTGCACGGCATTGCTTTAACATACTGCATGCTGCCAGCCATCTGCTTGTTGTTTAAACTCAGGACTTAACCATATGGATGGTGATAACATTGGACAATTACTCGGGCCGGTGCTGAACTATCACTAAATATAACATTTGTTCAACATGTACAGGTGTTTTATGGATTGCCAATAATTAATATTCACGTATGCACTGAATAATGCTGTTGTGATTTCTGCATATTGAAATGTGCACCAATGTATATCAAGCAGGCAGACATAGATTTTATCGAAAAAAAACATGATAATGACTTCTGATATGCTTTCAAGGTTATTATTTTTAACAACAATAACGCAACCATCTATATACACATATATACACACCATCTATATACACATTCAGGTAAATTGGGATACTTTTTGCCATTGAGATGACTGGGAAAAATTTGCAAAATCTATATATTATTTATATATATATATATATATATATATATATATATATATATATATATAAGTATCCCAATTTATCTGAATTTACCCTGTATATATGGCGAGGACATCAAATACCTCATTTTTGACCCTTGGAACTAATCAAAGTATCTTGTCTCACCTGTGTGAGTTTGGTGTTTCCGCTGTTGATGAACTCACAGCGCAGATTGACAGAGCTATTTGGATACGCAGTGACCTCATATTCCACTCGAACACGCTGACTCCAGACCACTGCAAAAGAGGAAAGAGTGAAACGTTAGAACGTTCCAGTGTCGGAGCCTACATTTAATTTATGAAAATGAAACCCAGACATCAGGCTAATATGAAACACACCAAAGTGACTGTTATATTCCTGGGTCTGAGCTTCCTCCGGGAAAAAAGTGCAGTCTCAGACTGATTAGAGCTCAGTGGCTTCATATCTATCGACTAAATGTGCAGACTGTCTCAGCATGAGACTTATCCTGCTTTGATTGCCCATAATTAAAGAAAAAAAAAAAAACTTTGAGCCATCTCATCATCACAGCATCAATCTACACAATCACGGATATGGATCAGAGCTCGCTTGAACAAATGCATCTGGATGAGAAGCATTATAAAAGTCAATTTGAAACGTTCAGAGCGTTTTACTTCCATAATGCAAACAAAATATTCAATAAACAAAAAGTAGGGTTGAGCTTGATTTTATCCATCAATAACCGGACTCTTCTTTGGAATAATGTGCACTAATGAACTGATCGTAATAACACAAGGAACATGAACACTTTTAAAATAAAAGTTCCAAAAAGAGATCTTTTCAGCAATGACAAAGATAATGCATTTTAGGTTCCTCAAAGAACATGCAAAAAGAGATAAATGGTTCTTTTAATAATCTGAATCACTTTTTCCATAATAAAGAACCTTTTGTTCAATGGAAAGATTCCATGGATGTTAAAAGTTCTTCTATAGAAGCCAATAAAGAACCTTTATTTTTAAGAGTATATTAAGAGTATATTACATATTCTTTTTCAAAGCTTCATGTATTCTTTATCAACAATTAAATGTGGGTAGGTTTCATAAAAAAAAAAAATAAAAAAAAAAATTAAACAAAAAGCTGAGAAAATCACATTTTTGTCAAAGACTATGTCCCAGTGAGATTTAGAAAGATGATCAAAACACATATGGAGTAAATCGAGTCCATCAACATCCGCATTTCTTCAAAATGAATAAAAACAGTGAAATGCAATCTCGTATATTACGCAAACCTGCAATATTTAAATATGTTAAACAACACAAACATACGTTATGTATTCAATCTCACTTTATTCACCAATGTCTTTGCTGCTGACCTTCGATGATCCGATTCAACCATACTAATAAGCAAAAATTTAGATAAACATTGTATGTGATCAGCCTGAAGCTTTACATTTGTCAAAAATGTAATTTTTTGTTGTTATTAAAAAAACAAACAGCCCAGATGAAAAAAAAAGCAGCACAAAAATAATGTATTACTGTGTGTATTACTTAGTTACTTTCCATAAAAAGTAACTAAGTAATGCAATTAGTAACTTTTTTAGGGAGTAATGCAATATTGTAATGCATTACTTTTAAAGGTAACTTCCCCCAACATTGCTTGTGTAGTACAGTATGTTTCAGGCCATAGTATATAGAACAACAGTGCACTGCAAATAATAAGCCTAACCCTACAAATAATTTATATTTCAAATAAATGAAATGAAACAAAATAAATTGCAAAGCTTCACAGTCCTATACCTCTTCCTGGGTCGACATTTCATTCGGTAACGTTAGGCCGTTTTGATTTATATCCTGTTTAATGTTTGATGTTTGATGTTTAATGTTTAATGCTTCTATCTCTTGTTTCTGCTTGTTCTTCATCTGTGTTTTGATCCAGAGATTCTGTACTAGTTCAGAAAATGCATAACTACGGAAAATTCAATGGTGGGGAACAATTTAATAAAGTAAAAGTCATTTGATCCAGGTTCATTTTAAAGTTTTTACTTTATATATACACACCCATAGCTAACTTTCTCATTTTTGGGGAAGAAAACAATTTAGATCTCAATTATATGTTCAAAGGCCTCATATTAATATGAACAGAATTTTAATTGTTTTTTGCTTGTGTGCAATATAATTAGTCTTAACTTTCTCAGCATCACCGACTAACATCTCTCAGCAAATAACAGATGGATTCTACAAACTGAAAATTACATTACACACTTGACTTGTAAGTAATTAAGTGCGTAAATAATTAAAAATCATCATTAAAATACCGTTTATGCTGCTTTTAAAAAAATGTGTCCTTGAACATAAGTGTCAAGTCATCAAAACTTTATAATAGGAGGTTAAAGCCTATAAAAGAAAATAATTGCACATGTATTAGTGCTACAAAAACAAACTTATGATTCTATAACCCGATATACGTTGTTCTGCAGTCTGCCTCAAACTGATGGCAAACTGACACTGCATTCCAGTGCCAATCATAGCACTTTCAAAGCACTTTCCTTCTGCATTTGAACATTTTGACCCGGTGGCCATGATCCCAGATGGTGATCTTTGTGTCGGCACAGCATTCACTTATGGAAGATTGCAAAGTTCAAGTTTTTCAAAATGCACTAGCTTTCTTTTTGCTTTCACGTTTTCTCACCTGGCCGTATACAAAGGCAGGTTAAAATAAACAACCCGTGTTTTGACTCGAGTAGTCCACAGACTCTAGCGAGCTCCTGCGGAGACAGAAGCGAGAGACCTCCAGCTCAGAGCTCCAGGAGTCAAAGGCCAGCGAACAGCATGAGAGCTGCTCCATATATACTGATGGAATAAGGAATGGCTCAGTGCTCACAAACACACACACATTCACAAAGCAGCTGGACCTGCCAACCTACAGAAACATCAGTGCAGTCAAACACTCTAAAGACAGGCCTCAAATTGCATGTACCCCAGAGAGGATGAAATCTATCAAATATAGGGTTGCGGCCACATAAAATAATGCATAAACAACAGAGCTTGATTCGGTTATAGAAACGTATACTTTGAAATGCAAATGCAATCTCCCCTCATGCTACACCCCCTTCACCACATTGAAAACATCCAACTCGGTTTATGTTCCAAAAAGGCATTAAATCGATTTGACCTCCTATAAATCAGACGTTACATAAAACTGACTAAAAGGTATATGACACACTGACTGAAGATGCCAAATACTTGTACTGTAATGCGTCTGTATTAAAAAACCCTTAGGCTCTATGACTGTGACACATGATTGTGTCCAAACACAATTTATATCGCAAATTAAGTACGCCACATGGGTTGCTAACGCATCAATTAGCAAAAACTGTCTTCTTCTATGATCAGTTTTTTATTTCAAGTCAAGTACTGCTATCGCAGTGCAACAGTTTAAAGAAAATTTTGCTGAATGGCTTCAAGTTAGTTAAATTGACATGTTTATCTAGCTGATTTACCTGAATTGCATCACATAAATGTGGCTTAATGGCACAGATACTTGAAGGCAATTCCATATACGCCCCATTAAGCATTCTAATGATGTTTATATCTGTCACAATAATCCAAGAACGCATATTAGACCAGATACAATTTTTACACAAAGACAACAATGCAGAAAAACAGCCATAAAGCAGCATTTATGTTAACGTCCACTATAGCAGCCCTTGTGGCAAGGCTGAGAATGCAGTGCCACATTTTCAGATCACAGCGCACAAAAGTACTAAAAGTAGTTGAACTTGTGTGCAGTATTGGGCGTAACGCATATTACACAATCAGATTACTTTTTTCAAGTAACTAGTAAAGTAACATAAGTAACAGTTACTTTTTCAAACAAGTAACAGAAGTTGTTTTTCCCCATGTATTGACTGACTCCTCTCCTGTCTTTATGTTGAGAGATTTGTGAGTAAGTGCAGAGGTGTTATGTGTGCTGTGTACACATGATGGTTACTGACTAAATGTGAACATTTACTCATCTCACTTGCACAAAAATAGATTCAGTATTTCTTCAAAATGAATAAAAACAGTGAAATGCAATCTCGTATATTACGCAAACCTGCAATATTTAAATATGTTAAACAACACAAACATACTTTATGTATTTAATCTCACTTTATTAACCAATTTCTTTGCTGCTGACCTTCGACGATCCGATTCAACCATACTAACAAGCAAAAATTTTTGTTGTTATTAAAAAACAAACAGCCCAGATGAAAAAAGCAAAACAAAAATGTATTACTTAGTTACTTTCCATAAAAAGTAATGCAATTAGTTACTTTTTTAGGGAGTAATGCAATATTGTAATGCATTACTTTTAAAGGTAACTTTCCCCAACATTGCTGGTGTAGTATGTTTCAGGGCATAGTATATACAACAACAGTGCAATGCAAATAATAAGCCTAACCCTACAAATAATTTATATTTCAAATAAATGAAATGAAACAAAAGAAATGTTTCTTGAGCAGCAAATCAGCATATTAGAATGATTTAAGGATCATGCGACTCTGAAGACTGGAGTATTGATGCTTAAAATTAAGCTTGCATGCTTAATGTGCTACTTACATGCTTAATGCTACTGTGTAACTTCACAGGAATAAATTACATATTAAAATACACTTAAAAAAAGAAAAGCTTCTTTACTGGCATCTATGATTCTATTAAAACCCTTTAACATCCATTGAACCTTTCCACTGAACAAAAAGTTTCTACTTTATAGTGGAAAAATGTTCTTTAGATGATTAAAATAGTTCTTTTAACAACTGTTGACTGGAAAGTTCTTTGGGGAGCCAAAAATGGTTTTTCTATGGGGAAAAAAAGGTTCCTTTTGATACCTTTATTTTTAAGAGTGTATATTAAGATAGAAAATATTGTAAGCATAAGAGACTTTTTTCAAAAACATTTAAAAAATCTTACTGACCCCAAACTTCTGAACAGCTTTGGTAGTGTATGTAAATGTTTTCGTATGATTGTGTAACACAATTTATGTCTCTTGACAGTTTCTATATACATACATTTTAAAGACTTACATGAAAATTTTAGTATAATATTATAAGACAATTTTAAGTAACATCTTCTGTCATAGAAGCCAATTTCATTTTAGATTTTTTTTTTTTTCAAACATTAACTTCCATCTAAAGCTTCCAGTTTCATTTTGCTGCTGTATCGTTATTTGTATTGGCCAAATAATCTTTGACTAAGCATTTGTTCTAGGTATTTACATTTAAGTTCCAATTAACATGCCATTCGTACAAGGAAAGAGGTATGCAAGCACATATCACAGTGTGCTCAGTGCATGTCCGTATCCAGGGCTCTAATGTCAGGAAGTGTGTGTTTTCATTATACAAGGAGCTGCATGTGACTCACTGTAGCAGAATTCCCCCTGAAGGTACACAATGGCCTGTCAGACCAGCTCGGCGGTATAAGAAACAGAAACACAAAGCATTTATTCACTCACCTCGCTCCCTTTACCTCTCTCTCGCGCTCGGCTCCACTCCTCTTTTGTTTTCTTCTATCTTTGGCTCATAACTCTATTTCCCTCTCTCCCTCTTCCTCCGTACACATCAACAAATGAGCCATCGGGTGGAATGTAGTTGTACGATGTTTTAGTCATTCGTTTTTCATAGGGTCAATGAAAGAACGCCATGGGTTCAAAAAGAAGGAAAAAATGAGAACAATAAAGTAAAGAACCAACATGGATCAAATATCTGTCTCATTTGCATGCATACCCAGCATGCTTTACACCCCCTCCCTTTGTGTTCAAGTGTTTCTGCTCATATTCCTGTACTGATCTACTATTTGCACTGGTTTTAATACCTCTGAAACAGTCGGGGTGTCTGCGCACTGCTGATACGCTTTACTTAAGGATGACAAACGAACCAAAGTAGGGACGCAACAGGCTCTTCAATAAAACACAAACACATTTAAGGGGCAGAAGCAATTTACCAAAAGCACATACGATTGCTTTATGTACTCAATGCAAAGCACATCGGTGCTTATGTTAAATAACGTGTGATATTCACCTCAGAGTCATTAATATATTCATATATATGCACCGCAGGGATGGCTCTGAATGCATAAATGTTTAATTTTAGATATCTATTTAGATGTAACTAAAGGATTAGCTCCACCAGTAATTAAAATTCTGTCTTTCTGTCACTATTTACTCACCCTCAAGCCATTCCGTACAACTTTCTTCCCTCAGTGGAGGATTTGATCAATTGTAACTGCACCAAAAAAAGCAACCAATATGTTTAGGACTGAATGTAGGACTGAAGTTTTTAAACTTCAAAAAGAATCATCATATAACTGTTCATATGACTCGTGCATTATATTTTCAAGTCTTCTGAAGCCATATAATAGCTTTAAAATAGTGAGAAATGGACTGTTCATGAATGTCCAGTTTGTAACAAATTGTTCTTTTGACCAGAGCTGGCGCCAGTGAAGCACTGAAGAGGGGGCGTCTGAAGTAACGAAAGGAGGCGATGACGTAACTCAAAGTATCACCAGCTAGAAAAACATATGTGGCCCATTCACGTATTTTTCGGACCGTAAACAAACTTGTCGCTACTACAGCTATTAGACTAAAAGCTACTGTGCAAATACAAATGGCAGAGCATTGAATAATATCCTACAGAAAACAAAGTAAAATTGCCTAGACCAAAATGTTTGACTCATTGAGATCCATGAAACAGGAGGTTTGTGTGTCAAACGTGTGAATCAAAATGTGACTTTGGTAACCAAACATTTGATGGGCCCATTAATGCTAGAAAGCCTATGCACTTGGCAAACAGTGTATTCTGTTTAATCCATTTTCTTGACTGAGGGCGCAGGATATTCAGGGTTTAGCACCAACCCTGTTTTTGACTCTGATCTTTTCACTGAATCAATTGATTCAATTCAGAATCAATTCAGCCAATTCAATGGCTGTGAATGATTCATTCATGAATCAGACTAATCCACTTCAAGTTTGCTGATTCAATCCAGTCACAGAGTTTAATGGCTGTCTGCAGGGGAAGATTGTCAGTGACTAATCAAAATACATTTTGATGTGTCCCCCTAACAATGTTATCGCATGACTTCAGAACACTTGGGATATCGACCTTATTTTTCATCATGGAAGTAAGCAATTTCCTGAGAATGTGCAAGTCTTCTGATTCATATTGCCGTTATAGTTAAACGACTAAAATGTAAAGGGATAGTTCACTCAAAAATTAAAATGTTGTCATCATTTACTCACCCTCAAGTTAAAAAAAAAAAAAAAAAAAAAAAAAAAAAGAGAAAAAAATACTATGGTAGTAAAAGGGGGGCGAGATCTGATAAAGCTATTTATACTAAAAACCAGTGAGTTTATGATTAATATAAAAAAAAAAAAAAATAATATGAAAACGAATACCACTTTACCAAATACCAACATTAAACAGCATTACGGACAATTTTGTACAGCTAAAATAACTGGAAGCAGCTGACCCCAGAAGCCTAGCACATTAACATGAAAAATTGAAAAGGTGGATAGTGTATGAGTAGTACTGGCTATTATATACACAATGCTTTTATGGTGCTTTTGCATCCTTACTGAAGTTTAAAAGTTTCCATTGAAGTGACCAGTACAGCCTTCAACATTTCTCTTTGTCTGTTCCCCAGAAGAAAGTCAAGTATTTATTTTAACATTTGAAAACTCCACACAAATCTAATGGAGGTTTGAGCCAACAAAATTATTAGATGGTCTTTTTCACTATTTCACACCATATTTCCTTGAAAAAACGTTTTTCATTGGTAACAGAAAAAAAAATAACTGACAAGGCCATAATACATATTCAAGAACTTATCTATTCAGACTGTTTTTAAATACTAATTTTATTATCAACATTTTTATCTACTCAGCCTCAAATTTTCCTCTCACGGATGTTGTTCTCTGTCTAAATGAGTCACGTGATGCACAACAAGTCAGGCGCTTTACTAAAGAATGACAAACTTAACCACATTTAAGGAGAAAAAGGCATTTACCAAACCACATATGCTTGCTGAAAACATATATATATATATATATATATATATATATATATATATATACATACACACACACACAGTGATATTATTTATTAAAAAAGAAAAACTGAAATATCACATGGACCCAAGTATTCAGACCCTTTGCTGTGACACTGATATATTTAACTCAGGTGCTGTCCATTTCTTCTGATCATCCTTGAGATGGTTCTACACCTTCATTTGAGTCCAGTTGTGTTTGATTATACTGATTGGACTTGATTAGGAAAGCCACACACCTGTCTATATAAGACCTTACAGCTCACAGTGCATGTCAGAGCAAATGAGAATCATGAGGTCAAAGGAACTGCCTGAAGAGCTCAGAGACAGAATTGTGGCAAGGCACAGATCTGGCCAAGGTTACAAAAAAAATTCTGCTGCACTTAAGGTTCCTAAGAGCACAGTGGCCTCCATAATCCTTAAATGGAAGACATTTGGGATGACAAGAACCCTTCCTAGAGCTGGCTGTCCGGCCAAACTGAGCTATCGGGGGAGAAGAGCCTTGGTGAGAGAGGTAAAGAAGAACCCATAGATCAATGTGGCTGAGATCCAGAAATGCAGTCGGGAGATGGGAGAAAGTTGTAGAAAGTCAACCATCACTGCAGCCCTCCACCAGTCGGGGCTTTATGGCAGAGTGGCCCGATGGAAGCCTCTCCTCAGTGCAAGACACATGAAAGCCCGCATGGAGTTTGTCAAGATGGTGAGAAATAAGATTCTCTGGTCTGATGAGACCAAGATAGAACTTTTTGGCCTTAATTCTAAGCGGTATGTGTGGAGAAAACCAGGCACTGCTCATCACCTGTCCAATACAGTCCCAACAGTGAAGCATGGTGGTGGCAGCATCATGCTGTGAGGGTGTTTTTCAGCTGCAGGGACAGGACGACTGGTTGCAATTGAGGGAAAGATGATTGCGGCCAAGTACAGGGATATCCTGGACGAAAACCTTCTCCAGAGTGCTCAGGACCTCAGACTGGGCCGAAGGTTTACCTTACAACAAGACAATGACCCTAAGCACACAGCTAAAATAATGAAGGAGTGGCTTCACAACAACTCCGTGATTGTTCTTGAATGGCCCAGCCAGAGCCCTGACTTAAACCCGATTGAGCATCTCTGGAGAGACCTAAAAATGGCTGTCCACCAACGTTTACCATCCAACCTGACAGAACTGGAGAGGATCTGCAAGGAGGAATGGCAGAGCATCCCCAAATCCAGGTGTGAAAAACTTGTTGCATCTTTCCCAAAAAGACTCATGGCTATATTAGAAAGGGTGCTTCTACTAAATACTGAGCAAAGGGTCTGAATACTTAGGACCATGTGATATTTCAGTTTTTCTTTTTGAATAAATCTGCAAAAATGTCAACAATTCTGTGTTTTTTTTTTTTTTGTCAATATGGGGTGCTGTGTGTACATTAATGAGGAAAAAAATGAACTTAAATAATTTTAGCAAATGGCTGCAATATAACAAAGAGTGAAAAATGTAAGGGGGTCTGAATACTTTCCGTACTCACTGTGTGTATATTTAATATTTAATTTAATTTATATATATATATATATATATATATATATATATATATATATATTTTACACACACATCAGGCTGCTGTGTATTGATCCTCACATTATCAACAGCTTTATCTACATCTACATTTCAGCTTTATCTACATTTCTCTCAGTCAGCCTCAACTCTTCTACCAGATGTCCTTCTCAGTATTGAAACAAGGGACGTGATGCCATGCACGCGAGACAGGGACGTGCAGACTTCTGAGGGTTGAGCGGTTTCCCCAAGGTCAATTGTGAACAGTATTTCTAGAACTCGTTAGCCCTTGAGCCCGTTCCACGCGGGTTTGTGTGAAAGCCTCAAAGACGCAAACAGAGGCGTTGGACCACGGAGAGCAACTGGAAAATAATTAGCACAGTGAGTGCGCGACACCAGGGCACACAGCGCACGCTTTTAGAATCTCACAGGAATGTGTTTCTTCCCGCCGCCTGAGTGACCGTTATGAGTTTGAAACTCGGATGAAGTCTCTCAGTTATTAAAAAGACTCTGGTAAATAAGACATTCCTTAAAGAGGCACACTGTAATTTTCTTCTCATTAAAAAGTTTTACACAAAGTAGTTTTGAAAAACATGATTAATGACCTATACAACTAGTTCTACCCCAATAACTCCCCAGAAACTGGCCTTTCTTTGCTTGTGGAATAAATAAATCATGGATCACTGCAAACAGATTCTCTAGAACGTAAATTACTGTTCAAAAACTCAGGGTCGGTAAGATTTTTTATTTTTTTATCTTGTATTTAAATGATTTTATGCTCACCAAGCTGACTTTATAAAAATACAGTGAAAACAGTAATATTGCAAAATATTATTGCATTTTAAAATACCCGTTTTCTACTGTAATATATTTTAAAAAGTCATTTATTTCTGTGAAGGCAAAGCTAAATTTTTTGCATCTTTACTCCAATCTTTAGTGTCACATGATCCTTCAGAAATCATTCTAATACGCTGATTTGGTGCTCAATAAACATTTCTCATTATTATCATCAATGCTGAAAACAGTTCAGCTGCTTAATCAAAACTGTTTTTCTGGATTCTTTGATGGATAGAAAGTTCAAAAGAACAGAATTTAAATATTATGAAATGAATATTATGTCATTAATTACTCACCCTCATGTCATTCCACACCCCTAAGACCTTCGGAACACAAATTAAGATATTTTTCATAAAATCAGATTGGCTCAGTGAGGCCTGCATTGCCAGCAAGATATTTAACACTTTCAATGCCCAAGCTACTGAAGACATATTTAAAACGCTTCATGTGACTACAGTGGTTCAACCTTCATGTTATGAAGTGACAAGAATATGTTTGTGTGCCAAAATAATGACTTTATTCAACAATATCTAGTGATGAGCGATCTCAAAACACTGCTTCATGAAGCTTTACGAATCTTTTCTTTCGAATCAGTGGTGTATCAAACTGCCAGTCACGCCCCCCAGTGGTGAACCATTGAAATTTTGAAACACTTATGACGTAACGAAGCCTTGTTTACTGAAATCACGTGACTTTGGCAGTTCGATACATGCTCTGAAACACTGATTCAAAACAAAAGATTTGTAAAGCTTCCTGAAGCAGTGTTTTGAAGTCACCCATCACTAGATATTGTTGAATAAAGTCGCTATTTTGTTTTTTTTGGTGTACAAAAAGTATTCTCGTCACTTCATAACATTAAGGTTGAACCACTGTAGTCACATGAACTGTTTTAAATATGTCTTTAGTAGCTTTATGAGCATTGAAAGTGTTAATTGTTTTGCTGGCAATGCATGCCTCACTGAGACATCGGATTTTAAAAAATATCTTAATTTGTGTTCTGAAGATGAACGAAGGTCTTACGGGTGTCGAACGACAGGAGGGTGAGTAATTAATGACAGAATTTTCATTTTTGGGTGAACTAACCCTTTAACGAATCTTTGTAAATGTCTTTACTGTCAATTTTGACAAGTTTAATGTATTGTTGAATAAAAGTATTCTTTTTTTTTCTTTTTTTCTTTTTTTAAATAGCGTGATGCAACATTCACACTGCAGGTGACATTGAAAGTCTAAACCTGCCATATCGACAAACTGTACCTTAAATAATTAACCTTAACATTTCTATTGTAATATTTCAATCATATTTGCGACAGAATGTATGACAAACAAGAACCTAAAACTAGTATCAAAAGTCTGTCTGCGTGGCTCTAAACTGCACTCAGTCTCACGCACTTGAAGTTTTTACAGTTCACATTAGAGCACATTTAAAATAATTATACGCAATTAAATAGCATATTAAAAATGCATTTACTTTTACACTGTATAAAATAAACAAGTGCACAAAAGCTAAAGGCCAAATGAGGATTTACTTTCATAAACGGTACTCTTGCATAAATAAAGAGCCACCAATGAGCTGTAAATGCAGTTTCACTGTCTAATTAAAAATGATGTAACCTGACTGATTTAAAAGATTCCTACCAATGTTTCAACCAAACCTATGACCTTTAAATGAATAAGTACATTTCTTTAGAAAGGAAATGTAAAATAATAATTGGAACTATACTGTCTCCTATAAGTACTGCATGTGACGCAAGTTATTTTCCAGTAGTTCTAAGGTGAATTATAATCTTTAATCTCCGAATGGCCCGGAGGTGGAAAAGGTCACTGTGGAAGCAGAGGGGACGAGGGCATGAGGTGAAGAAAAGGGATGCGCTTGAGTTTGAAGGCAGGCCGTGATGGGAAAGCAGTGAGTAGAGCTTGTTATAATCCAGGTGCGAAAACATACGCGTACCCACTCGTGAACCGAACGACCTCGGCGTTCCCTGCAGGCACGACGATGGTATCCATGCCATAATAAAGAAGACCTTAAATGCGTGTGCCGATCATCTCGCACACACACCTCCAGCTCACTGAATCCATTAGCTTTGCTGATTGTGTGATTGGAGCAAAATGGCCACAGAGAGCAATTATGTAAAGGTGGCCCGTCTCACCTCTCTTTATATGTTTCCGTTCCACGTTTCGCCCCCTCTGGTACTTTTCTTTTTTATTCGCTTTATTTCGACCATCCTTTACAGCTCTGAAGTTCTCACTCTGTTGAATGTGAATTCGTGAAACAAATTCCATCTAACAGAGCTTTATGCCTTCGCCAACTCACCCTCCCTCGGCTGTCTCTCACTACCTAGTAATCTTCTATCCTTTATAAACCCACTGTGTTTCTGTGTCTTTCACTCACACACCCCCTGTCAAACGTACGCCAGGGGACACACCCTCATCCAGACATAAAACACTAGCTCGGAGTGAGCACACACAGCCTAAAGCTGTTCGCCTCACCCTGTGTTCCCTCTCAGACATCAAGCAGATCTTTTCTCCTTCTTGATCACATCTCCTGCATCTTTATTTTCCCTCCTCCCGTCACTTTTTCAAGGTCACCTTGTGTTTTCCTCTCAGCCATCCCTCCATATTTCTCTCTCTTTCATCTCTATAGTTCCTCTATTCATGCCCGTCTACCTGCATCTCCTTCCTGCATCTCAATTTTTTGATTCTTTTCACTTTCACTTCACTTTCATTTCACTTTATGGTTCATTCTTTTATCTTTTGTTAGCTTTTCTCCTTTCATCCTCACCCTGCTAAGATAGCTCTTTTCTCTAGAACAGGAAGTGTGCCATTAGGTTTCCTAGCGGCTAAGTGGCACAGGGTTTCCTGGCCACTCTCATCTCCTTTCGCTTGAAGCTCAGCTCATCTAGTTTTTCTATGCTTCAGTTTGGTTCCAAAGCCTAGTTAGCAGCCTAGCCGTCTACTGCCTACTTAGGAAACCACATTTGTAAGTGACTACCTTCATAACATATCAACAAATGAAAGTGGTTGTGTGGTTGGAGCTATCCAAAAATACTTTATAAGTTGTAATAAGTTCTACAAAGACGAGAGCACTTTTTACAAGTCAGAATCTCATTTAGGGTAATTCCAACATGGTGTGAACGACCTTAACAGTGGATTTCCTGGTGAAAAACTACATTACCCATGATTCTGTAAGAATCTCCTCCAATCAGATAATGGAAACAAGTCAGTCTATATGTATCAACCGGGTGTGTCTCATACATCCTGAAAAGTGAAGCTGCGGGCTCTTTGATCGCCCCCTGGTGGCTGGATGCAGTACAGGTCATAAACCCCGCCCGCTCAGTGCAGTCGAATGAGACTTCAGTGAAAACTTAAAAATAAATTCTGCTCCAAATAAAACTTTCTGAAAGATGGTTTTGGTCATTTAAGGTAGTTGTTATCACGCTGATATATATTCAATTGTTTCTTTTTGTGATAATTTAGATTTTAGCTAGCAATTTGATGCTATAAAAACGGGGCATGTCGTCATGACTCGCAGTTGACTGACAGCTTGTCTGAGGACTGTCGGAGCTTCAAGGGGAGATTGAAGATGTATAACTAACTATTAATTTTCGATTTCTTTGTTATTTAACACCAACAAATTGAGTTGTTCAGCAGTAAACTGTACTAACTGACCTACAGGATCTGACGGATCACTGAACTTTTGTCTGTAACATTAAATGTGGGCTTCATAAGCTAATTAATAAATGTTATTAGTTAAGATAACACACCTAATGTTAACCATGTCGGGAAAAAGCAGGTGATCGTTATCTGGCAGTTACTTATTTTTATGGGTATAAAATAATAATTAGCGGGACAAAACTAATGATAGCTTACTCTAATTACAGCAATCGATCTCCTGTAACGTTAGTTTAACTTGATTTAAAATGGCGGGACCATTTCTGACGATTTAAAGTTGTTTCTAGTGGCATATTATATTGAGTTTATCAACTGAATTTGCTGTTTCAAAAATATTATTGCTCTAGAAACAGAATAGCCTATTATTTTATAGGTAGAATTTTAAATTGTGTATAATTTTTATAGTCTGTTTAAAATACATGAATGATGACGCAGTCGTCTGGGCGGAAGTTTGATATTGCGACTCCGCATCTGGGCTCCACTGACGATTCCTTCTGCGCGTGCCCAGGCTCCAAGCTTTTTTTTTTTTGACGTATCGCGTAACGTGTCAGCGCCCATTCGTCGGCCCATTTTGGCTTCAGTTCATTACAATGGAAGGAAGCGGCATCGCGTCGTCCATCTTTTTTTTTTTTTTTTACATCTTTAAAACAATAGATTTTGTAATTCAAGTCTGTCATTTGCAATGCATCATGGGATTGTAGTTCTTTCCCTCAATAAAACCAGTAATGTCACAAAGTCTTAGACAAAAGTATGATTTCATAATGTTGTGATTCACCTCATCGCTGGTTGGTTTTATTCATGGCTCAAAAATCTATATGAAAAAAAAATAAAAATAAAAAATACTTCCAGAACCAATGCCACTGAAAAAAGTGTTTGACAAGCATTTTTGCTAAACTAACACTGTAATACTCTAATAAGCAAAAAAACTGTAAACAATTCATAGCACACAAATATAGCTTAAAATAGTCAAATGTTTTCCTAGACACATTTTGGTAATGAATTAAATATAATAATAATAATTAATAATAATAATACTGTTCATTCCAGTGCATAATAGGATTGCCTTATCTGTGAAGGATATGCAAATTCAAAAAAATATCTTAAACCAGCTTAAGCTGGATTGCTGATATTAACTGGTTTAAGGTCTCCTAGCCAGACCAAGCTTGTGGTTAGCCATTTTCCCAGCTAAAAAGCACCCAAAACCCCTTCAAAACCCTCCAACAAACCAGCCTGAGCAGGTTGGGAGACCAACAACCCACCTTAAGGCCTTTTCACACTGAACGCAATACTGTAAAGTGAAGCGATGGTTTCACACCGAACGCAAAACGATCGATTGTCTGCACGATAGGAGGTGCAGACAGATAATGCAATTTTCTTTACATATGCATCTTGTTGGTTTTTACTATTTATATTTTATGATGTATTTGGTCAAAAGAATTCTCTAGGTGGCACAGACAGTGAATGCAATTTTCCTTATGTATGCATCTTGTAGGTTCTTCCTATCTATAATGCTTACAAGAATTATTTTGACCAAATACATTATAAAATATAATCGCAGCTGGGTAACAGGTGCATTAGAGCTACAATTAACATCTAGCCAGCAGCTATACATCACAATCTATGAGATTATTACTGTTTCTGCTCAAAACCCACTTTAAACCATCACCTTGCAATAACTTCCGATTGTGATCTAAAGTGGATTTCAACTATACCTAGGCCAGACATGCATTATTGTAGCATTATTGTAACATGTAGCATTTTATAATGGAGTAAACACTACATCGTAATCATGTCTATTCTGTAGAAATGTTTCTCTCAGATGTTTATGTGTGGAACTCAAAGCAAGGAAGTGTACAGGACGTCACCAACTGGAAGGGCGGCAGCTATGGTCATGTAATATGACTGACAGATTTAAAAGCAAATGAGCGCTTTCTGACCAGAAAAAAACTGACACACAACAATGCTGTTTTCAGCTCATCAGATCACATAATTTAGTGCAAAATGAGCAGAAATGCTATTCTGTATAAAGAAATATGAATTAAAAATGAGAATAAATCATCAATATTTCTCCAAATGTGCACACTTTTCAAATGGATGCTGATAAGTGAAGCCATATGAACTCAAATAAATGGAAGTAGAAGCGATTGAATGTGTGTGTGTGTCCGTTAGACACCATTGATAACAAGAACTCAACATCAATTCTCTTCACTCTTCCGGAATACTTTTCTTTGGTGTTTAAACTGGTTTTCCACCTATCTCGCCCTTTTGTGCAACAGTAGCGGCTCCGGGCATGTGATCTAAAGCTCAAATCTAATAGGATGGCCCATTTCATTGTGGGGCGACGGAGAAAAAAAAAAAAAAAAAAATCAAAACACTGGTAAAAAAAAAAAAAAATCCTGAGTCGTGCCATGATTGATCACACATGGTGTGAAAAGCTCCATAGGGATCTATTGTTTCAATAAGAGCATCATTGTATGGTACATTTATGTTGCTAAATCACGCTCAATGTGAAAGACCCTTTAGGCTGGTTTAAGATGTGTATTTCTGCTAGGACATGCAATACTTAAGTTTTGGCCAAAAGATGTTATCCTAGAAGGGAATGATATAGGCTTTGTGTCTATGCTGCCTAAGAATGCTACGTTCATCAGGTTTTCTTGTTTTTACACTACATTATCAACATGCAAGCATATGTATACAGTACTTAAAGTAAAATATTTATTTCAGGCATATGTGTTTGTGTTTACGCCGACTGTTTTTCCCGCAGTGCATTTATTTAGGTGAATAAGCTAAAGTATGAGTTTTGTTATGAAACTGAAAGGTTATGGGTATGTCTATTGGAAGTGTCTGGGGTGCACTCGATTATGGCTGTTTTTGTGTGTGTATGTGCGAGATAGGCATGCATTTCGCCATCCTCCCCGAGGACCATGAAACAGCAGCAACAGCAGTCACAGTCCCATCTTTTTTCCCCAGGAGATGGTGTTCATATGTGTGTGTGTGTCTGTCTGCGTTTGTGTGTCTGTCTGTGTTTGTGCACATGTGCGGCAGGGGCCCATTTCTTCATCCCCAAGTGAGAGTGCCTGAAATGGAGACAAAAAGCCCTCCTGTCTTTATTACTACATGATAAATGCCCCTCTCGTATAGAGACCTATACGTACTCATGCTGCACACACAAACACTCCGTCACGCACACATAAACAAACACTAGATGCAGTCTTTACACTCACGCCACATGAATTATTTCCCATAACCTCATGCACCTATTCTTTTTTCATTGAGTGTGCATGCATTCGTTCACGTATTTTACACATTCTCACGGCTGTTTTCCACACAAAAAGCAGGGGCTGGCTGCACAACCCTATTCTACATGTAAGCCATGTTTTATTGATATGGCTGTTTGAAAGAGGGGGAGACAGGCACTCCTCTCTTATTAAATTATTGACAGGCAACATTTATGCTGCCAGCACCTGACCCGAGGAGGAGGAGGAAGAGGAGGAGGAGAAACTGATGAGCCGGGAGGGAGAAAGGAGGAAAGATTGTACAACAGACTTAGAGAAGACAATGACGCCTGTTTTAAGGATCATTAATATTCTTCAAGCAATTAATTTTTTTTTTTATTCAGAGGATCCAAAATGACCATTTGCCAAATGCCGACTGAGAGTGAAAATTGGCTTTGCGAAATTAAATGTTGTTTCCAGTTGGCTGGTAACTTTATCAGGAACTGCAAGATGCTACATGGTTTAAGTCAAATTGTTAAAAATTATAATATGACTGCCTCTGATGTATGAGATATGCACAATTAAATCTACAAAATAAATCCACTAAAAATATGCACTTATAACTATAAGAAAATACATTTGCAATAATTCAATAAGTAAATAATAAAATAAGTAATAAGTGAATTGGTAGTAGGGCTGCACAATTATGACAAAAATCATAATTGTCGATTATTCCCTTGAAATTGTAATTGCGATTATTAATTACGATTATCACAATTACATTGAATGATGTTTTGAATAGCTTTATACCACTGTTTGAAGCAAATGCATGCAATATATAAATGTAAAAATAAACAAGCTGAAAACACACTTCTTGCTTTTATTTTTATTGCTTTTCTATAGCATTAAGCCGTGAATGTCAACTATTCATTGGTTTGGTTACTTCTTTAAATAAAAAAAGTAAACATATGCATGTAATAATAATAGGGCCTTTCGCACTAGGAACTTCGTTATAAGGTGGTTCCCCAAGGACTAAATGTTCCCCTAGGGCCATTTTCCTTGTTGCATTTGCACCGACAATAGGAACTCTGAAGTGACGTAAACTGCACTTGTTGTAAAGACGTTTATTTTTAAGGCGCTGAGAACAGCTCAGTCAGAGCCTGAGCACACAGTGCTCACATTCTCCGTCTTCATTAGTTTACGATCTGTTTAACAGTCCTGTCTAATATGTTATTAGATAGAACTGTTATACACAGTATATGAAAAAAATATTAGCTTTTGCCATGTGGTTGATATCCAAAGTCGCTAGCTGAGCAGAAATACATGTTTCGCTTGGTCCAGTCAAAGTCATGCTGGATTTTCTCCTTAGCATAAGGTTGAGGTGTCCATCTATCACATCACCGTTTTCCATGTTTGTAGAGTTTGTTTGTGGAGTAAATATGTAGGCTGTGTACACTGCTTTTTAAAAATGGTGGGTGCTAGTGCCAATCAGCATACACTTGTCAGTGGTAGTTCCTTTTGTGCTGGGTTAAGTGTTGCCAAGTCCGAGGAAATTGGGCTACTTTTACACTGTTGCCGCATTGTTATTTTTCATGTCTGCGGGTTGAAGCAACCCCAAATAACATGATATTTAGACCCTGGAATGCAAATTTTACCAGCAGGACCACGCCAAAAATGCGGATTTTACACCCCAGAACGCAATTGGGCTAGTTTTGAGTAGCAGTTGCTCAGGTTTTGTTAACCCTGGCTGGGTTAGACCTTTTACACTCCGAAGTAGCCGTGATTCACCTCTCACAACGTAACATGCTCTAAACACACCTCTTAAGCACGTAGAATAATGTAAGAGGATATTTACTTTGTAATCGCGCCTTTGAATGATTACGAAATCGTGGCATTCGTAATCGCGATTAGAAATTAGATTAACTGTGCATCCCTAATTGGTAGGTAGAAAAACATTTAATTTTGGACCCTGCAAGGACATGTTCATGGAAGTCTTCCTGAAATTCTGCCATTAGGACATGGAAGTGCCAAGAAAGATTTGAAATGGGTGGCTGAGAAGAGCAAGAAGGAGATGGGAAAGATGCAAAGAAAGGTATGAATAAACCAAAAAGACAGATAAATAACATTTGGCAATGAAATGAGGATGTAGAATATGGGGAGGGGGGGTGGGAACAGACTGAAAAGAAAGAGAGAGAGGAGCAGCAGGAGATGGCAAGGGAGCTAAAGAACGAGGTAAAAGAGGTGGAACAGGGAGATCGGAACCGAGATAGAGAAATTGCAGAGCATGAGAGCAGAAGGGAAAGATAATAAAAGAATAAAGATGCAGGTGAAATGAGAAGTGAGTGAGAGAAAACTGATGCAGAGGTGAGGGAGAGAGCCAATCTGCAAAAGGTGAACAGGTGGAGGAGAGAAAACTGCAAATGAGAGAAAGAGAGAATGCCAGGGGAGAAGGGAAGAAAGAAGAAGAGTCGAGAATGAGAGCAGGTATTCATTCAAAAGGATTAGAGATGCACAATATCTCATTACCACACTGGATATAGTGATTTGTGAGAATCTACAAACCATGAAAGTGTGTTTGCATTATTGTTAAAAAAATAATTAAATTAATAAATAAATATATCCAAACACACTTGTAGGTGTGGAAAAACTTTTCATTTTGTTTCATTGCGGATGCTTCGCCAACTTGGCTTATTTCTTGTTTTGCCAACTTTCTATTTCTATTCCAACCATTTTCCTGGAAGAGAAAGACATTTTAAACATATTAAATGCAAATTTAGTCCCCTTTTAGGATAATACTAGCATATAGATGACTTTGACACCATCAGACATGGACAACAAGTCAGAAAAACTCAAAATTAGATTTCACGGGGTCTTTAACCCTTTAAGAGCACTATCCATAGAAACAGGACGCGCTGAAGAGCTCTTCTCCCTTAAGAGAGCATGTTAGATTGAGTGGCTGTAAGCACATAACGATAGCAGATCCCAAGCTGTAAGCGTTCATGCATAAAAATGAGCCAGTAAAGTAAATTACTTGAAAAAAAGTTTGAACAACCTCTACAAATGCTACTTTGTAATGCATAATAAACTAATTATGCATGATTTCTCCATCTTTCATACCGTATGAAGCCTAGCTTCCCTTGTAGCATATTAAATTACTGATTTATATAGTGTAGATTTTGAATATCATAAAAATACTAACTCATTGATATTGGCAAGAATATACACTCTTAAATATAAAGATTCCAAAAGGACGTTTTCACAGTGACGCCATTGAAGAACCATTTTCACTTCCCCAAAAAACCTTTCAGTGATTTTTTAACTCTTAACAGAACCACTTTGTTTTAATGTGAAATGTGAACCTTTTTTCATTATAAAGAAGCATTTTTGCAATGGAAAGATTCCATGGATGTTGAAGGTTCTTCCTGGAACCACTGATGCCAATAAAGAACCTTTATTTTTAAGAGTGTAGGTGCACTTCTAAAAAAGAAGGTTTGATTGTGGAGATAAGTGAAGGAAAAACAGCTCATCTACATGACAAAGAAGAAAATGAGAACAAAGACATGAGAGAAAGCAATATGAACAGTCTGCAGGTGGGCACACGTACGTGAACGCTGCACTTCCTTCCATTATTCCGCCAGCTGGATGCGGCATTGCCATGGGCCTCGAGGCGCTGGACAGGCAGGCTCATTTGAGTGCCATTAGAGGCAGTTTTCTATCCTCCGGTTGTACACTTACACTAACACTGAACACGGAGAATGAGAGTGAGAGCGGAGAGGAGGAGAGAGCACTTAAAGAAACGGAAAGAGACAGAGATTGTTACAGCATATTTACTTGCCGTCATCAATTCTCTCTCCTCATTAGCCCGACACAGGTCTGATCACTTTGTTAGAATTGATTCAGGACTAGTGAAGTTGTTTGCCCGACGCTCTGTCTAAAAGGAACGACAGTGTACAATTACCTTACAAGCATGTAAACAAGCCACACAAACGCAGCGAGGGAGAATGTGAGGCGTCGCGCTTTTGTGGGGCCCGACTGTGTCTAATGTGTGCATGTGCGCGAGTGCATGTTTGGACAAATGTATTCCCTCCACAGAGGGAGCGAGGCATTGATTTTCCCATATTACCACACGTCAGGGCCACAAAGAAAAGCCACCGCCACCATAATTACAGCTTGCCAACAGCAAATTCCCCAGACCAGTGTGTTTGCCTCCAAATCCCCTTCTGATTAGACTGCATTTCCCAGAATTCCAAAGTAGACTCAGACTACAGAAGGGATGGATGGATGGATGGATGGATGGATGGATGGATGGATGGATGGATGGATGGATGGATGGATGGATGGATGGATGGATGGATGGATGGATGGATGGATGGATGGAGAACGACAAACAATAGATTGATGGATGGATGGAGCCAACAGACAACAGATAGAAAAACAAATAGGCAGATTGATAGAACAATAGTCAGAATGGCAGAAACAATGGATGGATGGATGGATGGATGGATGGATGGATGGATGGATGGATGGATGGATGGATGGATGGATGGATGGATGGATGGATGGATGGATGGATGGATGGATGGATGGAGAACGACAAACAATAGATTGATGGATGGATGGAGCCAACAGACAACAGATAGAAAAACAAATAGGCAGATTGATAGAACAATAGTCAGAATGGCAGAAACAATGGATGGATGGATGGATGGATGGATGGATGGATGGATGGATGGATGGATGGACCGATGGATGGATGGATGGACCGAACAAACGGACGATAGATAGAAAGACCAATAGGCAGATTGATAGATGGATAGAACAATAGAACAACAAACGATGGATGGATGGATGGATGGATCGAAAGAATGAATAAAGGGACGATAGATAGAAAGACAAATAGGCAGTTTGATAGATGGACAGAACAATAGTCAGAACGACAGAAAAGATGGATTAGATTTTTATAACGCCTATCACCTTGAGTGAAATCCCCAGTGAACGATTCAGTGAGTTAAACCCGAGAACCGGATCCATTCAAATTCACTGAATGAATCATTCAGATTAGTTTTGTGAACTGGATCAAATTATTCCTTTAAAAAAGACAAAAGAAAAACCTTTTGTTCACAAGCCGGACTCACAAACGTCTGTTCCTCACAAATTTATCATATGACTTCAGATTATAAATCATATAAACCACTTTTATGATTCTTTTTACACATTTTAAAGCATGACAGCCCTAGTTCTCATTCACTTTCATTATATTAACAAAAGAGACAGGATATGCTTTAAAAAAAAAATTTTTTCCCCTCACAAGAAAAAAAGTCACAAGAGTGAGAACATGCTTTTTATGTTTGACTTTTCTTTTAAACAGGGAGAATGAAATCGGGGGAGGGGGAAGCAAAACTCATATGTTAAGGATTAGCAATGCTGTCTTCTGGGACTTTCTCCCACTGAATCAAAGGTTAATCGCATTACGGGAAAACTGCATAATAGAAAACCTCACCACAGCAAATACGAGAGGGTCACAGGCGTGGATGTAAACGTGACTGATTCGGGATGTTTAAAAAGACGTGGGCGTAATGGGGGCGAGTGAGTATGCATGCGTGCAGATTATTCAAGGCGCGCTGAAGCTCTCGGATGAAGTGCGATCATCTGCGCGTGACTCAAGTGGCTGCGCGTCGGCCGTGCGTTGGAATCAATTAACGGACACCTGTATGTGCTACAGTAAGACGCATTCCCATGAGTGGGTCAGAATCGTGAAGACTGCTCCATAATGGAGCCCCAGCGAGCCACTTCCACAAACTTAGATGCGAGCACACATTCCCCCCGAGAGCTGCTGTTGACATGTAACAGCGTTCATCACATTACCGAAAAGCCCTAAATCACATTATAGCTGGAGTGTAGCCTATGAGCTAACTGTTAGTGCTGATCTCTGGTAGGAGACAGCATGGCAAAAACCAACTCTGTGAGGCGATGGCAGCTGGCAGCTTCTCTCAGTGTTCATATTTATAGGAAATTCCCACTGTACGTTTATGAGCTTCCACTGTGGTAAAACGCCACGCTCCCCTCCTGGGTGATTAGCCCCCTAAATGAGAGCGGGTTGTTGCTAAGCACACTTCAGTGAGTATGCACCCGAGAATAATGGAGGTTAACAAGTGAGCAGAAGAAATGGGAGGGATTACAATAGACTTTAGTGTAAGTAATCAGGATGCTCTGACATTGAAGGCTTTTACAGAGTCACACTTTCCATTCAATAACCATGAAAGAGAAAGCATGTTTGTAATACTCAATCAAGGAACAGTGTAGCCAGACTTTTGACCTGAAGTCTGGTCCTCATTGCAGCTTATCATCTCACTTAGATAAGAAAATGAAGTATAAAAAAAAATGTATTTCAACCAAACAGATGCAATCCATTGAAGTAACAAGTGATAAAAGTTCTAGATAAAAATATAGCTGCAAGCAGCAAATGCGGGGCCTAGCACTTAAAGAAGCAAGCAAAAAATAACATCAGACCAACAGTGAAAATGAGTAAATAAAGACATTTGAAAAAGATTTTAAGCAAAAAGGTTAAAAACCCATAAATGTAATGAGTCGTAATGAGACATAATTGCTTATTATTTTTGTGGCACTGTGACCAAATTGATGTGGTGTGGTCAATATGAGGTGACAATGACACACACAAAGTTTGGTGTAAATATAATAAAGCCTTGCAAAGATAAAGCCTGTTTGATTTTGGCAGGATGCTAACTAATTTGTTGATGTGTTAAAAGGTAACGGTTTGGTATATCAATACGAAATCCATAACGTTTTGCCAAGCATGGTCTGAAGACAATCTGACTCGAATTTGGTGAAAATCGGACAAACTCTTCAAGAAGTTTAAAAAAAAAATGCTTCGAAAGAAAATCAAAATGGCGAACAGGACGTTCAGTCGACTATAGCAAAATTGGTATGTTTTGTCCCAAGGAATCTATTAAGACTAGATTTATTACAATAGGGGAAAAAAATAGAATTTATTTATGTTTTAATTATAACTTTTGACCACAAGGTGGCACTTTCTCAGTTCTTGGTCCTAAGCTCTGGAATTCTCTACCTTTGTCTATTAGACTATCCCCTACTCTATCTACATTTAAATCTTCTCTTAAAACATTTTTTTTTTTCTAAGGCAATTGCTTAATTTGATATAAATTTTTCGTTTTAAATATTGTTTTATATTACATGATGTTTCTGTCTTGATTTTATTAAAGGTGCCCTAGAACAAGTTTTTACAATATGTAATATAAGTCTAAGGTATCCCCTGAATGTGTGTGTGAAGTTTCAGCTCAAAATACCCCATAGATTTTTTTATAATTAATTTTTTAACTGCCTATTTTGGGGCATCATTAACTATGCACTGATTCAGGCTGTGGGCCCTTTAAATCGCGCGCTCCCTGCCCCCCAAGCTCTCGAGTATAATACAGTGCATTTACAAAGTTCACACAGCTAATATAACCCTCAAATGGATCTTTACAAGATGTTCGTCATGCATACTGCATGTATGCGTCGGATCAATGTGAGTATAGTATTTATTTGGATGTTTACATTTGATTCTGAATGAGTTTGATGGTGCTCCGTGGCTAACGGCTAATGCTACACTGTTGGAGAGATTTATAAAGAATGAAGATGCGTTTATGCATTATACAGACTGCAAGTGTTTAATAATGAAAATAGCGACGGCTCTTGTCTCCGTGAATACAGTAATAAACAATGGTAACTTTAACCACATTTAACAGTACATTAGCAACATGCTAACGAAACATTTAGAAAGACAATTTACAATATCACTAAAAATATCATGTAATCATGGATCATGTCAGTTATTATTGCTCCATCTGCCATTTTTCGCTATTGTTCTTGCTTGCTTACCTAGTCTGATGATTCAGCTGTGCACAGATCCAAACATTAATACTGGCTACCCTTGTGTAATGCCTTGAACATGGGCTGGCATATGCAAATATTGGGGGCGTACATATTAATGATCCCGAATGTTATGTAACGGTCTGTGTTATGTTGAGATTCGCCTGTTTTGCGGAAGTCTTTTAAACAAATGAGATTTATATAAGAAGGAGGAAACAATGGAGTTTGAGACTCGCTGTATGTCATTTCCATGTACTGAACTCCTGTTATTCAACTATGCCAAGGTAAATTCAGTTTTTGATTCTAGGGCACCTTTAATTTTGTTTTGGTTTCTTTTAGGGCTGGGCGATGTATCGAATGCTTTTGTCACGCGCATTTCTTCAGTAAAGCCGGTTCCCTGATTACCGCTAAATCGCCATCACCTGCTTTCAAATGAAGCGGCATTTAATAGACAGAGCCGTAGTTCACTGATAAGACACGCAATATCGTGTTCAATATCGACGGCGATACATATCGATATTGAACGCGATATTGCGTGTCTTATCAGTGAACTACGGCTCTGTCTATTAAATGCCGCTTCATTTGAAAGCAGGTGATGGCGATTTAGCGGTAATCAGGGAACCGGCTTTACTGAAGAAATGCGCGTGACAAAAGCATTCGATACATCGCCCAGCCCTAGTTTCTTTCGATATTTTATTATTAGTGTTTAAATTGTATTGTTTGAGGATGTTTTGTTTTGTAGGCTGTGCAGCACTTTGGTCAGCATTTATGTTGTTTTAAAGGGCTATATAAACAAACTTGACCTTGACCTTGACCATTTATATTTATGAGAACATAAAAAAAATTGATTGCATTTTTGCCACTATCAAAATTTTGGGCAATGACCAATTTTCTTACGGTGGCTAAATCACAATGTTGCTCAAACCATAGGACAAAATCTAGCATGTAGTTGTACTCGGCAAGGATTCGGGAATCTAAGGAGATTTCTCCTGTGAAAATCAAGTCAGCCAAATTCAGTTATAAGCATGTGAATATTTCATTTTACAACTAGGTGGCACTGGCTAAAAACTCCCATACAGAGTTTCGTAACGATACTAATATGGGAAAATTGGATAAAATTCACAACAATGACTCGACTAACCTGAATCTAACAAGACCACTTTTTGTTGCTTTTATGTGTGCTTTCTGTTTTAACCCTGAACCTACCCTTAACTAAACCTTAAAATCGCATTAACTAATATTATTGAAATGAACCTTAATGCAAAGTGTTACCAAAGCACTTGTTAAACCCGGTACCTTAACAATACTACAGGACATGCTATTTGAAGCAGACACATACATGAAACATGACTGTTCTAAAACCAGGAGAGAACTTTCGATTCTCTATTCCCTTTCTGAACTTTCTATTCTCACAAAAATTCAGTACGAGACAAGGTAGAGCAGCACCTGCGGACAAACAGATCACAGCATCCATGGCCTTCACAGAAGGCAAGTTTCCTTTGATTCATTTCAGAGGGAGAAGCTCACATTCAGCAAGGCTGCAGATTTCTATATCAAGCCTTTTAATCATAACACGGTATTTGGAATTGAACGAGGCAGAACAACCACCCTGCTAGAGCTTATCTGGGCTAAACGTCAGGTGTTTTCATTCGCTGGTGTTAGTATCCATGCATAGGCAAACCCACACACACACACACACACACACTGATGGCTTTGGGATTTGGAGCTCTAAATTAGGTTGCTTGTCGCATTTTCCCCATAGCGAGCTGTGCTCTGATTAAAAGTGCCCAATCTCTGGTTTGGTTGTCGAGCGTGGTATTGGTCTCTCTCTCTCTCTCGTGCGCTTAATTCCATGTCTACCGCCACACTGATCCTGGGATTTCAAGGATCTACAGCTCAATTTATGCATAAAAAAATATATATAATAAGAGCCATGGAAACCAATTATATAACATCGGCTTCACCTTGGGTGGCTGCTTGCACATCATGTAGCATGAAGGACATTACCTTCATCTAATAAGATTACCCTATTGGCTTATCTGGCTGTCAATCACATCCGTGCACGTCCTTCACCAAAAGCAATACCCAATAATTTGATCCCAGGCCATGAACACCATCTGGGTTAACCTGAGATATATTACATTGAGACGTGCCAAGCCACAAAACGTCCTGAGGGGTCAAGGTCCAGCTGGCTACGGTTCTTCTAGAGGAAAACATCCTGGGCTGTTCCTGAAAGATGACAAACTGAGATACGAAGACAAAAAGGCATTGTTTGTATAACATCCTGTGCTTTATGATACATTCAGGAAGAATTCATTTCCATCATGTTTCTTCCAGGAATTTAGAGTTGTAAAAAGGATTTTGATAGAGATTGCACTAATAATGGTCATTTCCAGTGTACAAAAAATGTAATGAGAACATAAAATTTTCTATGACCTATTATGATTGTATTCACCTCTATGACTTTTAAAGGACACATTTTGGAATTCTCTGATATTTTGAGGTTAAGGAACCGCATACGTTCCTCTGGTCGATTTCTGGAGGTAGCGTATTCTTCACTGCATATGATATCCCATAATCACACAGATGAAAGAGTAATTGAATCTTAGCTTGATAAAACCTTGATGACATTTTTCAGGCCTACACTGTTCAGCAAAAAAAAAAAAAAAAAAAAAAAAGTTGAGGTTTGGATTTAAATTCATAGACTGAATTTAAATGAGTTCATAGACTGGATCATTATTGCTGTGATTATTATGTTTCTAGACTGTTATATATTTGGCAACAGTTCTTTTAACCCTCTGTCCCTCTTCGTTTAGGAGTCACACTTGGCTTCATCGTGGTCAAAAGTGACCAAAGCAGGTCACTTTACAGGTTCATTAACAGGTATGTTTTATTACAGCTTAATAAATCTGGGTTTGATCTGATTTCAACCTCTAATTTGAGTTTTGGCTCAATTTTACCATATTGTTACAGCCACACGGGTTCATTTGTGTGTTTATAATGGTGTGTTGTGTGTATGTGTGTGTGTGCGCGTGTCTATGAATGTGTGTAAGTGGGTGTTTCTGTTTTGTACTCTCTATGTTATTGAGTGTAACCTCTTTTTTGCCGTTAATTTTTTACTGCTTTGTGGCTGAATTATTGATTTTATCTCAAACATTTGTATAAAACTTGCTCTGTGTTATAGTTGTGCTAGTTCATATATATGTGTGTGTGGGAAGGGGGGTGGGGGATTGGGTGTCTAATTTTTTGCTCTTGCCGTTTAGGAGTGTCACCCCTTCATTGCTGTGCACTATTTTCTGCAGAGTTTTCATATTTTTTTGTATTTCCCATTCATTTCCTATATAGGTCATTTTTGACCGCGAAGAAGGTAAGTGTGACTTTTTTTTTTTTTGACGCTTTAACATATCCGAATCATGTCCTTGATTTCTTTTTTGTTCATAGTGCTAATGTGACAAAAGTCACCAAGCGTCATCCCATTCCAATGAAGCTGCGATTTTTAACATTTCAAAATATTACATTTTTCAGTCAAAAATTACCAAAGAGGGCTATAGGGTTAACCCTAATTGACTGAGTGTGTAGCTTTTCATTTATTAAACAGCCATGCAGGAAGACACATCATGGCCATATTCCAGGATGACAAGTCGGGAGGGAGCAAGAAAAATCATTTTCACACATGAACTGGCACCTCTATGAGTCCAGACCTTAAAATCATTGAAAGTCTTTGGGATGTGCTGGAGTACTACTTCACTGAGTCCTTGACTCTTGCATTGTCAGTACAAGATCTTGACCAAAAAATAATGCACCTCTTGATGGAAATTACAACCTTTATTTCCATCAAGAGGTGCATCATTTTTTTGTTAAAGACCTTGCATTAACAAGAGTCAAGCACTCTTTAAACCGCTTCCTGTGAACTCATTGACTGACTGAGGAGCGAGGACGTTGTCTTTTCAAACACATCGCAGCATTCTCAAATATAGATGGCTGTCACACCACACCTCCTTTCCCTGTGTGTAAGCCCTTCATTCAGCTTTTCAGACGCTAATCCTTTTCACACACACACACATAGACACACATCTCTCACACAGATGTTATGCCCCTCAATCACAATACATCTAAACGTCCTAAGCCAAGATTACTCTGCAACGCCACCCCTGAAATCCCCCCATTTTCCATGACCTCAGTACACAATGTTGAAGAACTGCAGCTTTTAGTATTCAACATTCATCTTTTTGGAGACAGAGGGCTGTTTGCAGATCATTCTCACTCATTAGCTCACAGTTACTTTGATCAGACAGGGCAGATGCGGATTTGATCTGAGATCGGCGCCCCGATTTAATGCCCTCTGCAGTGTCTATTGCAACCCTATTGCAAACACATCTTTATGCAAGCATGCCCATGCCCTGATTGGCTTCTAACAAGCCCGGGTTTGTTAGAACAGGGCTTTAACAATATGCCACCGATATGTGCTTCCCTGGAAGAAAGGTCGCCCTTTCTGCTTTGAAAAATAACACAGACAGAAAAAGGAAATCTGATCAAAGGCCAACGCAAACAAGTGCGTCGACACATCAAGAGAAGAGGATGGTGAAGGGATACGGGGGAAAAGCTGCAATCTCGGTCACGCCCCTTGTTTTCCAGGAACATTTGTTGTGGTGATAAGAGTCACTGTCGTCAAGGCGACAGCAAGAGAAGAGGCAGCTGGGTGACAGAGCAACAGCTGCTCATTCACAGTCACATCTGGCGACAAGAGCGTTCATCTTTGTGCCAACAGAGCAGAGAGTGCCAGCAGAGATATGGAGAAACAGACAAGAAGAGAGAGAGAGAAAAAGTAGGGATGTTTTTAAAAAAAAAAGGCATATTTTCAAACATTGCCTGAACTAGCCGATTAATCGGCCTTAACGAAGTCCTGTAGAATTAGACTGGTGTCTAAAGGGGCCTTTACTTATGACGTTCTTTTCGCATTAAAAACAAATGCAAGGGGCTAAAAAAAAAAAAACACTTAATGTTTTACCATGGTTTCGGAACATCATGTTATTTCCATATTTATATATACATATACATACATACATACATACATACATACATACATACATACATACATACATACATACATACATACATACATACATACATACATACATACATACATACATACATATATATATTTTTTTTTTTTTTTTTTTTTTTTTTTTTATATACATATACATACATACATATATGTGTGTGTATTTATATATACATGCATGCATACAAATTCAAAAATGTTAAGTCTATAAAAAATTAGAACAACAGACAGGCAGAAATAGCATTTCTCTATATCATAAAAGGCCTGGAGAATAAGTCCAACTGTTGCACGCTTCTTTTTTGGATTCCTCATGTGCCGTCAATAGTTATTTTGCTTTGCCTCCGAGCATTGTCTGTTCTACCTCAGAATGTGACATCTGTTTTCTTTCTCCATCTGTTTTTCCCCCTCTTCCACTGTCTCTATCTATTCATCAACACCCCTCTCAAAAACCAACAAACAATGTGTTAAGCAGACCCTCAGAAGCATGAACACCCTGGTTTCTCCTCCGGCACACCATGCTGATCACCGCAAAGGGTCAATTTACTGGGCGAATTTCACAAAACTTGTCAAAAACATCTCCAGGTGATATTTCACCCCAAACTCAAAAGAAAATAAACCCTATTCTTTCATTGTGACACTGCTTTCATTCAAATTAAGCTCAATTATCATTACCGTAATGCAAAAAATGATGAAAAAAAAAAAAATAGTATTTATACATCAAGGTAGTATTTTATTATACGAAAACGCGACAGTAATGATAATCTGAGAAGGATAATTACAAAGCACATTACAGTACCAAGAATTTTAGGGGGAAATTAAATTATTATTATTATTAGAAGTAGTAGTATTGTCAAAAGTACCGGCCGCAATACCAAGTCAATACTAACATTTTTAAAATGTGACGCTATGAGTGCTGTTGAGCCGATTCGTAAACACCTCTGATTGGCCAACTATGTTCACGCGCTCATCAGATATGTCTGTGATTGGCTACAATGATCAATGCTTCAAAAACATGTTGTAAATAGACATCAATGAAGCTATTCGCCGAGCACTTACACAGATACACACGGGAGCGTTTGAAAGCAGGCGTCTATCAGCGGACCGGTCGGCTGAAAGACGCCTGCTTTCAAACACTCCCGTTCCCGCTTTTTAAAACGCTTTCAAATTCAAATGCTCCCCTTCGCTTATCATTGTAGCCAATCACAGGCATATCTGTTGAGAGCGTGAACACAATGGCCAATCAGAGGTGTTTACAAATCTGCTCAACAGCGCTCAGAGCATACATATACATATATATTATATATATATATATATATATATATATATATTTTTTTTTTTTTTTTTAAATCAGTACTGACTTAGTATCGCTTGGTATACACCAAATATTAACACTGGCTTATTATATTAAATATAGACTTCATAATTTATTACTTCTTTTAAATTTAGGGGTGAAACTTAACCCATGTTTCATTCACAAGTCCATAACTGAACCCAAATAAACACAATCTTAAAATTTAATACTACGAAAACCATCTGGGCTACCAACAAATTATTAATCAGCTATTCAAAGAAACTGCGTAAACAAGGTGAAGGATTTCCTTACAAGAAGAAATTCTTTCTTGACAGTTACAGCTCTCCTGTGCTCTCCCTCCAGCGTCTACATTATTATTTAATAAAGCTTACATCCATTTGTCACACTAAAAGCAGAACACACAGATCACAATAAAGATGGACTGCCAGCTTTAAAAAACCTTCGAGAGCCACGTGCTTCCTCCAACTTGAACTGGCAAGTCTGTTCAAAGGGCTGGGCAGCACATGAGCTTTAACACGAAATACAAAAATCTGCACATCAATCTTCACTGGGGCTCACAGGAAGAGGGTACTTCTGCACTTTAAAGAGCCTCTGAGATTTGGCAATCCCCTAGCCAGAGTCTGCGGCATATCCAAATGGCAGCTTGCTCACCACAATCTCCGCTGTGCTAATTTCTCACCTATCAAGATAAACCAGAATGATCGTGGCAGGAAACCCTGGCCTAGCTGGCTCCAGAAGCTCTCGTCTGCAAACTGCACTGGGTGGTCATGCAAATCTATTGGGGGCTAATCATAAAACAAATGGCCTAGAATTTCTTGGGACATACTGGGTAAAAAAGCCAAGTCATGAGCCTCATTGATGTTATCAAACACTATTTGCATGTCCTACTTCCTTTTTTCAAAGCCAGTCTAAACAACTAAGCCATGCAGTAGTCAAGTTTTCACATAATTTCCTCTTTTTCGTACACCCACCCTCTCTCTTTCTCCCACACCATACTAAGTAGGCCCAGAAAGAATTTGCAATTTTTTTGCATTTTCAGGTGCTGATTTGATGGGAATAGTGAAGATCTGTAAAATGGATATGAATATGGTAAAACATGCAAAGTGTGACACTCTTATTTATAACTAAAAACACCATCAGATTTGCTAAAAAAAAAAAAAAAAAAAAAAAAAAAAAGGTCTTCAACCTTTTTTAGCCCACGGACACCTTGGTGGATAGAAAGACCATTTTAAGTCTGGCCTAAGACAGCATGAGTTTCATCATAAGGGATGTCCAGTCATAATTCTTGTACATTATTTTCAGTTTTACTTCATTTTAATTTGGAACAATATCATTTAAAAGCAAAAGTATCATTTAAAAATAAATAAATATGAATAGATAAATATATGTACAATACTTTTCAAAAGTTTGAGCTCAGTAAGACTTTTAAAGGGGTCCTTGATTATGATTTCACTTTTTTAACTTTAGTTAGTGTGTAATGTTGCTGTTTGAGAACAAATAAAGCTGTGACACTCAAAGTTCAATGCAAAGGGAGACATTTACTTTTACAGAAATCACTTTTTAAGGACTACAAGAAATGGCTGGTAGGGACTACAATGAGCTTCTCCCTGGGTTGGTGACATCACAAACCCAAAATTGACATAAACCTTGCCTCCGGAAACACGCAACAAAGGGGACAAGGCCATGTTGGGCTGCTTTAGAGAAGAGGAAGAGCAGAGTGCTTTTACCATGCCGTCATTTTACGTCGGATTGCTTGACAAACGAGGGTCAGTTCAATGCTGGATTGGCACAAAAGATTAACACGACGGCACATGCTAGTCGATGAGTTGAATCAACTCCACAGCAACTGCATAAATTTATCCACTAAACAATCAGAAATGTCCAGTTGCATTCTAAAAGTTGTAACTTCCTGAGTGGTAAAGGCTGAACACCCGTTACTGACCATCGTCATTTTGGCTGTGTGAGATTCTCCAGCCTTGTTAATGTTGAGAAACCGAAGCGCAAGCTGTTAAAGCTCTGTCCTCTTCTGGAAAGGGGGCCAGGAGCAGCAGCTCATTTGCATTTAAAGGGACACACACAAAAACGGCACGTTTTTGCTCACCCAAATGGGGCAAATTTGACAAGCTATAATAATTGTTCTGTGGGGTATTTTGAGATGAAACTTCACAGACGCATTCTGGGAACACCAGAGACTTATATTAAATCGTATTAAAGGGGCAATTATAGGTCTTTTAAAAAAAGATATTAATACGTTTATTTAGATAGTATGCATTAAAGGTACAATATGTAATAATTTTGGCCGCTAGAAGCCTATTCAAAACAAAGGCGTAGCTTGATGATGCCAAGTGTTAGAGCGGAATCTTGGGACATGTGGTCTTCACATAAACAGACGGTGCAAAAGAATAGGGATAGGACTCGGGAACAAATCACGTTCATGGATGTGATTATTAACATTACTGTAGTATGAAGCAGAGCAGGAACGAGTGTTGTGGGAGCTGAACGAAGCCGCCGGAGCGATTGAGCAACACACGCCTCACAAGCAGCGGAACTTTTATTATGACGCAGTCGCCGGTGCTGCTGCCGCTTTTCCAGTCATGAGTATGAGGTAACTCAGCTCTGTTTATCATATTAGATACATTTGAGTGTGTTGAAAATGTTATAACGTTACTCTGTGCGTTCACTCGGCAGCTGCTGTGAGACACTGTTGCACACTGCAGTAAGATAGATCGATATTAGAATATCATATTAAATGCTGGATGGCTTTTGTTGATAAATGCCATGCAATTAATTTAAAACGTATTGTATGATGGAGAAATTTATGTATTACTTTTAATAAAAATAAAGCTGCATTTGATTATGCTATGTTAGCTACTTAACAAAATAGTGTTTTTCTCTGAGGCATGGTAAAGCATGGTACTTGCAAAAAAAATCATGAAAATTGATTTAAACAATAAGACTAAACGTGTTGAGCTATATAACAATTAGTTTTCTGTCTATAAATGTATCATAACAGTTGTTCCCTTGTCTATTAAAACGTGTATTATTTTTAAGCGTCTTTGGTGTTTCCATGGTTTCTACTAAATAAAACAGGAAACTGAGGCAGACTGAGGGCAACGCGGATATGACGCAATTGACAAGCGACTCCTCACACGTCCCGGAGCCTTGGTTAAAATTGCAATATTCTCACGATTTTCAAATGGTTAGAATCATTTGGGATATTGTAAGTACTCAAGTGAACAAAATATAGAACACTGGCCTAGAGGTTTTTGGATATTTTACTGCAAAAATATTACATATTGCACCTTTAAATTGACTAAAAAAATGGTGTTACATGGTGTTACAACGGGTTCTATCTCAAATAAATGCTGTTCTTTTAAACTATCTATTCAAAGACTATCTATAGTTCTTTTAAACTATCCATTCTATTCAAATCAGCATATTAGAATGATTTCTGAAGGATCATGTGACACTGAAGACTTGAGTAATGATGCTGTGATGACCTTTCATCACAGGAATAAATTACATTTAAAAATATATTTCCATAGAAAACAGTTATTTTAAATTGTAGTCATATTTCACAACAGTTTTTATTGCATTCTTGGTAAAATAAATGCAGCCTTGGTGAACATAAAAGACTTCTTTCAAACACATGAAAAAATAAAAAAATAAAAAAATCTTACCAGCCTAAAACTTTTGAATGGTAGTGTAACTTTTTTTCTTTCTTTTTTTTTTTTTTTGAGGAAAAAAAACAGATCAAACAAAACAAAACAAATCTTCAAAGCAGGCACAAATCACAAATTCTATGTGGTGTGTTCAAAACCGTATCTTAAACTTTAGTATCTCAGTATTATTGCTATCGACTGCAACTGTGTCAGATGCCATAGACAATTAGTCTCAGTGCAAGATACATGATACAAGGCATTTCAGATAAGCAATCACACTATTATGGATCGAGTGTCCTGAACTTGTGTTTGAAGAACATGTAGCATCACATGAGTTCATATACACACCTCAAACTCCAAAGGAAGGTGTATTCACAGAGGAATTCTTACCCTAACAGAACATGATGGGTGGACAGCTCCTGCATGCCTTACAGAAGTTCTCCTGTGCTTTGCTATGCTAACAATAACAGGCTACAAACACATCTCCACCTTCAAAGAAAACTACAAGCTGATTTTTTTTGCAGAGCGACGCCTTAAAGTTTCCCATAGCTAAACTAACATCTTCTAAGAGGAATCTGCTGTGAGAAGTAATAACACAAGTTGTGAGATCTACTGATCTGTGCAGTCGCCGGCAGTTTTTGATATTCCTTGTAAACCACTTAAACTGGCCCACCATGGAACAAAGCGGTCCGCCGCAGCCACGTTACGATTACACACCGAGATGTGGCGGTCTGCAATAAGCCTCGAGGTCAGCTGTGAAGAGCAACTAGAAGAGTCTAGAAGAGAGGAGGCTCTGATGCCGGCTGAGATCAGAGACCGAGAGCCATTGATCCGGCCCAGAGTTCATGATCTGGTTTGAGCAGGTGCAGAGCTGAATTCGCAGTGGAACCGTGCCTCATCCATCTCCTACTGCAGCCTTCTTCCAGCGGGAAACTCCAGCGCCAGGCCTCCCTAATCTTCATCATCACCTCGGCGCTGCTTCTCGCTGGCTCTGATCTCCGCTCGCACTAACTCGCATCACATCAGCTCATTAGCGGGCTTTACAGACACCTTCACTGTCAGACTCGCACTCCTCTTTCCTGTTTTTAGATTCCTACACTTATAATGAGGTTACCCCACACATTTTTTTCCCTTCTCCGCTTCGATGTCGTTCAAGCTTAAGTGCCAAAAAGACTCTACCAATTGAGCTTTCGTTCGTTCTTTCTCACTCAAGTTGACTTTCATTTCTCACCTCTTTCTTTTCCACCTTTCTGCCTCTTCAGCTGATCTTGCTCAATCTGGATTAGTTCACTTCAGAATTCAAAATTTCCTATTAATTTGCTCACCCCTGTGACAGCCACGATGTTGGGCTTTTTTTCTTCAGTCAAAAAGAAATTAAGGTTTTTGAGGAAAACATTCCAGGATTTTTCTCCATATAGTGGACTTCAGTGGGCTTCAACGGGTTGAAGGTCCAAATTGCAGTTTCAGGGCAGCTTCAAAAAGCTCTACACGATCCCATCCGAGGAATAAGGGTCTTGTCTAGCATGAACAATTGGTCATTTTCTAAAAAAAATAAAAATATATATACTTTTTATCCACAAATGCTCATCTTGCACTAGCTCTGCGATGCGCAATGCATTACATAATCATGTTGGTAAGGTCACGGAAGTACCGCGGTAGAGCGAAAAATTCTCTTTTTCTCCTCCAACTTCAAAATCATTCGACATCATCTGTTTTACCGTTTTTTTTAAAAGGGCGTTTGACTTAGTCTTTGTATGTTTGCTTTGTAAAAACTGGGTCGGTACTTCTACTTACGTCATGTGTGACATGATTGCATAATGCGTGGCATATCGAAGAGCTAGCGCAAGACAAGCATTTGTGGTTAAAAAGTATATATATTTTTATTTTTTTCTACAAAATGGCCGATCGTTTCACTAGACAAGACCCTTATTCCTCTTCTGGGATCGTGTAGAGTGCTTTGAAGCTGCACTGAAACTGCAATTTGGACCTTCAACCCATTGTACCCCAGTGAAGTCCACTATATGGAGAAAAATCTTGGAGTATTTTCATCAAAAACCTTTATTTCTTTTTTCGGCTGAAGAAAGAAAGACATAAACATCTTGGATGACATGGGGGTGAGTAAATAATCAGGCAATTTTAATTCTTAAGTGAACTAATCCTTTAAGTTTACTCTCATACTTAATGTCCTTTCTGCAGTTTAATAATTACTACCACTCGTTCATATCGTGATTAACTTTAATCAACTTTACAGCCCTTTTTATTTATTATTCCAAAATTTCCGTAACATTCCATGCTATACAACAAAATCCATTTTTATGCTTGAATTCTGCAATTCCATCCTTGCTTTCTGCATCACGGAAATCATAAACCAGAGCTTGTTTAGCTTTAATAAAACATCTTTTTTTTCCCTTCTCTACTTCTTCCCGTCTTGCTTTTCTCGAGCACCTGTGCCTCATTAACCCCCCAAAAGGCCCTATTTGACTTTCTGTTTGTCACTCGATTGCTGATCTTCAATCACGCCACAATTCACATTTAATTCAGATACTCCAGGCAAATTTGTATCAGTTAAAACTGACAGCAGTTCAGTGGTTATAAATGGTTTACTGCACGACTGCTCCGGCGAATAATAAAGCCACACTTTTCCGCCTCTTTTCAGCGAGCTAATTAATTAGGCAACTCCTCGCAGGCTGTCGTGTGCACATGGACCATACACAAGGCTGGTTCCACTAAGAATCCCCTGAGTACAAATCCGGTCTAATAAAGTCTTGTAGCCGTGGCCCGTAATGGAGTCATCAAACCGTTCCCTTTTACGGAGAAGGCCCTGGACCGTCTCCAGTGAGTGAGTGTGTCCATGTATGTGTCTTTCCAATCAAGGCCCGCTCTGTCATGCTCAAGCTCAGCTCATCACATCCTCCGCCATATGATCTGCTGTTGATACTGGGAATGTCTCTGGCCATCAGTGTCATATAAAAACACATTGTGGGTGCTCAGGGTCACCAAAACTGGCAACAGATATTACGACACTACACCGTCGTCGTCGCCTCTATTAATAGAAACAAGCTGTTAATTCGACCATAACATGCCACTTCTATATTTCAGTACTGTAATGAAATCAATGTGACCATGAAACACAAGCAGACTAACAACAGACCTCAGCTAGACTGACCTTACAACTGTACATAGTGTTTAAAATAGAGACAGGATTTTAAATTGCATATAATACTTTTAAATAGTATTGCTCAAAATATCAGGAAGGTTATAGATCCAATAAATTGTATAAACAGAAAATGTACAACTTGAATGCATCATCACTTTAAATAAAGGTGTCAGCCAAATGCATCTTCAAACTACACTAGCTTATTGTCTTATGCAAACTACAAAACTTGCAGGGCCTGTTTACATGGAGGTATTACCATCATCTGCCTCGGGTGATCTGTTCTTAATCGGTCAGCCGAGACACTTTGTTTACACCTAATGTTAACATGAATCTTAAATGTGTCTCTTTTGACCACTTGTCAACAAATTGCATGCATCGCGAACTAGTGAGGTCCATGTTAATACCAGTTGAAGAGCAGGAGTATGCAAATTTGAAGTATTCTACTTCTAAGGTAATCTGATGACCCTCTGATTATTTGTCCAATTCTAATTTAACATGAGTGGAATGTCAGATAAAGTCATTCACACTTCTCCACTGACCTCCTCTTTCCAAGCCTCCCTTCCAATGGATCACTATCTGTCTATCTCTGCAAGTGAATAAATCAACACAGGGAGGGGGTGCGGAAAAGAGAGTGGGGGGAGAAAAAGTAGGGCACTTCAACCTGGTATGGGCAGCCCTAAGTAATACCACTGAGGGAAAAAAAAGAAAAAAGACCGGGAGAGAGAGAGAGAGAGAGAGACAGAGAGAGATGTAGTTTCTGGCAGAGAACACAAATAAGCAACAAGCCAATGGCAGAATGAAGAGAAGAAAGGGCCGTTGGATGTGGAAATAGGAAACCATTTACGCAGCAGGCAAAATGACAGATAGCGTACGAAAGAACAGGGCCAAATCTGGGAGGGGGCAGCGATAGAGAGAAAAGAGGGCAGAATGAATTGAGATGAGGGAATGATAGAGGTGAGCAAATTAGGAGAAAGATGTTGGCACTGAGAATACAGATATAGACGGCAAAAGAAATGGAAAAGAAAGAGGACTTGAAAAGGGGAGAGAAAAGTAGAAAAAAAAAGATGTTTGGATGAAATGGAGACACTGCTAGCTGAAAGAAAGAAAATTACAGTAAAGTAAAAGAAAGAGGAAGATGGCAGATCAGGAAAAGTGCATTAAAAAGGTGAAAGTGTGAGAAACAGCTATGGAGAGGTTGAGAGAGCACAGAAGGGCCATGTGTACATAGAGACTGTATGAATATCTTATGCAAGCTCTGCAGATGAAAGCACATGGTTCTGACATTCTCTCTCTTTTGCTCTCTATCCGTCTCTCCTGAGGCAGTGTCTATTTAAATGTGTGTTTAATCGGAGAGTGTTACAGCTCTAATCGTGGTTTGCGTCACACAGAACTCGCGCACATACCTCGCAACCATATCTAACCATGTTTTCACTCTCCTCTGCATATTTCATCTATCTCCTAATCATTGTCTCTTTTGCACATTGTCACAAACACCAAACAGCCGGAGGGAGGGAGGGAAGGAGGAAGGAAGGAAGGGAATGAAAATAAAAGACAAAAATAAATCAAACAAACAAACAAACAAAAGAATGACCAAACAAAAACAAACGAAACACTGAACAACGAATTATGGACAAATAGAAGAATGAATAAACTAAAGAGCAATAGAGAAAACAACAAACAAATAAACAAAAATAAAAGACGAACAAAAGAAAACAAGAAAATGAAAGAATGACCAAACAAAAACAAACAAAACACTGAACAACAAATTATGGACAAATAGAAGCATGAACAAACTAAAGAAAGAGCAATGGAGAAAACAACAAACAAATAAACAAAAATAAAAGACGAACAAAAGAAAACAAATGAAAGAATGACCAAACAAAAACAAGCAAAACACTGAACAAACTAAGGACAAATAGATGAATAAACTAAAGAAAGGGCTATAGAGAAAACAGCAAACAAATGAAAAAAATAAAAGACAAACAAAAGAAATCAAGAAAACAAATGAAAGAATGACCAAACAAAAACAAACAAAACACTGAACAACAAATTATGGACAAATAGAAGAATGAATAAACTAAAGAGCAATAGAGAAAACAACAAACAAATGAACAAAAATAAAAGACGAACAAAAGAAATCAAGAAACAAACAAATGAAAGAATGGTGCAACAAAAACAAATGAAACACTGAACAACAAACTAATGACAAACAGAAGCATGAATAAACTAAAGAAAGAGCAATAGAGAAAACAACAATCAACTGAACAAACTAAACGAAACAAGGTAAAAGTAAACAAAACTGAGAAAAAATAATTCAAGGCAAAAATAAAAAAGGGTAAAATAATAAAGAACAAACAAAAGAGGAAAAACAAAGCACAAAATGAAGCAAACAAATGAAACAGAATTAATGAACAAAAGACAGACAAGGACAAAGTCCAAACAAACAAAAAATAAAAAGATTAAACAAACAAAATGAAAAATTAGCAAACATGAAAGACACAATGAATGAACAAAAGAAAGGACAAACAAAAGAAAAGGATGAAATTTGGTCATTCTTTGCAAAAAAAAAGGGCAAAGAATTGACTGAACAAACAAAACGATAAATGATAAAACAAATAAAAACATGAACAAAAATAAACAACAACAGAACAACCTGAAGTAACCAAATAAAAGGAAATGAACAAAGGAGAGGAACAAAGAGTAAACATACAATCAAAAAAGGAAACAAAAGAAGTAAAGAATGAGAGAAGGGCTGTGAGGCTGGATGGTGGTAATGAAGATGAACTAATGAGTTGCTGACAAACCCTCTTCACACTCAGCGGGGAGATGACAGAGGGAAGGAGCTACAGGAAAAAAATAAACCCCTTTAGAAAGCACAGCAGATGAGTGTTTCCTCTGCAGGCTTTTAATCTGGTTCTGTTCAAAGTTTGCTTGGAGTTACCCCACATGAGAGGAGCACGCAAGAGCGAGTAGAGAAAGTAGAGCAATGCAGACTGAAGAAAGGGGAGCTCAAGAGGGGAAGAGCAATTTTCTGGGCACTGAATGAGTTGGCACGGCCAGAACGACTCCCTCTCCTCATCCAATCCCCCCTTCCCATTCCCCTCCGCTCCCCAAAAACTAGATTACACACTGTACCCGAACACACACAAGCACACTGAACAAATTATAAACACTGCCTTGCGGCGAAATCATGAGGCCCTCTTAGGGTAATAGTGTGTACGGGTCTCTGTGTGCGGAGCCCAGAACCGCAGCATTGGAGAGGAAAAGAAAGCGAGTACAGTGTGCCACAGGAGAGATTGCGTCCATTCTTGTCCATGCGCTTTTGCAAAGCAAGGACAGATGGAGCAGACAGTGTCTAAAGCCCAGAGGACTAGCCACGCTAAACACTACAGATAAGCCAAGCTATGCTTCTAAAAGCCCTGTTATCGTCTCTCTTCTGCTGCTCTGTTGATAAGCTCTCACCACCCAACAAACACACCCAAACACACTTTACTCGTCTGTCCAAGGGTCAAAACCTTAAACATTTGTCCTTACATGGGCTCGGAATGAAATTAAATGAAATACAATGAAAAAAAATGAAACAAAATAAAATGGAACAACTAAATGAAACTAAACGATGAAATTAAATCTATCATTTAAAAAGTTGGGAGGCGAATGATTTTTGAATGTTTTTTTAAACGTTTCTTATGCTCACCAACGTTGTATTTATTTGATCAAAAATACTGTAAAAACAGTAATATTGTGAAATATTGTTACTATTTAAAATAACAGTTTTCTATTTACATACATATTCAAATATAATTAATTCCTGTGATGGCAAAGCTGAATTTTCAGCATCATTACTTCAGTGTCACATGATCATTCTGCTATGCTGATTTGCTGCTCAAGAATGCAAGGCTGTAGCTTTTCATATAATTTAGTTGTATTTTTAGAGAGAAAACATTAGCTTTTAATGCAAGTCTTAGAGCAACATTACCGACAACTTATCTGCTTGACTCATGCTGCATTTTACCACATATGTTGGCTTGCCTGCTTACTGCTAATGTTCATGTTGCATTATGAGTGTTAGTGTACTGAGTAAACGATATAACATTTTTTTTGAAGAAAACATGAGTGCTGTTACCCATTAAAAAAAAAAAAAAAACACCAACGTGATGTGGTTGCTAGAGCTTTGGTTGTTGCCTATTGTTTGCTTATCAAAGTCCAAAGTCATTCGTTTTTTGTTTGGGTTTTTTTGTTTGGGGTTCAATATGGTTCACTCTTTTTTGTCTGTTTTATCAATTCAGATCAATTAGAAAAATAAAACAACAAAAAGTAGTTTGAAAATCCCTACCTTTACGTAATGTACCAGCAATTATGAAAAAAAAAAAAAAAACTAATTTTTAAAAACTAAAATTTAATAATAAAATTTAATATTTTACATAATTTATATAAAATATTTTACAGTAAAAAAATTAAAATAAATAATTTAAATACATAATACAAATGAATGTACAATTAAAAAAGTGAAATAATTTAGAATACATTTTAAAACACAATTTTGCATAATTTAAAATAAAAAACAATGAAAAAACAAAAAAAATGTAGAATGCATTTAAAAATTTTAATTAAAAATGGTAAAATTAAAAAATTTTTTTACAAATGAACATTTTAAAATAAATTTAATTTAACAATACAAATAGAGAAAATATAAAATTAAAAAAATTTAAAAATAGAAATAAATACATTTTAAAATACTGAATTTACATAAAATATTTTAATTATTTAGAAAACTACTTTCAACATACATCTACATAGTAGATAAAAATATTCAGATATAAACTTTTAAAATTAAAAAATAATGTATAATAATTTAGAAATAAATATGTTTTAAAATAAATAAATTAAAAACAATTTAAAATTAAATAAATAATTTTTAAAAATAAGTTAATTAATTTTAAGTGATTTAAGAAAGAAAGAAAGAAAGAAAGAAAGAAAGAAAGAAAGAAAGAAAGAAAGAAAGAAAGAAAGAAAGAAAGAAAGAAAGAAAGAAAGAAAGAAAGAAAGAAAGAAAGAAAGAAAGAAAGGGATCTCTGAACAAGAAAAAAAGCATTTTGTACATAATGTAGGCCTAGCAATGTTTGCATTAAAGACTACAAATTAAATACAATTCATACAGTATTATCATTAAAAATATGAGCATACTGCTGTGCTAGCAACTTCTATACGATACATGATAACATCCAAATATGAGCAAAAATCCTCTGAGAGACATTTTGGAGGTAAACTGAAAACATTGCCATTGTTTTGTGGTTTCACCATCTTTGCTTCTCCATCTCTCCCCCTCCTCTCTTTCACTGTTGTGTTCTTGGATGGCCGAGCGCTATACATTGCCCACTCCAGTGTGGATACGCTCTGAATCACCTAATAACAAACTATTTTCTTCAGGGTTGGTCTGCCATATTTGTCAAAGTCATCATGCTAGCTCTCAAGCGACCCGTGTGACCTCTGTCCAGCCCACGGCCTCCCTGACAGTGCCTACGGCTCTGACGCCATTGCCTCAAACCTCCGGTAGCTCTGATGGCACGTCTTCCTGAATCCTTATGATTTCGGGCCAGATGGAAGGAGAAAAAAGAAAGAAGAGGAAAGAGAAGAGGAAGAATGTGGGAGGAAGAGAATTAGAGATGATTAAAAAGACACACGCATAAAATAGCGTGTCGACTAAAAGCGAGAGGGGAGAACGCGAGCTTTTAAGATAGAAGGGAGGGGTAATAGAATGCAAATTTCACAACATCTGTCCGCTTTGTATTTGTAGCCGGAGAGGAAGTCTTATCAGTAGATGATTGTTCGCATGTGCGTAAATTTAGAAAAATCTGGGTGGGCAGCTGCTAATGACTCCAGCGCTGCCGCTGAAGTTTGAATGGCCGGTGAATTGAAATGTCAGGAAGGCCTCTAAGGAAGACATATCAGGCCTGACCATCTGAAAACGTACATACGTGCGCACACACGGCTCACTGGAGGGGAAGGTTAAGTCACCGTCTCTCAAATCCATGGTGTCTGTTCCCTTTTCTCAGATGATTGCGCCCAAGCCACAAGCCCACTTGCCCTTTAAACACCACAAAACACAGACTTCCGCACACACACCCTTTTTTGTGTCTGAGCTAGGGCTGCACTGTATATCTTTTTAGCACCGCAGTCACAATGTGTGCTTCCGTGATAGTCACATCGCATCTATTTATGCCTGAACTGACACATACACACAAAATATTGTTAAAACGCACATAAAACATTGAGTATCCTCATAAACATGCTTATAGTGAACTAAACAAACCAAATGTGTAACAGTATTTTGGTCTTAAAGTGACAGCAGCCTAATATTCCTGCTGCTTTCTGTGTCATGAATGTTAATCAAACAACAAATGACAAATAGGAAAATCACTTTTGTAGTGTTAAAGGGATAGTTCACCCAAAATGAAAATGTTATGTTTATCTGCTTACCCCTAGGGCATCCAAGATGTGGGTGACTTTGTTTCTTCAGTAGAACACAAATGATGATTTTTAACTCGAACCGTTGCCGTCTGTCAGTCTTATAATGCGAGTGAATGGTAACAATTTAGTCAAAAAATATGCATAGACAAATCCAAATTCAACCCTGCGGCTCGTGACGACACAATGATGTCCTAAGACACGAAACAATCGGTTTGTGCGAGAAACCGAACATTATTTATATCATTTTTTACCTCTAATACGCCACTATGTCCAACTGCGTTCAGCACTCGCTTAGTGAGGTCTGATCGCGCTCTTAGGACATCAATGCGCCGCAGGGTTTAATTTGGATTTGTCTATGCATATTTTTTTACTCTTATCATTTGTGTTACCATTCACTCGTATTATAAGACTGACAAAAAAAGTCACCTACATCTTGGATGCCCTTGGGGTAAGCAGATAAATATCAAATTTTCATTTTTGGGTGAACTATCCCTTTAACACAGATTAAATATATTTAATTTATACAGTGAATACTAAGCAGTGTTATTTTACATTTGATTAATCAATTTCTGTAACTGAATACTGTTAGACTTCCCTGAAAAACAAAAGCATTATTTATTAATTAGTATCTTTGTTCTGTTATATTTATCTGTGCTTGTAATTTGTTCATTATTTTTTATGCATATTCACTCACCTACAAAATCAATCCAGTGATTTTAGAATGATTTATTCTTTCCAAATAGAGCCATGCAAGTCATCTGGTGAATTTTTTTTATATTATACATTGCAGGAAAAAAAATATTGCAATGTCAGCCCTAGTTTGAGCCCAATTTAGTAACATTTCTTTTTTGCAGAAAGTAGTTCTGGAACAGTATATTCAGCTCCACAGCAGCACTAGTCGACTATGTGACCTCACTAATTGACAAAAAGTAAATATATAGATATATCATTATTTTAATGTATTATATTATAATACATTAAAATAACGATAAATAAAATTCAAAATGTATTGATAAAATTTAATGATAATACATATCATTAAATTGTAAATAAAAATAAAATTATTTAAAATAAATAAAATCACAAATTGTAAACAATTAAGTTGCTAAAATAAAAATAAAATGATTAAAATAAATAAATATATAAAAAATAAAATAAATCAATTAATCAACGGTTTGGATCAAATAAGAAAAAAAAAAAAACTACCAACTTAAGTAGGACTGGGGCGATCTCCCGATTCAATACTATCACAATACTTGGGTGCCGTGCCGATACTAAATGTATTGCGATTCTACAAGTATTGAGCTTCGATATTGCAATGTATTGCGATTTTGCTATGTTTTTTTAACATTAGACCATGGGGAAAAGTTGAATCATACACAGACAGTACATGATGTATAAGATGAGTCATTTTACAAAAATAATTCACTACATCTTTCTGAGTTTTATTTCAGAAGCATCTTACATTACAGTACTACATTCTCTTAAATAAATGATTCAATAACACATTTTTTAACAGTCATTTGTCGCCACCTAGTGGCAAAACAATGTAATCAATACAGTCGATATGTGAAGCCCATTTTCTAAAGGTTTTTGATAGCTACCTTAGACATTAGTAATTATATTTGAACTTTAAACTTTAAACATTTATTAATAATTTGACCTATTGTATCACAGAAATATAATAGACAATATATACTATAGATAATAATTAATAGATACTCTGCGGTTGAAATAATGACTGCTGTCTCTGGATTAGCGGCAGTACCAACACAGATTTGAATGTTGCCATATGATTTTGTCAAAGGTTTAATAGACAGAATTAATATCGATTCTGGAATGAAAAAAAATAAATTAAAAACATTAAAATTGTTTAAAAAAAAAAATTAATAATTAGGTGAATCGTTTTTTTTCTCCCAACCCTAAACTTAAGGCCCGTTCACACCAAGGAAGATGACTATGACTATAAAGATGTCCAAAAAAATCATTCTAAATATAAAAAGAATAGCAGAGTCCACACCACAACTATAAAGATAAAGGAACAGAGTAATGATATCTTTGGAATCACTTTCACAACGATTTTTTCCATCTGATGAATGATAAAAACATGGACAGCCAATCAGAATCCATTCTGCTTTAAGAGCAATTAAAAAAAAAAAAGTCCCTTTGTACATCCCTAGTGTGAAGTGACTGCAATGAATTTAATTAATTATAAATATAAATAACGTTTGACTTAATTAAACCAGCTTGTGATGGCATGAATACATTAAATCAAATTATTACAGTAACAAAATACTATATGCACTACTGTTTGAGTGTGGGTGGTTATCTAGTAGCAGTCAGTTACGTCATTGTTAATCTTAGTTTAAGTCAGGTTAAAAAAAGTTTCTGCACCAGCTCCGACACGAAAATCAGCACCATTTTGATGGAAAACACAAACACAATCATACTCCATCATCCATCACAGTTGTGGCAAAAGGCTTTCAAACACATGGATGAGAGCTTGTGTGAAATACTTAACATGTGCGGCTCTATTAGTAGCTAGCTAATGCCATCAGCCAGCTCACCATATGCACATTATGAGATTTGTACTCAGTAATGGAAATGTAAGTCCAATCCCAAATGCCCCAATCACATTTTATATTCACACTGGTTAGACTGTACAGGAAATGAAACTGACACAGCCGCCATGTCACCACTAATGAGGTTTTTATAGTGAAAAAGTCAAGAAACTCGCTCAGAACCACAGCTCCGACACCTTTAAGTGTCCATGTTAAAGGGTTTACAGACATTCTTCAGAACAGCATTTCCAAGATGGACTCAAGATTGATGTTAAAGGGAGTTTGTACAGAGAAGTACTGCATTATTTCCCATATATGGGAGAAATCAATCAAACCATTAGCTCTCCTTATCAGACAGTCTCACATTACGCTGTACAGCAAACACAGCGAGACCTCAAATATCTGGTTTAAGATTCATGAGCTTGCTGTAACAGCTCTAAAATGTATTAGGTGGTAAAAGTGTTCCACCATCATCTGCTATTAGCACTTTTTTTCAGATATTGCATGTAACAGATTAAGCATAGGCAAAAGCGATTTTAAACACAAGGCAGAAAACGCCTCAACAAAATGCTGACTTCTGCCCCTGCGCTGAGGGAAACAAACGGCCTGCCAAGCTCACCAGTAAAGACTTAATAAAGCTAAACCACAGAGATTGCATCGTTCTTTCTTCTCTCACCAAGGCTAAAAGGAAATAACAAAAATGTGAGACATGCAAACCAATAGACGGCAAATTAGCCCATTAGACAGACAGACAGATCTGACAATAAACTAACTCACAGACAACAAACTAGCCTGCTAGACAGACAACTTTTTTTTTTTTTACATTTTTTTTTTCTCAGAACTTTCCATGGACCCCATTGCTTTCCCTTCTCCTTCCAAATTAGCCCACTAGACACACACACAGAACGATATAATGACCGATAGGATGAACATTTGAATGATAGGATGAACATTTGAGTGATAGAATGAACGTTTCAAATGACAGAATGAATGTTTGAATGACAGAATGAACATTTTGAATGATAGAATGACAATGACAGATCACAGAAAGACAGAATGACAAGAAAGAACAACAGAATGACAGACCGACAGATAGACAGACAGAACAGGGAACTACAAAAAAAAGACAGAGAGAGAACGATAGAACGACAATCACACAGAACGATAGAAAGACAGATAGACAGAACCATAGAACGACAGACAGAACGATAGAATGACAGACAGAATGATAGAATGACAGACAAAACGATAGAACGACAGACAAAACGATAGAACGATAGAACGACAGATAGACAGAGGGAACAATAGAACGACAGACAGATGGACAGAACAATACAATGACAGAGAGAACAGTAGGATGACAGACAGAACGATAGAACGACAGAACAACAGAGAATAACAGAATGACTGACAGACAACGATAGAATGACAGAGACAGAATGATATAGAATTGGACAGACAGACTACAGACAGACAGACAGACTGATAGAACAACAGACAGAATGATGCAATGACAGAGAGAACAGTAGGGTGACAGAACAACAGAGACAGAATGATAGAATGACAGACAGACAGAGAGAATGACGGAATGATAGACAGAATGACAGAGAGAATGATAGAATGACAGACAGAGAGAACAAATTGAACGATAGAACGCAGACAGAAAGATAGAATGACAGACAGACAGAGAGAACGATAGAACAACAGAGACAGAATGATAGAATGACAGACAGACAGACAGAGCGATAGATGGACAGATAGAACGATAGAACGACAGACAAAGCGATAGAACAATAGAATGACAGACAGAATGACAGAACGACAGACAGAGAGAACGATTGAACAACAAAGATAGAATGATAGAATGGCAGACAAACAGACAGAGAGAATGACGAAACAATAGACAGAATGACAGAGAATGATAGAACGATAGACAGAATGATGGAGAGAACGACAGAATGACAGACCGAGAGAACGACAGACTGAACGATAGAATGGCAGACAGACAGACAGAGAGAACGACGAAACGATAGACAGAATGACAGAGGATGATAGAATGACAGACAGAGAGAACGATAGAACAACAGAGACAGAATGATAGAATGACAGACAGACAGACAGACAGAGAGAACGACGAAACGATAGACAGAATGACAGAGGATGATAGAATGACAGACAGAGAGAACGATAGAACAACAGAAATAGAATGATAGAATGGCAGGCAGGCAGACAGACAGACAGAGAACGACGGAACGATAGACAGAATGACAGAGAGAATGATAGAATGACAGACAGACAGAGAACGATAGAACAACAGAAACAGAATGATAGAATGGCAGGCAGACAGACAGACAGAGAACGACGGAACGATAGACAGAATGACAGAGAGAATGATAGAATGACAGACAGACAGAGAACGATAGAACAACAGAAACAGAATGATAGAATGGCAGGCAGACAGACAGACAGAGAACGACGGAACGATAGACAGAATGACAGAGAGAATGATAGAATGACAGACAGACAGAGAACGATAGAACAACAGAAACAGAATGATAGAATGGCAGGCAGACAGACAGACAGAGAACGACGGAACGATAGACAGAATGACAGAGAGAATGATAGAATGACAGACAGACAGAGAACGATAGAACAACAGAAATAGAATGATAGAATGGCAGGCAGACAGACAGACAGAGAACGACGGAACGATAGACAGAATGACAGAGAGAATGATAGAATGACAGACAGACAGAGAACGATAGAACAACAGAAACAGAATGATAGAATGGCAGACAGATAAATAGACAGATAAATAGACAGATAGAACGACAGACAGAATGACAGAATGACAGACATACAGATAGAACGATAAAACGACAGACAATGACAGACAGAACGATAGAACGACAAACAGATAGAATGACGATAGAAAGACAAAATGACAGAACAGACAGACAAAACGTTAGAACGACAGACGGCAAATAGAATGACAGAAAAACGTAAACAATTACTGAAAGACAGATATAATCATAGAACGATAGATAAAAGAACGATATACAGAGATAGAACGACAGAACAATGGATACAAAGACAAATAGACAAAGACAGAAATAAAGAAAGATAGAGTAATAGAGCAAAAGATAGATGGACAGATAGACAGACGGACAGATAATATGGCATGTGTTTCAGGCTGTTAGTCATTGCAGCAGGAGATTGATGGTGAAGTGAGTAACCTGTCAGAGATCTCAGCAGGAGTGGGATTGAGACATTTGGTAAAGGCCAGTTCCACTGCAATACGGGAACTGTCAGCTTTACAAACAGTCAAACATACACACAGCAGTACCAACACACACACACACACACACACACACACACACACGTGAACGTAAACAGGCTTCATAAAGCTGATACGTAGATGATTACACTTACATACACACAAATTACCAGTTAATTAGTCAGAAAGAGGCAGAGAGCAGTGCATACAAACACCCACACACAAGACGAATAAACTACTGAGGAAGATAAATCAAAATAATAGACAAATTCAATACTGATATAGAACACAGACATAAACACAGCATTTGGCATTTTGCCTGCTGAAAGCACGAGTGCAGTATTTGCCGTCAGACTAATGATATCAGCTATATACCTGCTCTACTGGTCCGTCTACTCGCTCTTACATCATCTCGCTCCCGCCTGACACGCTCATCCTGACTAAACACCCGCTAGTGGCCCTCAGCAAGAAGAAACAGACGTACACATACACAGAAATATACAAATGAAATGATGGTGGAAAGCACCTCAGGGGAAGGAAAGCAGAGAAGAAAGGCATCAAAAGGAGCTTCTAAGAGAACGTAAGAGAATAGAGAGAATAAACATGTCTCGCACTGACAGTTTTTCAATGATATCTGCTGAGCCAGGCACAAGCTAGCAGTGCCTCGGAATGACAGATTAGGAGTGTATATCCGGAACAGAAGGAGGGGAGAGATAGAGCGGTCTGTTATCACGCACTATAATCATTTATAATATTTACATAGATTGGTAATAAAATGAGGAGAATTTGTCACACTAACTAGACAGTCGAGACAGGACTGAACAGAGGAAAGTGCGTGCGAGTGCGTGTCTGTGGTAGAGATGTGCGGAAGTACATGTTCACATAACCGAGCGGTCGGAAATGCTGTACGATTAAGCTGATTTAGAGTCATGTATTATCAGAAGCATTTTTAGGCATACAAGATTTTGTTAAAGTTGCCATCGAATTGAAAATTGAATTTACCTCGGCATAGTTGAATAACAAGAGTTCAGTACATGGAAATGACATACAGTGAGTCTCAAACTCCATTGTTTCCTCCTTCTTATATAAATCTCATTTGTTTAAAAGACCTCCGAAAAACAGGCGAATCTCAACATAACACCGACTGTTACGTAACAGTCGGGATCATTAATATGTACGCCCCCAATATTTGCATATGCCAGCCCATGATCGAGGCATTACACAAGGGCAGCCAGTATTAGCGTCTGGATGTGCACAGCTGAATCATCAGACTAGTGTGACTATGATATTTTTACTGATATTTGTAAATTGTCTTTCTAAATGTTTCGTTAGCATGTTGCTAGTGTACTGTTAAATGTGGTTAAAGTTACCATCGTTTCTTACTGTATTCACAGAGACAAGAGCCGTCGCTATTTTCATTATTAAACACTTGCAGTCTGTATAATTCATAAACAACTTCATTCTTTATAAATCTCTCCAACAGTGTAGCATTAGCCGTTAGCCACGGAGCACCATCAAACTCATTCAGAATCAAATGTAAACATCCAAATAAACACTGTACTTACGCGATTAGACATGCTGCATGACGAACACTTTGTAAAGATCCATTTTGAGGGTTATATTAGCTGTGTGAACTAACACTGTTTATGCAATGATAGAGTCGAGAGCTCGGGAGGGGGCGGAGAGCGCACGATTTAAAGGGGCCGCAGCCTGAATCAGTGCATTTCTAATTATGCCTCAAAATAGGCAGTTAAAAAAATGTATTTAAAAAAATCTATGGGGTATTTTGAGCTGAAACTTCACAGATACATTCAGGGGTCACCTTAGACTTATATTACATCTTGTAAAAAAACGTTCGATGGCACCTTTAAAACATCTTTCTCATACATCTATCATTCTTGTGTTAAAAAAAAAAAGAGCTAAATGAGGGACTGTTTTTAAAATTTGACATGCCGACTCTTCAACAATTGCCACTTAAAGGCACAATATGTAAGCTTTTTGGATTAAAATATCCAAGAACCACTTGCATTATCCCAAATATTTCCAACAATGTTTAAATCCAGAGGAATAAGCAATTTTAACCAGGACATTTGTAACCCCTCTTCCCAGGTCCTACTTGCCCCCGCTCTGCGCGGGCCTCAAACCTGGGTCTCCAGCATGGGAGTCGGACACTAACAAGGAGGCTAAATGCTGCAACTTCTAGCTAGAGCATCTCTTGAGATCAGAGGAGTGAGGTTTACTTGCACAGCGACTACTAGCTGACCTCTGTTACACATGGACGCCGCCTATCAATGACACCATACCCGCGTTACCTTCGATTTACGGTTTTATTTTGTAGAAACCATGGAAACACCAATGACGCTTTAATGTATCATGCATTTTATTAGACAGGTGAGCAACTATTTGGATACATTTATAGACAGAAAACTAATCGTTATACAGCTCAACACAGTAAGTCTTATTGTTTAAATCCCCTTTCTTGATTTACCTTGAGTACCATGTTTTACCATGACTAATATAGATCTAGTTTACAGCAGTGTGCAACAAGTGTCTCATAGCAGCCGCCGAGCGAACGGACAGAGTAGCATTATAACAACTTTCAACACACAAATGTATCTAATATGATAAAACTGCACTGTGTTACCCCACATACCTTTGACCAGAAGGCGACTGCGGCATAATAAAAGCTCCATTGCTCTTGAGCCGTGTGTCGCGTGTCACTCCAGCTGCCTCGTTCCGCTCTAATGGCTTTCAGCCATACCCTGCTTCATACTACAGTAATGTTAATAAATCTTAAATACATTAACTCATCCATGAATGTGATTTCTACCCGAGTCTGGATTCTTTTCCACTGGCTGTAGGCGTGAAGACAACACCTCCCAGGTGTCATCAAGCTACGTCTTTGTTTTGAAATAAGCGACCTCTAGTGGCTAAAAACTACATATTGTGCCTTTAAAGTAGGAATACAATTTATTAATTCCAAAAAACATGGCATATATTACGAATATTGTTGTATTTATTGTTTTTAAAAGCAAGTTAAATGAAAAAAAAAAAAATTATTTACTGTATGTAAATTTCTTGACTGTACTAAAGCATAAAATACCTTATATATAAATAATATGTTTGCAGATATTTAGGAAACATGCTAAGTTTACATACTTGCTTCTAAGAAAAACAACGCTACAACCAGTTATTCTATTGTGAAATGTCTGTTCTGTGTCAGTATGTCCGTTTTTGTTTTGTATTTTGACACCCCAGGTTGCCAGTTGGTGAAAAACATAGCGTATTGCAGCCATGGAAGCCAGCAAACAAACAGTCAGAGATCGCAGATTGTACTCCATGTCCTGAGGCATATTACAACATGGATAAATTTAACTCATCAACTTACAGTGTAAAGCTCATAGCTTTCAACTGTCGATTGTGCTCACTCCTGTTGCATGTCCTCAATCTGGCTACCCGTGTGAGTCTGAGAAGGTGGTGGAAGAAACAACCTTCTTCAGTATTTTGAATTTGGACTGCAGTACCCAGTTCAACCACTAGCTGTGAATATTACATACTGCTCCTTTAATAGAAGAAATTTTTAAACTGCATTTACAAAAATAAAAATAGTAGAGGCCAAAAATCCAGCCTAGGAAATATCTTCACCCTTTATTTAAATATTATTAAATATTTTTAAAGATTTGCATAGTTGTGCTTAAATCAATTGTTTTATTTGTGATAACGCAATGAAGCATGCCAAATTGTGCAGACATAATATTTGGCCAGGCTGTCAAACCAAGAAATAATGAGCACATACAAAAACAAGAGAGAACCAATAAAATATTAATAACTGATTATGTTGTAATTAATGTTTACTTTTTCCAGTGAGCTTTTTGTAGCTGTATTTATTTTGTCAGATAAATAGCTTAACCAAGTTTAGTGGGGTTTTTTTCCTTCCCTCACATTTGAAAATTTTTAAATATTTTCCTCATATTTTGATGGTTTAATTGAACTTGTAAGATCATTAAAAATAAATATCCCTTCCGGACATCACTTTTAGACACTGCTGTATAAGAATATATTTTAAAAAACTGTTGCTTTTCTCAGTCAATTTGCCAAATGTCTTTCTTCATCTGTTTGTCAATAAAGTTAAAATATGCCATTGAACGGTTTATACGCGAGAGTCACCACTGACCTTTCAAATGAACTGTCAATTTAATGTACTAACAGTGTGATTATTCATAAAAATGTAATAAAATATTTAGGCAATTAACATAATGGTGTCAGGATGTGCTTTTATCACGAAACAAGGTCTTAACAGGGCACTCATGTCACGAGGCACGATACAGCAGAGACGCCAATCTGCATGTGTGCATTGATCGACATTTAATTAAAATGACAACTGGAATGGAAGAATGCGCCCTTAAATTATTTTCTCAACAAATATTTATTCCAATTAATTTCATTAATAATGTATTATGTGTCATATCATGTACTTTGATTAGAATTTTTAATCGATGCCAAGCCCTAATCCTGACCCATCCCTATTCTGTATTCCAACCGTCAAACTTTAATTATGCCTATGAGTGAAAGTACGAGTGGGAAAACGGATAAGGAGAATAAAAGAGTTGATTGAGGTGACAAGGTAGGAAGAAAGACAGGCAAGAGGGAGGGAGATTGAGTCAGTCTGTCAGACATCAGGGGACAGAATCTCTGCTTAGGTTGAAGGAGGTCATTGACAAAGATAAGAACTAAAATAGACACAGAGTCTTGACCTTCTCAATATTCTTACACAAGAGGGCCAAACAAGAGAGAGGGGGAGGCTTCATTTCCAAAAGCGCAGTGGTTTTTGTGTTACGATGTACGAAAGAAATAAGGAGTTAGCGAGAAGCGAGGCAGAGAGAAACAAAACAAGAGTGAGGGACTGGAGATACAGAAAGAGCGGCGGTGGAAGACAGGGGGCAGAAAGCCAATTTAGCTTTCACAAGTAATCATTCTGCTAAGCCCTTTTACAGCACAAGAACAGAGATATGTTTTTTTTTTTCGCCTGACAGGGCCATTTATGTTTTTTCTCCAGGCTGATGCATTAAAACCTTTCCATTGTTCTGAATCTCAGCAGAGAAAACACTTTAAATCGAAACCAATTCGTGAGCGAACGCAGCAAGGAAATGTCATCAAGGGGAAGGAAAGCATTTGATAAGAAGAGCGTCACCGGTGCAGTTGTTAACGGGCTGAGCTCTGTTTCTATAACAGAGAACACCTCGGCCCAGGAGACAAGGACCCGATGGGTTTTTGCGTGGGGTGTTTGGAAAGAAATTGAACAAGAGCGGTATTCTAAATCCCATACTCTCCGTACTGTATAGCATGCAATATATGGATTAGTGGACTTCAAATCATATTATACTGGATAATATGAGCCAAAACGCATGCAAGGATACATACATGGGAAATTCGCTGACAACAGCATGATATTTGGACAGTTGTGGCATATCATTTTACATGTATCTATACATGCTTTTAAGGCTAGTATTACCCACAATCCCTTTCGACAGAGCTTGTGATAGTTCTTTAACAAGAAATAGGTGAAAAATGCAAGAACATGGTGGTTTTCAATATCATGAACCTACAGTACAAGATGTATTAAAAAGTTTGGAATCTAAGTTTAGAAGCATTTTTTTTTTTTATACAAAATACAGTAAAAAAGTAATATTGTGAAATATTGGCGAAACTGAATCTTCAGCAGCCATTACTCTGTGTCACATGGTACTTCATAAATCATTCTAATATGATGAATTGGTGCAGTTGTGCTGCTTAATATTTTTGTAGAAACAGTTATATATTCTTTTTCAGGATTGTTTGAATAGAAATTCAAAAGAACAGCATTTATTTGAAATATTCACTGTAAAAAATTATTTTCATGATTTGTTATCACTAATTTCAATGAATTCAAAATTTTAAGGCAACCAGGTAACTTAATTTAAGTTAAACTGCAATAATTATTATGTTTTTTTATATCATTAACTTTCAATTTCTCATAATATTCCATTTAAGTCCCTCTGTAGTCAATAATTGTATCCCTTAAAACTCATCTATGTTCACCAAAATTACATATTTAAACATTTTTTCCTGTGAAAAAAATTTCTTAGTGCCCTAAAATAGCTTGAATGTAAGTCTACACCCTTGCCTCATTTAATATACACGGATCTATGAATATGATAATTAGCCCCGCCTCCACTCACTCACGTGAGCTCAAAGATCCACTCGGTCAACTTACTGAGGTAAACGCTGCACAATGGTATCGCTTTTTACAACGTTGGATATGTAACGGTAATTAATATGATTAACGTTTTACTAGACGACATTATCAAACAGCTAAAAATGTGTTGCTAATGTTACACAAACCATGTTCCACTTTGCGAATCAGACAGCTGCCTTCTAACAATCAGTATCCTTAGAAACGCTTTGAATACCTTGTCAGTGGAGAAAGGCATAGTTCATCATAACATCGTAATATGCATCATACACCTGCCATATTGCTAAATCTACATGATTTTTCATATCAACAGAAAAATATACCGGGATAACCTTCTTTTGAGACTCCCTTGCACGGTCAGTTAATGATATGCTAAAGCCCACCGGTTGGCGTGATTGGTTACAAGGTACAAGTTTGTGACGTCAGAAACAACAGCGATTTCAAACTGTCTTTGAGACTGTCTTTGGTTTACTGCAGTTTTAAGGAGAAAATAGTAGGCAATGATGTTGACTTTTGAAAACTTTTGTGTTAAAAACACCAGATAGTAGGGGTGTGACGAGATCTCGTGAGACTAAAACCTGACGAGATTTCTCGTCGAGGTGAAAAGTAGTCTCGTGATATTGCCATGACAGAGTGTTAGGATGATTAGGAAAGAATATGCCACCGCTATATTTACATTACGCCTCCACTGTCGTTTTGCTTTTTATAGAAATAAAAAACATTTAATTCAGTTGGATAACGGTCGCCACCGCTCCATATTCACAGAGTTACGCGCGACCGCTGAAAGTGAAAGTAAACGCGAGCGCGCATTCAAACGCAATTTCAACACCCCGCATTTTGAAAGCGGCTCCCTGATGAATACAGATATCTCTCAATATGAAAGCTATCTTAGGCTGGGTTGTGTAGTTGTAACCATCTCTTAGCTGTGTATCCAAGAATCATTTGGTCTTATTTGCACTTTGAATATTGAGAGAGTGCGATTATGGTTGCACTTATTGTAAAGTGTTACCATAAAAACGAATAACAGTTTTTTTTCTTAATCTTATCAAGCACAAACAATAAGGTTTCATTTGTTAACATTAGTTAATGCACTGTGAACTATCATGAACTAACAATGAATGACTATTCTTATTAACTAATATAAAGATTAATAAATACTGTAGCAAATATATTGCTCATTGTTAGGTGATGTTGGTTAATACATTAATGTTAATAAATGAGACCTTATTGTAAAGTGTTACCATTTTTATTTATACTGTTTTTATTTCCATGATCAGTTTGTGGAAAGGAGTTCAGTTGAGTTTGTGGCAAAACCTTTTACAGTACTTGAGTATTGTTGTATTTCGCCACTGAGGATTTCTTAAAAATAGTGTGTAAAAGTCTTATCTCATCTCGTGAACTCAATCTCGAGTCTCATATCGTCTCTTGAGATACCCGTCTCGTCACACCCCTACCAGACAGACATATGAACAACATTAAAAACTTGATTTCACCACATATTTCACATTTAGTTTTGATCCATGTAGTAGTTTAGTATTGTAGTACTGAAAATTTTAGCAGTGGTGCTTTAATTACCATGCATGCATTTGTTATCAAACTAATTTTGCATATCCTTAGTACAAACATTAAAGGGATAGTTCATCCAAAAAAAAAAAAAAAGTTCTGTCATAATGTATTCACCTTCATGTTCCAAACCTGTATGATTAAGAAGATATTCTGTGAAGAAGCCTGGAGTACAAACAACATTGGACCCCATTGACTTTCACTGTATGTAAACAGAGACATTTCTCAAAATAATTATTTTATGTTCCACAGAAGAAAGAAATCATACAATAAATGATGACACAATTTCCATTTTTGGGTGAGCTATCCCTTTAAGTGTGTAATGTAAGTATGCAAATTGGAATGCAGTAAACGATTGGAAGAAGGAAATTAAGAGGGAAGGAACAAAGTGAAGGGATTGATGTGGGTGTAGACAGTGAAGGAGAAAGACGAAAGATAGAACACACAAAAGAAGAAAGGAGAAACAATGGAGACCAAGAAAAAAGGAAAAGAGGGAGAGCGATAGATAAAAGGGAGCGGGAAGAGGGAGAAGAGGAGGATCCGATGAGAGAACACTGTGGTCGACAGTAATTGCTTCGTCTTGCTCTGCTGCCCATATATGGTAATGGAATGCGTGACTGAGAGGGGGTAACCTGTATTGAGCCGAGAGCATCACCACATTCCCACACACACACACACACAGCAATCAGACTGATTACAAAACGCATTAACACTCAGAAATGAGAATACTGACACTCAGAAATAAACACTCTACAAGAAAAACCTTACAAGAGCACCTGACAGACAGAAAGAGACAAGAGATACTCGGTGAAATTAAAATCACTGCCATCTTTAAAATTATTAGAGTCAACATGAAAAGACCTCTATAGCCCATTTAATTCTGTAATTGGAGTGCAACAGGATATTCAACAAGAAATGTATGGAGAATCGACTGGATTGCGACAAGCCTTTCTTCTATACCAAAAGGTATTCAATAGTCGCTTTCACACATAACTGAATTTTTCAGTTTAGAGGTTGTGTGTGGATACAATGTGTTGTTGAAATACAGAAGCTGCAAAGCTACACAGTTGCTGAATTGTGATGTCCTATCTAAAAAAAAAAAAAAGAAGAAAAATGAAAGAATAAACATTTGAGCATGTACAATTTAAGCCTGCTCTGACCAACATTCATTTTTATACTGTTTTTTGTGTTTTTGCCCTTTGCAGAAAACAGCCAGTATTTCATCAAGTCATATTTATTAATTTGAGTTCATTTTACTGAAAAGACATCTAATTTTAGTCAACAAGAGAATGCAAAATTAAACCAAGCAAGCAAGCAAATAAAGCAGCAAGTAAACCAATAAAACATGCATTTAAAGGATTAGTTCAATTCAGAATTAAAAATTTCCTGTAAATTTACTCACCCCCATGTCATCCAAGATGTTTATGTCTTTCTTTCTTCAGTCAAAACAAAATTAAGGTTTTTGAGGAAAACATTTCAGGATTTTTCATTGTTTCAATGCAGCTTCAAAAAAAAAAAACAATCAGTCATTTTATAAAAAAAAAAAAAAAAATGTATATACTTTTTAACCACAAATGCTCATCTTGCACAAGCTCTGCGATGTGCCAAACATTGCGTAATCACGGTGGAAATGTCACGCATGACATAGGCGACAAAAAGTCTACAAAGCGAACACGCAAAGACGAAGTCAAACACAATTTTGAAGTTGGATGAGATGAGATGTTCGCCCTACCGTGGTACTTCCACCTACGTCACGACCTTTCCAAAGTGATTACGTAATGCGTGGCACATCGCAGAGCAGTGCAAGACGAGCATTTGTGGTTAAAAAGTATATACATTTTTATTTTTTTTAATCGTTTCGCTAAACAAGCTAAACTTATTCCTCAGCTGGGATCATGTAGAGCCCTTTGAAGCTGCATTGAAACTGCAATTTGGACCTTCAACCCGTTGATTCCCGCTGAAGTCCACTATATGGAGAAAATTCCTAGAAACCTTCATTTCTTTTCGACAGACAAACATCCTGGATGACATGGGGGTGAGTAAATTATCAGGAAATTTTAATTCTGAAAGTCAACTAATCCTTTAATTAATATCTTTTCTTAAAAGACTGAAAGCTGATGTATGTGAGATGAACAGGTGTGGTACATTTACCGCAAAAGGTAATCCAGAATTTACCTGCAATATAACAAGAATGAAAGTGGCTATTAAAAGTGACTTCTATCACCATGCTTTTAAGAGATCAGCATAGGCTGCTCAAAAACCCATAATGGTCAACCACTACTCCAATATCAACCAGTAAAAAGCTGCACTTTCCATATATAGTGTTGGCTGAATGCAAGCATCCTCATTACTGCAGGTATTTTAAAAGCAGCGATTCTGATACATCTACCTCCCACAAACACTCTCACACACAAACACCTAGTTACGGCCCCTCTGTGCTGTACAAGCGTGACTCATCCCATCAGACATGAGGCTGAGGATGCGAGCATAGCGAGTCTTGGCTATCTCCTCCGTTCCTGCAAGTGCTGGGCATCTGGAAGGGCACCAGGCTACCTCAGCTCCCTGGCACGCCAAGGACGCCCACATGACCGGCCCGGCTCTCATGCCAACTCAGGACCCCTGCGTAGACTCAGCAAGTTTTGACAGGATTCTGTTCGGCTCATCTGTGAAGGACTCAGTTATGAGTCGCCGGAGAGCAAATGTTGAGGGAAAATGCAGTATGTCGACAAGTGAATGTGAAAAATGCCTTCTTGATGCTGGTCGGAAAAACGTACACTGCAAAGACAGCACAACACTGAATATATAGCACAAAATTTACCATTTAGTAGATATTGTCCATATTAACTAAACTTATTGTGAATGATCAATGCAATCACATGGCATACGTTTTGGCAAATTGGTGGCTAATTTGTATGATCTCATTTGTACAATCTACTTACGCACCATATGTTTAGGGGTGGACCTTCATGCTTATTTCCCTAATAATCATATGTTTTTGTACAATTCACATTTGTCATATATGTCACATTTGGCATATAGAAACCACTTTTTATGATATGTGTTTTCCCTCCCTACATTATCATATTGAATATCCCATTTATAAAAGTCAAATGGGCTGCAATTGCCGTTTTATGTTGACTAAGACTTTTAGAGCTGCCTAAAGCAGAGGAAATTAAGAGATCACTATCGTGAGAGACAACCAGCATGCATTCTGGTTTTCTAAAGGCAAATTTTATGATGCCTCTGCCATGGCATTTTATTAACACAGGTAAAGATGCAATGTTGTTTTATGTGACAACGCACTTAACACAGAATATTGGAAGCAGCAAATCAAAGTAAACATAAAACCGCATTCGTTGCCCACTTGACTTGTGTTATGTAATTTATTTCACAGTTAAACATATTCAACTAGGAAAAAATAAAGGACTTTATATGCATCAGAAATTCACTGGATCAAGATCAAGTCTCTATATGACAGGTGATTGCAAAAACATCTATTTTTAGTAATAAAAAAACAGATGAATCACAATATGACTAGTCTAGGAACATTAAGAAATAAAAACAGCTTGTGTAATTTCTGCAACTCAAGGCTGACTAAACTGAATTACAAAATTTTCAAACAGGTTTTCCTAAACATCCCTTTGTCTTCTATTGGTTGCACAAAACATAGTCACGCCCCCAAACTCATGCCATTGGTTGAGACAATGGGCCCTATTTTAATGATCTAAGTGCATGGTCTAAGCAAGTGCACTTAGGGTGTGTCCGAATCCACTTTTGCTAGTTTAACGGTGGGAAAAATGGTCGGCGCACAGTCTAAAAGGGTTGTCCCTATTCTCCTGGTGTGTTTTGTGCAATAAACCAAGCAGAGTCTCATCTCCCATTCACTTTAAAAGCCAGTTGCGCTTGTGCCATGGCGGATTCACTATTTATATGCCGGAATTTGCAAGCGGAATAACTGAACGCTTCTCAAGCCAGGAAACGGATGTGCTCGTGTGCAAGGTTAAAGCGCGTGAGCAGACCATCTACGGGACAAGGCGGATTCCACCAAAGCATTTTTATTATTATGCACACAATAATAATCTTTTACATTGTAATCCTTTTATTTTTTATATTTGGCATGTTTGTGTGCTGCTGTGTAGGTTTCAGTTGGTCAGTGGAGCAGTCTATTTCAGTTGCCTCAAAATAGCAACAATGCACCTGAACACACCTCGTTTTAAGATAAGCACGCCCATGGGCGCACAAATAGGCGCAAATGCATTTGCTATTTAAACAACGTGGCACAGGACGTGAAAATGAAAACTGTGTCAGGCTGAATCTAGCAAAAAACACAGGTGTGCCAGGCTGGTTGGGATGCTCGCTTACATTTTTGGAGAATCAACCAACAAATAGTTGACCTACAATCTACAATTACTTACTGTTGTAAGAAAATATTTTAACATAATGAGCTTAAAACAAAACAATATAGACAGCCTAATCAGGACACGCTTCATCTCTGTAATCATAACTTCAAAAATAGGTCTAAATATGTCACGATTGTGACGTGGCCTACGGCAGTACTTATGCTAAACTAGTTAAGAACACCAAAGCACAAGAAGTCTAAATCCCACCTCCTTTCATTATCCTCTTCTAAAGTATAGCTCTCAGGAAATGTGTGTGATAATGTGTGGCAAAAATCAGCTTTATTTGGAGGGAAAAAGACATTTAAATCTTCGAGTTTAGTTTTGTTGATTAATGCATTGCGGCATTGTGACTCATCAGAGTGACTGCTTCTAACAAATTTACCCCATTTCAGGTATAACACTAAATACATCTACAGCTCAATGCAAGTTTCTGAGCCGTCACTCAAATAACACCACTTCAAAAGAAACGTCTGTCAGGTCGAGATGTTATTTTATAACGAGCTTGTTTTTGAGCAATATTTTATGGCAGTCAGGTTAATACTTGAGCAATGAGTTCAAAGCAGGATTCAACAGGACACGGATGTTTGGATGTTGACATTCAGAAGAAATGTGATTGTGAAAGCGAAACTGCATATTTCTGAGTGGGCACTATCGCGCGCATGTGATTAACCAGAAAGCTAACAGCTGATGAAAAGATAAATGACAGGATACACTGTTAAAAAAAATATATATATTTTTTTTATATTTTTATATATATATATATATATATATATATATATATATATATATATATATATATATATTTTTTATATATTTTTATATATATATATATATATATATATATATATATATATATATATATATATATATATATATATATATATATATATATATATATATATATATAGATTTGTTATTAGAACATTTTATCTTTTGTCAAATCAACTTAATTAATGTGGTTCAGGTAACATAATATTTTAAATTTCTGTTGATTAAACCAATCGCCTTCATTGTATTAACTCAAATTATTAATTTCAATGAACTCAATTTTAAGGCAACCAGGTAACTTACTTTTTTTTTTAAGTTAAACCAATTCTTTTTTACAGTGTACTATACATAAAATCATGTAAAATGCAAGAACAGCCTGGTCAAACACCAACATGGTATGGGATTTCCCTATAAACTGTTTTTGCTTCAGGACTCTCTAAAATCTGGTTCCTCAATCAAAACCAGTTTATGGAAAATTCCAGAAAGGATATTGCATGAGACTACCCTAGTTAAAAAGCATACCTGTAACCTTAAGCATACTGGTAAAAAAAAGTTATACTATACAGAAATAATATACTTTACATTCAGTTTGCACTTAAGTGTATCCTTTTTTTCCTGTTTTCCTGTTAATTGCAATTAAATCAAATTGTATTATAGTTTGAATGTATATTTAATGCAATTAGCTGAACCAATTCTGACTTGTATACATGTATATATCTAATTGTATATGTAATTTCATAATTATGTGTACTGCCAATAGTACAGACAAGCATTTATGGTAAACTAAATTTTTAATGTTATTTCTTTTGGATTTTTTAAGTCATGTATTGTAATCTAGTACATTTCGAAAATAATATTAAATTAAAAATATTAAACGTAACGTTGAATAACACCCTACAGTTAAAGTTAGTCAACACATCAAAATTAGTGTACTTCTTTAAAACATGACAAAAGATTATTAAAACATGATATAAAATGTACTTTGACATACAAAGTGTACTTTTTAAAATTGTACTTAAATGTGTTAAGAAACAATCATGAAAGTGTACTCTACACACTTAAGAGGCCTTTTATTTCATTAATATTATATTACCTGAAAGTACAACTTTTTAAAAACATATTTTTAAGATTTAAAGTATATTACAAGTCATATTCGATACAATTAAGTGCACTTATAGGCTATATTTCACAAGGATGGGCTTTTCTCTCATTTCAAGTAAATGAAATATGAAAATGTAGATGAACTTTTGTACAGAAAGTGGTCATTATCTTCTCTACAATAACCAAAAGCAAATGAAATGGCATTGAAATCAAACATTTAATGTATTATAAATTACCATTAACTGTATAGGCCCAACAATATCTTAAATTATGAACATGGCATGAATTGTAATAGTGTCAACTTTGCTTTCTAATAGTCTCTTGAATTTCAGCTTCGTCCTCAATATTCACCACAAATTCAATAGAGTCGTTCCAAGAAATGATTTCTTAGCCAGCCTGAGAAGGGCTTTCACGTTCAACACCCTTCTTATGATTCGCACCACGCTTCCTAATGAAGCCGTGTTTAACCTCTGTCATCTGACTTGCAGTCAATTTCCTTTGGCTCTTCTCTCTTTCTTTCTATCTATCACTGTTCTGAGAAATGGTGCAGGATTTGACACTCACCAGTGGGAGAAAGTGAGAGAATGAGAGACAGAGAGAGAGAGAGAGAGAGAGAGAGAGAGCCTGAGAATAGCCTTGGTTATGACAGTACGGCCAAACTTCGGAAACTTCTGGGCTTCGGAAAGTCAGGCCCACTCTCCGGATCCGAGAGCAGCCACCTGTGCAGTGTCAATGCACCTGACATTCAACCCACCTTGAGGTTTCGCCTGACAGACAGATAGCTATCGGATGGAAGAAGCAGGGAAATTGAGTGTGCCAATCTTTGCGAGACCCCTCACATAGGACAGAAAATGAGAAATGAGATTAAATGGAGAACAAATGGAGACTTTTACTTAAGGAGAGACATTCTCAAGCAGAAACCTCAACTATAGCCCTATAAAGTTGTGTTTTGCATACGTACTCTTTGTGATTTCTATTCCATCTGAATCAGAATACATCTGTTTTTCTCACACAACCTGTGTAAAAATGATGGAGCATTTTTCTGCTGTTGTTCAGCTAACTCAGGAAGGCGTCCTCTGAGAAATCTACTCATGTCTGGACAGGAATGTCTGTGATTGCGGGATAATATTTTAACCTTAGTTGGATGATGTAAGCTAAATTTTCTTATTTCGCCTGGTGTACTTTCAACATGGATTCAGACCTTTTTTACAAACATTGAGTTAGAAAAGTTGGTGGTTTAAGTTCCGTTAACATCTCGATCAGGGCTTAACAATAGGGACGTAAGACAGATGATCTAACAGGTTCACGTAGAAAAGGTTTTGTTGAAATTGCAAGAATGACTTGGTATAATCTTGGTAGCATTAGAAAGAATGTGTTGAAAATTATGAACCAATTTAGTAAAATTTTGCCATGTATGCCATCATTTTCCAGCAAAAATGCAAATGTAAAATTAATTTATGGCTTTCTTTGTAAGAGACATCAGGCTATATATATATATATATATATTATATATATATATATATATATTATATATTATATATATATATATATATTTATATATATATATATATATATATATATATATATATATATATATATATTTATATATATATATATATATATTTATATATATATATATATATTTATATATATATATATATTTATATATATATATATATATATATATTTATATTTATTTATATATATTTATATATATATATATATATATATATATATATATATATATATATATATATATATATATATATATATATATATATATATATATATATATATATATATATATATATATATATATATATATATATATATGTTGTTTATTTCATTGGGCTTTATGAAGCACATCCAGATCACATTACCGTCCACAATGCCTACATACAAAAAAAAGTCTTATCCTAATAATAAAAACTACAGAGATCCCAATCTGATCCCATCTGAATCAGTTCATGAAATCAAATATATCTGCTGTTAATAATCATAACTCAAACATCATTTGGAAAACTAATCTCATATGAATAGTGCATATGTGATCAGACTTTCAAAGACACCAGGTGTGCAACCAAAAATGTAAATATGAACTAATTGAAAACATATTCACATTACTTTTATAGCCTTATACTCTATCATATTCCAAGAAATGTATTTTTACTTATCTACATCTGAGACTTGGGAACTCCTGAACTATAAAAGAGCAAAACCTCTTAGCAATAATATTTTCATCAGCGCGTCTCCGTTTTTGCACATAAACCTATATGTTTTCTATATTTGCAAAGACGTAGGTGTGCCTGGAAGTGGACAAAGCTTTTGTGTAAAAAAAATAAAATAAAATGCTCCTGTGTGCTTGTGGAGAGTGTGTTGCCATGGTTGGATATCTTGCGATGCTACTCTCAGTATCCAGACAAATGTGATTCTGTAAACTGCAATTCTCCTCAGAAGCCTGTCTGTTCCTGCTCCATTACTAAAACCTGTTTCAGCCATTTCCATTGCTAGAAAAAGCTGAACAAACTGCTAGTGCTACAAAACCACCAAGTAAGCTGGAATTAAAAAGCAGAAACACAGAGACACACACACACAAAGTCAAAGGCATCACAGCCAGCCGCTCAAATAAACATTTATGAAAATTCCCCACGGAAGTCATTTTCCCTTACATCATGACTGGAGGTCCACAGAATCCTCAAGAAGCATTAGCCTTTCACCCTTCAACTCAGAGCTTTGGATGGCAGCATCTCCGAAAATTCTCTCCAGGGTTTATGTTTCCAGCTTGAGACATGCCTGTCATCTCAATTCACCGAACCAAACTTAAAAACCATACAGGAAATAAAACTTATTTATTTATTTTCTTTTGTTTACTCCCAAGGTCTTAGAATAACAGCTCTGGTTGGAACTTGGAAGTCATTCTCCATTACCCTGGTTATCACCCAAGGAACTCAAAATATTAAAAACAGAGCAAAAATGCATCTAAATTGCTAATATGGTCGTTTCTCTACCTCTTTTCAAGTTGCTATTAAATAAAATCAAAATTGACACGCTTTACTTTCTCAATACATGCTCATGATCTTACTGTCTACAGTTCATCGGTGCATGTTATTCTGAAGACGACATGTTCATCATCATAATCTTTCAAATTGTGACAACTTGTACAATCCAATCAATTCCCACCTTTTCTCTCATTAAATACTGCTTCATTCAGAAATATGTCACATCATGGAAGAAATATGGGTTGCAAACACACTTGCTGACTTTAAAAAAAAAAAAAAGCTCAAAAAATATTCCAGTGCTAATTCAGTTCCTTGTGAACTGAATTGTGAAGATCCAAATCATCCAATCATCCAAAGCAAGCGGAACTCAAGGTTTAATTGCAAATTGCAATTGACATGGTCTTCAAATTCATCTCTCTGATAAAAAGCAGAAGATGAGAAAATTAGATCCTATAAGCCTTCTTTTTTAAATGACACAAATTTATTGTTGGTAATGAGGTTAACACGGCTGTAAATTACAGAGGTCTGCTGAGGTGAAAGTGTGGTTTCTATTAAAAAGGTAGATTAAGCACATAAAGTCCTACACACACAAACGCATGTGTTCCAGTACAATTAAAAGCGGCATGCTAACGATGTGGGGCTAAGAAAGTCAATCAAGCAGAGAGCTTCTGAAGAAGATCAGCCAGTAATTAAGGCAATTTCAGCTCCGCCCTCAAGAGAATCTCAATGAATCAGCGTAGTTTGAGCTAGCGCAGGCAAAGGCAGTTAACACATAATGCCCACCACCAATGCATCAGACGGATGAAGGGTCAGTTAACCTGCATGTATGGACATGTTAAGGTAATAAAAGTCAGAGCTTTCAATATGCACTCATAGTTCTTCCAAGATCAAATTACCTTTGGTAGTCTATGCTATCCACATTAATTTTATAGCTCTACACTCAATTATTTAAATGTGTTTCTTCTAGAACTCCTATGAGCAATAAAAACAAACAGAAATGAGATGTTCCTACTTGCATGCAATATAAATGAGAACTCCATTAAGTCTTTTGAGCTATGAAAGAGCAACATTTATATGCTTCATGTGCTTAATCCACCACCAATACATCTGACAGATGAAAGGACAGCTAACATGCATTTTAAGACACATTAAGCTGCAAAGAAGTAGATTTGCATTTTCCTTGAGGAAAATTTTTCACTTGCACAGCAACAATCAAAAAGTGTTAATGTTTGAAGTTTAGGTTTTAGGCTTTAGTTCTGTGCAAATAAAACTAGGGTTGTCAAACATACCAGATCTATCGGTACCAGTTGGTCGACAGTACCAGCATTTCTGTAGTACTGATAGTACAGAGTATCATGCTCATAGACTGCTTTCAAATGCCATTTGCAGGGTGTTTTTACAAGCATTCTGCATTGTCGCCAATTACACTCATATCTGTCGGGCATGTGAACGCAATGGCATATTAGAGGTGCTAGTCAGTAAGTTAGTCAGAATCCGCTTAACTGATGAAAACACACAAGGTTTTCTTGTGTTCAACACCAGCAGGGAACACAGTCGTGCAAGACAGTTCTGAAAGGTATTTACACCAAACCACTTTGACGACAGACTTTGCTCAGACATTTCAGAACAAGCAAAACAGCATTTCAGATGCTGTGCAAAAAGATTGGTCCACTGGTTAGTTCAATTATGCCGTCAAATTATTTTTTTGATGCACGTTGAGAATTTTATTCAGTAAATGTGTTTCCATTGTAGTGTATGAGCATGTTTTCTTATCGGATAAAAAAAAAAAAATGTATCTGACTATTATGCGATATCCCAAAATGGGCATAAAAATAGGTGGATGGAAACATGGCTAATGTAATTAAGAGGTTCACTGTTCAATTAAGATAGCTTTTTTAAATTATAACAGAGGTATTCATGAGAGTGCAGAATTCAGTGAGCTTGTGCTTTAGAGATTGACAGCCTTAGTTATTATAAAGGGAGGCTCTTTTCTTGCTTTCTGTTCATTAACCAATCACAATCTGAATTGAAGTTTAGTTTTTCATGCTGCTAAGAAAACTGCAAAGTTTCTGGATTGATAACCTTATTTTAATCTGCAATTGAATCTGAAACTGATGACCAACTGTGATGATTAACAAGACAAAAATGTAAAAAAAATTTTTTAAATGTACTTTGGTACCGAGAACCATAAAATTTTACTGGTTTTGGTACAGACTACTGAAACTTTGGTCCTATGACAACCCTAGCCACAACTGCACTCCATGTTTTGATTTCTGCCAAGCATATATGAAAATCAACATGTAAAGGCAACTTTGCGGTTAAAAAAAAAAAATTTGAAAAAAAAAAAAAACATTTCAATATGCAAATAGATAAGCATTAAAGGGTTAGTTCACCCAAAAATTAAAATTCTGTCATTTATTACTCACCCTCATGCCATTCCACACCCGTAAGACCTTCGTTAATCTTCGGAACTCAAATTAAGATATTTTAGTTGAAATCCATCCATAGGGAGCAATGACACTTCCTCTCTCAAGATCCATAAAGGTACTAAAAACATATTTAAATCAGTTCATGCGAGTACAGTGGTTCAATATTAATGTTATAAAGCGACGAGAATATTTTTGGAGCGCCAAAAAAAAACTAAATAAGGAATATTTATATATAGTGATGGCCAATTTCAAAACACTGCTTCAGGAAGCATCGGAGCATAGTGAATCAGTGTATTGAATCTGCTGTTCGGAGCACCAAAGTCACATGATTTCAGCCGTTGGCAGTTCAACACGTGATCTAAATCATGATTCGACATGCTGATTCATAACACTCCGAATCTTCCTGAAGCAGTGTTTTGAAATCGGCCATCACTAAATAAGTCGTTATTTTGTTTTTTTGGCACACCAAAAATATTCTCGTCGCTTTATAATATTAATGTTGAACCACTGTACTCACATGAACTGATTTAAATATGTTTTTAGTACCTTTTATGGATCTTGAGAGAGGAAAAGATCATTGCTCCCTATGGAGGCCTCACGGAGCAAACGGATTTCAACTAAAATATCTTAATTTGTGTTCCGAAGATTAGCAAAGGTCTTACGGGTGTGGAATGGCATGAGGGTGAGTAATAAATGACAGAATTTTCATTTTGGGGTGAACTAACCCTTTAAGAAAAAGACGCAATCAGTTGTCATTCACATTTTTTAAGAAGTCAATAAGCACTTCAATCTTAATGTTTAAATAACTTAAGTAAAACTTCATGATATTTACATGGTTTATGAAACGCAAAACTAGATAGCAGACTTAACACCACATTCTAACCAACCATTTCTAGCTGTAAACATTGGGTTTGGATACAATGTAAGCAGAAACCTATAAAACAAATACTTAAAGGGATAGTTCACCCAAAAATTTAAATTCCCTTATTAATTACACATGTCGTTCCAAACCCATAAGACCCACTGTGGCTTGGATTAAACTGCTCGATTCATATGGATTTATTTAACCATCTCTTTATGAACGTTTTGAAGCATCAGAGTTTTGGGTGAACAGACATTCAATGAAGAGACAGAAGTTGTTCAGATCTCATTAAAAAGATCTTCATTTGTGTTTTGAAGATGAATGAAAGTCTTATGGGTTTGGAACGACATGAGAGCGAGTAATTGATGACAATTTTCATTTTTGGGTGAACTATCCCTTTAAGTTAGAAATTTAAAATGAACCCTAATCAAAATGTTTGAGGTATATCAATGCAGCACAGCAGTGAGATAGCTGTCGCTCTTTGCTTAAAGGATTGATAGAGATGAAGGCGTTGAAAGTTTTAAAGAGGGTGGAAAAACCCTTTGACTGAGCCCAGGGTTACGGAAAAGGCTGATCTCAGAGCCCACACACAAAAATCTCTCTTTAGCCTTCATTTTATCAAGCACAGTGGTGGGTGATAAGACAGCATGGCTGGCCTCCAGGAGTCCTCAAGCCTTCACTAACGGCACCGTATGACCACCTCAGTGCTGAGAGGCAGAGGAGGACAACAAGGGAAAAAGAAAAAAAAAAGAGGGAGGCGGGAGAGTCAAAGAGACAGGGAGACTGAGAGTATCTCTAACATGCCGCGAGACAAACAGATAAATCGGTAGACGGACGGAGACACAGAACAGATTTTCCATCTGTTATGCGGCAACATCTGAATCCCCATTTACGACTGCAGCATATTTTCAGGTCCAGCGAGCAAGATTGCAGCTATCAAACAATTTTCGGGTTTTGTATGATATGATCTGGAACTTCTCACTCATTTCAAATACATAAATATGTAACCTAGATAGTGGAGCCACAATAATGTGTAAACCATGTGAGACCAAGGTAAATTGAGGACAGGCAGGGAAACTTTGTCAACACGCTCTGAAAAAAATGCTCTCCTGTGCTTCACTCCAGACACTCATAAACAATGGAAGAGGAAAGGACAGAGGGTCTTATAGGCGACCAATCACTAAAGCCACCAGAACAAAGGCTTGAGACGGAGCTCTGAATGCACACTGGGAGAAAAAAGAAGGAGGGGTGCAGGGAAAGGGCACTCATTCAAAGGCTAGCAATTTTAGTCCCTTGCATGCTCAATGTGGGTGTGGGTGAGTGTCAGAAAGGAAGACAGAAAGGATTCTTGTGAAGGTGTTAGTTTCATTCTACGCTCTCTTTTGGACAATGCAGACATTGAGGTCTTTTGTTCTTGGAAACCTGTTGGCATAGAAGCATACTGTTCGGCAGGAAGAAAAAAAGGAACACAAGGAAATTATCACGCCTTTGTGAGGGAGTTGCTCTTTGCCACCACTCTGACATTTGTTGCTTCTGACAGTAATGGAAGACCAAAGGGAGCCAATAAGGAAAGTATCTACTTCCATTTGTCGTGCTTCCCTGATCCCAAACTGAATTAAACACTCGGCAATAATGTTTTAAACTCCCCTCAAAGACTCTAAAACAAGATGGATGCCATCAGATCCCCAATGAAAAGAAGTCTCCATGACAACTGCGAGGAACCTTCACCTCACCCCTGAAGATCCCTTCTGAGAACTAATACATAAACCTTTGACACGTACCAACAAGATTAATGGGCTACCAAAAGTCTTGTGCGCATGGTAATAACCCTCCGCTCATCCTGAGGTGCAAAACGCCTTATCCCATGAAGAAATTAATAGATGCGAACCCCAGAGTGTGCCCACGCAAGTTGAGCGGCACTGAAATCTTGGCATGACTAATTGTGGTGCCACGATTCATCCATCCAAAACTCATTTATCCAACGGCCAAGATGCTAGTCTTATTTCTTGTGAAATATGTGCACAGGGAACGCTTAAATGAATCAGGATTCATTTACAAGCACCAGTTGCCAGTATCTTGTCGAGTTTCCGAGCCCTACCGATGCACCCGAAAAGCCAAACGGACACTACAAGACTGAAGCTAATGTTGTATGGGACTAGTATGCGATAAAATACAGTGGATCGTAGTTAACGCTAAATGCGTGCACACTGGTTTGAAACCTGTTTGACCAGTTGACAGATGTGCACACTGTCCCAACAAGTGGGGGAGCAGCAATGAAACAGCAAGCAGTGCACGCTAAAGAAGAATGCATTAGGAAGCTGGAGTCTAAAAATTGCTCCATATTTTTCAGCATTTAAGTGCCGTTCATATCAAGTATAACTATAATGTTTTAATAAACATTCTAATTCTAAAGAGAAAAGTGGCATCCACAGCTATAATGATAACACCACATCGTTGGAATCACTTTCAGAGTGATTTTTTTTTTTTTTCAGTTGATGGACGATAAAAACATTGACAGCCAATCAGAATGCATCAGACATTAAAGAGCTTGAGCATTTACAGTGGCATTCGACAAAGCTGCAACGTACGCTTATAATAATCTGAATATTAACCGCCTGTTAGTTTGGACGTGTCTTCGCTATAGTTATGTGAATGGCTTTTATTCTTTTTCCCCTTTTATTTTTTAAATTTTATTTGTGCAAACCATTAAAAAAAAATGACCCTCCTGCATGTTTTTTGACGATGGGCACCACTATGAAAAAAACTTTGGAATCATAGCTACAGTTGTGAAAAACAGTAATCTTGTAATTGACGCACCTGCAGTTAGTTGTGTAAAGTGCACACTACACTGACAACACAACACAAAACAAGAAACTTGAGTCTTTAAATATGTGCAGAGCTTCAGTCCTGCAGTGTAGCCACGGCTTAGACAGAACCGCAGACATGTCTCTCCTTATCAGAAGAAACCAGCCCCTCTGAGAAGCCATCAAATCACTGTGATGTTCAAACCACCAGGGAAGAAATGTCTAGGACCATCACCACTAGCAAGACTAGTGTGGCAAACAAGGGGAACAGTAACTTAAAATGCAATTTTATAGCAGTGGTATCTCAAAATAGCAGAAGACTTGCATAGAATTTATACATCATTGCATTTTATAGAGTTACAGTCAGCAACATAGACCTGTCATAAACCTCTAAGTCTTAACAACTAAACCCTGTTGCATTTCTTGCCTTCAATAATACATAAAAGATGTAATAGATATAAAAGTTTCAAACTGTAAAGTAGGTGATTAAGCAAGACAGTGCAATTACACCTGCTGTCTTCCAGACTAAGAAGGGAAAAAAACGTGCACGACAGGCCACACCTTGCGTAACATGGCGTACGAGACAAGAGATACGGGTTCCGGTCAGTGGCTCTTATTAAGTTGACCAGGATAACCCAGATAAGCAGGTAAGCTGTAGAAATCAGCGCGCGCAAGCGTAACACATGCGTCCAACTTGCGTATCAATACACTTGGGACGGGCGACTTCATGTTAAGCGCTCACTAGAGGTAAACATTATGCAAATTACATCTAGGTACAGTTTCTAAATAACCAGAGAGACCGGGCGAGCAGTAAAAAGGTTAACCCACAAGTTACTTAGTCACATTACCTTGGCTGGACAGAAGGCACGCGCCAAGGATCAGGCAACAGTTTATCATCGTAAAGTCGCTCATTCCGCTCTTGTCCGCGGGAGGTTAAACAAATCCTGAAAACTTTAGCATAAAATCTCTTTCACTTTGCGAAGGGAACCTGAGGCGGTGTGTTGAGGCTCGTCAGGTCGGAATCTCAGTCTTACAGTCCGTTCCAACTGCTAGTAAAGCCCGGAGTGTGTACAGGTATGTTATTGTGCCGAACGCCGTTGAGTCCTTCTGACGCGACTACCTCACTTGTTCTGTTCGGTCGCGAGCTTGAGAGCGCTACAGATGGAATTGGTCGTGATGTCATCGTCGCGTCACGTCATAGTGGGAATGGAAGGGCATTGAAGTTTAGAACTTGTGGATTGAGCTCCAGCGATACACCAATCCAGATATTCTGGTCTTCTGCGTTAAGAGAACTTGTTTGAAATTGTAATCAGGGTGGGAAATTAACCGGAGATTTAGACCAAAATCCCCCTGTGGTAAATAAATTCCTCGGGTTTTTACCTAACTTTTGACCTTGTATAAATGTATATCATTCTATAGCACTGTTTTGATTCGAAATAGTGAATCTAATTAGATATTAAAGTCTCGTTGTGACAGTAAACAACTGTACAGTTTAACAAAGTACTATTGATTATGTAGCCTAAAATATATTCTAACAGCGTTTCCTCAGTTGAAAATGTATTTCAGTTCATATTAAGTGACAAATAAACGACACGCTGCTTTATGTTGTTCAAAATATGCCCTCATAAACGGTGAATGATGAAAATAAATGCTTCTGAAATTCAATTCCATGGCGCGACTATTAAATTCAATAATAAAAAAGTTAATTTCCCAGACTGGCAAAATTGTCAGACAACATAACTCAAACGACTTGGCTTCTTTTTGTTTTGTTTTTTCTCTTTTTTTGCATGTTATAGTCGTTTTCTGAATCTGATGTTAATATATTTTAACTGCGTCGGTCTATTACACGGACTCTCATCATAACTACCGTTGATTGACTCTCAAAACAATGAGGTTTATTCAAATAAGGAGGAATGAAGGACAGGATTGATGAATTCAGTGCTTTTCTCCTCTGGGAATGGCCTGCATACTAATCAGTGACCTCGCTCTGCCATCTATTGACTGATCTGTGCAATTACGCGCTCACATTCATTAGCATGCAGAGCGCGGGGGATTTCTGTCAAATGAAATACAGCGTCACCTCGATTATGCATAAACGTTTGCTTGCGTTTACGTTTAAAGTTTTAACTAGAAGTTCGACAAGGCCAGCTTTGATGTTGGCTGACAAAGTCTTGCCTGACAGCTTAAAAAAAGCTTAAAAAGCTGCGAAGTTTGAAGGTTGCATAGACTGTGTGCACTTTGAATACTCTAAATACCCCCAAGAAATCATTGAAAAGCAGAGTTATTTTATGTTTCCTGTTGTACTCATTTCAGAGACATTTAATTCGACAAAAATCTGTGTATTGCAATATGAGTCCTCAATATGTTTGGTCCATTTTCCCAGAAGAGCGAGATTGTACAATGTAGCCTGTAGGGAAAGTGACCACATCTGCTAGCCTAAATGTTAATTTTGTACTGCTAGGAGAGTATAGGTGACATCATGGATAAAAGACATGGAATAAAAGCCACAATATTTTGATTTAAAGGATTAGTCCACTTTTAAATAATTTTCCTGATAATGTACTCAACCCCATGCCATCCAAGATGTTTATTTCTTTCTTCAGTCGAAAAGAAATTAAGGTTTTTGATGAAAACTTTCCAGGATTATTCTCCCTATAGTGGATTTCAATGGCCTCCAGACAGTTGAAGGTAAAAAATAGCAGTTTCAGTGTAGCTTCAAAGGGCTTTAAACGATACCAGATGAGGAATAAGGATCTTATCTAGCGAAAATGATCTGTCATTTTCGGAAAAAAATACAACAAATTATTTCTTCAACGTGCTTCCGCTTTCCGTATTCTTCAAAACGCTTGCACTGTATGTCCTAAGCATTCCCTATTCTACTTGCGGAAATAAACGAAACTGGTGCTGCGTTCGTTCCGTAAGTTAAAAAGGGAAGGCGTAGGATGTACAGCGTAAGTGTTTTGAAGAATACAGAAAGTGGAAGCATGTTCAAGGTGATAATGTGTTTATAAAGCATTTACAGTTGTATTTTTTTCAAAAAAGGTTTCAAAGGTTTCGCTAGAGAAGTCCCTTATTCCTCGTCTGGTATCGTTTAAAGCCCTTTGAAGCTGCACTGAAACTGTCATTTTGACCTTCAGCTGTCTGGAGGCCATTGAAGTCCACTATAAGGAGAATAATCCTGGAATGTTTTCATCAAAAACCTTAATTCTTTTCGACTGATGAAACAAAGACATGAACATCTTGGATGACATGTGGGTAAGTAAATTATCAGGAAAATTTTATTTAAAAGTGTTTTTTTTAAAAGATCTATAAAGCAAGGATAATTTGAAAAGAAAGCCCATTACCAAAGATAGTTCACATGTATCTGCAGTGCTCAATTCCTGCATCTGGGGTTTTATCTTCTTCAGTTCCATCACACCTGCTGTAATTTTGCACATAAACCCATAGACCTTGATTAGCTCTTGCAGGTGTTTGATTAGATTTGGAACTAATGCTGCATTCCAGACAACTCAGAACTTGGAATTTTCCCATCTTATACTTGAAAATAATCTCTGCATCTGGACTTTAGTAAGTATGTTTATATTAGGGGTGCACCGAAATTTCGGTTGCCGAAAATTTCGGCCGAAAATGGCATTATCGGTTTCGGGCCGAAATAAAAAATCCAGCCGAAAATGTCAACCGAAAATGAATGTCAACCGCGCCCCTCCCATCTTTGCGCTAGCGCTTGGGTTTCACTCACGGTCAAGCTGTTATCACTCGTCACCCACCCCTCCCCTCCGTGCTCAAGCAGGTTTCACTCACGGTCGAGCTGTTTGCACGCGTCTGCAAAGATTAAGCATGTCAGCGGTATGGAAGTATTTTAAAGTTTCAGATGAGGATAACAAACTTGCAATATGTAACATTTGTTCTGCAAAAGTCTCACGAGGGGGTACGGTGCCAAAGAACTTTTCGACAACAGGTTTGATACACCACCTGAAAACACGACATCCAATTGAACATGAGGAGTACCGCAAAACAACATTGGTTAAAAGTACCCCAACTACATCACAAACACCCTCTGTGGCCACATTATTTGAAAAGACTAAGAAATTTGAGGAAGATAGTGTCAAAGCACGTGGCATTACTGAGAAAGTAATGCCACGTGAATAGTTACATTCAAATTTGCGTAGCACTGCACAACTGTGTTTCCTAAGGCTACATAGGCTTAAATGTTGTTTACAGTTTGAGTTTGGATTAAGTTCTATTGCTGTTTTTGCACTGTTGTTTTGCACAGAAATTTAAAATGCAAGTAAATAATTGTTTACATGCAGCAACAGAATAGAGGCCCACTGCCATTCTGTGATTTTGTGTGCAGTTATTCAGATAATTGTGGATTGTTTTTTCCCCCACAAATGTTAATCTATTTTATTCAATGGAAGAAAACTTGAAGAATAATATTTATTTATTGTTAAAAAATATTTTAGGTTTTGTTATGTAACAAAAAGTGTTAATACAAGTTTGATGATTATTCTATTGGTTTGTGATTTTTCATTTAAGATCCATTAAAAATTAAGCAATACGTTTTTAAAAGAAGCCATTTTCGGCTTCAGTTTCGGTTTTCGGCCAAGTGCATCCTAAATTTTCGGTTTCGGTTTCGGCCCAGAATTTTCATTTCGGTGCATCACTAGTTTATATGCTCTAATTTTCATAAATCAGAATGAATCTAATCCAGTTTTAGATTCTTAAAGCTCTGTATGAACTCTAAACGTTGCAATCCGATTCATGTATATGTTTGCATGTGTAAGACATGTTCCTGGATCAACATATTTTGTTGATCCTGGAACAACATTCCTATCTGAAAATTTAGTCCTAACCTTTTCCCAACCCCTAAGCCATAACTTATCCCTAAAATCAGAGGGAAATGGTAGTTGAATAACACTGTTGTGGAAGCACCTAACCCAGGTTGTAAGCCTAAACTTGACACAAATGGTAAACTTGTCCCTCAAATCTGATTGGTTGATTGGTATGTTGTTCCAGGAACATGTTGTACTTCGAGAAATCAACCAAATCAAACCGGAGCTACCGCAAGCATAATTGCCGTTTTTGGCTTAATGTCATTAGAGCTATTAAGCAAATATTTAGTAAATATTCAGTTTCCCACTGACCAGCACTTGAGACTTACAGAAAATAAACATACACACATTCGTAAGACATAAGTATGTAATCATACACATCACAACACTGCACAGGTTCACAAAGTATTTTTGAATCTGATTGAGAAAATATTTATATTCATGCTTTTACGGGATTATTTTTAAATTCAATCAAAGTTTCATTCGTATCGAGCTCAATCGGATTGACTGAGGTGTTACATAAAGGCTTTTCAGTCTGTTTGAGCCATCACTCCAATTCTAAACAGATTATTTGTGTGTATGTAAGCATAGCTAGTGGGAAGCATTATTTCCAAGATGGTGGTGGTGACTAAAGTAACATCCCATTAGTCATTTTTAGCATTGGTGGGGAAATTCCCACAGTGTACTGGTAAAGTGACATTCTGAATGTCATATTTGTTAATTGTGATAGGCGGAAATCACGGAATTTGTGGGGGGGTTGAGTAATGAGTAGTAAAACAACAGAAATGCAAACGCGTTTTCTTTTTAGAAACATTTTGAGTCTGTCCCCAAGCCGCATACACCACATGTCTCCATGATGGTAACTCTCCAAAAACCCACATTAACAAAGTCTTCTAAATTAGCATTCTTAATTTTAGCATTTACTCTCCCTTTCAAGTGCTTTGGGCAAAGCTTGCTGGGAAATAGAAATCCCAGCCCTGTTTCAATTAAACTGAAGTTTGTATTATTTAAAAGAAATAAGTTCACAAAACTCAAAACAATGAAAGAATTTAGTTTACTTAAAATATATCAGTTCTGTGAACTTGAAAGAAAAAAGTGCTAAATACTCAAAGTTGATTTGATTGAACTAGTTTGTTTAATTTAAGTTTGTCCGACTCAAACCAATTAAGTATTTTGAGCGTTAGGGTTTACAGTGTGGCGATATTGTGTGAACTGATATTAGGCTAATCCTGTTGCTTTTCCCTTGTGTTGGGTTTTGCTCAATATGATGTTATGCGGCAGATCAGTGGGCTTGCTGCAATTGAATATCTAATAAGAGACGTCCTCTGTCCCAGATGAAATCTAAAATACTATGTGGAGGACGCAAGATAATTTAATCATTACAATATGACCGTGTGGAGTAAGGCTTTCCTCTGTGTACACACATCCTTACAAGTACAATTTTGGCTGTATTATTTGTGTCCCCTTAAAAAATTGCTCTTGAGAAATTTAATGTTTATTGTTCCCACCAACTGTTAGATAAAATGATTGTGATTTATTGCAGGAGCCCTAGAACATGACATTGTATCCTTTTGACATCCATATTCATTGTGGAGCCAAAGATAATTGCATGCCCAAACTGTAGTGCAACCGCATACACTAAAAATAAAGGTTCTTATTCGCTAATTGGTTCCATTAAGAACCACTAACATCCATGGATCCTTTCCATTCCATTAAAGGTTCTTTATAATGGAATAAAGTTCTTTAGATGTTTAAAATGTTCTTCACGCTAAATCGCTAATAAAAAAATGGTTCTTTTAAGAACTGTTCACTGAAAGGTTCTTTGGGGAACCAAAAAAAAAAACATTCTTCTGTGGCATTGCTGCAAAAAACACTTTTCTTGAACCTTTATTTTTAAGAGTGTAGGCTGTCAATAGGACAGTTTTCAAAGAAACCTGACAAAGCTATGTTAAAATGGGCCATTGAACAACATCAAATTAAAATTTCTCATAAACCGATAGATAATTATCATAGGGCTTCTTATGTGAATTCCACATCTCAATACAAATAATAATTTTCTTCTGGAAATGACCATTATTAAAATCCTCGGGTAGACCATTAGCAGCTTTTCTAGGAGTGTCCATTAACATTTGACCCTAAGGCGCTCTCAGTTACTGTTGGTCTATTAAGAGTCCTGTGAACTAAGTGTGGCATATTGTCAGTGGGAGTAGACTGTAAATGCATCTTCAATCCATGACCTTCCTATGCATTTTTTAAACCACCCCACACACCATTCAGTAAGATTCCTGATTATGATGTTACCTAACAGCACTCACCCCCTCTCTCACAGATGCATCCTTAATATAGCTGAGTCACGGTCAGATGGCACACAGGAAAAAGAGCAATTGAATCCTATTAGAATCTGTCTGTATTCCCCCACTTGGTACTGGGTGTTCAATTGCGCTTGACGACGTGTATCTCATCTGGGCCAAAAAATAGCTTGAATTGCCGCTCACTGGGCCAAACGCTTCTAACGACCATGACAGTTTGGCACTAATGATACGTTTTCAAGCATTCAATGTCATTGTCTCAACACACTGTCCTAACCAGAGGTCCAATAGGATGGCAAAATGTCCAAATCTGACAACCCTTTAAAAAAAAAATAGCCTGAAACCTCCTTCACACTCGCATACTTTGCCCTCCATCCAAGCTTTTTGAGAGATTGTCCCATAGCTCGGTCCAGCGGCTCAGATTGATTAAGCTAGGTGGCTGCTTTAATGTGATCATGTATCAGTTGCCTGTCGACACCTTTACCGGCATAACTCTCAGGCTCTGACAGACTGATTAATACACTCAAGTGTCCATCCCCCTACCTTACTGTTGCCTTATTTTTCTATTCTCCTCAGGTCTCGATCCGGTTGCCTTCTGCCCTTCATTATTACAGTATATCTTAAGACTCCATTAAACTGGCCCAGCTAAGTGTTGCTCTGTTAATGGAGCTCAGAGGGGCTGCTGATAATACTCTATGATTAAACGCATTAAAGGGCCGAGTAGGCTACCACCCCACAGCAGGGTTTTTGTAGGTTCTGCGTACATACTCACTAAAATGTCTCATTTCTCAGGTTTTCTTAAAGGCGTATAGGTTACCCAAAAATGAGAATTGTCATGGTTTGCTCATCCTCATGTTTCAAACCTTATGATGTTCTTTCTTCAGTGTGCTGCTTGTTGCTCTTTTATATGCAGTTACAACAAATCTGAAGCTTTCAAGCTTTGAAAAGGATGCAAAAGCATGGTTCATATGAGTCATGTGCTATATTCCTAAATTGTCATTCACTGAAAATCTTCATGAAAGAGATGTATGATTCACGAATGAATCGTTCATTTGAGTCAAAATTGTTCATTCATTGATTCAGTTCTCAAAACCCTATCATTCTGATTGATTCATTCACAAATTGCACTGATTTAAAGGGTTAGTTCACCCAAAAATGAAAATTCTGTCATTTATTACTCACCCTCATGCCGTTCCACACCCGTAAGACCTTCGTCAATCTTCGGAACACAAATTAAGATATTTTAGTTGAAATCCGATGGCTCAGGGAGGCCTCCATAGGGAGCAATGACATTTCCTTTCTCGTGATCCATAAAGGTACTAAATTTTTTTTAAATCAGGTCATGTGAGTACAGTGGCTCAATATTAATATTATAAAGCGACGAGAATATTTTTGGTGCGCCAAAAAAAATAAAAATAATAACGACTTATATAGTGATGGCCGATTTCAAAACACTGCTTCACAAATGAATCAGTGTATCGAATCATGATTTGGATCGCGTGTCAAACTGCCAATGGCTGAAATCACGTGACTCTGGCGCTCCAAACAGCAGATTCGACACACTGATTCATTTGTGCTCCGATGCTTCCTGAAGCAGTGTTTTGAAATCAGCCATCACTATATAAGTTATTATTTTGTTTTTTTGGCGCACCAAAAATATTCTTGTCGCTTTATAATATTAATATTGAACCACTGTACTCACATGAACTGATTTAAATATGTTTTTAGTACAGTAATGGATCTTTAGAGAGGAAATGTCATTGCTCCCTATGCAGGCCTCATTGAGCCATCGGATTTCAACTAAAATATCTTAATTTGTGTTCCAAAGATTAACGAAGGTCTTACGGGTGTGGAATAAATGACATTATTTTCATTTTTGGGTGAACTAACCCTTTAAGGCCGGTTCACACAGAGTATGATTATAACTATAACAATAAAGATATAGTTCTAAAAATCATTCTAAATATAGAAACAGAGTCCACAATGATAATGATAGAGGAATGATATCGTTGGGATCACTTTCAGAAGAAGTTTGTCTTTTTTTTTTCTTTTTTTTCCCCCAGCAGTTCAATGATAAAAACGGTGTGGCGTTAACGTAAAATTACCTCAGGTATCCAGCACTTGTTTCAACAACGTCTTGTTTCCTTTGAAGTTGAAGTGAATAAAACTTAGGTGTTGTTTATATTCCACTATATTGACTACAGGCCCGTTCACACACCATAGAGTAGACTGTGGACGAAAATAAATATGGACGACACACCTCCGCTCTCTTCGAGTATAGAAAAGTGAAGCCGCCAATGTCCCAATATGGTGCTGACATGTTGTGCTGATTTGGGACCTGAGTCTGCGCAGTAGTGAACTCGGGATCCGATTCTGCTAAGCATGAAGTGGAGTCGCCGGCTATCAAGTCCCCGCCCACTCTCCCGCAGAATAGTTTAGTACAGTTTACTGCAGAACAACTCATTATATCAGTGTGAAAAAAAACAGTTATGGAAAAGTAGAAGTTAATGTTAAAGCTCCAATCTCCTCTCAAAAATCCAGATATCTGTGTGACGAGCAGGGCGGGCGAGAGCCGTGAGGGAACGGCGCGAGGCCGGTGACGCGAGTGATAATGAGCATCACCAGGCTCGAGTCTCACAGAGGAGCTCGGGAGCATAAAAGGAAGAGCGACGACCGTGAAGGACGAGAGAGGACCAGGCCTGGACTTTATTTTATGTTTTATTATGACGTCCGCGAGGGTCTGCCGGCATTACTTTCGTTTTGTTCTTTGTTTATTTTCTTAAAGATTATTGTCTGAACATTCGCCAGTTCCCACCTCCTTCTTCCCATAGCCTATATACAAACTGTTACAATCTGTTTGTGGCTCATTGACTAGCTACTTCACTCAGAGAAGCTGTCAATCATGACGTCACACCCTCGTTTTTATAGCATCAAACAGGGCTCTCAAGTGTAACGCATTGAGCGTGACAGTCACTCATTTCGGTCTTTTGTCACGCACTCCCGCCACACATTGTATTTCTCACGCAGAAAAACTATTTATCATATATTTAATATGCCGCAGCGCCCAAAATGTATCTGGCCGCGCCGCTCTCTCTGGAACCGGGAAGGAATCAAGCGCGTCTCGAACCTTCCACTTATCAGCCAATCAAAAAAGAAGAAAGAGGCTACACAATAGCCAATCAGAAAATAGCACTATTGTATTTGGGTAAGATTTAACACAACAACCAATTTAAAAAAAGCATAATCAAAGAGTGACCATTAGTTCCACAAACACAGGCTCCCACAAATAAATTAATTCAACAAAGGTAACCTGTTTTGCTACATATTTTTAATGGTTTAAATGTGTACTCTACATGTTTGACCACTTACGAACTCTCATTTAGCCTACTATATGTTGTGTACATGACTAATGTGCCCAACCATCAGCAATAAATAAATTACTTTTAGAGCACAAAATTGTTTACAAGAGAACAAATTTCTTCATTGATCTAGTCACTTAATTTTGCTCTTAGAATGCACTAGATTCATGCATTTAAATTTAAAATGTACAAAATTTTCCTACGGGGGGGCATGCCCCCGGACCCCCCTAGAGGAACCGATGTCCACCCACTACAGTCTCACAAAATCCTGTGGGAAACACTGTGGATGCATTAATCATTGCATCTGTCTTTCAAAGATGTCAGGTAAAAGGAAACTAATAAGCATTAATAATAATACTTTTTTTTTGTTTGTTTGGTTTTTGATTGGGGGGGGGGGTGTCACTCTTGCCTGTCTCCAAAACTTGAGAGCCCTGCATCAAATGATAACTAAAACCAAACTTATTTTAAAAACGAACACTTGAACTTACATCAGTGTCATAAAAACTAAACAAAATGACAGAAACCATCTTTGGAAAAAAATATTTGAACTGTAATTTAATTGTTTAGTTGGTCTCAAGTCCCATTACATTACATGGAGAGGGCGGGGCTTATGACCTATACTAGGACCAACCACCTGGGGGCGATCGTGATGCTTTGGCTTCACTTTTCAGGACTTGTGCGGCACGCTTGGTTCACACCAAGAACGATAACTACTAAGATAACTATAACCGTAACTATATTTGCGTCCACATCAACGATCACTTTCAGAAAAAATCATCCTGAAAGTGATCCCAATGATATCGTTCTCTATATCATTATCGTTATAGCTGTGGTGTGTGGACAGATTTTTACATCAGCTTTATAGTTATCGTTCTAGGTGTAAACAGGCCTTACGACAGCTAAATTCACTGTTAGATTACATCGATTACACTAGCTAGATTCACTCAAAATATGGTGAGGACATCTGCTGGTTAAAGCCGTGTAAATGCAATAAGAACGGCAAAAACGTTTAATTACATGTACACATTTTGAAACTGCAGAATAAACAGACCGTTATAGTTAGTTGGCGTGGACGCAATATCATTGTTATAGTTATCTTTATAGTTGGCGTTCTTGGTGTGAACAGGCTTTTATTTCTTGAGTTCAATTTACTGACTCAGTGATCCAATCTCAACATAAATTTCAGTCTATTCTTACTCAAATACACTGAATAAAGATGAATATAGTGCACTCTGGGCCACTTTTAATATGCTTTTATTGCTTTTTGTGCTTTTTTGAACCTTCAATCCACCAAAGAAACGCATATGGATCTGGATGACAAGTAAATGGTACAATTTTAGGGCAAACTATTAAGACTCCTTTCATTACATTCCTTTTTAGTGCTCTCTCGCTCTATTTATCTCAATTCTGCTTATTCACCTCTTGATTACTGTGATATCAAGCACTTTGTTTGGCTGCTGGTTTGTGATTCTTTTCATTAGATCTTTTATGCTTCACTCCGGACTTGTTTAAAATGTGAGTTTTAAGCTATATGTGTGTGGGAAATGAAAGCGAGGAAAAAATAGCAAGACAGGCATAATGAAATCTTGTGTCTCTAATAATATCTCAATTTAGCTCTAGATTTCAAAGGATTTGCTGGATGTGTGAAAATAGAAAAAAGGCGTCGCATATATGTGCTTCTCACACATTTCAGTGTATTCTGCCCATTCACATCTTTTCATGATGCATCTGTTTGCTGTGTTCGTGTGTGTGTGTTGATTTGTGTGGCCGCCTTCTCAGGACACAATGCTCACAAATACTCAGACATGCACACAATGACTGGCTCACTGTGATCGGCTCACATCCTCTCAACACCCCTCCATATATATATAGAAAATCCTCTGCCTTGGAGACACAAACAACATTTGGAAAAAAAGGATTAAAAGAGGGATATGTGAGAAAAAATAGCTGGAATTGAATGTGTGAAGCAGGAAAGTTTTCACTTCCAGTAGGACTGTTCTCTCTCCTTTTATATATTTATACACTGTGTTATTCATTATGTAATTGAATTGAGTTGGCAGGAAATATTTAGTCTGTTCTGGATCTTGAGAGTTATGTTAAAACAAATGTAAATAACATAATTCTCATTAAACTCAGCAATTGTTAAATACAGCAATTATGTCAACAAGTGCCTTTTTATGTCTGTTTTTTCTTTGCAGGAACATCTGAGACAAAAGTTGATACTTAAATAAAACAATTAGATCGTCAATAAGTCTCCAAAAAACTGAATGAGCATTTTATTTAGGTTTAAAACGGTTCTTCAGATCAGCATATTTGGTTATGGTTTCTTTATATACACATCTTAGTGCAAGTTCACACAGTACATGTTTTTCCATTCCACCATTGTTTTTCACTAGACTGATGTGTCTGACCGCTTGCTCACGTCTCGCAACTTTTGCAGCATAGTGCATTATGCAACGCTCTAAAAATGCAGCACTCAAGTTAAAAAAAAAATCAGCTTTTAGAGCGTTCAAAATATCATGCTGTTTTACAGGTTCTTAATTTTGTTTAGGAGGTCTCCTACAAGAGATTTACATGCATCAAAGCTCAAAAAACACTTCCATTTTCTCATTGCACATAAACTCTTTTCTGAGAATCTGTAAGCAGTTTGTTTGAATATTCATTCTCTCTTAAAGAGTTATTTCACCCAAAAAATGAAAATAATGTCATTTATTACTCACCCTCATGTCATTCCACACCCGTAAGACCTTTGTTCATCTTCAGAACACAAATTAAGATATTGTTGATGAAATCCGATGGCTCAGTGAGACCTCCATTGCCTCTCAAGATCCAGAAAGGTACTAAAAACATGTGAAACAGTTCATTGGTTCTATCTTAATATTATAAAGCGGCAAGAATACTTTTTGTGCACCAAAAAAAAATTACGACTTTTCAATCTAGTGATGGCCGATTTCAAAACACTGCTTCAGAGGTGTTTTGAAATCGAATCAGTGAATCGGAGCGCCAAAGTCACGTGATTTAAGCAGTTTGGCCATTTGATTATTAATTCGAAATAAAAGATTCGTTAAGCTCAGAAGCTTCGTGAAGCAGTGTTTTGAAATCGGGCCATATAGATATTGTTGAAAATTCGTTTTTTTTTATTTACTTTTTTTGGTGCACAAAATTTTAATCCAAAGATGAACAAAGGTCTTACGGCTGTAGAACGGCATGAGGGTTAATAATAAATGACATTATTTTCATTTTTGGCCAGGGACGGACTGGGACTAAAAAACAGCCCTGGACTTTGACTTGGCCCGGCTTAAAGCATTCGGCGCGCGGAAACTCGACAAAAACAACAATAACGCCTGGCGTGAGTGTCACAAGACTTTAATTGTGGCTCATGATACTATACCATCCAAATAGCACTGATGTTGACTAGATATTGTGTTAAAAGCATATTATTCTAGATTAACTTGAATGCTCATATAGCAGCTTCAGTATCTAAATTCTGCAATTTTTTTTCTCTCGCCTTCTCAGTCCACACCCTTTTCTTTCCGTTTTTTAACCACGGCCGCGATATGCATATTCTTTTTTTTTTCTATGCTTCTTCTATCTAACGTCTTTGCTGTTGGTTTCTTCCTACTCTTCCACTTCTTCTTTTCCTTACTTGGCGGCCACGGTCAGTGCAGCTGGCATCCAACTTAAAGGTGCATTGCTGCCACCTACAGTACTGGAGTGTGAAACAGATTAGTGGGGGGAAAAAACGGGTGATGACTGCGTACGTGGCGGGTGGTGGGCCTGGAATACCGGCTGTTCTGTGATTCTCCAGATCACACAGATGGCCAGTCCGCCCCTGTTTTTGGGTGAACTAACCCTTTAACCCCTCCTGAGCATACTCTGCTCTGATTTGTCAGACGACCCAGTTTGTTGTGATAGGTTGACTGCTAAGAGCAGATGTCAGAAACAAAACGCCTGTTACCATATCTGAATTTCAGATCCGAAGGCTTCCTCAGCACTTGATATACAGTGATACAAACAGTAACGATTGCGTCAGTTTTTTCCTCATCAATTCCAGTGCGAGTCTTCATTCTTTTGAAGTGCATGAAAAGTGGATTTGCTTTCTTAGTGCAAAAACAAAAACAGCATGAACCAAACTCTTCCAGTCTCAGGTAAATCTACAGTGTTTGAGGGCAGTCCAATGAAGACCAGCCAGTAAATTTGTTACATTAAGAAGGTATGTAACAAAAAACAAAAAGTTAAACTAGTATTGTTGACGACTCGACTGAGCAGTTCAGAATGATTTATTTCTTTTAGGAGACAATAACTTTATTTGTTGTGCACTTTGATCTTTAAAACTTTGTAAACACACTTCACTGACCTGCACCTGTTTTTCTTTTCCACTGTGCTACTCTGGACGGACGTGTTTGATCTTTGAGTCTCGCTCATGAATCGGCACACTAAAAACATGGCGCTCAAGTTAAAAGTTCAACTTTTAAAAAACACATCTCAAAACATTTCATTTTCTCCCATTCCACTGTCTGCGTCTTGTGTTTTTGTGTTAATGGCCTCTTAGAAAAAAAGGTTCAGTGGGGTTCTACATAGCACCTTATATGATTCTTGACTCAATTTAAAAGGGTAAGTTCACCAAAAAATGAAAATTAGCTCATAATTTACTCACCCTCAAGCCATCCTAGGTGTATATGACTTTCTTCTTTCAGTCAAACACAATCATAGTTATATTAAAAGAATATTCTGGCACTTCCAAGCTCCCAATAATGGGAGTGAATAGTAACCAAGATTTTGAAGCCCAAAAAAGCACATTCATCCATCATAAAAGTAATCCATACGCTCCAGGGGGTTAATAAAGACCTTTTGAAGCAAAGCAATGGGTTTTCGTAAGAAAAATATCCATATTTATAACTTTATAATCACTAGCTTCCAGTAACATCCATCCTTGCGTTCACGAGGAATCGACTCGTGTATACGGAAGCAAGGGATTCTAGTTTATAAATATGGATATTTTTCTTACAAAAAAGCATCGTTTCGCTTCAGAAGGCCTTTATTAACCCCCTGGAACCATATGGATTACTTTTATGATCATTGTGCTTTTTTGGGCTTCAAAATCTCATTTAATTTTTGGGTGAACTACCGCTTTAAATTAGCCTTTATGCCAGAAAAAGGTTCTATATAAAGAGTCATGTCTGAAATTATTGCATAATATTCTCATGTTTAATGGGTTATTTATTCTTTTCTAGTGATAAAGTATTTTTATTTTGTTTAATTTTATTAAAATTAAGTAAAACTAAATCTAAAACCTTACATATGAAGCGCCTGACAGAAGCCTTTACGTTTCTATATAGAACATTTTCTTCTAAGAGTGTAGATTATTTTTGAAAGATCAAGAGAATAATGTTCTTTGTGGAATGTAAGCTTCCCCTTCATTGCATCAGTTTATAAACCTCTTCTTTGATCTAACTGGAAACCATTTTTATGAGTGAATTCTAACAATAAAGAGATGGACGAACCTATCAAAAGGCAACCATCTCTGCAGGACTCCATCCATCAGGTCTGTATGGTAGAGCAGATATATACAAAAGCCACTTGAGCATTGATAGCAAGTCAGATGAAGCTTACACAGACAGGTATTTGAAGACAATAAAGCCTGGAGTGCACACAGCCTGAGAAAAGCTGAAAAATAGACTTTCAGCATAACAACAAACCAAAGTAAACAGCCAAGACAATGCCTGGAGACATGTTTCTACGGTAAATATGTTTAACTAACCAAAGATTGGTGTCGGATTACAATAAAATTCTATTGGAGAGACGGAGAAGATTGCATTTAGAGATTCACATCCATAAGTTTTGACAAAGCTCAAGGAGGCGTGCTTGGATAAACAGAAGGAATTTCACAAATTGAAAGATTATTCAGAAACCGAGCCAAAAGGACTTGAAGCTGTAATCACTGCGGTCCAACACAGTTCTGAATGCTAATGTAATGAGATTTCTGTTTTAAATTTAAAATCAATATTCAAAAAATGGCTTTCACAAAGTCTGAATGATACATTGTGTTGGGGGGGGGGAAAAATCAATTGAAATTATTCAGAAATGCACCTAATGCTGCAAAGTGAGGCATTTTCTGAGGGCCTTGACTATATAAAATATTACTCTTCTGCTTCCTTTTTTTGCTTTTTATGTTATTTCCTTGTGTTTTTCCATAGAGCCAAATAGCTATTTGTCTTATGCACACACAAAAACAAATATCTAACATATCAGCTGTCTTTGTCTTGCGTATAGCTCATTTCTCATGTCCACATACATTGTGTTTTTGCAGTCTGAGCTGCACGTAGTTATTGGTAAATAACATAAAGCACTGTGTACATCCGAAGGGAAGGACCGGCTTGATTACAGCCCTGCAGTCTTTATCTGTGGCGTGCAGGCAGACTTTGACGCAGATGAGAATGGGAATGAGATGGAGGGATTTTGTCATAACAGAGCTGTGGGACGTCTACTTGTCAACCATGATCTGCTTAGAATGGTCCTGAGTGCGTGCTCTCTCTCACACACACACACACACACACACACACACAAATGTTCAGTTCCACTGGTGTGTGTATTATGGAGAGGAATCAGAGGTCATGTCATTTTTGTCAGTGATGGTCTCGCAGTCATTCTGCGCATGATTTATTGAAGCAATGTGCTTGTGTTTGCTGAATGAATGTACACATGAAATCAGAGTTTGAACAATAAGGACTTGTCATAAAAATTACTACAAAAGAAGTCTGTATGACTTATATCAGTATGTTCTGATGTCACATGATAGATTTCTGTGAATTTGAATTGAATTGGCCACAACTAACAGGATGTGAAACTGCTATTTCCATTGGGACAAGGAAGAAGTAGCGGATTTTACTGAATCGCAATTAAAAAAAAAAAAAAAAAAAAGCACACACAAAAACAGATGTGGTGTTTAGTGTGAGTTTCCATCTGGTAAGGGATTTTTCAAGTTGTTTGACTCCATTTTGGAGAGTTTGGGGGTAAATTCCATGATGATCCATAAAATAAAAGATGTTTCACTGTGTTATATTTAAACATTCTATTATATTACATTTATATTTAAAATAAATATAAATTACACATATTTATAGTTTAAATTTATATTAAATTTTAAAATATCTAAATGTAATATAATAGGAATTGTTAAATATAATACATTTTTTCTATACACATTTTTCTAAATATTGTATTTTTTTAAATATTGAATTGTAATTAATTGTATAATGTTTTCATTGATTGTTATATATATATATATATATATATATATATATATATATATATATATATATATATATATATATATATATATATATAAACAATCAATGAAAACATTATACAATTAATTACAATTCAATATTTATATAATGTGTTTAAAATTATTGAAATTATATTTGAAATGTACTCATTTTGTTTATATATATATATATATATATATATATATATATATATATATACATATATATATATATATATATATATATATATATATATATATATATATATATATATATACACACACAAAATAAGTATATTTTAAATATCGGTTCTATAAATTATTGATAATATAGGCCTAAATATAATTTCAATAATTTAAAACACACATTATTTCAATATTAAATTGCAATTAATATATACAAATATACAAATTATTGATTTATATAGATATAGATATGATTTCAAACACTAAATATTAATATAATATTTCTGAAAATACCCCATTTGTTTTGCTTTTGCAAGTCTTGTTATGATCAGTTGTTATTTTTTGTATGTTTAGAATTGAATTTGAGAACTTTGCATTTTTGGAGCTTGAAAGGATCCATTCACCATTTATTTCTATTGTGAGCAAAAACAGCTCAAACATTCATGCATGCATCTCCTTTTGTGTTCCACTGGAGACAGAAAATCATAGGTTTAAAATGATATTATGGTGAGTAAATGATGACAATTTTCATTTCTGGATGAACGATCCCTTTAAGAGTTACATACTGACAAACAGGGGGCTATTATATCTTTGATGAGCTGCAATGAGCCAAATTTAGCATTGATTTCTGAATACAAATTTACTTGAGCAACAGCAGAGAGGTTTAATTTAGTGTAAATGCCATCCAATACAACATTTTAAGAGTTCTTCAGCTCACCTGTAGTTCACTCTCTATATGCGTCACAGCAGTTCACTTTGTTTGAAATTACACAAAGGACAGTTTTATTGCTTAGGGGTTGTTAGAACTCAGGAAAGAATCCCCAGGAGAAATACAAATAGACAAAAATCAGTCAATAGTTGACATACAGCTTGACATACAGCTCTGACACAGCTAGAATATAGCTTTTTTGATAAATATTTGAGTTTATATCGAGATCTCTGGCTTCTGAATTTTTATGACATTGATCTCTTCTGGAACTCTAGAGGAGACAGACACATGTGAAACTACTACGGTGTTTTTCTTACACTCTTAAAAATAAATATTCTGCATTAATGTTTCAATTAAGAACCTTCATGTAACCTTTATCATTGCACAAAAGGTTCTTTAAAGTGGACAAAGGTTCTTTGGATAATTTAAATATAAAGTTCACTAAAAGCCTGAAATGATTCGTCATTGCTGTGAAAAACGACTTTTGGAACCTATATTTTTAAGAGTGCACATCTTCTCGAAACAATTTCTGATTTACTTACTGTATGCGACACATGTTAATGTTTGAGGCATAAACTCTTGAAAATGTCTTGAAAAACACAGGTGTTTCATCACATATAGAGTGCAACAGCCGGATTCCGGAAGAAAAACTTTATTCATTTTCTCCACAAGGAAACTGATTTTAAATGATAACTTATAAACCTTTAAAGCCAGACCTACTGTGAGCTACAATGTTAATACATGGTATTTGCTTCTGCTGAAGCTGTCAGCCTGCATTATTTCAGCTTATTTTTAAAATAATTGTGTATAACAGTAGAATTCCTTTGAAAAACTGCATTAACCAAGATGCTGTACAGAAAATCTTACCAATCAGTTGAAAAAAGCAGTTGCTCCAAAATAGCTGTTAGCTCCGCCCACTTCCATAAAGCAATGATGTAATGTCAAAATCAACATTTGTAAATAAGTAGTTTTAAATAGCTTACAGTTGTGGAACTATCCCTGCGTTCCATTCGGAAGGGCTCATCCCTATGCCCTAATCCCTTCAAAAAGGGCTTACCCTCCGGAGTGAGAGCTTCGAAGGGATGAAGGGTGTAGGGGTCAAAAAAAAAATTCTTCTTTTGGAACGCACTTCTGCGTCATCTTAACGAGACAATCAAAGAGGATTAAATTGTGCAAGCTGCGCCATTTGTTTAGCGTTAGTTTATTTATTTATTTATTTATTTATTTTAGGTTTATCGCATGTAGGCTACATTGTGTTTATGTATTTTAAACATTTGAATGGACTGATAAAGGGAGCTGTAAAGTATTTTTGTTGAAGTACAATGTCGTTTTGATCATAATAATGTACCAAATCTAACTCATATAAATATTACAGTAGTATAGAAAAATACTATATAACGTTATACATTTATAGGTAAAATCGAACTCCTATAACCTCCTGTACCCATTTTGTGACATCAAAGAACTTCCCTGTGCAAAGGATCATAGGTGCCTGAAGTGTCCATCAGTTGTACCTTTCGAAATCCTTCATTCTGAAGGGCCCTTTGAAGTGGCCAGTTTTGAGCACTTCGGTTTGGAACGACCCTTCAATATGGCGGCCATGATTATTTTCACTCCGAAGTGCCCTTCGGAGGGCGATATATCCCGTTTGGAACGCACTGAAAGATGCATTTATGTAGGCCAAAACCCGGAAGCAAGTTAGCACTTCCGGTTCCATTGTCCCAAAGCCAATGGTTGTTTGTTTTTTTAATGGGTTTTTGGTTAAATGGCTGAAATAAGGTCCGTGGTTAGGTTAACAACAGCTCAAGACACTTTCACATTTTATTCTACGACATAAAATTACGGAAGAGGATTAGGGCCAAGCAGTATTAAAAAAATAAAACCATCTCGAGATTAAAGTTGTTAAATTTCAAGAAAAAACTCATTAAATTTCGAGAAAAAAGTCTAAATAAAATGTTGAGAATAAACTCATTAAATTACGAGAAAAAACTTGTTAAATTTCAAGAAAAAGTCGAGATAAAATGTTGAGAATAAACTCGTTAAATTACGAGAAAAAACTCGTTAAATTTCACGAAAAAAAGTTGAGATAAAATGTTGAGAATAAACTCGTTAAATTACGAGAAAAAACTCATTAAATTTCGAGAAAAATGTTGAGATAAAATGTTGAGAATAAAGTCATTAAATTACGAGAAAAAACTTATTAAATTACGAGAACAAATTCGTTAAATTTTGAGAAAAATGACGTTAAATTTCGAGAAAAAAGTCGAGATAAAATGTTGAGAATAGAGTCATTAATTTATGAGAATAAAGTCAATAAATTACGAGCAAAAAGTTGTTAAATTAACGAATTTGTTCTCGTAATCTAATTACTTTTTTTTCTCATAATTTAACACGTTTATTCTCAACATTTTATCTCGACTTTTTTCTCGAAATATAACGACTTTTTTCGCGTAATTTAATGAGTTTTTTCTCGAAATTTAACAACTTTAATCTCGAGATGGTTTTATTTTTTTTATTATTGCTTGGCCCTAATCCTCTTTTGTACAAAATACATCAGTATTAACCTACCCGTGATTTTTTTTAAAGCTGTTGAAAATGACGGTTACAAACAAGTGGCTAAATGGGACTACAGAGGCTGTTGGCGGCATTAAACGCAACAGGTACTAATGCCCTCTATTAGTCATGACAGTAAATGAGCTATATTAAAATACATTCACACTCACTTTAATATGTTCAGCACTTTATATGTTAATACTTCCATAGGCTACTACATACACTTAATGGGCAATAATGAGCAATAAATAAGTATATTTAACTGATGATTATTTCATCTGAATCATGCTCTTCATGTGCACTAATGTACGTAGATTCACCAACTTCTGAAGAAGAAAAAAAGCCACTTTATTAGGATGAAATGGACAGAAAAACAATGAATTCCACATATAAATGGCATTAGAAAATTAGCAATAATATATATAAAGGTATGAAAGTGTAAGAAACATCAGAAAGAGATTGCTGTTTGAATAAAAAATGAACTCCCATGCAGTTATTATGCATTGAGAGAACTGAGTGGGCACTCATTGTGAATTCTCCGCAGAGTTTGGTCTGTCTAGAGTGTAATGGACATAAAACCTTTAGATTCCCCCCTGTACTTTCTGCTCACTGATCTGAAATTTAGGCATGAGTAAGAGTAATGTGGCAGATATCGAAGCCATTCATCCGTCTCCACGGCGGTGCTATCATCCATCCGTCCGCTCACATCAGACCAGCGATGACTGGAGGAGAAGAGATATTTGCAGAGGCACAAAACGAGGACACCTGTGTCCTGTTCCCACCAACACACACACTTCAAATCACCACTCAATGCACCGTATAAGGCCAGCAGAACCATATCAATAACAAAATCAATAACGTAAAACGTATTCCATCAGTTTCCCTGAATTTATTGATCTGTTTTCCCAAATATATGCACTGTGCAAAAAGTCTAAATGATGAATTAGTTCAATTGTTTTCCCTTGTTGTTTTCATAAGCAAATCTGAGAGCCGCTTCCCATGCAAAACTCAACACGGTGGTTGCCAGGGTACTGCAATGAGGTTGCTAAGGTACAGTATTTAGAGTGTTTTTAGCATGGTGATATGTGGTGGCTACTGTGTTCTGAGTGGTTGCTTACTGTTGACGTCAAAATAGCCAGCCTTTAAGGTAGGGTAGGTCATTGTCGGAGAGGCTAAGGCCCGATCCCAAATGGCACACTTCATAGGACTTACTTACATATGGCTGCCGTGTACGTGTGTCCGTTAAGTCTACGAGACCGTAGGGTGTCCCAATAGCCAATTTTAGGTTTCAGAAGGGTGCACTCTACAAAGCCACACCTCCTCCAAAACAAACAAAAGCGTCATGAGAGATGACATTAAACAGCATGTCTCAAAAGACATTAACATTACAATAATAATGAACATAAACAACTTTGTTGCACTGACCTGTACCACCTGACTGCTGCAGATTCATATCGCCGTTGATAGAGTTGCCATTGAAACGCATAAATTCCAGTCAAGAACAACTCTAAGTATAATGTCACGGGTTTCCATCTCTTTTAAATTACGGTAGTTATGGCGTGAGCGCAGCATAAGCTTGTTGTTTTTGTTCAAGAGGATCTGTAAAAGGTGGCTGGTGTTTCAGTTGCGGTGCTTGTGACTGACGTCTGTCTGCATAGCATGAAATGCGCTGATGATGTGTGATGTCTAGGGTGCGCGGGGGTATGGAAATACATACTTTGACACTCAGGTAGGACATCCTTTCGTAGCCCTCGAAGTTCTACACAGCAAAATCCCCAGAGTTAAATTAACTCTGCTCAGAGAACATATGGTCCCACTCTACATACACTGTAAAAAAAATCCCGGTAAAATTTACGGTAAAAAACCGGCAGCTGTGGTTGCCAGAAGTTTACTGTAAAAAATACAGTAGCAAGGTAAAAAAAAATTTTTTAAATTTATGGTAAAATAACGTATTTCATTAACTGATATAATGTTAATTTACCAACCTAATGAAGTACTAATATCTGTTTTGTACCTTTATAATACACTGACAGTCACCAAACACAGTGGTGATGAGAGTCACATGATGAATTAAAGTTCATCACAAGCAGATTTTCCACAAGCTGAGAAGGACAACACTCACATATAGAAAGTGCACACAGTGTCATTCACACACACACACACACACACACACACACACACACACACACACACACACACACACACACACACACACACACGCACACACACTAAACACCATCATGGTAACATGCATGAAATTTTAAAAATGCAATAAACAATAAATTAAACAACATTAGATGTAACATAAAACCCTAATGTACATAACTGATTAGAAAAAAAATGAGAAAAACTAAGAACAAACAGTTATTTCAACGAAAAAATATATCAAATGTGAAGTGTGGGAATGTTAATTTACGGTTTTTCACTGTAAATTTTACAATGAATTGTTATTTTTCACTTCCAAAAACTGTGAATTTAATGGTATTTTACAGTAAAATTACATTAAATGTACTGTTAGATCTATTACAGTTATTCACCGTATATAGTACGGAAACTTTCTGTAAACCAATTGACAGTTTTACACTGCAGCATTTTTACAGTCTTTTACTGTTAAAATCATGGTCATTTTTTACAGTGTAGACTTAAAATAACACTGAAGCAGAGTTAAAGTTAATGAGATAATATACTATATGTCGAGTTGTTTAATCAGATCTTGAGAGATTTAATGTCTTTTATCTTCAGTTGAGTTCATCTTAGGCTGTGGCTGGAAGTCAGTTGTAGTTCTTGTGTTTCTCTTCAGTGATTCTGCTTGTTAACAGTAGGTGGTCATCACTAATGCTCAATCATCACTTAATTATCTCATTAACTTTAACTCTGCTTCAGTGTTACTTTAACACTATATAGACAGGGATTTTGGGGATGTTAGTGTGTATGATTTTACGAACATTTTATGGTCCTACGTCTTCCACAGACTGTAACTTGTAAAATAAACTTTAATAAAACGTTTAATAAAACAGATTCTCAAACTGTGAAACTTCTCGAACAAGAAAAAAATGTAAGGCGGGGCTTGATTTTGCCCAACGGGAATTGATTGGATGGTTGTGGTTTGCTATTGGTCGATCTTATGTGAGTTACAGGATGTCTCGCACCTCGAGCCAGTAAACGCGCTATCAGAGAAGATAAGAAATGTCAGTGCAAGAGAGAGGGGAAGCATTTTGAATTAAAAAAATAATAATAATAATGATGTGCACAGATAAATCATTTTATAATAAGCAATATTCCATAAAAAACAAGAATTGTCCATTTTGAGTTCATGGAGACTTTTGTTTCTCACAGGAATACATTTCCAAAATGCTTTTTTAGGCCTATGGGAAATGCAGGTGGTGTAGAACATCATTTGTTCCCCTGCATCATTTATAAAACAAACTACTAGCCAAACTAATGTTTGATTTAGGGCCTGACTGGTACAGATAGGCTGTGCCCCATAAAGTTGCCCTGAGCGCTTTCGCTCTGAGGTTGCTGAGCGAAGTTGTTTTTTCCAGAGAGTTCTCTGCTGGCAGCCCACCCTCTCTGGGTTGAATCCCGGTCAGCAGAAAATGGATGAATTTTCAAGTGTCTCCACGCACTGTGATCCCATTAGATCCCTGTCAGTCACCCAGATGATCTGAAGCAGAGCTATGTTCAGATAACCCAACCATCTGGCTGCAGTCCATCACTGTTTAAACTGTCAGGTGGTTTATGCCTGCTTTCCAGTTTACATTATACATTAAATAGCATGTTTATGCTGCACGCTATAGGCTAGATGTTCTATCATCCATACCATTTAATAATTAATATTTCTGAATGAATTTTAATATTCTGCAAAATAGCATTGAGGCTACTTAGATAATAAAGTACTGAGAAGTTTTTAAATGCTTTTAGATTTCACACACATTTTATTATAACAAGGTTAACAATTGACCAAAAAGTAGATTTTTGCAATTTTTGAAGAAAAAACAAATTAATAAGTAGTGGTTTCTATAGTGGTTGCCAAGGCATTGTAGCAAAGATATTCAGAGTGTTTTTAGCACATTCTTTATATATATATATATATATATATATATATATATATATATATATATATATATATATATATATATATAATATAACAGTTAGTTCCTGTCCTTGATTCTGATTGGTCAATAGCTGTGTTTTATTCACGATAAAACACGGCTATGACCGCTTCACCCAACAGTTGTGTATCACTACACAACACCCTTAGAAACTACTCATAGCAACGTAAACTGTATTTTCTCAATTGATATTGTTCATACTGAATTATGAGGAAGAGTATTGCGAGAAAGAGATCGAGTGAGCGAGTTTATTACCTGCATTCAGATTTAGCAATTTACTTCAGGTCAGTCCTATGTTCATAATAAAAAATCTGTTTAAGATTTAATTCTGTTTAATTATGTTCGATGTATTATCTTGTCCTTTTAACAGTTAAGGGGTTTTCCCATGACTGACAGCGCTAGTCAAAGTATTTGTCAGTTTTGTCTTGTTCTGTGTTCACAACAATTCCGTCTTTTCAATGTAAAAGTCTTCGCTACTAACTGACAAACTCATAAAGACAGTCTTTAATGGCATAATAATGTCACTTTTGTTGCTGTTCACGGTCAGGGACTATTTTTTCCGGCGGAAGGAAGGCTTTTAGTGAAAGTTTACTTAATGAAAGTTGCACTGATACATATTTTTGGTTTCAATATTTGTATTGTGTGGTAACCGTTTTATAAAAGCAACAAGGTACTCGAGGCTAGTGCTGTATCGTGATTAAGTCACGACTGAAGGGGTTGCAGGCACTCCGCTTTACGTCATTTTTTTTTTTTTGTTGTTGTTTGTTTGTTTGCTTTTTGTTTTGTTTTTTTTGTTTTTTTTTTACTATAATATACATAGGCCTAAATACTAATAATTCTGTCAGGCAGAAACCTTGTACCTCCATATTTCATCTTTTTTTTTTTTTTTTTTTTTTCAAGAATCATTACTATTCTTCACCCTTTGCGTCTGTCTGTGGGTTTTGAAAATATCTAACCAATGAAAAGTATTAAAAAGAGCTCGTGACTGAACCTGTAACTCCATTGGATCATCAAGCTGTCAGTCAAACCTCATAACTCCACCCACTTCTATCGCGAATTAAGCGCCACACCCAGTTTCGACTGTCTTTGCTTGTTTGCAATGTAAGGGTAAATAATGTTTGAATAAGTAGTCTACAGAGTTTTTGTTTACTCTAGAAACACTATATAAATGCTAATGTTTTATGTATGTGAGGAGCAGAGAAGACTTTGCAGTCAGTAGTGTTTTAACCTGTGAGTGCTTCCTCTTCAATAAAATGAGAATTTGGCCAAGCGACAGAAAAAACTCAATACATTCGAGTGAAACGGCTTCGCGAACAAGAAAAAATGAAGGGCAGGACTTGATTTTGTCGATGGGGAATTGATGGTTGGTACATCATCAGAGAATGGATGTTGCTGCAAGAGGGAGGGTAAGTTATTTGATTAAAGATTTTGAGGGCACATGAGTTTTAAAACAATGATGATTTGTTGCGGATAAATCCTTTATAATACAGCAAAAAGTCCATAAAAAATAATCAATTTTGATTTCCTGGTGACTAAATGCAAGTCTTTGGGAATGTTTCACCTGTTTGGTTTGAGCTTGTTAGATTGATTAGAACAGTAGTAGCATAGCTCTATAATTAGAGGTCTCAGTGTGGGACGAGGTACATGCCAAATTTTAACACATCGGGGATAGAAATTATGCAAAACTACTGAGCAATAGTATTGAGGCTCAGGCTAACGGGACAAGTCTGCCCTCTGGTGGCCAAAGGAAACTACTCACACTTACACAGATTGGCATGTGTATTAATCATCCTCTTTAAACCATTATATTTCGCTTCATCCCTACTAGCTTAATCAGACTCTTAACTAGCATAGCAGTATTCAGCTTTGTCCTTGCATCAGTTTGTTTTCTCTTTCAGCATTTGTCTCTCTCTCACAGGTCCTGCTGCAGCCTGCCTGCCACATACTTCCATTGACTGCAAAAGGCATCGCCATGGCAACACGGACAGACTGCAATCCATTGCCCTCATTAAGAAGAACCTGAAAAGATTTCACACCTCTGTTTTATCTCTCCTTGATAACGTACACAGATGTCAGGTTGACATGGCAACCCCAACGACCCTGTACATATAGGTGCACTGGACAGAGAGGTGAATTTATATGTTCAGGAATATAGTCATTATAGTATGTACTTATAAAAAATATATACTTTTCCCTATGCTCAATGCTGGACACATAAATAACATTAATAATAGATTATTCTGTCCTCAATTCTGCAGTACAAATGTACTATTCAGGTTATTTTTAAATTAGTTCATTATTAATTGATAAATATCATTTCCATTGACATTATTAATTACAATCATTAAATATTAAATGTTAAAAATGATCATTATTCCCTTCAAAGACAAATTATTTTTTAAATTATGCTCAGATTAAGAAGTTATAAAAAAAGGCAACACATAAATAATTAAGTATTACTTAATGTAGAATGAAGCAGAAATATATAGTTATATTAAATAAATTGAATATTAAATGCATATATTTAATTATTCTACATTATATATTAATTGTGTGTGTGTGTGTGTGTGTGTGTGTATACATACATACATACATACACACTATGTGTATGAAATATAAATCTCATAAAATATATTGTATAAAAAACTAATATATATACACACACACACACATACATTGTTTGATATGATATAGAGTTTAACATAATAATAATACAGAATCACCTATAAAATATTAAACTCATAAAATATATTGTAAAAAACTAACATCCTCCAGATGCACACCTACAGATGTTTGAAATTTCACAAGACTAGACGTGTTCCACTTTATCTGAGCGGAGAACGGTTAATACAAGCCATCTATCAGAGAGACAGGATCTGTAATGCACAGGTATGAGTCTCCGCTGACCTGAAACCCTCAAGGTGTTACAAATGCCTCCCAGACCAACAAGGATGTTCAAAGAATGGACAAATGTGACGGGATGTGATGTGACAATAGATGTTTCAGACATTTAGGTCACAGACTTCATAAAGGTCAGAGGAATTGTACTGGATTCCACCTGACAAACAGTCCGGCTCTACGGCAGCATTGTGCAGTTGGATTTATAACAGCGAAACAACAGCAATAATGCGCTCCTGTTCAGCTGTGCTCGAGAACGTGTTTATTGAAAATGTCAAAAATCGAACTAGGTTAGGGTGGTGGAGAAATAACATGGATCTTACATTTTTTCAATACTGTTTGATTGAACTTTCCACCAATGTGGAAATTTTCCTTTGGTCTCTTATAAAACACAAACATTATACAAAATACTCAATTAAAGGGATAGTTCACCCAAAAATGAAATTTCTGTCATCATTTACTCATCCTCACGTTGTTTCCAATATGTATGAATTTCTTTGTTCTGCTGAACACAAAGGAAGATATTTTGAAGAATGTTTGGTTACACTTTATTTTAAGGTAATGTAGTTACATTGTACTTACTCCAGTACTGAGTAATATTAATTAACTATATGTACTTACTATAGAGTTACAGTTATGGTTAGGGTTAATTACTTGTAATTAAGCAGAATTTACTGTTATTACTATAGTAAGTACATGTAGTAACGTGCAACTATGTCACCTTAAAATAAAGTGTTACCGAAAGTTTGTAACCAGGCCGCTTTGGGGCACCATTGACTTCCATAGTAGGGGAAAAAATACTATAGAAGTTGGCCCCAGAACTTTCCGTTTCCCCCATTCTTCAAAATATCTTCCTTTGTGTTCAACAAAACAAAGAAATTTATACAGGTTTGGAACAACCTGAGGGCGGGTAAATTATGACAGAATTTTCATTTTTGGGTGAACTATCCCTTTAAGACTCTAACAATTATCTTAAAACAACTAAAAAAAATCCTACCCGATAAAAGCAATCATTCTCACAAAGATGTTTACATTTACTTTTATGTACATTTACTTTTATTATTGTATGATTAGATAAGAGTCCATTTTAAGGGAGTGATTAGTTTGTTTGTTTTTAACTAGCTACTTTTCATATGCTACTTTATATTAGATTATAGTTTATATAAGAAAAATACGTATAGGCCTTTTACCTGTTCATGCATTAAACATGTTGTTTACACAGGGACCGTTTTCAAAATCTTGCTATTTGAAACCCGTTTTTAAAAGTTTGCATTTTCAGGCCACCAAAAACCCGTTGTCATGTAAATGACGGTCAAAACTTTTCGTTTTTTTAGTTGAAAACTGTCGCATAAACCCGTCCAACACACCTGGTTATAATTTTGGTAAACTGAAAGATCTTGATTAGCTGAAATTTAGGGGCTGTTTACGTGACACTGTTTTCAACTAAAAACTGAAAACTTTTTAGTCTTTTTGGGGGTCTGAAAATGCAAACATTTGAAAACAGGATTGCAAGGATGCGAATTTTTGAAAACGATACCATTATTGTCTCGGTGTAAACTTCAAAAACAGAATTTTTTTTAAAATGTACATTACGTGTTCTTTACAAAGTGACATCGCCAACTACTGGCGAGGCAGCAGAATACATTAGTCGTCCTCGTGGATCTGTGTGAATGGGGATCGTTTTGACAACATTGTCTTATATACACAAAAAATTCAAAGAAAAACGTTTACATTTTTAGTAAAAACCCAATTCCAAAAAAGTTATGACACTGTACAAATTGTGAATGAAAAAAGGAATGCAATAATTTACATATCTCATAAACTTATATTTTATTCACAATAGAATATAGATACCATATCAAATGTTGAAAATGAGGCATTTTGAAATGTCATGCCAAATATTGGCTCATTTTGGATTTCATGAGAGCTACACATTCCAAAAAAGTTGGGACAGGTAGCAATAAGAGGCCGGAAAAGTTAAATGTACATATAAGGAACAGCTGGAGGACTAATTTGCAACTTATTAGGTCAATTGGCAACATGATTGGGTATAAAAAGAGCCTCTGAGAGAGGCAGTGTCTCTCAGAAGTCAAGATGGGCAGAGGATCACCAATTCCCCCAATGCTGCGGCGAAAAATAGTGGAGCAATATCAGAAAGGAGTTTCTCATAGAAAAACAAGAGTTTGAAGTTATCATCATCTACTGTGCATAATATCATCCATAGATTTAGAGAATCAGGAACAATCTCTGTGCGTAAGGGTCAAGGCCGGAAAACCATACTGGATGCCCGTGATCTTCGGGCCCTTAGACGGCACTGCATCACATACAGGAATGCTACTGTAATGGAAATCACAACATGGGCTCAGGAATACTTCCAGAAAACATTGTCTGTGAACACAATCCACCGTGCCATTCGCCGTTGCCAGCTAAAACTCTATAGGTCAAAAAAGAAGCCATATCTAAACAGGATCCAGAAGCACAGGCGTTTTCTCTGGGCCAAGGCTCATTTAAAATGGACTGTGGCAAAGTGGTCAGACGAATCAAAACTGGGATGCCATGTCATCCAGACTAAAGAGGACAAGGACAACCCAAGTTGTTATCAGCACTCCGTTCAGAAGCCTGCATCTCTGATGGTATGGGGTTGCATGAGTGCGTGTGGCATGGGCAGCTTACACATCTGGAAAGGCACCATCAATGCTGAAAGGTATATCAAAGTTCTAGAACAACATATGCTCCCATCCAGATGTCATCTCTTTCAGGGAAGACCTTGCATTTTCCAACATGACAATGCCAGACCACATACTGCATCAATTACAACATCATGGCTGTGTAGAAGAAGGATCCGGGTACTGAAATGGTCAGCCTGCAGTCCAGATCTTTCACCCTTAGAAAACATTTGGCGCATCATAAAGAGGAAGATGCGACAAAGAAGACCTAAGACAGTTGAGCAACTAGAAACCTGTATTAGACAAGAATGGGACAACATTCCTATTCCTAAACTTGAGCAACTTGTCTCCTCAGTCCCCAGACATTTGCAGACTGTTATAAACAGAAGAGGGGATGCCACACAGTGGTAAACATGGGCTTGTCCCAACTTTTTTGAGATGTGTTGATGCCATGAAATTTAAAATCAGCTTATTTTTCCCTTAAAAATATAAATTTTCTCAGTATAAACATTTGATATGTCATCTATGTTGTATTATGAATAAAATATTGAAATTTGAAACTTCCACATCATTGCATTCTGTTTTTATTCACAATTTGTACAGTGTCCAACTTTTTTGGAATCGGGTTTGTGCATCGTTATGTAAACATGCCCTGAAACGGATATAAAACGAAGATAAAAAAAGTGTTATGTATTCATGAAATTTTTAAATGAAAATGTTATATATATATATGTGTATGTGTGTGTGTAGCCTATACATACAAATACAGCTTTAAAGTTAATATATCATGATTGCGAAAGTGAAAAATGCATGTCATATTACCTTCTTGCTATAATAGTATTTATATTTATACTGACAGCTAAGTTTTTTATTACATAAAACCTGAACTACACGTCAAATGTGTCCCATAGTTACTAAAAGCTCCTCATTGCACCATATACATACAACTGAGATCATATTTTAAATATAGAATTCTTTATTCAGCCCTTGATTCCCAACAAGACAAACACGGTGACAGAAGTCATTTGTCATTTTTAGAATGTTGAGTTAAAGTGAAGACAGTGAAAGTATCTTTAAACATTCATACCACAGAAATTCTATTCTTATAGACAGATATATATCTACACAGGGTTAGTCGAGATCAGAATCAAAACTTGTGTTAATAACAGGCCACATTACAATAAACAACTGACAATCGTGTGTGCATACATAGAAATGTTTGCACTTCACTTTGTTTCTGGAGTGATTTCAGGTTTAGCTGTTATTAAATGTTCTGAAATTAATGCTTATGAAACTCTTGAATAAGACAGCACATCTTCATGACTGCATGTGTATATTCTCATCGGCCATTTAAAACCTCCCATACAGTATTTAATGATAACATATTATATACCAGCCATTATGTTGGCAACAACGTGTATCTAGTTAACAAAGCCTATCCAAGTCTTCAATATTTGAATCCAAAGTCTCTTAAAATCATAAACCCATATTTCTGAAAGTATAAAATCCCACAAAAAAGACATTTATATTCATACATATTTTTGATTTTTAGCTTTTAGAAGATTACATCCTTGTGTATACTGAATACATATATCATGAACTGTCAGAAGGCATCCAGTGTTGAGTTCTAATGGGATGCAGCGCGTACTGAAGCTGGTGTGCAAATCCAACACCCTCATTTGACCCAAATCAGTTTAAATCACCATTCAAAGCAATTAGCACCACGGCAGAAAACATTAACTCGCCATCATTTGCACGGTGAATGCCGAGAAGCAACATATCTGCCAGTCCCAATGAATTTGATTGTAATAACAACAACATGTCTGAAAGCATTTGGTTTATTACAGAGGCTTAAATGTGAGGAAGCATTGATTGATTCCTGGACTCAGCGGTTTCTGGCTCGGTGGCAGCCGCAGTGGAAGTCTGCGTTGGGGTCGAACAGCAGCGAGTCTCGGTTGTGGTTGTGCGGCAGGCAGTCGAGGTGATACCAGGCGTCGCAGTCGTCACACTGGATCCACTGCACGGTGTCCTGCTGCGGGAGACGACAATGTGCCGCTGCGCAAGGTTCCACGCCCTGCGCGACCCCCACTTCAACGTCTTCATCGTCTTCTGAGGATGATGAAGAAGATGATGAGGAAGAGGAGGAGCTGGAGGAAGATGATGATGAAGGAGATGGCAGGGAAGGCCGTGGCAGCGGGTGTTTTCTAGGCCTTCCACGTCGTCGCCTGCAGAAAAAATGTACATTAATTAATGCGATCAATTCATAAAATATACTACTGATTAGAAATTTAAATCTCTTTATTTTCATTTATAATCTAAATATTTTTGTATATTTTTTAAAAAGATAATATACTTGTTTTTATACATTTTTATATTTATTTTAGAATAAAGATTGTATTCATTTCCATACATTTTCCAGGCTTGGAAATTACAAATTTCCTGATATTTTACATTAATAAATGCAATTATAAGAAAAATATACAGACTATTAGATTATTATTGGACTATTATACTATTATTGACTTTAATATTTATTTATTTTTTAATTATGCTCAGATTAAAAAGTTCCAAAAAGGCAACACAAAGAAATTAACATATAATTAATATATAATGTAAATAACTATTTTTTTCATAAAATATTTTTGTATTTGTTTTTAAATAAAGTTAATATACTTTTAATATATTTATATATTTATTTTAGAATAAAGATTTTATTACATTTCATAAATATTCCAGGCTCGGAAAAGACAAATTCCCTGATATTTTACATTAATATACACAATTATTAGAAAAATATACTATTTGAAATATTATTGACTTTAATTTTATTATTTTTTAAATTGTGCTCAGATTAAGAAGTTCCATATTTTTTATATATATATATATATATATATATATATATATATATAAATTCATTTCTATATATTTTTCAGGCCTTGAATACTTAATTCATTAGAATTCTCACTTAGAAATATTAATTTTATAAAACACAGACAGATAAAAAAGAAAAAAAAAAGTTGAATAATTTCCATACATTTTCTAGGCTTGGAAATTGCAAATTGATTCCTGATATTTGACGCATTTTATATTTCTATGCAATTAATTAGATACTTATATATATATATATATATATATTATTTTATTTATTTATTTATTTTTTTTAATAGCATTTACTATAGCATTTTTACCAGCCTCAGAATCACAAATTCCGGATTTTTTTTTTTTCAGGGATTTTTTTTTTCTTTGGGATCGTGAGACTCCTGTATGTGACGATCCAGTATTACTCACCCAGTTGAGGCCTGAAAGCGAGAAATCACCCCCCTCGCCTTCTCTGTCTTGTTCATCCTCGCTGACGGGGAGGTCAGATTGTAATTCTCACTTCCCATCCCCAGGGAAGAGTATATTGGAGAGCTGTTTGCTCTTGGTCTCCTTCCAGGACCAGACAAGCAGGGCTTCTGCTGGCGGAGGGGAGTCAAACTGATGCTGTTGCCTGTGGTGTGACTCATGTTCACAACATGATTGAACTGCCTGTTTGGTGTCACATTAAAAACGCTGCCGGTGTGTTTCGACACATCAAACTGTGATCGGCAATTCTGCTCCAGTTTGGGTAGAGGGGGTTGAAACACCTCTGACTCTGATTTGTAAAGCCGTCGTCTTTTCTTTGCTTGTACTCTCCTCCCGTCCTCCATGTCTTTGCGGCCCGCAGGATCATCTGAACTGTCGTCCTCCAGCAGAACCGTGTGGGCTGACTTGCGTCGGCTCTTTGAGGATGGCGGAACGGACTTAGATGAAATCTCACCAATAGCCTGGAAAGGAGGCGGGGTGGTGGGCGGGGCCAACGCGTTGAATACTGGAGTATTCAAAGAGGTCGTTTTTTCGCTTTTCTTAAAAGTCCAGCAGCTGCCGTTCATCTTGCTCAGGCTGCCGATGGAGTTGAGGATGACCGTGGCTCTGTTAATGGACAGCTTTGAAATGTCCACGGCGGGGTCTGTTTTGCGGTCTGAGCACGTTCTGATCCGGTTCTTAATGTCAGAGGAGAAGGAACCCGCTTTGGGCACAGTGATGGCGTCAAAGTCCAGTGGGCGAACACGTACTTTCTGGAAGAGGAAGTAGAACTCTGGGCTAGCCCGTCCTGATTGGCCACCGATGGTCAGTGTGTCACCATCAAAGATTTCCTTTAACAACCCTTGTTGGAGGCGTATGTCATTTACCCATGTTCCTGTGGAACAGAGAGAAACTTTTAGAATATATATATCATATATATAAGAAACATATATATATTATACACCCACCATTTATTTAAGTAAATGTACATTTATATTAAAATCATTACAATGGTTGTCTATATCCATGTATGTGTGCTATATAAAGATACAAATGGATATATAGATATATAAAACCATTTATGATTCAAGAATACATATACATACATATATACACATGTATTCTTCTCTTCTATATATATAGGCTTGATGAGCATAAGACTTTTCAAAAACATTAAAAATAGTAATTTGTGTGTGTGTGTATGTATATATATACACACACATACAGTACAGTCCAGTCCAAAAGTTCGGAACCACTAAGATTTTTAATGTTTTTAAAAGAAGTTTTGTCTGCTCACCAAGGCTACATTTATTTAATTAAAAATACAGTAAAAAAACAGTAATATTGTGAAATATTATTACAATTTAAAATAACTGTGTACTATTTAAATATATTTGACAAAGTAATTTATTCCTGTGATGCAAAGCTGAATTTCAGCATTGTTACTCCAGTCTTCAGTGTCACATGATCCTTCAGAAATCATTCTAATATGCTGATCTGCTGCTCAAACATTTATGATTATTTTCAATGTTGAAAACAGTTGTGTACTTTTTTTTTTTTAAAGAAATTAAAGAAATGAATACTTTTATTCAGCAAGGATGCATTAAATCAATCAAAAGTGGCAGTAAAGACATTTATAATGTTACAAAAGATTAGATTTCAGATAAACACTGTTCTTTTGAACTTTCTATTCATCAAATAATCCTGAAAAAAAATATTGTACACAAATATTTTGTACAATTGTACACATTAAATGTTTCTTGAGCAGCAGATCAGCATATTAAAATGATTTCTGAAGGATCATGTGACACTGAAGACTGGAGTAATGATGCTGAAAATTCAGCTTTGATCACAGGAATAAATTACTTTGTGAAATATATTCAAATAGAAAACATTTTAAATTGTAATAATATTTCACAATATTACTGTTTTTACTGTATTTTAAATAAATAAATGTAGCCTTGGTGAGCAGACGAAACTTCTTTTAAAAACATTTAAAATCTTAGTGGTTCCAAACTTTTGGACTGTACTGTATATATATATGTACACATGTATATGTGTGTTTGCATAAATATATGTTCATATGGTTTATATGTTTAAATTATAAGAGTAAGACCCACCATAGCTGCTGCGGTCTTTCACTTGAACTTTCCAGCCCTCTTCTCCAGACACATCAGTTTCTCTTTCCACATGGAGCTCGGCATGGATACGGGACACTATCATTGACTCCAGAGTGACATCGCAGAGCTCTGTTGCCCGTCCCAGCCTGAACACACACTGGCTCAGCGCGGGGCGGAAAGTGTACAGGTCACGCGCAGAGTCTGAGGATTCATTTCCATGGGCATTACTATTATTTGTATTACACAATCCAATCCTCAACAGCTGGAAACATGGCTGGACTCCTGACGACATTTTGACATCCCACAAATAAATGTGGCAAAAATCTGCAACACCACCGACAACAGCTGGGCCTCTCACATAACACTGGGCTAAACGTCCTCCATTGAAGACTCAACGCTCAGAAAGACTCTTTTAAAGGGATGACCCTTACAAATAAATTATTACGCCCAGGAAATAACATCTGACACACTAGACATTATTAAAATATCTGGAGGACACTAAAAAGTTGCAGCACTGATATTTCTGTGCTAAATCTCTAAGTATGTGCAGCGCCGGGCCAGATGCCGTCACTTACAGGTCTTCATTCTGGAAAACAGAACAATACAGCACTTTAGTGATATTACTAATATTAAATTCTTTATTGCATGTCATTTTTTTCATTGCAAATACTTTTTAGCCTTTCTACAAAGTGAACATTTGTCATTTAAATCAAAGTTCTGATAAAAATTAACATGATACTTTAGAGGTTCTAACCACACACACATACATACATACATACATATATATACACATACATATATACATACACACATAGCATCCATAGCAGTACATTTACATATATTCCTATATATAGTGTCAATAATTATATTATACATCACAATATTAAAAGATGATGTATTGCTCTTTAAACAGAGTAATAAAGCATGTAAGAAATACTATTTTCATTATAATACATTTAAATAAATATACAAAAGTTTCTAGGCAACGTGGACCATGCTATTGCTCCAACAATACACACATTTCTATACAATGGCAATTTATATCTTGACCGAATGTCAAAGTTAGTTGCACTATCACCGTCTGGTTCTGATTCACACCATGCGTCACACCATCTCTGATTCGCACTATGTAACTAGCCTATAGGTTTCCTTACGAAACTATAAATCACACACAAAAAGATTTTCACAAACGTGGCAAAGCAGTAGTTTAAAACGTGCAACGTATTTAAAAAGAGCAGACATTTGTTTGTTAAACATATTTCGCTAGAGCACCGTCGCAAAACCAAATGTTAGTGGTCGTGAAGGCAGAGCAGTGGATGGCTCGCGCATAAAACACATTCACACAAAGCGAGTTGAAAACAGCTGTTTTATAAATACAACCATCCAATTTCGTCGAACATTACGATAATAAAACACTTACAAAAGCATGACATACCCAAATTATGAAGGTATATGTTTTGTAAAACGCTACATATGTCTTTTATTTGTGCTCCGTGGTTAACCTTATAGCCTCCTCTCCCCAGGAAGTGCTTTGAAATTTGGCGCGCCAGGACCAGGACGCATTTCCTTGCGCGAAAATCAACGCCACTTCCGTCGGTGTTGTTAAGGAGACCGTCAATGGAAAATAACAATGCAGAGAGTTTTTAGCATTAGCTAGATGAGATTTGATGTCGTTGTTAACATAATAATTGCGATTATTTTACGTTATAACCGACACATTAAACATTACATTTTGAATTTTTTTTTTAATAATTATTACAATTATATTTGTATTTATAAAAATTAATTATATTAATAGAAATACTTTAAAGATAAAATTTTTATTTCTATTATGTAGGTTAAAGACTATTTGTATCAATTCCCCTAGTTGGAAAGCATGCTAATGCTAAAGGATTCATATACAGGTTATAGAATTCATTGAATTTCTAAATAGTAGTGATTATGCATCATAGAAACAGACAACAAAATCAACTATGAGATTTTTAAAGTTCTTTTATTTTCATCTTTCATTCACGAGGAAAAAACAAAGTTGAACTAAAGTTGTGCTTAAAGTCAAACTATGAAGCCACATGTATAATACTAAATTAACAAAGCAGCCAAAAAATAAGATCCTCTGCACCATACTTTGTACATGACTGTGAAGAAGTATTGTTAATATTCATGGTTTTATGGAAATCAGTTATTTGCCTGTTATCTGGCTTAAAGCAAATACATCTGTGTGAGTTTCAATGCTCATCGGAAAGAGGAAAAATGCTATAATGTTCACAATCAACTTTTCCAAGACAGCTGCAGATGAATAAAGCACTTTGAGAAACCTGTCTCCTGAGAACTCTTGCATGTAAGCTGACAAAAGATCAATTTAACAATGAAATCAGCATAAATCGATGAAGAAAGCACTCACTCCTGAGCTCGTTTGATAATGTGATGCCAGCATCTGTGTAAACCACTGATCAAATGTTTGGACTAACCTGAGCAGACTTACAGGATGGACTTATATTGCTACGGTTCCTTTACCAGCGGAAATAACGGATATGTCTTTTTACCAGGCACTTTTCAGTGCAATAAGTGCATATTCTTCTGTAGAATTTGATTTATCCAGCTTAAACCACTCAGGGTAAAGTTCACTTCACCAAACACAAATGCAAATTTCAACATATTTAAAAGCAATGACTTTTTATAAATCTGACTCGCGCTGAACTGAATGCATTTGTTCAAGTATTATCAAGTTTAAACTGTTTATGCACCTGGCTTATTCTTGATCATCTGATAAATGATTTTTGTCCTAGTAACAGAACAATGATTACCATTTCTTTTGATTGACCAGCTAACCAGTTTTGATTTTATTGTGCTCAGTTATGCCTGAGGATTGGAAATGTGTGCACCACCCAAAAGCTGTTTTCTCTTTATGATTGTATTGCATAATCCTAAATTTGACATCCTTTTTTTTTTTTTTTTTTGCTAACATTGAAAATATATTCATATTATCAGCTAAAATAACATTGACATTAAGAATACTTCTCATCAGAGGCAAAGTAATGCAATGAAATCTCATTTCTAGCAGGCAACCTTTAGTTTAACATGCTTCTGTGATGCTTTTAATTGGGTATATAGTAGATCTATGACATCAGCACATATATAGAGAGAGTATAATTAATAGCAATAATAATATAGACTCAGTGAAATATATCTTGAGTTTTGCATTATCAAAATCATTCTTAAGTGCAAAGATAAAAAGCAGTCAAACATATTGTTTCTGATTCAGTAAAGCATGACAGTGCTAAAGGTTTCTTGTTTTTTGTCATTCATTTCTTTAGATGTGTCTTATTTTTTAAGGAAATGCATGAAAATCCAGCAAACATTGGATAGAAAGAGTATTGATCATTGACATGCAATATATCTATGTACAGAAGTGTGTATGTTCACACTGTTGCCACCCTGTGTGTGTGTTTGTGTGTGTGTGTGTGTTCAATCTCATTCATGAAACATGAGCGGAACAAATTTGTGTAAATCAATAATAAATACATTCTTACATCAAATGTTCCAATCAATCGGGTATGAACAATAATCCAAAAATTGTTTAATGGACAATTTATAAATAAATCTGCTCTGCTCATGTTTGATAAATGCTTTCACATTGATATTGCTTCATAAGGCCCAATAACTGCACATTCACTCATGTGTCATAAGAACAAACTGTTACAATACAACTTCTGGAGTGAAGCAATGGGAGTTTAAAAGAAGGTTTGCTAGTCAAAAATCTAGGGCTTGATCATGAAATATATGTAATAAGTATCAATGCAGTATAGAAAACTTTTTTTTACCTTTTATACAATGCTTTAAAATTACAATCTACACCTGTTCTGAATGCAGTTACTAAAGGGATCAACCAAAACAAAAGCAAAAATAAAAATTAAATCCATTTAATTCATAATTTGACCATGTTTCATTATTTTTTGCAAACCACTGTATTTACATTAGCTGTAATTTAATTCACATCTTCACATCACATCTTAATTGTGCTTTTTTAACACCCTGTCTTTTTTTTTTGCCAGTTTCCCTCTGTCATTGAGACATCAAAACATGAGGTAGCAATTTTACCAGCAGTTTAAGCCACGCCCCATGATGTAAGACTCCACCCACCAGCTACAGCTCATTTTAATACTGCATTATAATCTTCCTCACACATTATTTACATGAATAAACACGTTTATCCAGTAGAAACGAGTAGTGCTAACCTAAAAATCACGTGTTGTGAGAATTAGAACACATACACTCTAAAAAACAAAGATTCCAAAAGGGGCGTTTTGCAACAATTCCATTCCCAAAGAACCTTCCAGTCAACAGCTCATAAAAGAACCATTTTTGTCTTAGAATGAAGAACATCTAAAGAACCCTTTTCCACTATAAAGAGACTTTTGTCCAATGGAACGGTTCCAGTGTTAAAGGTTCTTCATGGACGCTTTGATGCCAATAAAGAACGCTTATTTTTATTTTTTATTTTTAAGAATGTATATAGTTCTTAAAAGAACAATTTTTTCTTAGTGTAAAAAACAACCTTTTTCCAATATAAAGAATCTTTTGTGGAATGGAAAGCTTCCGTGGATGTTAAAGCCAATAAAGAACCTTTATTTTTAAGAGTGTATGGTATGAAAGCTTTGCAAATAAGGTATTTGCGATTATTAAATGTGAAGAATTTCACAATGCTTTCAGTATGTGATAAATGTGTCTAAAGAGGACCTATTATGCTTTTTTACATTTTCAACTTTCTTTAGCATGTTGCTGTTTAAGCACGTAAAAGAGCTGCAAAGTTACGAAGCACAACGTCACTCCAAAGGGAGTTATTCTGTATATCGGTAAGCAACTCCCTGAAAATCCTCACTTGTAGCCTCGAGTTTTCTTCTGGGAACGCCAGTTGCAAAATCCCTCATTTAAATAATTCCCGCCCAAGGCATATGCAAATAAAGGGGCGGGGCCTTGTTGAGTTGCATTAGTAGTGTGTTGAACCTCGCAGTTATGGTCAGGGCCGTGAAATTTCCCAAACACGCTCAAAGCGGTTGACCAATCACAACACACTGGTCCAGCCGACCAATCAGAGCACATTGCGCTTTTCAGAAGGAAGGGTTTTGTAGAGACAAAGCATTACTGACAGATTGGGAGGAGAGGTGCTGCAACAATGTTAAATATCTAAAAAATAAAGTTTTTTGCGTGAAAACCTGTTCTAGTAGAACTAGAAAGAAGACTTTGTAAAAGGCCATCATTTGAGCTCTTTAAGGAAAATTGACATGTTTAACTAGCATGTTACAGCTAGATGTGTTTTACGCAGATTCAAGTGCACTGACTGAAATGATTCAAACACAAATGATTCAAACCTACATTATCAAACCATATTAGATATTATGAATAAAGATTTTCCTGTACTCAGTTCCCTCTACACTCAATATCTCACTTCAGTCCAATTGCGAATCATTCCTCATGAATAAATGTCAATGTACGTGAATCTCAAGCAAATTTCTGCAAGTCTTACAAAGCTCAAAGCTCCTAAAATATATTCAAATGAGTGGGAATAAAGGATCACATGAGAAGAAAAGAGATCATCAGAAAGGCCCAGGTTGTGGAGAAACCCCAGCGGAGTCAGCACCTGAAACTGCTGAGACGAGCCGTTTCTTCAGCGGGGTTCCTCTGAACCAGAGCCAAAACCCTCCACCACGGCTGATCCTATTTACAGTGTTAAGCCAGCGTATCAGATACCTGTCATCCATGCGGATCTGATTCATCAAGGTGTTTAGTTTACCATTGGCAAGGATTATCAGTACAGCACTTCAAAGCTGGCGGTCAAAAAGAGAGCATTGACATCAGGTGTAGCGCTGGGAAAGCGTGTTTGCCGGTTGATGCATTCAGGTTGATCTTGAAATGAATGCAACTTGATGGTAAGTGACTCAACAAATGTTCTTTTGGCATTTCGTAGATGAACTGCTTGAAAAATACTTGAGTAAGATACCCATTTACAATCCACTTCAGGTGTTGCTTGAAGCGTCCTTGGAGTTTCAGGCAGTTTGACACTCTCGTAAAAAGTTCTAGCTTTAGTGACATGGCTAAATAAAGTTAAAAAAGTATTGTCAAGTGTGTCTTAAGATGTGTTTTTTCTTCTTCACATGCACTACATGGGCACTCTAATCTAGCACTTGGCTTTAAACTAGTCAGGAACTCCTCGGTAATTCAAAGACATGCATAGTGCAGGACCGTTTCTGTTCTTCAAAGTTTCTTTTTTATTTATTTTTTGTGAGTGCTGTTGTCTTCTCTTGAATTCTTCTTCTCTTTTTGCTTGTTCGACAAACCATTTGTTAAGCATCAGATGAGTACAAGCAAGATGAAGTGTCATTTGTTGTTGTGATGTTGCAATTGAAAAGTGGCCGCACTTGTGTAAAAGAAATCGGTGACTCAATTTGCAGCGCTCAGGTTGTGGTTCCATTAGTTGGATCAAATGTAGCAGCTGTCTCAGAACGTGGCGAAGCATCTTTGCTCGTCTTTGCATCCAACTCGTTCACTTTGGCCATCTCCTCAGGCGTGGTTGCGGCAATCAAGTCGCCGTCTATCTGAGCCCCAGATTTGGGGGGGACAACAGGGCTGGCACTCAGAATGGAATCAGGGGTGCGAGTGGCACTGTGGTCGCCCTCAGAAATGGTTGGAGGGACGCCAGCGAGAGTGTCGGACTCAATAAGGAGCTTGTGAGGTGAGGTGAGATTGTCGGGTACGTCTGTGTCACTGTCCAGAGGAAGTGCAGACGTGGTGAACTCCACGCCCGAGTCGTTCATCTCCAAGAAGTTTTTGTCAGATTGGAGAGCCTGGTACTGACCTGGTTTTGATACCTCAAGACCCTAAAAGTAAAGTTAAATTAGAACCACAGAACTATGAGATGAATGTCTGAAGTATTCAAATAATAATACAAAAATAAGGTAACCTAAAATGAAAATTCTGTCATTATTTTTTTATTTAATTTAAATTTAATTTAATTTTTTGGTCTGAACTATGTACAGTCGTTGTACAAGCTGCATAACAATTCTTTAAATAATTTGAATACTGTGTTCCATGGAAACATAACCGCATGCATTCCCTCTCTCAACATAGTTTTATTTATTTATTTTTATTGCACAAAACATAATATAACTTGACAGTAATGAATATAAAGGAAAGAGCCTATGACACACAAAAAAAAAAGATAGACAAGGAAAGAAAAAAGTGAGGGGAGAACAAAACATAGATACAGTACAGTGAAAATTTATGCAATAGATTCAGATAATGTAATAATAATTAATGTTATTATTTATGGTTTCTTGGTTCATTTTTTCTGGTAATTTTATGGAAAGACATATATATATATATTATCTGGGCATTTTAGGAGTTAAAGCCAATTATTATATATATTATATTATTATAGTTATATATGTTTTATACAGTTTTTAATGTTTTAATTTTAGTTATTTTTTAGTAATTTTGTTAAGTGCTTTTGTCATTTTTATTAGTTTTTGTTCTTCTTAAATATTACTATTTAGCTTTAATTTGTTTTAAGGTTTAATTTGTTTTGAGTTTTAATTTTTATTTATTTCCAATTTGTAATTTTAGTAATCTGTAGTAATTGTCAACTTAAATTTAATTCAGTTACTTTTCAAGGCAGCATTTCTAATTTTCATTTAGTTTAAGTTCTTCTGATATTTATATTTTATTTTAGCTTTATTTCAATTACCAAATTTTTCAATAGTTTAAGATGAATTAGATTAATTTTGTTAACAATAATAACAATGATTTGGAACAACATGAGGGTAAGAAAACGATGACCGAATTTTCATTTTTAGGTGAACTATCCCTTTAAGATCATGTTGGCGGCACAGCAACTTCTACAGTTAAATAAAATCACTTACTTTGATCTCAACTTCTGTGCTCTCAGTGTTGTTCTCCCATGTGGACTGCACAGTGGACTCCTCTGTGAATCTAGTATAAACTTCATGAACCACCTGAAAAACACAAATACACAAGTCAAGAATAAGCATATGTGCTGCTGGAGGTCCCACAATAGTATAAAAATCACAGCAAGGGCTTTTTCACACTAGAGATTGTGGTTCGAACCATAGAGTCCATTTAAGGCAATTTTGGTTTGTTGGGCGTGAAAGCTGTTTTTGAAATTGAATACATGCTTGTTCACGAGTCTACTTTAAAAGTGCCATAGAACGTGTTTTCAAAAGATTTAATATAAGTCTCAGGTGTCCCCTGAATGTGCCTGTGAAGTTTCAGTTCAAAATACCCCATTCATTTTTTTTAACTGCCTATTTTGGGGCATCATTAAATATGCACAGATTCAGGCTGTGGCCCCTTTAAATTCACATGCTCACCGCCCCCGCTTGCCTTGAACAGCATAAACAAAGTTCACACAGCTAATATAACCCTCAAAATGGATGGTCATGCAACATGTCTAATCGTGTAAGTATGGTATTTATTTGGATGTTTACATTTGATTCTGAATGAGTTTGAAAGTATGCTCCATGGTTAAAGCTAATGTTACACACTGTTGGAGAGATTTATAAAGAATGAAGTTGTGTTTATGAATTATACAGACTGCAAGTGTTTAAAAATGAAAATAGCGACGGCTCTTGTCTCTGTGAATACAGTAAGAAAAGATGGTAACTTTAACCACATTTAACAGTACATTAGCAACATGCTAACAAAACATTTAGAAAGACAATTTACAAATATCACTAAAAATATCATGATATCATGGATCATGTCAGTTATTATTGCTCCATCTGCCATTTTTCGCTGTTGTTGTTCTTGCTTGCTTACCTAGTCTGATGATTCAGCTGTGCACAGATCCACATGTTAATGCTGGCTTGTCTAATGCCTTGATCATGAGCTGGCATATGCAAATATTGGGGGCGTACATATTAATGATCCCGACTGTTACGTAACAGTCGGTGTTATGTTGAGATTCGCCTGTTCTTCAGAGGTCTTTTAAACAAATGAGATTTACACAAGACGGAGGAAACAATGGAGTTTGAGACTTACTGTATGTCATTTCCATGTACTGAACTCTTGTTATTTAACTATGCCGAGGTAAATTCAATTTTTGAATCTAGGGCACCTTTAAAAAAAATGGGAGAATGATGGACGTTTTATATGAGTATGGAGGATATTTTTTCATAAGTGAACTGCTATTAATATAATGACAAGGTTTTTTGTTCAAAATTGGCCCAATTTACCTGCATCTTATAATGCATCAGTATTTCCTGTTTGCCTGCAGAAATTGCCTCTGGCAAGTATCTTGCATTGTTTACTTCTCTTGCCATGACAGGTGCAAGTGACATTAAAATCTGCCAGTGAAAATCAAGGAGACTAAAATATGAATACAACAATGAATATTGAATTTTGCTTTCCATTTTGGCTCCTTCTCCTGAGCTGTTATCAAGCTACAGTGGCAGACATCTGCTGTTGGTAATCATATTGCGCTGGTGATGCAAACGTGTCACAGTTTGGAGCCAAATAATGCAATGTTGAAATGTTGTGTGAAGGCAAGGGCAGGGGGTGGAAATGAATTCAGGTTCAGACCAACCTAATCAAACCAAGTGTGAAAACAGCCAGAGAAATCAGCAGATCCAGAATAAATATTCTGCACACACATTAGGGTTGTTGGAGATAGAATATACTGTATACTGTAACATTGTGAAAACTAGATGATGCAAAGGGCAATCTGATTTCTATTTCAAACACACTGATGAAATCGGCATGTTACTTGTTTAAAACACCACAACTCTCCCGTATTTGGCCCTTCACAGTGTCACAAAATATATACAGTATGAGCATATTGTAAAAACCCTGAGGCACAATTACCCATAAGGCTTTGAGGGTAAACACAATGATGTCACAGACGAACACATGGACAACATGAGTTTTACTGGGCTGGCAAATGATTAATTGCTAGAGTCTAATGGCTATATTCAGAATAGCATACTAGCATACTATTACTATTTCTGCAGTATGCAGTATTTAGTATATTGTGTGCAGAATGGCTGCCATGGTAAAGGAAGATAGCAGTGTGAACTCTGATCTCAGGTAAATGTTATGAATTAAACTTTAGTAACTACAGTTTCAATAGCAACAGGCTAACGAAAAGAATAGCCCTATAGTCGCCTAATAAAGAGTTTGTGACTAATTAAATGAACGCATTGAAAGCCAAATATATTTTACAGACGTATGAAAATTACACAGTCAACACAGAATACACACTGACAGAATGCATTACCTTGACAGGAACATTTATGCAAAGGGCAGAACAAGTCAGTGGCTAATGATCTGGATACACAACATACATCTTCAGTGTATAAAATATTAATACAGTGAACCGAACACCACAAAGGAATTGAGTTGCATTTAGAAGTCAAGACCATTATCAGAATGACTGAACACTTGAAACTGTTGACATTTGGCGAACAGTGCGCAATTTAAAGCTGCAGTCCGCAACTTTTTTGTGTTAAAAATTTACAAAAATTATGTAATGAGAATATACAACATAAATCCATTTTCCAAACCGTGTTTTTGTCTTATCCTGAATCATTATGGTACACTTATAATAAGTGTTTATATTCAGACTATTTCAGACCGGACTAGTAGGACTCGCCGCAGAGTATCACAGTAACTGCGTGACTCGCCATAGACAAACACGGAGAAAAGTTGCTCTGGCTAGAATGTTCCTCCGCAAGACGCGTGCAGTTCTGTTTATTAACCGCTAGAGGGCCAAAAATCGCGGACAGCAGCTTTAACCAGACTGAAATTTATTAATTTTCTTTAGTAAAAAAAAGTTTGAAATAAAGCTTCCTTGCTTTATTGTGAGTTATTGCGCAACAAAGATTATCCAACAGCACCACCTAACAACCAACCCGCGGTATTACAGATATTGTGGGTTTAAAGGGAGAGTTCACCCAAAAACTGTCTTTCAGATGAACACAATCAGAAATCTTGCAGGCTCAGTGCACCCTTCTTAAAGCTAAAATGACAAATGGGCGCACTTCATGTGCACTTTCAGCCTTGTGGACTTACAATGGCCGCTGTGTGCGCGTGTCTGTTAAGTCCACGAGACCATAGATGTCCCATTTGTCATTTTAGCTTTAAGAAGGGTGCACTGAGCCTGCAAGTCTGTGAGCTACGCAGAGGACTTCAACCCGGCAGTCAAAGCGGCATTACGTCACGAAAGTGCGGACTCGGAGGAAGACCGTGAGGGTTTAGGGTGGCATTTGGGCCAATGAGTAAACCCCTGAAGCGATGTATGACGCAGGATGTAGGAGTATCGTAAGTTTAGACACCTCTCAGGGTTCAAACACATATGGCTGTTCAACAAACTCTCTTATATTGAAATCCTCCAACATTTCTCTTTAAAATTTCTTGTTTTAGAGTTCTAATTCGAGACCGGTGTTTTGTTTTGCTCTATCCTCTGAGCTTCCGCATTCGTCAATGCATCATGTGTCAGGTCAGGGGTCACTCTTACGCCGCAAATCGATGCGTACGGCCATCTGCTGGAGGTTAGTTATTATAATTAATAAAGTTTTAAATATGGATATTTTTCTTACAAAAACCCATCGCTTCACTTCAGAAGGCCTTTATTAACCCCCTGGAGCCATATGGATTATATTTATGATGGATGGATGTGCTTTTCTTGGGCTTCAAAACAGGCCCCCATTCACTACCATTATAAAACTTGGAAGAGCCAGGATATTTTTTAAATATATCTCCGATTGTGTTCGTCTGAAAGAAGATAGTCATATACACCTAGGATGGCTTGAGGTTGAGTAAATCATAGGATAATTAATTTTTTGGGTGAACTATCCCTTTAAACTCGATTGTGAAATTTACGTCATTGTGTCAAGTCTAGTGTGAAGTATGCAAATTTTCACTTCCTACATTTTTTTTTTCATTTTATTTTTAAACAAAATTTGACTAAAATGCAAAGGAAACATTTTTATTTCTTAATTCTGTCAAGGTCACCTGAAAACAATGTAGCATACTGTGGTCATTATTCAGTTTCACATTAATATGCAGTTTAAGTGTAAAAAAAAAAGTTACTGTGTAATTATGCACTATGCTAGTATTCCATTCCGAACATATAGCCTTATAACTATTCTGTATCTAATTTGCAGAGCTAAAAACATGAAATGTGAAAGAAAAATGGCTAATAATTACAAAATCTGCAACAATGTCCAAAGTATGAAATATGAACAGGACATAATTAAAACAGAAACACATTTTAAGTGACCCTATTAATCACTGCCAACCATATGTACACATTCACACAGCAGCATATAAACAGAAGTAAGCACACATAGACACACATACACATAGATTCATATTTACCTCTCCACATATATTGCATATATGTGCATGTGTGTTTAAGCACGGCAGAAGCTTTAACACACAGGTGTATGTACCTTTATACCTATTTATATTAAGAGTTCAAATTAGGATCAGTGCAATACACCTGAAGTTACTCATCTCAGGAGATCTGAGAGGAAAACGAAGGGCATAATGGACAGATACACAAGTCACTAGGAGTGACAGAAGGCTTTTGGGACTCCTATTGCGCTACCACAACACCAATACAGATTCATCAACTTAGCAATGTAAGAAAATACGACACCAGAACGCAAAGCTCTCTCACCCAGCAGGGACTCCGTCAGATGATCCTTTAGGGGGAGAAATGAAGTGTTAAGCTAACCACCACAAAACCTCTTTCAAATAAATGTGTTTGGGTGAAATACACACATTCAATCTCACTTTACACTCCACAAACAAACAGACAGATTATATTTGTACTGACTGATGGGTGAAAATAGATAAGACTGGCAAGACTGGATTGCTTTGTTGTTGAAAAAGGGATGAATTTGCGAGGTTTTGAAACAAAAAGGATTGTTTTCTTAAAGCTACAACAACATGCTACAGCAGGTTTTGTCTCATAAGGTAAAACAGGGTAAAAGAAGATTACAAATTACCTAGGAATAGTTATAAAAATAAGAAATAATTAAAAGGGGTTAATCAGTATGTACAAAGACAAGAAGAGACATACATAAACACACAGACACATATTATTGTTCAGAAAGTGTTGAATAATCACATTTGCTGAAGTTGATTTAATATATTGTATAATCACAACCTACAGTGAAGTACAAAAAGTTTGGGGTCGGTAAGACTTTAATGTTTTTTAAAGAAGTGTCTTATGCTCAGAGGCTGTTTATTTGATCAAAAATATTGTAAAAACAGTAATATTGTGAAATATTATTACCATTTAAAATAACTGTTTTCTATTTTAATACTTTTTTTTTTATTTCTGAGATGGCAAAGCTGAGTCAAACAATGTCTTTACTGTCACTTTTGATATATTTAATGCATCCTTGCTGAATAAAAGTAATAATTTATTTAAAAAAAAAAAACTTACTGACCTCACTTTTAAATGGTTGAGTATTTTGCAACCTCTAATATACTGTGCAAATGTAAAGGAGCAGCATCTAACATATTTGTTTTTATTGGATTGTGTTCAGTAAAAAAGTAAACATTAAAGGTAGGGTAGGCAATGTTTTTCATAAACACTTTTTGTCATTCTGGTTGAAACTCTCTTCACATCCTGATAGCAATCAATAATAAAAGTGGTCTAAATAAAAATTAACATATATCTTCTTGGATGTCACAGTCATCAGCTGAAGTGCCTTGGTTGTCCACCAGTGGGCACTCAATTATAGACTATTGTTACTCTGTCATGGACTTCACTACCCATAATCCTCTACCCTGTTTCATCATCACTCATTTTCTTTAGTTGTTGCTTATTAGCCTTGTTTGTTCCGTCTAGCCTGATTCATTGTGAGGTTTTGCTTTGTTACTGTTAAGCCCGGAACACACCAAGCCGACAGCGACGAACTAGTGGCGACGAAAGCAGACCGCGGGGTTGGCTCACGTCGGCAGCGTCTGGGTCCAAACTTGCCCTGACACACCAAACCGATGCTCAACACCTGACAGCCAAGTAGCACGTGCACCTGCGTAAGATGAAATGCCTTTCCATACCACTAGGTGGCAGTAGCTGAACAGCCAATCAGAACAATCAGATGGCCCAACTGACAGACGAGCTCTGACACCAATTCAACAAGTCGAACTGGCCGAAAAAAAGCAGACAAGGACCAATTTCAGCCGACGGTGCAGAACAAGGTTGACAAACAAAAACTGATGCTGCGTTTGGATCCTCACTCAAGTCTCGGAGCAGTTCATAACAGTGGAAGTCTCAGGAACAAAAAATGTCCAATCACTGCAATCAGTCGGTACAATGTCCTACCTGTTCGTCAACCAGTGTATTTCCATACCTCTCTGCATCCTGCTTGCGCAGACGTTGCACGTCATCAGCGCATTCCATTAAGCTATGCTGAGTTGTAGACAGACAGTCACAGAGTGCCACAAACAAACAGCTGCCACTTTTACAGTTCCTCCTGAACCAAAACAATGAGCTTATGCAGTAATTACGAGATGACAACCCATGACGGTGGTACAAGTAGAAGAAGCCTCGTTTTGACGTCTCCTCGCGCAATATCACGTCACGACTTCAAATTGCTTCTTACCGGAGCGCCCGATTTGTAAACGAACGTACTTTGGACTTTCCAGCTGTACGTGTTTCACTTTTTTTGGCTGCAATCAAGCTTGCTCTTACAGAGTTGGACTTACGAAGAGGAGTCGACTCCCCGTGCCTGGGTGCGAATCCTGTGAAAGGCGACTGACTGCTCCTTACGTCACGTTTGCTTTTGTTAACGCCATCGGGTAGGTGTAGGCATAGCGTCGGTGGGACGTTATTTTAAAATGAAATGGAGCACAAATGTCAAATCGAGAACCACGGCGATTCGTCTAAAAAGCAACGTCATAAAAACGTACCACATTCACCCTATTATCTGCTCCGGCAAAAAAAAAAAAAGGAACACGCTCTTAGCGCCACTCAGTGGACATTTCGCAGCGAAACTGCAGCGATATGTACTCACTGTTACGTATTTCGCGACTCGCCAAAACGTGCCCACGTGTACGTTTTCGTCATGAGACATAATTGCCATAATTGCCTACCCTACATTTAATTCAGTTTTATAATATGTCTGGGGTGTCGGAAGTTGATTGGTTTTACCTGTCTGAACGCCTCTCCATCACCCTTGCCAGCCTGCTGAGCGATTAGGGAGATCTTACGTGCTCTCTCTGCCCGGCGGTGGACCTTAATCAGACAGGACAGCAGACACACCAACAGCAGGAACGCCAGCAGAGACAGCAAGGAGATGATCGCAACATAGAGTTGTGGCAGCTTATAGGCTGTTATGGGAGAGGAGAGGATGATCATGGGTATGGGAAATGGACCTCAATTTGTTAGTTACTAAAATCTGATTCAAACACAATCAACAGTATGTTCTCAAATTCTCACGTTCCACATGAAGGTAGACGTCAGCTATGCGGAAGCCTGAGAAGTCCATCACTCGAAAGACACCCATGTCACTGACTTTGATCTTCTTCAAATAGAATATGGATCCTTCCACAGATGCTCGACCCTCAAAAACAGACTCAACAGGCAACGTCAGCTCTCCCTGATCCATGATGAGTCGTTCTTTGTGGTCAGAGTCTGGGATGTAGACCATTTTGACTTTGGTGTGGTCCACGTGAAGCTTGATCTTCAAGGTTTCACCATAATTCAAGTGCTCAAAGATCTGATGATCTGTGAAATGGAAAAAAAGCAAGGATAACTGAGACTCAAAATTCTGATTATTATTATTATAGTTATTTAACCTTGAATTAAATATTATAGGGTTAGTTCACCCAAAAATGAAAATTCTGTCATTTATTACTTACCCTCATGCCGTTCTACACCCGTAAGACCTTCGTTAATCTTCGGAACACAAATTATCTGATGGTTCCGTGAGGCCTCCATAGGGAGCAATGACACTTCCTCTCTCAAGATCCATAAAGGTACTAAAAACATATTTAAATCAGTTCATGTGAATACAGTGGCTCAATATTAATATTATAAAGCGACGAGAATATTTTGGGAGCTCCAAAAAAAACAAAATAGCGACTTATTTAGTGATGGCCGATTTCAAAACACTGCTTCAGGAAGATTCGGAGCACAAATGAATCAGTGTATCGAATCTGCTGTTCGGAGTGCCAAAGTCACGTGATTTCAACCGTTGGCAGTTTGAAACACTGATTCATTTGTGCTCCGAATCTTCCTGAAGCAGTGTTTTGAAATCGGCCATCACTAAATAAGTTGTTATTTTGTTTTTTTTTGGAGCTCCAAAAATATTCTCGTCGCTTTATAATATTAATATTGAACCACTGTACTCACATTTAAATATGTTTTTAGTACCTTTATGTCATTGCTCCCTATGGAGGCCTCACGGAGCCATCGGATTTCAACTAAAATATCTTAATTTGTGTTCCGAAGATTAACAAAGGTCTTACGGGTGTGGAGCAACATGAGGGTGAGTAATAAATGACAGAATTTTCATTTTTGGGTGAACTAACCCTTTAATGCACCAAATGTCCATGTACCTGCAAACAGCTGACAGTAAGACTAATGAATTACACTTAGAATATAATATATATATAACTTTTTTTGAATATTGTTGTCCTTTATCATCTCATATAAGAACAACCATTACCTTTGTTTAAAAAAAAAAATAATAATAATTGTAATGCAAAGTGGCAAAGTGGTTTATTCCTTCAATAACCAGCTGTTGTTTTACTTTCATTTGTAAGACTCAAAAAATATTTAAATTTAGAGCATGTCAATACCAGTAAATCCATCTTTGTGCTAGTATGGCATTTTTGCATATTCAGCTTTGTTTTTAGAATTGATTTTAGATTTACCCTGCCAAAATGTCAAATAAAAACTGTGGTCAGAGGGTCAGTTCCTGGACAGTTCTTGGCTAGAATAAGCTGCACTGTGGACCCAAATGAATACTCATAGTCTTTTGTGCTAACACTTACATGTCCTATTTTTTGATCATTTATTCTCTGTCTTTCCTTCACTTCCTCTTACACTTCCCTCTTTGTACTTTTACACCATTTTAAGACTTTGTCACATTAGTCATGTAAGGCTGTCTCTTTTATGAAGCACTGAAATGGTCTTCTTTTATAATGCACTATAACACACCTTTCACATTAAGGCAGGCCCTCAATCTGACTTTTTCATCACTGTCCTTGATGGTGTAACTGCCCTCGTCGGCTCCTGTAACCAGAAAGAGGTTGACCCTCTTCTCGCCAACGGTGAGGCGGTTCTCATACTCTTCCATAGGGATGCCGGTGTGGTTAAGGAGAAGCACAGGTGGTTCCTCTGTGGTCTGGTTAACTGGAGTCAGAGCTCCAGGCCTGAACTCAAGGGTGTATGGACCGATCGCAGGGTTAATCGGGATATGATACGTGTCTCCATATTTCACCACAGTCTCTAACGCACAGTCTAGAAGAAAAACACAACTGAAATACATTAACACACCTATGAGGACTTTCATATTTAGTAATATGAATAATTTTATGTAATATTTTTTATTTGTGTTTCAGTGGCTAAATTACTAAAACATTAATGGTCTCATCTTGCCTGCAAATAATTTTCAGCATCATTACTCTAGTCTTCAGTGTCACATGATCCTTCAGAAATCATTCTAATATGCTGATTTGCTGCTTTTTGTGGAAATCGTGGTGCGGTACCACACAAATGTTTGGGGTCAGATTTCATCAAATTGATCAAAGGTGACAGCAAAGATACGGTACAAAAATATTAAGCAGTATATTAAGCAATATTATGTGTGTGTGTGTGTGTGTGTGTGTGTAGAGGTAAACACGTTATTTTACAGTGTGCTTGTTACACATGTTACATGTAGTTACTGTAGTAATAACTACAAATTATGTATAATTACATGTGACCCAAATAACCCTAAACCTCAATACTAACCTATGTAACCAATATTTATATAAAAATAGTAACTTCTGCTTAATATTTTGTAATAAATTAATGTATTAACATGTATTAACTTAATGTAAAATATAGTGACCATAGCTTTTAATCATTTAAAAAGGGTGAATTCCTGTCATCTATCAAATAACCAACAGAGCAAGTATTTCTATAGTGGTATAGTAACTTTTACCTCTAACAACGAGAATGATTCGTCTGACATCAGCTGGGGCTGCAGAATTCCTCACCACATATGTGCCCTCATCCTCCTCGCCCACATCCTCCAGGATCAGATGGCTGATGTGAACGTTCAGTTTGGCTCTTTTATCCAGAATTGTCCTGTTCCGCAGAAGAACCCGCTCTAATACCGGCTCCACCCTCGGCTTGAACAACACCTCTGATGTGTCTAAAGCCGGCACGGGAATATGAACATCCTCTCCAAAGAAAGCAGTGCGGTGTTCATCTTTAGCTGCACAGTGACAAGAAACAGAGAAAATCAGACAATATAATTCACTTATCAACAACAGAAAATTAAGAAACATTAAAAAAAAAAATTTATATATAGGAAATAGAGCATCTGTCTTTAGTAAGTCACTTTGTAATTATTAAAATTTCAGAATCATTACCTTTAATGGTTGATGACCAAGCTGAAAAAAAAAGAAATAAATAAAAAAGTTAAATACAATTATATAGAGGCAAACAAAGCATTTCTATTCCAAATATCTAGGTGTTTTCTTATCTTATAAAGACTACAATAAGGAGAAATACACTAAATTAAAGGGTTAGTTCACCCAAAAATGAAAATTCTGTCATTAATTATTCACCTTCGTGTTGTTCCAAACACGTACGACCTTCGTTCATCTTCACAACACAAATTAATTAGATTAGATATTTTTTGATGAAATCCATGAGCTTTCTGGCCTAGATAGACTGGAACCACTTTCAAGACCCAGAAAAGTAGTACAGACATTGTTAAAACAGTCAGTGTGACTACAGTGGTTCAACTGTGTTTACTACGTAAACAGCGTAGGAGAATGACAGGGAAGAGAAGAAATTGTTGAATAAAGTCCTTATTTTTGTTTCATTTTTGCACACAAAAAGTATTCTCGTCGCTTCATAACATTAAGGTTGTACCGCTGTAGTCACGTGGACTAGTTTAAGGATGTCTTTACTAACTTTTTGGGCCTTGAAAGTGGTAATAACGTTGCAGTCTATCGGAGGTCAGACAGCTCCCAGATTTCATCAAAAATATCTTAATTTGTGTTCCAAAGATAAACGAAGGACTTACGGGTTTGAAACAACATTAGGGTGAGTAATTAATGACAGAATTTTCATTTTTGGGTGAACTAACCCTTTAAGTAAAATAACAGAAATCTCTGATTGACTGTTGTATTGGAATTATCCACCTCTTGGATTCATTGTGATTAACAATATGCTGTAAGTGCAAAAAGTACCTTTTTTTTCACTCTTAGATTTTGTTTTAATGAATGCGGGTGTGTAATAATTGCTCATATCAAACTGCAAATATCAGAGTTAAAAGAAAACTATAACAGTACATCCTATTAAATGATCTAAACTGTCCAGAATGCCACTGGCAATATGATAGCGTATATTTGCTCAGGTGATCAAATTTCATTTAGATCAAATTTAGCTTATCTATATAACTGCTGCAAAATAGCAACAAATTTGCCCTTATATGCTCTCACCAACTGAATCCCTTTGGACTCAAATCAGCAGTTATGAAGGATAATAACAAGGAGACAACTCTCTCTCTCTTTGTATATATATATATATATATCTTACATATTTCTTAAATCCCTGACTGAAAAACTACTGTAAAGCAATTCACTCTTAACTCAAAAGACAAACACAAAAGAAAATGCAAACATGTCGTGCTTTTAAAAACCAATGGCCTGAATATACAGGCTCTAAATATATATGCCTTTTTGCTGACAATAAAAATTCCCCTAGAGTTAATAGTGAATGAGTCCTATCTGGGAAAAGAGTTTCCCTTCACTGCAGCACGAACAATATAAAAAGGACTATTAGGAATGCTGCCATCTCAAACTGCCAACTGTGCACTTTCAGTCCAACATCGTATGATAAATTATGCTGCAAATATTACCCTTGCGAAATAAAGCAATTTAGAAAACAATGCAAATGAAAAGCTAAGTCTTGTAATTGTTGTACCAACATTTATTTTTATACTTCCTCCAGAAATATGTATCAATCAGTTACCTGAGCACAGGAGGGTGCTAATGACTGCCACGCTCGTGATGCTCATTTCGGCTGGATATCTGTGTAAATAAATGCAACTGTGAACAGTGAAATAACATAAACAAGCAAAAGTTCTATGTGAAGAAATAATAATGTATGATACCTAATATGGCAAATATATCATTTGAGCTATGCATTTAAAATGAAAGCAAAATTTTCAGATTAAATTCAAAAAAAGGATTTCATAAATTCATTATGCTAAATATAAGACGACAGTGAAGAGAGTTAAAAGAGATTCTTGTCATAGTCAAATAGCACTAGTTATCTAACCGACTCCTGAATCATTAATGCAAACCGAATCCAGCCTTGTACATCAAAAGAGACCACTATTGCTTTTAGGTCAAACTGTACAGCAGCGTGACAGTTTGATCAGTGTCTCTTTAAGACACTGTAGATCTGATTAAGGGAGGTGATTGGTTGGCTGTCTCTCAAACAGTAGCTTTGTAATGGACACTGACCATAATGCCATCACATCCAATTTCTGGCAGGACTACTTGCCCAGATTGAAGACAGCTAGTGGCACTTCTTTTTCCAAAACACCAGATATTCAGAGCTCAAATTTCTCTCTCTATCTCTCCCCTATGAGGTTTAAAGTGTTAGATCACCCAAAAAATGAAAATTCTGTCATTAATTACTCACCCTCATGTCATTCCAAACCCGTAAGACCTTCATTCCTCTTTGGAACACAAATATTTATCATAAAATCCGATGGCTCAGTGAGGCCTCCATTGCCAGCAAGACAATTAACATTTGCAATGCCCAGAAAGACATATTTAAAACAGTTCATGTGACTACAGTGGTTCAACCTTAACGTTATGAAGCGACGAGAATACTTTTTGTGCTCAAATACAAAATAACGACTTAATATCTAGGGGCGATTTCAAAACACTGCTTATGAAGCTTCGAAGCTTTGCGAATCTTATGTTTCGAATCAGTGATTCGGAGCATGTATCAAACTGCCATGGTCACATGATTTCAGTAAACAAGGCTTCATTACATCATAAGTGTTTCGAATTTCAATCGTTCACCACTGCGGGGCGTGACTTTGGCAGTTTGATATGCACTCCAAACCACTGATCCGAAAAAAAAGATTCGTAAAGCTTCGAAGCTTCATGAAGCAGTGTTTTGAAATCGACCATCACTAGATATTGTTGAATAAAGTCATTATTTTGTTTTTTTGGCGCACAAAAAGTATTCTCGTCACTTCTGTAGTCACATGAAATACATCTTTAGTAGCTTTCTGGGCACTGAACGTGTTGGCAATAGAGACCTCACTAAGCCATCGGATTTTATGAAACACAATACCTTAATTTGTGTTCCGAAGATAAACAAAGGTCTTACGGGTGTGGATGACATGAAGATGAGTAATTAATGACAGAATTTTCATTTTTGGGTGAACTAACCCTTTAAGGTTTACCTTTTATAGACATCATTCTTTACCAATAGGTTGAGCATAGAGGTCATTATTTTGAGTAATAGCTAAAAAAAATAATAATTTAAGTCACTATAAAGATTTTTTAGAATTTTTTTAAAGATTTGTGGCAAAATGGTTCAAGGTTGGGAGAGTGAGACCATCTTCTTTGTTCTAGTCCTTTGCCAAAGTACTTTTTGGCCTCGTATTGGATCAGAACTGAGCGCCTCAGCGTGAGCTGCATCTGCTCCACTTCCACTTGATTAACAATCGATTTCATAACACCGCGTATTTAGAATAAATCTGTTTGGTTTTTAAGTGCACTTCACCCGAAAGCATAATCATTCTTAATGTCTTTAATTGGCTTTAATTCACATTTGCTCAAAAAAATAAAAAAAAATAAATAGTGAATGAAATGGAGTGAGGAGCCTCTAATGATTGACAGGCCGTGTTTCAGGCAGCGCGTGCCTTTTAAATCGCTGACTCAGTCAGATGATTCAGAATGGTGACTGTACCAATTAAACGACCTTAATTAAATTATCTTTCATAAAGGATTCCTTCTGTATAAACACAAAAGTCGCTGTCGCGTTGAGAATTACAAGGTTAATAGCTTATATCCGTGTTTTTCATCCGTGAGGGAAGCTTTTTTTTCTCCGTTCTGTAGCCAATTTTAACCACACGAGCCGCTGATGCGACAAGGGCGTGTCGCAATCTTCTGTTGGACCTGTCCCATCAAAGGGAGTCTGAGGACCTCATTTAACCCGAAATATATTTGGATTCATCATATCTGCACACATTACCATTCATTCGTGTTTTCGTTCTCTCATCCACACATATATAGCTTGAACAAAGCAGGATCAGAAATTAAAACACGCACGATAAAACGTGACGGTCTTATTCAGCGAGATAATGACCAGACATTCAAATGCCGTAATGTCTGTCGGTTCTGTTATGTAAACGAACTGGTTCGTCGCGAAACATTGATATTAAAGCTCCAGTGGTGTTCAGCGTGGCGATAATGAAGTCACGAGTGTCCAGCATGTCTCGCGCAGACAGGATTCGATGTCCCATTCAGGAGAAGCCGCATCAATCGACAATGAACTATGAATCAATATTTTCTCGTGTTACGAATACGGCCACTTCACTTACATTGACAGGCTACGCTACAACCAAGGTGCTAAATAATGTAAGAATTTGTTTTAAAAACAAACGAGGAAGATAAGCAGAACAGTTTCATGTCATAAAGCTGCGCATAAATACAACATTCTAACAATAACTGTGCCAAAAAGGTGTTGTGTCTCCACAGTTCTGCATTTAGCCTTTTATAACGAGGCTATTAAAATTTTAAAAGATGTCCCAACGCGAACTGTTTTTTTTTTGCTTGATATTATCAATAGAAACGCCCGAAATCATCTGTTATCTTATATCTGCATCTAAGAATAAAGTTATGAATACAGTAAACCACAAAACTGCATAATTTTACCCTGTTATTTATTTTGCCTGAAAGCATCCTGTAATAAACATTCTTAAATATGATAAAGAAGTGCTGTAATAAACCTACCTTTGTGTATGAAATCCAAATCAGCAAAAGGATTGGCACGCTATATGAAAAGAAAAATGGTTTAAAAGGATGGTTTTGTTCGTCCTCCTATTTTTCAAGCCTTCTTCATCGCCCCCAATCTGCCACAGAAAGACACTACAAATCGGCGGTATCTGGAAGACTTCGGCTGATTTCGTTTTGAGACAATTTAAGATCGGCTTTGCTCGGATGCTGTCGTTAATTTCCGGAAAATCGCTCTCACCAATGCTTTACAAAGAGCAATCACGTTTACACAAAGCTTAAGCGGCAAATCTGTGTAGCTCTTGGCAACATTAAATTTAAATAACTACTGTTAAAATGTTAAGTCTCATTTATCTCAATTCTAATAGCTTAGCATTACTATAATTACTAACAGAGTATTTGCAAAAGAAAAAAGTCTTCCTATGTGTCAATGATGCCTAAATGGTGCCTTATAATCACTGGCTTATACAGATATAATTTGAAGGATGCATTATATTATGTGTGCTATGCGTGTAAAACAAAGAAAGAGGAAATATGAGCTTTTCATTTCCTTTCTCATTTTAAATCCCTGTATATAATCACATCACTCCAAAACAATCCAGTCTTTGTGCTCCTGCTCTACTCACTGCTAAGAGCTGAAGTAGCCTCTGTAATATATGAGCTGTCAGCATCTTACATTAAAGAACTACTCAATGATTTCCTCTTCTGTAGATCTTGAGAGGAATTAGAAGAGAAAAGCAGGTCTAAGATATAGGTCTATCTGTTCTGTGCATTTCCATTTGAATAAGTGCTAATGCACAGCAATAATAATCGATCATTTTACCTGTTTCTAGACAGATAGATAGATGGAACTCATGTCAGCACAACATGTATGCGTCGTGGTGCTCTCATGAATGCATTTTGGAGATTAATAAATGAAGTGGGGAAAAAAATGTTTGCACTTGCATCACTTCATGAAATTGAGTTTAGAGGATTAGTTCAGAATTTTAAATTTCCTGATAATTTACTCACCCCATGTCATCCAAGATGTTCATGTCTTTCTTTTTAGTCGATAAGAAATTAAGGTTTTTGAGGAAAATATTTCAGGATTTTTCTCCATATAGTGGATTTCACTGGGGTTTAATGGGTTGAAGGTCAAAATTGCAGTTTAAACGAATCCCTACGTGATCCCAGATGAAACGATCATTCATTTTCTTAAAAAAATCATAAAATTTATGTACTTTTTAACCACAAATGCTCATCTTGCACTGCCCTGCGATCCACCCTGCATGACCTAATTACATTAGAAAGGTCACGCGACATAGGTAAAAGTACAGATCCTGTGTCTACAAAGCAAACATGCAAAGACTAAGTCAAATGCCCTTTGCAAAAAAAAAAAGAAAGTAAAATGATGTTGGGTGATTTTGAAGTTGGAGGAGAAAATGAGATGGAGTTTTTCGCCCTACTGCAGTACTTCCACCTATGTCAGTCTTGACCTTTAAAACTTGATTACGTAATTGGTGGTGCATCGCAGAGCTAGTGCAAAACGAGCATTTGTGGTTATAGAGTATTTAAATTTTTTATTTTTTTTAGAGAATGACCAATAGTTTCGCTAGATAAGACCCTTATTCCTTGTGTAGAGCCTTTTTAAGCTTCATTGAAACTGTAATTTTGACCTTTAACCCATTGAAACCCAGTGTAGTCCACTATATGGAGAAAAATCCTGGAACGTTTTCCTCAAAAACCTTTATTTCTTTTTGACTAAAGAAAGAAAGACATGAACATCTTGGATGATGAGTAAATTACCAGAAAAATTTTATTCTGAAATTTTGAACTAATCCTTTAAACCACTGGAGTCACATGGATTACTTTAATGATGTCTTTACTAACTTTATGGGGCTTGAAAGTGGTAGTTGCGTATGCTGTCAATGGAGGAACAGAAAGCTCTCAGATTTCATTACAAAAATCTTCATTTGTGTTCTGAAGATAAAAGAAAGGGAGAACGACATGAATAGTCACATGAACTGTTTTAAATACATCTTTAGTAGCTTTCTGGGCATTGAACGTGTTAATTGTCTTGCTGGCAATACATGCCTCACTGAGCCATCGGATTTTATGAAAAAAATATATCTTAATTTGTGTTCTGAAGATGAACAAAGGTCTTACGGGTGTGGAACGACATGAGGGTGAGCAATTAATGACATGAATTTTCATTTTTGGGTGATCTAACCCTTTAATAGAGTGCTGCAGGGATGATGTATTTTTGTAGGCCAAAACATCAAAACAAGTTAGCATTTTAGCACCTCCAGTCCCATCGCAACTGAAATTATAATATATATTTTATTAGAAATACAGTATATTTTTGTAGCATGGATTGGGAGCAATCTGAGCAGAATCAAGAAACTGTGAGTCTGAGAAAGCTCAAAGTTTGGTTAATCTGAGCTGTCAGAAGCTTAGTGATGGTGATGTTGAAGTCATGCGATCGTGGGCTACTGAAGTTAATTTATAGCCTTTGTTTAGATTTTTTACTTCTGAAGATTGTATTTAGGCTTAAAGGTACAATATGTAAAATTTTTGCAGTAAAATATCCAAAAACCACTAGGCTAGTGTTATATATTTTGTCCAGCTGATTACAAACAGTATCTCTAATGTTTTCAACTACTTGTAAATCATGAGAAAATTCCCTTTCTAAACAGTGACACGGGGCAGTGCAGTCGCCTGTCAATGACGCAGTTACCTTTGTTACCGCCTTTACTGACGTAGAAACCACATGACAACAGTGCCGTGGACAAATGAGGAAGTAGAGTCTAGCGTCCAGCAAACCACTAGCTTGCTTCAAGCAGTTCCTTATTTACTTCTTGCACGTTTTATGGTGGATTGTGTTACTTATTTATGGAACATAATTACTGTTTACCATCTGCCGCTGGTTCTGTCGACAAGGACAGCTCCCGTAAACTCATGACCGGAAAAGCGGAAGCGGCGCCTAACTGTGTCATAATAAAAGTCCCGCTGCTCGTGAGGCGTGTGTTGATCAATCGCTCCAGCTCCTCGTTCAGCTCCCGCAACACTCTGTCCTGCTCTGCTTCATACTACAGTAACGTTAATAATCGCATCCACGAACATGAGTTCTTCCAGACTCCAATCCCTATTCTTTTGCACCGTCCATTGAGATGGAGACCACATTTCCCAAGTTTAAGCTCTAAAACTTGGCGTCATCAAACTACGCCTTTGTTTTGAATAGTATAATAAAAAAAGTGCATTCAAAAGATCTGTAACTACATATGTAGTCATATAATTCACAAAGCTACCAGATTAATACAAACCTGTGATGATGAAAAACGTTTAAATTAGGCCAACATTATGACAGCAACACTGAAACTAAAGGACGATGTACGTGTTTTAAAGCTGAACTTTATGCGTGAGGATCTTCAAAAGCTGGGAGCACAAAGGAAAAACAATGGGAAAGCAGCAGTCGGTGTAGTGGAAGTTTGATGATAGGCCTGTGTATATGCTACTTAGCTATTTTAATAATTCAGTGCTCATATTCCTAGGCCAGGGCTTCTGAGCCCACCCTTTGAGAAGAAGAACTGCTCTAATTAAGGCTGCGTCCGAAAACTGGAAAATGTTGCCTTCTGAGGACACATTTCAAGGTAGTAAGGCAGGCACGTCCGAATCCAATGTTAGCGTCACTTCCTGTCTCATGAGATACCTTCCTCAGATCGATTTTTGAAGGAAGCGTAGATGTATCCTTAGCTGCCTTTGATATCCCACAATCCTGTGCTCTTCATTCTGTGACAGTTGAGCTAGAAAAATAAAGATGGCGTCCGAAAGTTGCGTTTGCTGCTCATTTTGTGTATAAATGTACGATTTTGACCAACATATTTCAATTTTGATATTTCTATCGAGAAATTACTACTGTAATAATTCAATATTTGTTTAGTTCTCACCAAAGCTCGCGCTATATTGCTGTAGATCATAAAACTCTTACGCTGCCTCAGAAGTCTGTCCGAAATCAATTTCGTGAGGTGCCTTCATGCACAAACGCTGACTTACAAGTCGAGGCAGCAAGACACCTAGGTTTTCGGACGCAGCCCATATCTCACCGTGAGATGGCGCCAGTGCGCCTGTGTGTTCCGGGCGGGGCGCCATCACTATCACCATCATATTCGCTGCTACTAGTTACAGCCTGCTGGATTACTGCGTCTTTGTCTCACACCATTTAGAAAAGAACCAAATATCGTGCTATTATCAACTCGATTCATATTTACTAATCATTCACCCAACGGTAAGAGTTTTTCCTGATAATTATTTTCCTGTTTCTATGCGGTCTGTTCCCAGTGCTTTACGCTGTCGTGACGTGCTGGATGTAAACACTGGATTAATAATTCCCTTCGCTTCCCATTACAATATTGCGAATTTTAGGCGCAGTTATTCCTTTTCCCTTTCATTCAAACAGGAAAATACAGTTTGCAGTTGCTGTAGTAGGTTAAAATATAATGCAACATTCATTTTGGTTTTAGTACAGTTATTATAGGCTACTAATGTTATTAGGACACCTCCTAGTTACCGTACTCAGGATCATATTTAATATTTAAAAATATGACATAAACAAAAAAAGAACTCAAATAAAATACAAAATAAAGCACAAAATGAGTATATGTGTATATATACACAGATAGATAGATTGTAATAAATACTACTGTATGCTTTTTCCTGTAGAAATGTTCAGTAAACGTTAATTTAATAAGCCTCCAAGCCCACCATTTCCGAGAAGCAAATCTCATCAGTGAATCGATAGCATACTACTTAAAGCAAGACTGGGTTTATGCAGATTGCACGATTTTGTGCATTATTGTACACGCTATAGATACATATTTGAATCGAATTGGAGTTTAATAGTGTTGTTTTTAAGTGTTTGTGGTTTAATGCTGGTCTATTTTGACACATATTTAAATAAGTTGTTTTTCTTTTGGCGTGTTATGCATGTTATGTAGGCTACTTAAAAAATATATTTTTGTTAATCTTTGAAACATATGGGACCAAATGATCTCACACATATACTGTTTCCTATGATAAAGTACAATGGGCCTTCTGTGGGTAAAAAGACTCTTGGATTTATTTTTGTTTTTCTACAGAACACTACATGACAGAAAAAACACTACAGCATTTAATTAAACACCTGTATAATTGCAGTATGCAGCTATTTGTTTTGCATAAGTACATATGACAGTGTCATATTGAATGTTGCAATCACAATACAGATTTATTAAAAAAAAAAATACACCTTTACTAAAATTTAAATTACTACAAGTAGAATAATACAGTTTTTATTATAAAATATGTAAGATATTAGGAAATTAATCCAATTTTTCCTTCGCATATCATTTTCAAGTGATTTAACTGCATTCTATTGCTTTCCTTTCCCATAGTTTGGAAATGTTTTACACTTGCGGTCCCAATGAGGCAATGGTGGTGTCAGGTAAGATTAAACATCACAGGAATGTGTTTATACAGAGATATATTTTCAGTAGAAATTATAAAAACATGTTCTCATGTGTGATTTGACTCCTCAGGTTTCTGCCGCTCTCCACCGCTCATGATATCTGGTGGCAGAGTGTTTGTTATCCCGTGCATTCAGCAGATTCAAAGGTATTTTTCACTCTGTGTGTTTGTGTATGTTTATGTATATGTGGTTTGCATAAACAAATCTTAGCTTTTTCTCTCTCTTCCACAGGATCTCTCTGAACACTCTGACGCTAAATGTAAAGAGTGATAAAGTCTACACACGTCATGGAGTGCCAATCTCTGTCACTGGGATTGCACAGGTTAATACACACTCTCTAATGAGCTATAAAAACATTTCATAGGTTTTTGGAAATCAGAACCTGTTTTTGTCATTTAATTTTGTCATAGATTATTGTTACACTTTGTCTTTTATAAAATACTTCATCCTTAGTTTCCGTAGAAAGTCATTCTTGCTGATTGTTGTGTGGCTAAACTGACCCTTCTCTCTCCTACAGATGAAGATTCAAGGGCAGAATAAGCAGATGTTGGCTGCAGCGTGTCAGATGTTCATGGGAAAGTCGGAGGGTGAGATTGCTCACATTGCCTTGGAAACACTGGAGGGCCACCAGAGAGCCATCATTGCTCACCTGACTGTGGAGGTAAATAGATAAAGTGCACAAATAGTGCTCACCTTGCAAATGTATGGCACTCTGCAACATTACAAACAGTAAAACTACATATAAGGCCAGATTTACTCACAGCTTGCGTCAGCACAAACACTCATTTGGCGTTAAAAACACAACTGTGAGGATTTACTAAAGAAACGCAATGAGAAGTTAGCAATGAAAAGGTGTTGACACAGATATGTTGCTTATGTATTTGTAGGATTTTCCGTTTCAGACACATAATTTATGGGAGGAGAGTAAGGATACGGCCCTGGTCTTAACCCATTTTGTGCTTGACATGGTTGTGATAGTTGCTGTAGGAGAAGGAAACACAAAGAACAGAGAGTGTGTGATAGAAGGGGAAGAATTTTAGGGGTTCAAGCATGTAGTGCTGAAGCATTATTGTAATTGTTAAAATTGCCAAGGATTAGCATTCTACCCTAAAAGTGATCAGGCAGACCAAACCGTAAGTCGTAGAAACTTGAAACTTTGAGGGCTGGTAGTACTCACACCATCAAATGTGGGCCGTATCTCGTACACCATTAGGCGTAGACTCAAGTGTCATCGTTGGTATCATGGATTCACTGTCTGTGTTATATGTTCAGGTATATTTTGGATTTTTTGAAAACCCTACTTCTGCAAACTAGTCCTAGATTTTTGGCCCGATCGGAACCAAACCAGTCCAGCAAGATAGAGTCTGATTGTCAATAATTATCAAAAAAAATTTGATTTACGGTCCCTAAGGGCCGCCATAATGTTTGAAAGGTGCGGAACCACTTTTACTAAAATGGCTATAACTTGTAAACGGAATGAGATATTTTCACCAAACTGAATGAGGTTTGAGCAGCTATTAGACAAGGTTAATCCCGTTGAACTCTGTTGGTAACGACGGAATTTGCGACCATAGTTCGCTTTGGGAAACGCACCCCAGAGTGAAACTTGCTGGGCCGGTTTGACTCACACCTCTAGAGGCCTGTGAGAAATTAGAAAGAAATCGCCCACCGGGGGCGCATTCACATTTTTTATGTGTATAAAGGATTGTGTATCGCGCTATTTTTTACACACGCCCATGACATTCATACCACATGGTAGAACTCTTCATTCTGAGCAACTTTGCCTCTAGGACTGCCGCTATCCATCGAATCATTCGTTAAATATTGGAGATTTCAAAAAGCAACTTTGGCGAACTAGTCCTGGGTTTTGGCTCTACCTCAGTAACCATTAAAAAGCTTAAAGGTGCCATCGAACATTTTTTTACAAGATGTAATATAAGTCTAAGGTGTCCCCTGAATGTGTCTGAAGTTTCAGCTCAAAATACCCCATAGTTTTTTTTTTTTTATTGTTTTTTTAACTGCCTATTTTGGGGCATAATTAGACATGCACGATTCAGGCTGCGGCCCCTTTAATTGCTTGCGCTCTCCGCCCCCCCCCAGAGCTCTCGACTCTATATACATTGCATAAACAAAGTTCACAAAGCTAATATAACCCTCAAAATCTTTACAAAGTGTTCGTCATGCATGCTGGATGCATACATCGGATTATGTGAGTATTGTATTTATTTGGATGTTTACATTTGATTCTGAATGAATTTGAGGCTGTGCTCCATGGCTAACGGCTAATGCTACACTGTTGGAGAGATTTATAAAGAATGAAGTTGTGTTTATGAATTATACAGACTGCAAGTGTTTAATAATGAAAATAACGACGTCTCTTGTCTCCGTGAATACAGTAATAAACGATGGTAACTTTAACCACATTTAACAGTACATTAGCAACATGCTAACAAAACATTTAGAAAGACAGTTAACAAATATCACTAAAAATATCATGTTATCATGGATCATGTCAGTTATTATCGCTCCATCTGCCATTTTTCGCTATTGTCCTTGCTTGCTTACCTGCATAAAGTCTGATGATTCAGCTGTGCAGATCCAGACGTTAATACTGGCTGCCCTTGTCTAATGCCTTGAACATGGGCTGGCATATGCAAATATTGGGGGCGTACACCCCGACTGTTACGTAACAGTTGGTGTTATGTTGAGATTCGCCTGTTCTTCGGAGGTCTTTTAAACAAATGAGATTTACACAAGAAGGAGGAAACAATGGTGTTTGAGACTCACTGTATGTCATTTCCTTGTACTGAACTCTTGTTATTTAACTATGCCAAGGTAAATTAAATTTTTAATTCTAGGGCACCTTTAATAAACCATAAATGTCCTATGGTAAATTGCCTGTATTAGCTGTAATTGGTATTTTCCATTTATGATTGAGATGGTTACAGCCTTGCTAATTAAAACATACCTTTTTACGCACGTGCTTAAGGGACTTAAATCACTTGAACCCCTACTTGTGTTCATTTTTTTGGAATGCCAGAGGAAGACGTTATCCGAACATATCGTTTGCCAAAGCCATGTTATTTTTAATGTGCTGCATCTATGTTGTCAGTAGATCACCCCCACCTCATTACCATTTTTTTATTTGTGACCCTATGCTAATTTGCACTGCTCTTGGCAGATTGTATTGGATTACTGTCTTTTTCTTTAATTTGCACATTGTCAGTCACCTGTTTTGTTAATCTGGCCTCTAATATTTAAAATCTGCACTTTCAGTCCTCATCTTAGTGAAACCTTGACTTCGTTTAGCATGATGACTTTAATGTTTCTTTACAAGTAATGAATGAAGTAAGTAGGTTGTGTGTTTGTTCTTTAGGAGATCTACAAAGACCGCAAGAAGTTCTCCGAGCAGGTGTTCAAGGTGGCTTCATCTGACCTTGTCAACATGGGCATCAGTGTGGTCAGCTACACACTCAAAGATGTTCATGATGACCAGGTCTGTTAGTCTGCTGTTGTGTTTATCAAACTCAATATTTAAAATGCTCTTAAACTGTAAGAATGGCTCCGTGTGAGTGCTGAATCAAGTCTTTTTCATTCAGGATTACCTGCACTCTTTAGGAAAGGCCCGTACGGCACAAGTGCAGAAGGATGCACGTATCGGGGAAGCCATGAACAAAAGAGATGCAGTAATCAGGGTGAGCCTTTCCTGAACTTTATTCCAAATACAGCCTAATTTCTAAATGCGTATTTAGTATCACTGAGTATTTATGTTAAAATATTCTCATTTGCACTCTGTAGGAGGCCCATGCCATGCAGGAGAAGATATCTGCCCAGTACATGAACGAGATCGAGATGGCTAAGGCTCAGAGAGACTACGAGCTAAAGAAGGCTGTTTACGACATTGAGGTCTTCACCAAAAAAGCTGAGTCTGAAATGGCCTATCAGCTCCAGGTAAAACTACAACCAAACCTTTTGGTAACCATCAATGATGTGAAAGAATTTCTTGTATTTCAGTGTATCTTTGAGGTTCTTGTTAACTCTTTCCCCACCATTGATAAGATTTACCATCATTTATGACACAACGCTTCCCCTTTCCGGCAATCCGTGTTTTCACTATTAGACAGTAGGGGGCGCTGTTACATCTCCAGATCCAATAACAAGATCTGCATAAACCCGAAGGAGCAGATAGAAGTTGTTTACAGACAAGTAAGCTGATGTGATCACCAATCATTCAACAGCATAACAATCAAAACTGCTTAACGTTACAGGTGAAAATGTCGAATCCACAAAGAGGTATACAGCTGTGCAAGCTTTTGGGGTGCTGATGGACTCGATCTACTTGATCTACATTTTGTCTTTGACAAAAGAGCAATTTTCTTAGCTTTTTTGTTCGAAATGTTGTTTTATGAAACTTAATCACATTCACGTGTTGATAAAAAAGAGCGAATGAAGCTAGACTAAAATGTTTTTTTGTTGTTTAAAAGCAGAAGCTCTGTTCTTTCTTTTGATGTATTGACTGTTTACATATTCATACAAGACATATTCTGGGGGCCATGAAAGTTTTGTGAGTATGATAAAAATACTGATGCTGGCAGGGAAAGTGTTAATAGAGTAGTTATCTATTTTTGAAACATAACTAGGTCGCATGATTGTTTGGTGCGAAAAATGTAATTTACTCATCCTGCTGTGTAATTGTTGCATTAGGTGGCGAAGACGAAGCAACGGATCGAGGAGGAGAAGATGCAGGTGCTAGTGGTGGAGCGCTCGCAACAAATCACACTGCAGGAACAGGAGATCACACGCAAGGAGAAGGAGCTGGAGGCCAAAGTCAAAAAACCAGCCGATGCCGAGCGATACCGGCTGGAGAAACTCGCAGAAGCCGAGCGGTGAGATGAATGTGCCTTCAAATTCAGCTACCGGCTTGTTTTAAAATGGCATATAATGTTTAATTTCCACAAACATTTATGAGTTACTGTTTTAAAACTAAAGTGTATAATTTCTGCACTAGTGTCATAATATGAAATTGCAAAAAAAGGTTGGTATTTTAGGATTAAATTGCCCCTACTATGCTTTTTCAGATATTATCTTGCATGTAGTGTGTAATATAGCTGTTTTCAATAATCAAAGTGCACGTCAAATGAAGTTATTGTCTACTAAAAAAACTGCCTGAAACGAGTCGTCAGCTATTCTAGTCTCACTTCTTTCAAAATCTCTCTGACATCTTCTGGCCTTTTTGCTCTCCACCAGTCTTCAACTAATCATGGAGGCAGAAGCTGAGGCCGAATCCATCAGAGTAAGTGATCGGCCATCTCTAATGAGACCTATTTTAAAACAAAACTGTTCGTGTTATACGTTATCTTTGTCTCTAAACTTCACAAAGTAGATATTATGTTTGTTTGTGAATTAATATATGAGTTAAATGTTATCTCACACACTTACTCTGATCAGGTGAGAGGAGAGGCCGAAGCGTACGCTGTGGAGGCTAAAGGTCGGGCCGAGGCTGAGCAGATGGCGAAGAAGGCTGAGGCCTTCCAGCAGTACAAAGAAGGTGCTATGGTGGACATGCTGCTGGAGAAACTGCCACTGGTGAGATGGTGTTTTTGAGTGATTTTTTTGTTTTTAGTGTGTAGGCAATATAGAAAAATATTGCATTTTACTGCAAAAAAGGGAATCATCCTGGGTTACACTTTATTTTGATGGTCTACTTTAGACATTCTACCAACTAGAAGTAACTTTGAATCCACATTTTGCAAAGTTAACTCTCATTAGAATAAATCGTACACATGATTTACTATTTCGTTCCTTTGATTTGCTAAATCGTACACATGATTTACTATTTCTTTCCTGTGATTTGCTAAATCGTGCACACAATTTACTATTTCGTTCCTTTGATTTGCTAAATCGTGAGCATGATTTACTATTTAGTTTCCTTGATTTGCTAAATCGTGCACACGATTTACTATTTCTTTCCTTTGATTTGCTAAATCGTGCACACAATTTACTATTTAGTTTCCTTGATTTGCTAAATCGTGCACACAATTTACTATTTCTTTCCTTTGATTTGCTAAATCGCGCACACGATTTACTATTTCTTTCCTTTGATTTGCTAAATCGTGAGCACGATTTACTATTTTGTTTCCTTGATTTGCTAAATCATGCGCACGATTTACTATTTCTTTCCTTTGATTTGCTAAATCATGCGCACGATTTACTATTTTGTTTCCTTGATTTGCTAAATCATGCGCACGATTTACTATTTCTTTCCTTTGATTTGCTAAATCATGCGCACGATTTACTATTTCTTTCCTTTGATTTGCTAAATCGCGCACACGATTTACTATTTCTTTCCTTTGATTTGCTAAATCGCGCACACGATTTACTATTTCGTTTCCTTGATTTGCTAAATCATGCGCACGATTTACTATTTCTTTCCTTTGACTTGCTAAATCATGCACACAATTTACTATTTCTTTCCTTGATTTGCTAAATCGTGCACACAATTTACTATTTCTTTCCTTGATTTGCTAAATCGTGAGCACGATTTACTATTTCTTTCCTTTGATTTGCTAAATCGCGCACACGATTTACTATTTTGTTTCCTTGATTTGCTAAATCATGCGCACGATTTACTATTTCTTTCCTTTGACTTGCTAAATCATGCACACAATTTACTATTTCTTTCTTTGATTTGCTAAATCGTGAGCACGATTTACTATTTCTTTCCTTTGATTTGCTAAATCGCACACGATTTACTATTTCGTTTCCTTGATTTGCTAAATCATGCGCACGATTTACTATTTCTTTCCTTTGACTTGCTAAATCATGCACACAATTTACTATTTCTTTCCTTGATTTGCTAAATCGTGCACACGATTTACTATTTCTTTCCTTTGATTTGCTAAATCGTGAGCACGATTTACTATTTCGTTTCCTTGATTTGCTAAATCATGCGCACGATTTACTATTTCTTTCCTTTGATTTGCTAAATCGCGCACACGATTTACTATTTCGTTTCCTTGATTTGCTAAATCATGCGCACGATTTACTATTTCTTTCCTTTGATTTGCTAAATCGCGCACACGATTTACTATTTCGTTTCCTTGATTTGCTAAATCATGCGCACGATTTACTATTTCTTTCCTTTGATTTGCTAAATCGTGTACACAATTTACTTTTTCGTTTCCTTGATTTGCTAAATCGTGAGCACGATTTAGTTTCCTCAATTTGCTAAATCTTGCGCATGATTTACTATTTTGTTTCCTTGATTTATAAATTTTGCAAACCATTTACTAATTTGTTCCCTCGATTTATAAATCTTGTGCATGATTTAGCAAATTGAGGGAACGAATTAGTAAATCGTGCAAACAATTTAGCTTCTATTTTTTTGCCTGCATGTCATGTGCAGGGCTCCGTATTAGTAGACTGTTAGTAGACTGTAAGGTAAGGGTTAGATGTTCGGTTCGGGTTAATAGCATAAGTTATAGTTGCAAACATATATTAACATAGATATTTCATCAATGGCGGTTTCTATGTGCCGTTATACATAAGCCATCCTCCATATTGGAACGGTCAAAGCCGGTCTGTGAACACTCGAGAGCAAGTGGACTGTGCGTCTGCAACCGTAGTAAGACACATATATGAATATCTATATCTGCAATACACTTTAGCAGATGATTTTGCCAAATTAACACAATACAACAAGACACAGGCGTCAGCTACCATGACATTAAAAAGATACCAATTTTACAACCCAGTAATATTGAGTTAATACATATAAAAACACAAACTAACACATTCTCACTTGTGAAAGGTTATCCCATTTCTTTGGGAATTTAAATCTAGTGGTTTTTACAACCAGAAGCTGCACAATGTTGTGGCATCATTAATTCCTACTCTGGCGACACGTTAACCGTTCCTAGATGGCAGGCGCATCGCGTCTGAAGTGGTCGATTATGGAATATACCTATACATATCTATGGTTTCAAAGTTAGTTAAAGCTAGTACAAATTTCTAAAGTGGACCATCAAAATAAAGTGTTAGCTCATCCTGCAAAGACTACAAATCCACATAGAGCAGAAAGCAGCCTGATGCAGTTTGAGTTGACATCAATGGTATTGATGGTAAATTGTGTTTTTTCTATCGATTAGGTGGCAGAGGAAATCAGTAAGCCTCTGTCAGCTGCCAATAAAGTCACCATGGTTTCCAGCGGAGGTTCAGAGATTGGCGCAGCCAAGCTGACAGGTGAAGTGCTTGACATCATGACCAAACTGCCTGAAACCATCGAGAAACTGACCGGCATCAGTATTTCCCAGGTGAAAACAGTATGTCAAATAATATAAATACAAAAGTTTTCATGTTTTCATGCCAATGATCATGACTATTTATTTTATCATGTCGTTTATGCATATTCTTACATGTATAATTGACAGAATTTCTCTTCCTCCTTTAGGTGGCCCGAACCGGTTGAACCCATTCTCCAACGTGACATTGCTGTATGCATGCTTTATGGATCTTTCCTTTTGTAATTTTCTCTTACCCTCACTTTTCCATCACTCTCTCCTCTTTCTGTAACACTATATTGCTCCTTTTATCTTTCTTGTCTTCCACACTGCATCTCTTTTGTCTTCTCTTTCCCATCTCAACTTCTGTCTTGCCTTGCTGCCAAAACCCAAAGTGCATTTTAATCTAAAACTCCAGGGAAGAATGCTGTTCTTTATATTTTTAATGCAATCATCATAAGAACACAGTGAAGTCCAAGGATCTGTTGAAAGCCATTAGACACTGCAGCTTCTGACATTTTGAAATGTCACATTCACCTTTCGTTTTTTTTCGTATAGAGCACGCTGGTATGTGCACTGAGAGCATTTGGTTATACTTGAGCTTTCCATTAGTTAGTCAAACATGAAGGGAAACATATTTATAATGACTGATGCTGTTGTGTCATGTGTTTTTGTGGGTTGAATAGGACATACTTTCACTTTACCTCAGCAATGTGTTTTAGCTATATCTGACATAATGTAGGAATTATAGCAGTTATCTGCTTCAAATGGTACTGTGCTGCGAAATCTGAACATACTGCCAATAATGTCAGATCATCATTACCTGTGTTTCAGTGTTTATTCAAATGAACAAATGTCTTTATATGTAATGCAGAAGTGTAGGTCAGTAAATATTCTATTAGTAACTTATTTATTTCACAATTATAATTTGAAGGGTTTTTGTATAGTCTGAAGTGTTTTCATTGCTTGAATCAAGGGTATGATTATAGATATAATCTATATTTGTGCTGTTTTGTCCTGAAGCAGACCATGTTGTGTTCATTAAAGGAGTTTGAGACTGAATTCTTATCAAAATAGTTTCAATACCCCTTTTAAGTTGTGTTTCATAAAAGGATTTTAGGACGTTTAGTAAAAAACGAAACTAAAATATGTTTTGTTTGTAATTATACAGTATTTAAAATTGGTTATACTATGTAGTCTTTACATCATAAACTGTTGTGATGAATGTTCATTTTTAAATGTCAGTACAGTATGTTGACACTAGATTCATAAGCACTCATAATTGATGAACTGTAGTGACATAATTTGTCATTAATAATTACTAACATTATGGCATTGATGTGTAAACACTGTTAGATGTATGTAATGAAGACTAACCACACATCATGACACTTTTGTATGTTTCTACTATCTTTGTGTTTAACAGTTTATGACTAATATTTTTGAAGTAGAACGCATTCCTTGAAGGCTAAATATGTTTGGGTAGATTTAATATGCAGGGCATTGGGTAGACCTGCTGTTATGCTGTGTAGGCTAGAGGTGCTGTTAGTGTGCTGAAAGAAAAGTTGTATTTGTCAATAGATGATTTTTCTATTCTATACAAAGTATCTATACAATTATGTAAACAAATCACCAGTTTCATCTGTTTCAGCATGCATGCAAAGACTAAAAAACCAAAACCATTGTATTGTCTATTTGTGCTTATGATGCCTTAAATTAACCTGCCTACTAAAATAAACATTTAACTAAACTGTTATTTGTTCAGTCTAAATCAACACACGTTCCCTGCAGGAGAATGCCAAACCCTAACATGAACATGGTAAAGTGACTGATGGCCTAAGTTTGCGGCCCAAAGTTTACTGAAACCTTTGCAACCATACTGAATATAGTTTAATGACTTCCTGACCTAGCTGTATTGCTTAACACTGACTGCATGGACAACAAGGGAACCAAATGTACAGATTCTCATCATATCTAACACTTGTAATGCTGATAATATACTATAAATAGTACATTTTCAGTAATATAAAGTTTATTAGATGTATTATATAAATGGTTCCAAACAAAGTCAAAGCAGAAACAACTGTGGAGTTTCTGAGCAACATGTAGTTGTTGTTCATTCGTTTCTGAGAGTATTTGAACAAATCAGCTGAGTGAATAATTCAATCACTCAGTACTTTGTTTTCTGAATGAATCAGATCCTCTAATGCACAGACTGACCACCTGTCTGGAACATGACAAAAACTGACTTTAAAAATGTCTTTAAGATCATTTTAATGGAAACCTAACAAAAACACAAGCAACTAAGATATATCTCTTAGCTACGGAAGAGGATTAGGGCCAAGCAATAATAAAAAAAATAGAACCATCTCGAGATTAAAGTTGTTAAATTATGAGAAAAAACTCATTAAATTTCGAGAATAAACTCGTTAAATTTCGAGAAAAAAGTCGAGATAAAATGTTGAGAATAAATTAGTTAAATTTCGAGAAAAAAGTCGAGATAAAATGTTGAGAATAAACTCATTAAATTACAAGAAAAAACTTGTCAAATTTCGAGAAAAAGGTCGAGATAAAATGTTGAGAATAAACTCATTAAATTACGAGAATAAACTCGTTAAATTTCAAGAAAAAAGTCGAGATAAAATGTTGAGAATAAATTCGTTAAATTTCGAGAAAAAAGTCGAGATAAAATGTTGAGAATAAACTTGTTAAATTACGAGAAAAAAGTCGAGATAAAATGTTGAGAATAAAATCATTAAATTACAAGAAAAACGTAGTTAAATTACGAGAACAAATTCGTTAAATTATGAGAAAAATGTCAATAAATTTTGAGAAAAAAGTCGAGATAAAATGTTGAGAATAAAGTCATTAAATGAAAAAAAAGTCATTAAATTACGAGAACAAATTCGTTAAATTATGAGAAAAATGTCGTTAAATTTCGAGAAAAAGTCGAGATTAAATGTTGAGAATAAAATCATTAAATTACAAGAAAAACGTCGTTAAATTACGAGAACAAATTCGGTAAATTATGAGAAAAATGTCGTTAAATTTTGAGAAAAAAGTCGAGATAAAATGTTGAGAATAAAGTCATTAAATGAGAAAAAAGTCATTAAATTACGAGAACAAATTCGTTAAATTATGAGAAAAATGTCGTTAAATTTCGAGAAAAAAGTCGAGATTAAATGTTGAGAATAAAATCATTAAATTACAAGAAAAACTTCGTTAAATTACGAGAACAAATTCGTTAAATTATGAGAAAAATGTCGTTAAATTTCGAGAAAAAAGTCGAGATTAAATGTTGAGAATAAAATCATTAAATTACAAGAAAAACGTCGTTAAATTACGAGAACAAATTCGGTAAATTATGAGAAAAATGTTAAATTTTGAGAAAAAAGTCGAGATAAAATGTTGAGAATAAAGTCATTAAATGAGAAAAAAGTCATTAAATTACGAGAATAAATTCGTTAAATTATGAGAAAAATGTCGTTAAATTGAGAAAAAAGTCGAGATAAAATGTTGAGAATAAAGTAATTAAATGAGAAAAAAGTCATTAAATTACGAGAACAAATTCGTTAAATTATGAGAAAAATGTCGTTAAATTTCGAGAAAAAAGTCGAGATGTTGAAAATAAACTCAAATTAAATTACGAATTTGTTCTCATAAACGACTTTTTTCTTGAAATTTAACGAGTTTTTTCTCGTAATTTAATGAATTTATTCTCAACATTTTATTTTGACTTTTTTCTCAAAATTTAATGAGTTTTTTCTCGATATTTAACAACTTTAATTTCGAGAAATGTACTATTTATTATTATTATTGCTTGGCCCTATTCCTCTTCCGTACTTAGCATGTATGAACATGTGAGTACATAGTGAACACTAACAACATATATTTGGAGAATACTACAAATGAATACATGTGAATACAAGTGGATGTAAATCAAACAAATAAAGGATAAACATAAATGAGTAACTGACTAGTTGAATGTATGATGGTTTGTATACAACCCCATTTCCAGAAAAGTTGGAACATTGTAAAATGCAATAAAATCAAGAATCTGATATTTGTTCTTTTTCTTGAACCTGATGAAAATACAAAGAAAAGAATGTTTTCACTGACCAAATGAATTGTATTTTGTAAATATAAACAAATTTTGATGGCTAGAACACACTCCAAAAAAGTTGGGACAAAGTTAAACAGTTTTGAAAGAGTCCACGGTTAGCAGGTAAATTGGTAAAAGGTGACGGTCATGGTTGTATATGTAAGGCACAATGTAAGATAGGTTATGGCTCACCACTTTGTGCTATATACTTGGAATGTACAGAAACATGTAGATGCATTTAAATGCCCAAGAGACGTTTCAAAGATGGCCGCCGAGTGAAATAACTTATCTTAAAGTGAAAAATAGAAGTAACATGAAAGTAAAAACACATGTTTCTGCAAAAAAAAAAAAAAAAAAAAAAAAAAAAAAAAAAAGAGTAGCCTTATTGATGTAAAAATGCAAAAAGCTTAATTTTGAGCTTTGTAAATACCCACATAAGTTCTAACCTTTAACGCTGAATGAAATACGTTAAACGTTTTATCTCAGAGAACTGTGCAATTACAACAAATCAGGACTTTTCAGAAGGGAAAAATGAGTATGGAACTATAAAAATATGAACGCAAAAAGACATTTTTCAAGATTTTCCTAAAAAAATTAAAAAATTCAAACAGCAAATTGTATTGGACAATAACATGACTATTCCAAATAAACTCTGTTTATCTTTTTTTATTGTTCATATTAGGAGAAACAGTTACGTCAGATGAATGAGTGTTGATCTATACAGCAAAGTCATCTTAAAGAGTAGTTAATAATAAGTATTAGGAGTGACAGAAGTAACATTAATAATAATATCAAGAACCGTGTTATTTTCCAAAGACATATATGGATACAACGAGGATTATACATGGAGGATCAGCCAATCACCTGGCTGCTTACTGGACACAGATGGCATCATGTAGGTCAGCGATTGGATGGTTTAGCAATATGTTAACATCCCATACTCTGATCTCTAATGTTGCCTTTAATACATTTTTTAAAAATCATATTTCAGCTGGACCAGAAAGACAATCCTTCCCTTTTTGAATGAACACGTCGTCTCTATATATATACACACACACAGAGTAACTCTCAATGGATAATGATGATGATGATAGTAATAATTGCATAAAAAAGAACAGTTAATATAATAATAACTGGTATTAAAGGTTTTAAAAAAACACTACTAAATAGTACCTGGTAACCAAATCGTTGTCTGCACAATATTTTTCCCCCTCCCTTCCTTTCTGAAAAACAAAAAACAAAAACTCTTTGTAAGGAAGGTCAAGAAAATATAAAATGACTAAACTCTTCAGGGTTTAAAAAAAAAAAAATCTGACAACTTTATAGATGTTTTCACACATTCATCTCCTTCTTAATATGTTCTCTTACATGCTCTTTCAAACAACCCTTCACACACTCAAACACATACAAACATACATACACAAGGACAATAGAAAAATACATATGATAAATGGCTAAAATGTAAAATGATGAAAACAGAAACAATGAATAAAAAAGTTCATTTAAGTGCCGTCTCCCATAAACCATTAGCTTCTGTTTTATCCTCTCTCCTTTAGTGCAGTCTTAGCCACCTCTTTCCAACAGGTAGTGAAAACCAGTTACACGTTTTCTTGAAATGTCAATCAGCAGGCCTGCATCGCAGTGTCATAAAAAGCATTAACACTTCATAAGTGCTTACACAGTCATACGGATTCGGAACAACATAAGGGACAGTAAATTGATTTGAATGTTTGGGTGAACTATTACTATTGACCTGTTTAAATGCTACAGGTATGTGTGCTTCTATTAGCAAAAAACTTTAGTAAATGTAAACTAGTTGCAATTCTGTACAATTCATTTATGAGATACTTTTGAGATTTTTGTCCATTTTGTTTACCAGAATTTGTAACATTTATAAATTAGAAAAAGTTGCTTGATAAAAGCATGTGGTAGTCTTTTATAACTGCTACTTCAATAGACTTAATGCGAGAGAATTTTCTTCTCTATTATGATGTATATCATAGTGTTTTTATTCATACTCACACAATCCCTGAAGCAAAATTCATTTTAGTTTTTGTTTTGTTTGTTCAATTAGATTGAGATGGAGAAATATGCTATGTAGAGAGAAAAAAAAAAAAAACAGATCATGGACAAATTTTATCACTATATAAATTTGCTCAATTATCCCTTTTCCACTAACACAGTGCTTTATTCTTTGAAATGGAATCATTTGAAAACGTGTGCAAATTTATGTACTATCGGTTTTGTTCATATAGACCATTACGTCACTGAGCGCTTACACAGATTCACACGGGAGCGTGAATCACAGACATATCTGTTGAACATGTGAACACAATGTCCAATCAGACGGGTTTAAGAATTTGCTCAACAGTGCTCAAAATGCTAGGGGGAAATGCTGGTATCGTCACATTTTTAAAAATTTTCTCACCGACTCGATTATGGCACTGGCAGTGGCATAAAGATGCTGAATCAAGTTACTTGGATGTTAAAATATGTTCTCAAAATTAGGTGTAAGACCATATTTTGTTTATAGGCAGGTTATGTAGTGAGTTATTTGAAATTCCTCAAGGCGCTTTTGCACTGCATGGTACGGTTCGGTACAAATCACTTTTTGGTGCTTTTCCAATGCATGGGATGCCTCCGTACGGAACGGTATGGCTCGCTTAAAGGTGCCGTAGAATGTCTTTTCAAAAGATGTAATATAAGTCTAAGGTGTCCGTAATATAAGTCTGAATGTGTCTGAAGTTTCAGCTCAAAATACCCCCTAGATTTTTTTTAATTCATTTTTTTAACTGCCTATTTTGGGGCATCATTAAATATGCGCCGATTCAGGCTGCGGCCCCTTTAAATTCTGGTGCTCCCCGCCCACGGAGCTCGCTCTTGCCTTAAACAGCATAAACAAAGTTCACACAGCTAATATAACCCTCAAATGGATCTTTACAAAGTGTTCGTCATACAGTATGTCTAATCGCGTAAGTATGGTATTTATTTGGATGTTTACATTTGGTTATGAATGAGTTTGATAGTGCTCTGTGGCTAAAGCTAACATTACACACTGTTGGAGTGATTTATAGAGAATGAAGTTGTTTATGAATTATACAGACTGCAAGTGTTTAAAAATGAAAATAACGACAGTCTTGTCTCTGTGAATACAGTAAGAAACTATGGTAACTTTAACCACATTTAACAGTACATTAGCAACATGCTAACGAAACATTTAGAAAGACAGTTTACAAATATCACTAAAAATATCATGTGATCATGGATCATGTCAGTTATTATTGCTCTATCTGTCATTTTTCGCTATTGTTCTTGCTTGCTTACCTAGTCTGATGATTCAGCTGTGCACAGATCCAGACGTTAATACTGGCTGCCCTTGTCTAATGCCTTGAATATGGGCTGGCATATGCAAATATTGGGGGCGTACATATTAATGATCCCGACTGTTACGTAACAGTCGGTGTTATGTTGAAATTCGTCTGTTCTTCTGAGGTCTTTTAAACAAATGAGATTTATATAAGAAGGAGGAAACAATGGAGTTTGAGACTCGCTGTATGTCATTTCCATGTACTGAACTCTTGTTATTCAACTATGCCAATATAAATTAAATTTTTAATTCTAGGGCACCTTTAAATAGTACCACCTCAGTTGAGGTTCCAAGCGTGCCGCACCGATACTAAGGGGACTTTCACACTGGGCTCGTTTGCCGCGGTCTGAGCCTGGGTGCGATTGTTCTTTCCGTACCAGTAGGTGGCAGTAGCTGAACAGCCAATCAGAATGATCAGATGGCCCGATGGACCGAATCGGCTGAAAAAAAGCAGAAGAGGACCAACTTTAGCTGATGGTGCGGAACACACTGTCGGCTTAGTCGGCCGACGAACAAAAACTGCCCGGCGGCCAACCGTCAGCTTGGTGTGTGGTGTGTTGGTGTTTACATGTGTTATATTAAAGTAAATACATTATAATCGGCGAAAACGTATGCGCAGGTTACTTTACTTCCTGAACAAGTGTGCATCAGAGTTCATGTTGCTTTCATATTCATGCAAACCGCGGAACAGTTCAAGTGCAACCGAAGTCAGACCACCTCCTTCAGGTAGTCTCAGGTTTTGTACCCCGGTGCGCACCCAGGTTCGCATGACAGCTTTCACATTAGCGATTTTTCATCCAAACAGTGCCCCGTTTCGAACTAAACTGCCAGTGTGAAAGCCCTTAAATGTGACAGAGAGAATCATCACTACCAGCATCATTGGATTTTGAAGACGAGACACCAAACCCACTACATTTAAATAGTCATTAACAGCCAGTATTATTTGTTCGCAAATGAATGGGATTTTTACTCCCAGAAGCTGACTGTTGCATTTTATAGTGGCAAAAGGGGTTGAGTATTGTATACTTTAAAAAAGCTGCTAACTGAAAATAGTCAGCTTAAGGCCTTTTTTGTGACACTGCAAAGCAAGTCTAAAGAAAGACAACTCAAAGAGTTCATTTGCTCCTCCTTCATCTCTCCTTTTCTCCTCCATCTGCCATCCTCCCTTCCCTTCGTCCTGACAGTCTGTATTTGGAAATCCTCCTCTGTCCCAAGGCAGTGTTTTTATTTCCTTCCCAACTCATGGTCCATTTCTCCTCACCCCACCTCCTCGCTCTCATTCTCCTCGAGTTCCTCTACGAGTTCATGTGCTCCACTTGGATGGCAGAGGTGGAGACGGTGAGGCAGAGGTCTTTGTGGGCCGTCAGGTCGGCCACGCTGACCGGCTTGTACTGGATCTCTCCAGCCGACACGGTCTTGTACTGATGCAGGTCGAAAGGGCAGGGTATTCCCTCTGTAACAGAGTAACTGGTTGGCGGGGTGGGATTGGGCTGGTTTTGCGCTTGCGCCACTGTTCCTGCCCTGGCTGCAGCAGCCCCGCCGCCCCTGCCTCGCCCGCGACCCCTGCCGCTTCCTGCGCCCGAGGGCTGAGCCGGGTTCTGGCCCTGCTGGGCTTGCTGGGCAGCCACTGCGGCCGCTACCGTCAGAGGGTCTGGGTTGTGTTTTCGCATGTGTTTCATCAGGTACGTCTCCTAGAAAAGTAACAAAAATAGAAAAATGAGTCAACGTCATATCTAACATTTCTGAAAAACTCCTATGTATAATTGTAGGAGACTAAAACTGAAGATTGAGAAGATAGCCGATGAAGGATTCAGGTATTGTGGGTGAGATCTTACAGATGTGTATGCGCGGTTGCAGAGGCCACAGGAGTAGAGTTTCGCGTGTTTCACCGTATGTGTAGACAAGTGAACCTCCAAACTGGTCGCATCTGTGTAACCGCGGTTACAATTGTGACATTTGTATGGCTTGTCCTTGTTGTGCTGTCTTCGATGAGACTGGAAAAAAAGAAAGAAAAAAAACCCAGTCTGAATTAATAAACAACACTTACAAAAGTGTATTCATGAGAAATTGATTTACATCACTTTAGTGTCAGGTAGGGATGGGAATCACAAGGAGTGCAATGCAAATGTAATGCATTTACTGCCCTCTGTTGCCAAAGTAGGAGAATTTCTAACTACACTACGGTTCAAAAGTTTGGGGTCAGTAAGTTTGTTTTTCTTTGAAAGAAATGCATTCTTTTATTGAGCAAAAAATGTATCAAAAGTGACAGTAAAGACTTTTATTATCAAAGTTTAATGTCACAAAAGATTTCTATTTCAAATAAAAGCTATGAATTTTCTATTCATCAAAAAAAATAAAAAATGTATCACAGTTTCCACAAAATATTTTTAGCATTGATAATAATCAGAAATCTTTGTTAAGCACCAAATCAGCATACTAGAATGACTTATGATGGATCATGTGACACTGAAGCCTGGAGTAATGATGCTGAAAATTCAGCTTTGCCATCACACAAACAGAAAAATGCGTATTTACACATCAAATGACCAAACAGTTACTAATCTGAGTGTCAAGTGACAAAATAGTTGATTTATGTTTCAGTAAATGGGTTTTTGATTCACTAAAATAAACAGAAGAGTCAATAATTTTGGAAATGAATTTGCATACGCAAGTCGACTTGCACAGTATGCGTATAGCCGTCTGCCAGAAACTAGTTATTATAGTTATATAAGTTTTAAATATGCACATTTTTCTCACAAAAACCCATCGCTTCACCTTAAAAGGACTTTATTAACCACCTAGAGCCATATGTATTATTTTTATGATGGATGGATGCATTTTTGGGGGCTTCAAAATATCAACTCCCATTTACTACCATTATAAAGCTTTGAAGAACCAAAGCTCATGAAAAATCACGTTGTACAGTATTATTACAAACAAACTTGGTTCACAACCACTAACAAGTTTCTTGAACCACAGGGATCAGGAAATGTGTGAAAGCATCTATAAATCAACTGAAGATGGTTACCTGGAGGTTTGATAGTTGGGTGAAAGCTTTCTCACAGCCGGGATGGACACACTTGTACGGCCGATCACCAGTGTGAATCCTTCAAAAGAACACAGAAGCATTTAATTAGAAGTCTAGGATATAATTTTCAAGATCACATGAAAACATGCGGCAGAATGCCACAGAAGTTTCCAGGAAGTCTACATAATCCTCACAACTACAGCATGACAGATGACAGACAACAGAGGAGGAAGGAAAGAGGAAAAGGATGCAAGGAGCTATATATGGTCCAGTACAGATTCTGTCTCTCCCTGTCTGTTACCTGTTATGCTGCTGTAAGTGACTGAGCTGCCTGAAGGTTTTCTGGCAGTAGGAGCAGGTGTAGGGTTTGGCCCCGCTGTGGATGCGGATGTGCTGGGACAGGTAGCTGGAGTTGGCAAACGATTTGGAGCAGTGAGGACACTTGTGCGGTTTGCCCTCTGTGTGGTTTCTAACAAGGGATGAAGGGAAGGGGATGAAAAGAGAGAAAAAAACAGAGAGAGATTCACCAATAAATCAATAAATGACCCTTATGTGGATCAAATCATGATTGTATCATAACATGTGCTGTAGGTTTCATGCTTTTAGAAATGTGACGGTGCTCTTTGTGGTGTCTGGGTTATGAAACGCAGCACACAAAAACACAAGGCACTTCATCTTATCCTCTCTCTCTCATTCTCTCTCTCAACAGCATCCTTTTCCCCTCCCTAACTATAGGTTTATATGAAACCATCCCAGAGCTTTTAAACCACAGAATGAAGCAGATGAAACAGATTTCATGCAGATAAAGTGAGATGAACTTAAATTAAAGGAATAGTTTACTCAAAAATTTTAATTATCCCATGATTTGCTCACCCTCAAGCCATCCTAAGTGTATATGACTTTCTTATTTCAGACAAACACAATCAGAGTTATATTATAAAATATCCTGGCTCTTCCAAGCTTTATAATGGTAGTGAATGAAGTCAAAAAAAGTGCATCCATCCATCATAAAAGTAATCCATAGTGAGTTATTAAAGGCCTTCTGAAGGGTAGTGATGGGTTTTTGTAAGAAAAGTATCCATATTTAATCTTTATAAACTAAAACATCTAGCTTCTGGCAGACAGCCTACGCAAATCGACTTACGGCGAGAGAGTGAACTCTGACGCAATGCATGACGTACGCGGAAGTGCAGAGGATAGAGCAAAACAAAACACCGGTCACGAATTAGAAGTCTAAAATGAGAATTAAAGAAAAATGTAAGAGGATATCGCTATAAGAAGAAGAGGAGCTTGAGTTTTCTTGCACAGCCCTATATTGAACTGCGAGAGGCATCTAAACTTGCACTACTGCTACATCCTACATCATTTGTTGCATCAGACTTCACTCTTTTGCTGTAACTCAACTTGCGTAGGCCATTGTACCGGAAGCTAGTTTTTTAGTTTATAAAGTTTTTAAATATGGATATTTTTCTTACAAAAACCCATGACTTTGCTCTTCAAAGGCCTTTATTAAACCAACCGTATGGATTACTTTTATGATGGATGGATGCACTTTTTTGGGCTTCAAAATCTCACGCCCCGTTCACTACCATTATAAAGCTTGAAAGAGCCAGGATATTTTTAATATATATGTGTTCGTCTAAAAGAAGTTAGTCATATACACCTAGAATGGCTTGAGGGTGAGTAAATCATGGGATAATTTTTATTCTTGGGTGAACTATCCCTATAAAGACTCATTCTTGTCCAAGTTAATAGCATAAAAATGACATGGTAATGAGAGAAAAAGGACATGACACAAGCCAAATATTGTAGAGAAGAAACACAGAAGCAAACAAAGACAAAATGACATGCTTTTAAGCCTTCAGGCCAGCTAGGCTTCCATTTAAGTAAATTTACAGTCTTTATGGTTCTCGTTAGTTTTTTTAAAACAAAAAGGGCTAAAGTAAAAAATTATTAGGGCTGCCCCCAATAGTTGACAAAATGTTAGTCAATGAGAGGAGGCTTGGTCGATTAAATTTTAATTAGTCATGAAAAAACTCCACAGGAATTGGCGGAATCACGCAGTGAAAGATCATAAATACAGCTTGTCCATGCGGTAATATGTCGGGAAGAATATCTAAAGTGTGGGAATATTCGAGATGTTAAAGAATGACCACAAAAAGGTGATGTGCGACCTCAATCATGACTTATCATTTAAAACGAAATGTTAGCCACTTCACATTGCGGCTCGCTCTAATGTTAACATTGACCTAGATAAATGTACACTTATATTTTCGTGCAGTGTGGAAGATAAATTACTACGCTTGCTGCATGACGTTTAACTTAACTTCAACATCCAATGTTTCCATCCAAAGTTGCGAATTTAACTTATGTGTAAAATTGGAATATCACATAAAACATTTTGCGAATAAAGCACAATTTCCATCCCATGTGTTCAAGAGAATAAAATTGTCACTTTCTGGTAAATTGGCACAAAATATCTGTAATAAAATTGGAAGTTGCTGCAATTGGAAAAGCCACTGTTGCTTTTTTTTCCTTCATCATAAATGACTCCGTGTCTCAAAGTGCATGGACAAAAGCAATTAAAACTTCTGGGAAATAATTATACCAAATCATTCTGATAACAAATTTTGGCTCAGGCGTTTCAGAATGACCAAAACAAAATTTAAGATGCTGTGCAAGGAAACTGATCTGCTGGTTAGTCTAGTTATCTAATCACAGCTTTGCTGAGGCAAACTCACTTGAGTTTAAAACATTTGAAAAAAAAAAAACTTTGTGAAAGTGCATAATGAAGAATACAATGTCAACATAAATGGAAACAGGACACTGACAAACCTAAAGGGTACCAAATGAAGAGAATGAACAAAAGAAAGTTAGTCATTGTAGTGTGAAATAAGACAAGCAGATCAGTGATGAGATTAGCAAAAAAGGTCAAAAAAGACCTGCTTCTGTCTTATAATAGGAATATACTGTTCTGTTTCAATTGAATAGCGTACAACTAGAAGTGTGTGCAAGCTTTAATGTCACAGCATCAGGGTAGGAAAGGGCAGGGAGGTATAAAGAGAAAGAGAGAATGTAAAAAAAGTGAAAAATAAACATGCTCATCCTAATCAAAAGCACAACTAAGCCAACTAAACAATGCCCTGTGGCAAGATGTGTCTCTATCCTTTTAGCAAGTTACACACATGCATACCGTGTATGCTGCTGTAGGTGGCTGAGCTGTCTGAAGGTTTTCTGGCAGTAGGAGCAGGTGTAGGGTTTGGCGCCGCTGTGGATGCGGATGTGCTGCGCCAGATAGCTGGAGTTGGCGAAGGATTTAGAGCAGTGAGGACACTTGTGCGGCTTCGCCTCCGTGTGGGACTTGGCATGAATCTGCATGTCTGATTTGCTGAAGAACGTCACCGCACACATCCGGCACCTACAGAGAAACATCAGCAGTACATTTGCATTAGAAATCCACACAAAAACATCATTTTATAAACACTAAAGTAGTCTGTGATGGAAATGCTTTATTTAATGGCCTCAGAAGGGGTCAAAAGGGTATTTCAACATGGAATGTGTAGACTAAGGATGCTCAGATCAAAACTATGTACATCTACATATATCATATGATCAAAGAATCTAGACTTACCCAAAAAGTTCTTAACACGGTAGAACTAACAGTCATATGATTAGCTTAGATCATTACAAACCAATCACCAGATCAGCATAACCAATCACAGTGAAGAAGATCTGAGTGACATTGATTTTTAGGCTGTAATACTCTCAGTTAGTATTAATGATCCTGTGTTGGACCAGCATACACCTGAGAAGGACAGTGAGAGGGTGCAGATGATATAGGCCTGGTGCTCATGGGTGGTTTGAGGTAGTGATAGTAGCGTCTTGACGGGACACCATCATCATACTTCAGGAGGGGAATTACCTTGAAGTATTGGATTGTATTGTATGTATTCAGGAAGGGAATTACCCTGAAATACTGTAGTTTTATATTGTATTGTATTGTATTATATTGGGGATGGGAATTACCCTGAGGTACTGTAGTATTATATTGCTACTGTAGTATTGTATTGACAACGGAGGCTGCCTGAATTGTCCGTGGTGAAGTCAGATTAGTTTTGTATTAAGTAGGATGCATTCGTATTGATAATTTCCACAACAACACTCTTTTTACATTACATTTATCATCTTTATAGATGATTTCTTACTGAAAATAATGCAAATTTTTGGCAGAAAATGTCATGCAATTAAGCTTATCAGATGAAAGTTCAAATAAAAGCACTAATAGACTGTTGCAGTGAACTGTAAAACAAAATTATGAAAAAAAAACAATTATTAACAGTATTTTACTGTAAAATTACATAAAATGTCCTGTTAGATTTATTAGTTTTTCACCGTATAAAGAAACTTACTGTCAAACAATTAACAGGTTTTCCAGAAGCATTTTACAGTCTTTTACCATTAAAATTAACATTTTTTTACTAGTCTGCTAAAGACACACTAAAATCAATCACGTCAGATAAAAGAGTATTAAATTAAAACCACAAAATAATTTGTTTTCAATTTGTTGGCTATATATTTCAATAATTCCCAATAATTAAAGTTTTAATTAATATTAATAGGTACCTGTAGGACTTGTTTCCATCTTTGCTTTGATGATCATCCTCATCGTTGGAGAGGTCATACGGGTCACTTGTGTTGTGCTGTAAGAGAGCAGTGAGCAGCTTAAAGGTGCAGTATGTAATGTTGACAGCTAGTGGTTGAACTGGGTACTGCAGTCCAAATTCAAAATATAAGAGAGAGTCGTTTTTCCCCGCTCATCTTCCGCTGACTCGATGCTCACGTGGGTTGACAGATTGAGAACACGCAACAGGAATGAGAGTGGTTGACAATGTCAAAGATCAAAGTTGATCAGATAATGTATCTGCGTTTTAACATCTCACCTGTCCCCCAGCGGCCAGGTGCGCAAGAATCAGCGCATCACTTCCTGTGGCGAGTGCGTGGGCTGAAACAGGACCTGCCCTTTGCATCATGGACTTCTTCTTTCTCCCCCGCTTTGCGGGAACTGGCATGACTACAGCGGGTGGGATACTGCCATCCTCTTTCTTGTCTGTTCATGTCAGAACGGCAAAAAACAAAAGAGTAATATAATACTGACTAAAATATAATGTGCATAATTTCTTCCTGCGACTGCATTCAGAAGATAAAGGCAATGAGAAGTTGTAAACTTGTCACAGAAGCTCTTTACTGAGCATTTCAATGAAATGTCTGAAATTTCATGACCTACAAACTGACATTAAGGCGATTATTTAGTAAGCCTTTCAGATAAATTTCATAAAACTGGCCTAAATGTGTGCTAAAACCTTATGCAATGTTGTAATGCCCCAAATTTTAAAAGTCTACCTTGGCAAAACATTGTGGTTTCTCAAACCAATAATAATGATTATTATGCCTGTGTACAAAGATTTCTGACTTTTAAAGCTAAATGACTGTAATACATGACATAATTTTGCTAATCCATCTATTACTATATGTATTAAACCCACTAAAGGAACACAAGGGGTAACTAAACTGTCATTTCATTGCAATAACTGCTTTAGTAATGTGAGTGTCATTGACTGCAGGTTTCGGGTAGAGATGTACATGTGCTATTATACTTACAGTGGCTGTGGAGATAGAGGGAAGGGGGCCGGACAGCCTCTGACAGGAAAAAGCAAAACATACTCAACATATAGAGCTCGCTGTCCCTCCCTCTCTCCATCCATCATCCATCCCTTCTCACTACCTCCCACAGTCACTCTCACTTTCACTTCCTACTGCTTCTTTGGCTCTGAGAATGGCTGCGTAAGCAAGCATATGTGCGTGTGTCTGCTGTTTTAGACAGTGAAAGTGAAATTAAAAAAATATAGGGCATCTGCAGGTATCAGCACTTCCAATGTAATACTTTTTTAATATCATTTTTAAGACCTTTTCAAAAATAAATGTAAAACCTGCACATCACTTCCATTGACTTCTATGCAAACACACAAAATCGCCCCGCCCAATAGAGATATATAAGATAAAAAAATAACGACTTTATTCAACAAATATATCAAATATAATGACTGACACGCATTTGATTTTCTCCCTACTGTTTATGTTCACTTAAGACATAACCGACTGTGTTTATGTTAAAGGGTTAGTTCACCCAAAAATTTTAATTCTGTCATTTATTACTTACCCTCATGCCGTTCCACACCCGTAAGACCTTCGTTAATCTTCGGAAAACACAAATTAAGATATTTTAGTTGAAATCCGATGGCTCAGTGAGGCCTGCATAGGGAGCAATGACACTTCCTCTCTTAGGATCCATTAATGTACTAAAAACATATTTAAATCAGTCCATGTGAGCACAGTGGTTCAATATCAATATTATAAAGCGACAAGAATATTTTTGGAGCGCCAAAAATAACAAAATAAAGACTTATTTAGTGATGGCCGATTTCAAAACACTGCTTCAGGAAGCATCGGAGCACAGTGAATCAGTGCATCGAATCTGCTGTTCGGAGCGCCAAAGTCACATGATCTCAGCCGTTGGCAGTTTGAAACGCGATCTGAATCATGATACGACACACTGATTCATTTGTGCTCCGATGCTTCCTGAAGCAGTGTTTTGAAATCGGCAATAAATAAGTCATTATTTATCTATTTTTTTTGCTCTTCAAAAATATTTTCGTCGCTTTATAATATTAATATTGAACCACTGTACTCACATGAACTGATTTAAATATGTTTTTAGTACCTTTATGGATCTTGAGAGAGGAAGTGACATTGCTTCCTATGGAGGCCTCACTGAGCCATCGGATGTCAACAAAAATATCTTAATTTGTGTTCCAAAGATTAACGAAGGTCTTACGGTTGTGGAACAGCATGAGGGTAAGAGGGCTGTCTGAGTGTGCGAGTAATGAATTCAGTTATCAGGGTTGATTGCACTGTTAATTATGACTTAGTGAAAAATAACTTATCAAACACGTTTTTCCTTTTATTTTCTCATTCACTTTTGTTTCTTTATCACTTTAGTGCATCAATAACTTCAAGCAGTCCTGACGCAATGCATTGACACGTTTTTAAGATTTCAGAAAGCAAATGAAAATAAAATTGCTTTTTAAAACCTTTAAAACTTGGATTTAAAACATTTTAATGCTAATTAAGGGCTTATTTTTACATTAACAAATGTAAGAAATATTAAGGATCCATGGACACCCTGTATGAGCATAATGTTCAAAATCAAACACATGCTATAAATATTACGAAATATTTAATATTAAGAAATGCCTACATAACTGTTACTATTTACTGCACAAAAAATACGCCCTATGTATTTTGCATAATAACACTAACATTGATCACAACAGGTGATTTGAAGTCCTTCAGTAATTTTCTAGCCTGACTTCGTCATACTCATATTCTGGGTAGAAAAATGTTGTGGGCGGGGTTCGGGCTGGCCCCCAGGCTAGTAATTTTCCTTAAAATTTTCCTTAAAATGCTGGAAAATCTGAAATTATTATAAAGTTTCTTCTTTTCTTTCTTTGTTTTTTTGGCTGTAGGGACATTATATTTTTATTCAAAAGGATGGATTATTTTGATCAAAAATTACAGTAAATACATTTAATATTACAAAAGATTTAGCTTTGACATCACAGGAATAAATTACATTTTAAAATGTATTCAAAAATTTAAAATGTAATAATATTTCACAATATTACAGTTTTAACTGTATTTTGATCAAATAAATAAGAGACTAATATGTAAATATATATACAGTACAGTCCAAAAGTTTGGAACCACTAAGATTTTTAATTATTTTAAAAGAAGTTTCATCTGCTCACCAAGGCTACATTTATTTAATTAAAAATACAGTAAAAACAGTAATATTGTGAAATATTATTACAATTTAAAATAACTGTGTACTATTTGAATATATTTGACAAAGTAATTTATTCCTGTGATCAAAGCTGAATTTTCAGCATCGTTACTCCAGTCTTCAGTGTCACATGATCCTTCAGAAATCATTCTAATATGCTGATTTGCTGCTCAATAAACATTTATGATTATTTTCAATGTTGAAAACAGTTTTGTACTTTTTTTTCTTCAGGATTCCTTGATGAATAGAAAGTTCAAAAGAACAGCATTTATCTGAAATAGAAAGCTTCTGTAGCATTATACACTACCGTTCAAAAGTTTGGGGTCAGTAAGAATTTTTATTTTTATCTTTTTGAAAAGAAATTAAAGAAATGAATACTTTTATTCAGCAAGGATGCATTAAATCAATCAAAAGTGGCAGTAAAGACATTTATAATGTCACAAAAGATTAGATTTCAGATAAACACTGTTCTTTTGAACTTTCTATTCATCAAATAATCCTGAAAAAAAAATATTGTACACAAATATTTTGTACAATTGTACACATTAAATGTTTCTTGAGCAGCAGATCAGCATATTAGAATGATTTCTGAAGGATCATGTGACACTGAAGACTGGAGTAATGATGCTGAAAATTCAGCTTTTCCATCACAGGAATAAATTACTTTGTCAAATATATTTAAATAGAAAACAGTTATTTTAAATTGTAATAATATTTCACAATATTACTGTTTTTACTGTATTTTAATTAAATAAATGTAGCCTTGGTGAGCAGACGAAACTTCTTTTAAAAACATTAAAAATCTTAGTGGTTCCAAACTTTTGGACTGTACTGATATATATATATATATATATATATATATATATATATATATGTGTGTGTATAAATGTACAAAAAACATTATGTTACAATGAATAAATACACATTTAATGTTACTTATTGAAGTTCTATACATTATAACAAACTTATTTCTAATACTCTACTTTTGGTTTCACCACCCTGAATTTTTATTTAAAGGTGGATATGATGGAAGGGTGTGAACGGTCAGTTAAATTGTTTACCTGTGTTTGTTGGGTGCAGAGCAGACACAATCATGGTCGTTGTTGGTGGACCAGAAACAAAAGACTGAGAGGAAGCAGGAGGAGTGACCAATGTGCCCTGAGGAGTCGTGATCACCAACCCCGCTGAGAGACAGAAGGGAAATATTTAATAAACGATTTTGACCATAATTGAAGACCACATTTACTTTTGATTTCTGCAACTTTTAGTTAATCTCTTCACTTTGAGATAACTTTGAACACCCACCTGCCGTCATGATGCCAGTAGATGGTACGGGCACCACTGTGATGTTCTGGGACGTGTGAGGTGGGTGCAGGTGTGCTCCCACGGTAGTCATTTGCGCCCCTGCTGTCCCGCCCCCTCCTCCTCCACCACCACCTTCTTGCTTCGGCACCCTCCCGATGGTTCCCGTGTCCATGGCAACCGAGCCTGGCACCGTCAGCACCGCCGTAGGGTAGTGCGCCGCAGACGAGTGCGGAAAAGGAGCGCCCTTGTCCGGCCCCAGCTGTTCTTTCATCTTGTTCAGAAACATGGCGTTCTCAATCTAAAATCGCAGGGGGGAATGAATGGGGGGAAAAAACAAGGCAAAAAGGGAAGAAGGAAAGAGAAAAGGAGGATGGATTGAGAGATAAACGCAGATGAAAGATGAAGGGGGAAAAGGAGAGAGCAGCGAGGGAAGGGTTACATTTTCTCAAAGCTTATGCTGGGCTTCCAGTGTGTAACTTTCACATGGATCAGTGCGAGGCTGGTGTTAGCCATCCCAGACTGGTATGCTTGTTTTGTTTTTTTGATTTACTAAATTGTGCTCAATAAGCATGGTGTGTCTGTTAAAGACACAACGGTGTACTGTACAAGAGAGTCCAATAATAAGGTGTCTACCTGTCCTTGCACTGTTGGTACGGGAGACCAAAAGTATGATGAGTTGAAATGGGAATCTTCCATTATTTCTGCAATTGAAAAGCAACATAACTTGTAAAACACCCACTCTGCCTTTGGCAACAGTTGTGAAATGACACCTCGCCCTTATGTTTCTCGTGTGGCCTGAAGATTTTTTTTCGCTCACTTGGATAAGGCGTATTCATTTTGGCACTTAAGTGCCTTGCATAACATTTATTTTCTTAATTTCTTTGAAACATTTGTTAAATGTCATGCATTTTAATTCTCTTGACTTTATTTTTCTGTAGGCAAAGGACAAAGAAGCATCTTTCTGGTGGATGACACAGAGCTTGGCAAAGTGGCGTGTTGGGTTAGGAATCATGATACATGCACAACCAAATGTGTAAAACATAACTGACATGAATAAAATAAAAATACATGCATGCCCACTCAGCCTGCATATTACCCTCCAGCAGGAAAAACAGCCTGAATCAGGCAAACAGCCTAAGATGGTCTGCTGGTCTCAGTCTAGGCAAGCTGGTGCTCAGCTGGTTTAAAGTCGACATTAAATGGAATTTGTACTAGTCTTTTATTTTGTAATGTATATCCGAGTGAAACAGCTTCTCAAACAAGAAAAAATGTAGGACGGGACTTGTTTTAATAAATGGAGAATTTATTGGATGTTTGTGGTTTGCTATTGCTTTGATGTCATGTGAGTGTCAGGTTGTCCTGTCCCCGCACCAAAAAACATATCATCAGAGAAGAGGGCTGTGTCTGAAATTGCACAATTGAATTTCTAATCGTGATTACAATTATGGATGCCACATTTGCGTAATCGCTCAATGGCGCTAATGTAAGGCGCCGAGTCAGTACTGAAATTTTAAAAATGTGACGCTTCATAAACACCAGATTTGCCTTTGTGTTCACACGTTCATCAGATATGTCTGTGATTGACTACAATGATCAATGCACGGGAGCGTTTGAAAGCATGCGGAAAAGTTTAAATTTGAAAACGTTTTGTAAGCGGGAGCGTTTGAAAGCAGGCGTCTATCAGCGGACCCTCCTGCGTGTATCTGTGTAAGTGTTCAGTAAAGCGCGTCATTGATGTGTATTTATAGCATGCTTCTGAAGTGTTGATCATTGAAGCCAATCACAGACATATCTGATGAGCGCGTGAACATAATAGCCAATCAGAAGCGTTTACGAATCCACTCAACAGCACTCAAAGTGTCACATTTTTAACATTTTAGTATCAACTTGGTATAAAGTCGGTACTTTTGACAACACTAAAAGGCACAATTACAAAATAAATTAATAAATAAAAATGTCCACTTACATTATTCTGCATGCTTAATATGTTTTTCTTTCTTTCTACAGGTTATCTTAAGGTTTTTTTTCCCACTGTTTTAATTTTAGTTTTAGTATAACATTAAAATAACTTTTTTTTTTTTTTTATTTAAAGAAGAAACCTAACCAATATATAGTTTAGATTTGAGGCTTAATGCTATAGAAGAGCAATAAAAGTTTTTCAGGAAGAGTGTCTTATAAAAATATGGCATGCAGTTGCTTCAAATAATGGTATAAAGCTATTGAAAAGACCATTCAATGTAAATTGTGATAATCGTAATTAATAATCACAATTACAATTTCAAGGTAATAATTGACAATTATGATTTCTGTCAAGTATCTACTCTCTTAAGTAGATACTTCTGAATAAGTAATTACTTTGTGACACTAAAAAAAAGTATGTTCTATATAGTATAAATGTGTGTTGCACGAATGTAATCCGGATGTATTATATTCATCATGTTGTCATTATCATATAACCCTTTACTGCCATTCACAAATCCTCTCTCGTGGGCTCATGGGATAGCAAAGCATCCATCATGTGCACACTTCAGAATCTCACTGGGAGTAGTAGGTCATCCGGATACTTTTTGCCTACTCTTTTATGAGTTCCGTGAATTCGGACATATTTCTTTTGTCATATACTGTTTTTCACCTACTATATAGTAGGGAAGTGATTTAAGATAACGAGGGCACATGAATTAAATTTTTTTTTTTTAAAAATTAAAAAAAAGATGTGCACAACCAAATCTTTAATAATAAACACTGCAATATTCCATTAAAAAATAAAAAAATAAGAATTGATTTCATGGTTTAAAGTGTCAGCCAACTAGTCTACAAGCTAAACCAGGTAAATCCATTCACATCCATATTGTGGCATACATCCGAGTGTAACAGATTATCGAAAAAAAAATGTAGGGCGGGATATTTTGAGATGTGGGTGTTGCACTCAAAAGTGGAGGCAGATGAACATGAGCTTACAGGGGCGAAGTTTAAGCAAACTAAATGATTGGAAAAGTCCTGCATATGTCACCACAGAGAAGCCTGTCGTTTTTACTAGAAGGTCCAGTTATGACATTTTTATTAAACATTACAAGGTCAAAAAATTAAACACAATTAAACACATGCACACAATTAAATCTATCACATCAAGCATTTAGAAAATAGGGTGAAATTTCATACTGACTTTAAACCAGCCAACAGATTATAATGACCACGCTGGGAGACCAGCAAACCAGCTTAAGGGATAGTTCACCCAAAAATGAAGATTGTCATCATTTACGCACCCTCAAGCTGTTCCAAAAACATGTATAAATGTCTTTCCTCCTCTGAACACAAAAGAAGATATTTGGAGGAATATGGGTAACGGAACAGTTGATGAGCACCATTGACTTCCATAGTATGGAAAAAAATTACTATGGAAGTCAATGGTTACAGACATTCTTCAAAATATCTTCTTTTGTGTTCAGCAGAAGAAAGAAATTCATACAGGTTTAAAACAACTTGAGGGTGAGTAAATGATGACACAATTTTCATTTTTGTGTGAACTATCCCTTTAGGCTGGTTTAAACTTGTTTTTCAGCAGGGCTAAATTAGTTAAATTTTGTTAAAAGTTGTAAAACAAAGAGGCAAAAAAAGCACAACACTTAGTTTTTTAATAATTGATTTTCTTTACAAACACAATTTGCTGAAGCCTGTTGCAACTGCACGGCAAATTGTTTAATTACACGAGAAATGCAGAAATTGCATTGAGAATCGCGCGCGCTATAAATAGGCATCAAAACAAAACCAGCGACCCTGCGCCAAATCTGTCTACAACTGCTGATCGTACGAAAACCCAGATCAAATGTGCAGACCTACAAGTCCGCTTTTGTGCATATCGGACCGTCTTTCATTTCATATGCATGCTAAAATAAGAACCAAGGGTGGCGAACAATGTCGCGTTTTATTCGTTTTTGTAAGGGTTGCATGCGTGTTTTGCTGCAATGACAGCTCATTTTGCATGTTTCTATCTAGTGGGACAAGGATAATGACATATGCATGAACGATCTAAAGGAAAGGTAGCTGGAAATGCACAAAACCATCTATTAATGATATCAGGGCTTCCTCAACCAGCCTCCATTAAAATGTCAGCTTTTGTTATGCACGCAAAGAAAGAAGCACTATCCAAAAGCTATGCAACATGTAAACTTCCGCCTGCAAACAATAATGCCCCTATGCCTCCATCCCTCTCTCGGTTAGTCTCACTGAGAAAATAAAAAAGAAAAAAAACTCGAGGATAAAAAAAACGAAGAGAGAAAAAAAACGTCGACGCCAATGCGAGAGAGACGCAGCTTCATGCAGACTTCCGGCTGGCGAGACAGGGGGAGAAGCGCCCGCGTGAGTTGCTCAAATTTGGAGAAATAATTCACAATTGACTCATAACTCTGTGTTAATTACCGGTGCTGGCGATTCCCTTTCAACCCCCAGGGCTCCTCCGGGCCGGGACAGTTCGGAAACTTCGTCCAAATCCGCCCGAACCCCTTGGATTCACCGATTTTTTTCCCTCAATTTTTTTTCTATTTTTTTTCTCTCGCGAAGGGCTGTCCGACTCCGCTCGACTACACTTCCTGTGAATGAGGTCAAAATTACAACAAGCGTACCGCCAAACTCACTTCCGCCATGTGAGGTCATGTATTATCGCAAAAATTATAAAATTATGTTTAAAAAAAACCCGATGTATTTGCATATCATGCATCTTAATAAGTATGATTATGTGAAGAAATAAGAACATGTGCCACCTTCTCAGTGAATTTAAGTTTAATATATGTTAAATCTATATGAAATATGAATGCTTGTACATGTATTGTGCATTAACATTGTCCATTTATTTTTATATATATATATATATATATATATATATATATATATATATATATATATATATATATATATATATATATATATATATATATATTATAGCTTTATACTTGTATTACAGCCTGTTCTCTTATGTATGTAAGTACTTATTCTTTATTTAATGTATTTATTTATTCATTCTTGTATGATAAGAAGTTTACTTAGCAGTAATTGTTGACAATTAAATGTATCTTTTTGTACATTTGACAAATAAACATTTAAAAACTAAAACTGCAAAATCAAAGCTCTCAATGCATTTACAAAAATAATTTGTGCCCCTCAAAAGTCTAAAAACTGTTTATGGGTGGGGCCGAAGCCGCCCATGTGGGCGCGGTTACTGAATGCTTTGTGTTGATTGGTTCTGATTCAACCAATGACGGATCAGCGGGAAAAGCGACTACACGCACGCAATTTCAATTTGAAATCCAAACGGCTACGAGAGATTATTTAGCTGAGCTGTGTCTGCCATTGTAATTCTCAGTTCGCGATATAAAAGGTTTGTGGTTTTTATTTATGTACGTCAACTGTAAGTATGGTAATTTATGCATTTTATGGTAATTTGAAAATAAAGTTTATTGTATAAATATGAGGTTTTTTTGGTAAACTCGCGCGAATGACGTCGGCTAGACTGCGATGTTTTTAGCCACTGATTGTTTTCGTTAATTCACATTAAACCTGTTTATAAGTAATTTGCAGTTAACTTAGTTGATTTTAATCTGCTTTTGATGGACAAATTGAACTTGCCGACTAACGTTAACTAACCTTTCTAATGTTTTGGGCTTTGTATTTATTTTGGGCTTGACTTCAAGAAGAACTGAAGATCCATGAACAAAGAGGTGAGGTTATAAACATTACTGAAGTGCATTGGGAGAAACGGGCTCAACAAGTTAAAATCAACTTGCATGTATGGGTATGGAGCCCAAGTAAACTGTCATTGCTGTTAATTTAAAGATACAGCACATTCTTAAACTACAACTCCTTTGTTTTGGATTTAATATCTCTAAAATGCCTCTGCTGTCACGTGTAGCTTTGATGGTCTGCTCATGTGATTGTCTTGGTTTTTTGCAGAATACAACATCTCGTCTCCCTGTTATGTCTGGGAAACGGGCTCTCACCAACAGCACTGATGGGGAGCAGCAACAACCTGCGCAGGTGTGTTTTTAGTTCATTCAGATCCTCACTCATTTTTGTACCTGCAGTTTTTGAAGTGTTGCAACACAAATTCACAATATATTTAATGAAAATATCCTCATTTTTCTGCAGAAGAAGATGCGGAAGGTGGATGTCGAGCCGCCTCAGCGGTTCAGACCTGCAGCTAGTGTTGCGCCTCCGAGACGGCCTGTGGCAGTCAAAGCTCCTGGTAAGTTATATTAAAAATTAAGATTTTATTTCAAACTTTTTGGGGCCATTTGGCTAAAATAGCAAATGGGGTCTTCATGTTGTCTCTCTTCTTTCAGCCAAACCTCTTCGTCCAACTGGAGCTGCAACAGTGGCCGTTGCCCCCTCAAGAGGTATTGCAAAACATGTAGCTTTTTTGGGTCATGCTTTCATGATGTGTGTCATTCATGTGTCCTTCTAATCTTTAGTTAAAATGACTTACCCTTTCTCTTGCAATGACATTTTTTTCTGATGTTGTGTTTACTGGCGTAAGACAAAATCAAGTCCTGCCCTACTTTTTTTTTTCTTGTTCGAGAAGCTATTTTACTTGGATCTACAAAACAATGGGGAAGATGTCAACTTTAACTGGTCATAAACATGAAAACACACACACACACAAAAACACCAGTTCATTAGTACAAAAATATGGGTCAAAATATTTGTCTGCATTTATTTTGTGTAATATATATATATATATATACTTGTAAATAAATATCAAGTTGGAATATGTCAACTTAACAACATTGTCTTTCCATCAAGGTGACCAGAGAAGACCAGTTGCAGCAGTTGCTAAAGGTAAAACAAAATATGTGTATATGAGTCAAAAACATTTTCCCAAGTTTCAATTTGTAAATGTGTTCTAATTTACAAAACTTTAACATAATACAGTAGACTACTAATGGTTAATTTATCCACTCTCAGCACCTGCAGGATCAAGTATGTCACGAAGGCCAGGATGGGACTTGAAGGGTAAAGTCAGTGATATGGAGGCTAAAGTCCAGAACTACCAGAGCAAAGTCAAATCTGTAAATCAGGAAAATGAGTCTCTCAAAGAGTCCATAACCAAAGCCCAAAGGCGTAAGGCTGAAATTGAAGAGGAGAATAATAGTCTAAAAAAGCGTCTCGGGTAAGTGTGTTAAAAATAACTCCATACCAAACCAGAACCTGGTGGTCCTTCATTTATTTTCTGTTAATATTCCTGATTCTGTTTTAGGGATTGTGAAGAGGAGCTGGTAAAGCTAGCTTCTGTGAAAGATGATCTGGCGCAAGCTTCTAAAGAGAGAGATGGACTTAAGAAAGACCTCAACAAGCTAACCGAGGAGCATAAGGTTTTGGAAGGACTTAGGGATCATTTGGAGTCTGAGCTCCGCAATGTACAGGTAAACATCTACACGACCCTGTTCACACCTGGTGTTATCTGTGTGAAGGGATCTGATTCGATTAAACTGAAATGTCCTTGTTTTTTTCCCTCAGACTCAGCTCGCCATTCAGACCTCTGCACTGGGCCGGTGTCAGGACAGTCTGAAGGAGAGCCAAGAGCTCGTCAGGAACCTTGAGGAAACCGTGGCCCATCAACGAGAAGAGCTTCACCTTGGAGAAATGGAGCGAAGGAAACTCCACAACACCATTCAAGAGCTCAAAGTAAGCTGTGATGAAGACCTATGTGGGTATATTTGTTTTGGAAAACAAAATATAACTGTATTGTTAATTTATTGTATGAATTTGTAATCGATCATAGCCATACATGACTGAAATTCATTCTGTTTTTTGGTTGGTTTCCATTTGACACATTTGCTGTCTCTAAACTTGTGTACTCTCTAAGTAGGTATTGCTTTTGAAAAAGTAATTCACTATGTTGTCATTGTCATGTGACCTACCAGTGTCAGTTGTGTCACTTCACTGCCATGCACAAATCCTTTCCCATGGCCTCATAGGATAGTAAAGGGTCCATCGTATGCGCACTTAAGAATCTCGCCAGAAGTAGTAGGTCTTTGGTTTTGCCTACTCCTATTTTGAATACTGTGAATTCAGAAAAAATGCTTGTCACATACTTTTTCTTTATTACCATACCATATAATAGGGAAGTATTTGATTTCGGATACAGCCATTGTGCTGGGTAGATTTGCACAAAGTCAGATGTTGGTCCAAAATCCTGTATGCTTAAAAATCCAGAATCCATGTTTATGTATTAATTGATGATTTTTTTTTTTATTTTTTTTTTTAGGGCAACATCCGAGTCTTTTGTAGGGTCCGCCCACTGCTGACTGGCAATCAGTCTGATATTCTGCACATCCAGCTGCCGGCCCACGACAACAAGGCTCTTACACTTGCCAAAATGGAAGAGGTAAATGCTTCCCATCATGCTTCTGGTTTTATGAATGTTTATTCTTGGTATAACCTTAAGCAGGGTTTAGCTCCAACCCTAATCAAACACACCTGAACAAGATAATCAAAGTCTTCAGGATTACTAGAAAGTTACAAGTAGATGAGTTTGGTCAAGGATGGAGCAAAACTGCAGGAAAATGGACCTCAAGGATCAGAGTTGAGAACACCTGAATCAAAATATGTGACAAACCCCCTCCAATTTCCACTTCTCTTCCCCAGTCTCACACAGGTCGCACGGCTGACACACAGAAGAGTTATAACTTCAGCTTCGACCGTGTGTTTGGGCCACGTGCCTCTCAGCGTGAGGTTTTTGAAGAGATTTCCCTTCTGGTGCAGTCTGCTCTTGATGGTTACAATGTTTGCTGCTTTGCTTATGGCCAAACTGGCAGCGGGAAGACCTTTACTATGGAAGGGGGCGAGCTGGAGGATGTGTGGGGGGTCATCCCGCGTGCTGTCCAGCAAATCTTTAAGTCTGCCAAAGCACTCCGAGAGCAAGGGTGGCAGGTGAGGGAAAGATGGAATTTCTTATGACGAAACTATCTGTTGTCTAAAATAGTTTAAATATGTTTTGAGAGCTTTCCAGGCCACTGAGTGTTAATGCTTTTGCCCTCATCATGGTTTGTTTATTAATGGACTGTTCCTATTTTTAGTACACCTTCACCGCCAGCTTTGTGGAGATCTACAATGAGACACTTCGAGATCTTCTCTACAAGGGAAAACCAAACAAGAGACCTGAGCATGAGATCAGGAAGATCTCCAACAATGAGATCACAGTTACCAACCTGACCTACCAAAAAGTCAACAATGAGGATGAGGTACTGCGGGTTTAAAGTGCATTGTTTATTATAAATGATTTATCAGTGCCACAAAATGATTTATCAGTGCTTTATGCCACAAAAGAAAAGAGGTCTCAATTTTCATTTCATGCAGACTGCAGAAAATCTTCTTAAAGCTTTGTTAAAATTCAGAGTATTCCCAGTTGTAATTGATTTGTTTACGTTGTTTTCATAGTGTGTATTAATGTGACTCTTTCTTTCCTCATGTCTCAGGTGCACAACTTGATCATGCTGGCAAACCAGAACCGGTCCACTGCCCGCACGTGCATGAATGATCAATCTTCACGTTCTCACTCTGTGTTCCAGCTAGACATTGAGGGGGAAAACTCTGATCGAGACACCAAGTGCAAGTGTAAGAATCACATACCATCTACAAAAACTTAATATTACAGAAAAACTGCACTTCTTAGAGGGGTGTAAATGGCAAATTTAGAATAGTCTTCATGAGTAATATTGAGTTTGTCCACACTTTCAGTCAGATGATATTTCACATTTAAATGTTTATTGATTGCTTTTCAGCCACGCTGTGTCTCGTGGATTTGGCCGGCAGTGAGAGAGTGCAGAAGAGTCAGTCTCAAGGAGAGCGCTTCAAGGAAATGACTGCCATCAACTCTTCCCTCACCAACCTGGGCATTGTGATCGCTGCTTTGGCCAACAAGGTATGTTTTTAGCTAACTGTATGGAACCTGATGCTACATTATTGGAATGTGTAACACAGTGAAATTCTACTTATTGGATACTTTTTTTTTTTTTTTTTTCCAAAACAAAACTGTTGTCTTCTGAAACTTTTGGTACATTTATAGAACATGTAAGCTATAGATGGTTTCCACAGATTTAAAAAAAAAAAAAAAACTGTATAATAATGATTTCACACTCTTTTCTTACTATTTTTCAGGACAGCTTTGTTCCCTACCGTAACTCAAAGCTCACGTACCTCCTCCAGAACTGCCTCGGAGGCAACAGCAAAACGTAAGCAGAATGTTTAAGTACTTTTTTTTTTATTATTATTATTTATTTATTTATATTATAGCCTGTGATGTAATTTTCTTTGAGGTTTTGCAGAATATAATTCTTTGATTGTTTTAAGGAACATGTGACTTATTTCTTTACCTCTGTACAGTTTGATGTTTGTGAATATATCACCTGAGGAAGAGAGCTTCGGCGAATCACTGAATTCTCTTCGCTTTGCCAGCAAGGTGAGTGATCTCATGTGATCACATGTCAATATTTTTACTTTATGAGGATATAAAACAGTGTCTATAACTCATGTTTGCTGTGTTGCAGGTAAACGACTGTGTCATCGGAACAGCCTCAGCCAATCGGAAGTAGTTTAGTTGTCATTTCTGGACATCCACTGTTGTCATTTATAAATGTTTTTAACTTTTATCTGAGCTTCACTTATTTCATGTTTATCCTCAACTCTCCTGTCTTTGGCATCTTTTTATATTTTTGTGATGCATTTTAATGTACAATCTTACTGGTTTTTATTAACATTTTACAACCAAAATCAAATGCATATTGTACTTCAACTTGTAAGAGGTCAATAAATTTTCCATTTTGATCAAATGGAAGTGCAGTGATGAGCCTGATTATAAAGTTTGGTCAATTCTGTTTTTGTAAATCTCTCTCTCTCTAAATCTCTCTCTCTGAAAATACAAATGAGTTGTTTCTCTGACAAACTAATTACCAAAGTAAACGTGGTTTGTCAAAATACTTGTTACTATAATAAAGCAGGTAATTTAGCCACTGTTTCATCATTAGAAATACAATTTTCAATGTTTGAAAGAGATCTCATGTTAATTTTATCCTAAAGTCAATTTGAATAAAACGGATATTAAGAATTGTTGATAATTGAGCACCAAGAATGATTTCAGAAGGATCACGTGACACTCAAGACTGGAGTTATGGCCGCTGAGAATTCTGTTTTGCCATCACGTGAATAAATTACATTTTAAAATGTGCAAATAGAAAAGTTATATATGTTGTGTTTATATAATATTTATGTGTGTATGAACATATGCAAACAATTAAACGTAATATTTATGGAGAAATATTAGAAACGTTTATGGACTGGAGAAAAAAACGGAAAATTAAAAACATCAGAATAAAATAACGAGGGAAATAATTGTGGCACTTCAAGTAAAATGTCCTTTTGGTTCAGGGATTTAGTCCATTTTCGCAGTTAAATAAGCTTAGAAAGTACAAGAATAACTCGTAAAAGTTGTACCAACATGAGACAAATTCAAGGTAAAATGTTTATAAAAATATTATAGCTAATGTGACATGTCATAAACTGCAATAAAGGCATATATTGTTAAAATTTTGTTGTATATGGTTAGAAATTACATAGTTTCTGGCGCTCTGAAACAGCACTTGTTGCCATGACAATAGAGAATGATATCCAGTGTTTGGTTCCTTTTTTAGTCGGCCGAGTCTAGAGCAGCTGTCTGGGATTTCTTAAAGGTAAAACCAGACTCCAAACCAGATGTCAGTCCACCATTACGCTCGGCATTCCCGAACGGTGGGAAACATCGATTTATCATAATGAAAATCCCCCTTTTGAGTGCCTGACGGAGATATTTAAATCGGTAAGATATTTTGATCGATAAAAATAGACTGATATGTGAGACGATCCGCTTCCGTGTTTCTTAAGGCCATTCGGATTCGTTTCGCAGCGGCTGGCTAACGTAAATAAGACCAGTCCGCGATCCCCCTGATTCCGGACGCGAGCAGTTTTAAACGGATGTGCGAATTTATACGTGGCGAATTTAATTTTAATACACGCTGACAGCGAGCGTGCAAAAGCGCAGAGTGTTTGTTCATCAAACACCAATGCAACTTTCATAGATGGCAAAATATCCACGTCATCCGAGACATTATAACCGGATCTGAGGAAACTATATTAATCAAATAGGCTTCTTGACACGCCAATAAAGTGAATAAACAAAGTGTTTTTGTATTGCCTGGTCAGTGCCCCTTGTTCTTTGGACCTAAATTATCATTTGCTGGGTCCAAAGAGAATTAAAGCATATTTGATTAAAATTAATGCTGTATTTTGTCTGTGGAAAATCAAAACCTCAATTTTTCGGCAGCTATTATTTTATATAGGCTATACTTATGATCTTGTTTTAATAATTATATCCTATATAGTCATATAAATTATGTATAACATATTAATTATTAGATATACAGATATTTTTCCATGTCAGTGACTGGAAGACATTAATTTTTAATGTGAATTTCAATTTTATGCAAACGAACTCTCTAAAAATGTGAGTCCAGAATCTTTAAGGTAATCAATTGATCATGTAATTTGGTTGTCACTCTGGTTTACAACTAAACTGTGTGTGAATGTAAATATTCTGCACATATTCTGCTTCTTTGTGACTTTGCATTGAAATAAATGATTATGCGATGGCTATTTTGTGATAATCATCCTTTTGCAGGAATGCAGTCGGCCACAGTGGACCAAGGCTATGGTGACTCCGTGGGTTCGGCCACTGGTTCAGTGGTGCAGGTGTGCTTCCCCAGCGTACAGACATCAGTGCTGGACAGCCTGAATCGGCAGCGTGAAGAAGGTCATCTCTGCGACCTCTCCATCCATGTTCAGGGCCAGGTGTTCAAGGCCCACCGATGTGTGCTGGCTGCATCGTCACCTTACTTCCATGACCAGGTATGTCTTTACCTAAATGCTGTAAAAGAGTCATGTCCTGTTAGTTGACATTTTTGAAGTTAAGTTAAATTCTAAATGACACCGCCCCCATGATTACTGTTGCTAGGTCTTACAAGATTTCTTATTCAACTACTGAAACAACAGAAAAGGGCTTTTCACACTTGAAATAGTTAACCCTGGGTCATTCTAAACCATGGGAATCCTGGGTTATCTTGCTTCACGTTTCACACTTTCACATAATTTACCCGGGGTTAACAATTAATCCTGGGTATTAATAAGCTGACGTTTCACATTGTACATTCCCAAACCCTGGGTTAACATTCTTATTTGCGGTGTCAGCGTCATTGATTGGATAAGCGCAGCACACAACCTGTTTACCAAGCTCTAGCATTGTGCATCCTGTATTGCCAACTGTACTATCGAGTTTATACTGAATGGACATTTCAGACTATAAAGGTAAGAATGAAACACTCTTCTTCACTCAAATTCTTGCATTTTCTATAATTTGAACTTTCAAATGCTGAATTTACTGTTTATATTCAATTCACAGTGTTTCTGTGACTGCCTAAAGCATGTGTTATCCGTTGCTAAGCATCTGATCTAGTCGTAACATTTTAACACCGCATCGTTTCACACTGTATAAGTTTTGCACCACAATGCGGGGTTGACACTCCTGCTGCTCCAGAGCAGGGTTTTATAACCCAGGGTTAAAAGCGGTGTTTAGAACGACAATAACCTGGGGTTAAGTGCAATGTGAAAAGCCCTAAAGAAGCAGCTAGATTGAATTATATGGACTCCTTATAGCATTGGATTAATAAAGTGTCTCATTTGAGTACATAGACATAGAGAGTACATTTGTCCTAGTGTTTTTTGGAAAGACGGCTAAATTTACCTTTTTTTGAGAATCACCCTTCAATCTGATAGTTTCCTTTAATGGATATAACAAATGATGACAAAATAAACAAGTTAAACAAGATAAATAATGTATGCTTAATTTCATAAGTATGTGATTAATTGTGATTCGACAAAAGGGTGTGTGATTAATTGCGATAAAAAATGTTAACTATTGATATATACACACACACACATGCATAAAAAAGTTTAAAACAATTAAATGTGTATTTTAACATTCTCATTTTGTCTCAAAAGAAAATGAAAAGAGTCAATGAAAAATTGCATGTATTTATAATAAAAATACAATGTAAAATGTGTATTTTTTATAAATATTTAATATATAATATATTAATATAATTTATTAAATATAAAAGGTGCCAGAAAGTAGTACATTAAATTCATTGTGTCTCTATTACAAGTGTGTCATCAACAACATTTTACCATATTTTTTGGATTATTTCAAAAATGCATTCAAAACTATTCAACCATTGCACTAATTCTTCAACAGACATTAAACAAGAGCAAAAACTTGCCAGACAATATGATTACAGCAGCAGTTTCCAAGGCGGGATTGCCTTTAATGTTTTTTAAGGCACAAAATAACCAATTTCACAATATCAGATTAATCTCTGCAGTCTTTATTAGTCTTACAAAGTTCTTAATTTCTTGCTTGCAAGGTGCTGCTGAAGAACATGTCCACTGTCTCCATCCCGGCCGTCATGGACCCCCTGGCCTTTGAGAGTGTCCTCAGTTGTGCGTACACTGGCCAGCTGCGAATGCTCCGCGAAGACATTGTTAACTACCTCACCGTTGGCAGTGTGCTTCAAATGTGGCACATTGTGGACAAATGCACTGAGCTTCTCAGAGAGGGCAGGGGAGGTTCCAGTGGAGCTCAGGGATCTGGAGACAAGGAGAACACAGGACACAGCGGCGGCAGCAACAAGGTCACCCAAGCGGATGGAGGAGACGCACCTTCTACTCCTCAACCTCCCAGTCGACCTTCTTTCAGCGAGAGCCAGTCCCCGAGCAGCACCAATTACTTCAGTCCTAGAGACGCAAACTTTGGCGGGGCCATGGTGACAACCGGAGCAGTAGGAGAGGGTGCCGTACACTCCACCCCGACCTATTGCATGCCCTCAGGTGGAGAGGAAGGTTTCATGATTGAAGAAGATGAAGACGACGACGATGAGCTCTTGTTTCCCAGGAAAAGTGATCGGGGAGGCAAGCACAAGGGCTCGACCTCCGTCTCCGATCAAGAGGTTGGGGTGAGTGACAGCTTTGGAGTTTCATCGTATCAAGACGGAGATTCCTCACCGAACCAGAAGCGGCCGTCGTACAGTCAGCCGAGCATTATGCCCAGAAAACAGTGGGTGGTGGTGAAGACGGAGCACTCGAGAGACGACGACCTGATTGTAGTGTCAGGAGGAGAGGAAGGAGGTGACGATGAGGAGGAAAGAGAGATGGAGATGGTCAGAGAGAGGGACAGGACATTTAACATATCAAACGTTAGGACCCTCTCTGGACTCAGAGAAAATGCTGAAATGGAGGCACAGGTGAGTCAGTAGTTTTCCTAAAATTGCACATGCAACAATAGGGCTGAACAATATATTTGATACATTCTGTATGAATTTACCTTCAATGTAAAATTCAGAATATTGCTACATTCTCCAATAATTTTGCATTAGGTTCCATATAGTTAGCTTTCATTTATTTTAATTGAGTTTAAAGTAACTTCAACAGGTGAGAGCATTAAAGGATTAGTCCACTTTCATATAAATTTTCCTGATAATTTACTCACCCCCATGTCATCCAAGATGTCCATGTCCTTCTTTCTTCAGTCGAAAAGAAATTAAGGTTTTTGATGAAAACATTCCAGGATTATTCTCCTTATAATGGACTTCAAATGCCTCCAGACGGTTGAAGAAGTTCAAAATTACAATTTCAGTGCAGCTTCAAAGGGCTTTAAATGATACCAAATGAGGAATAAGGGTCTTATCTAGCGAAATGATTGGTCATTTTCTAAAAAAATACAAATGTATAGACCTTATTTTCCAGAGAAACATGCGCACTGCCATCTTTAGAATAGTCTTTGAACTTCCGTTTTCGCGGTAGCCCTGTATATTTCTATGGCATCACTGTTGAAGAATAATTAGCTGGTGAAGTGGATTTACCTGTTGTAGAGTTAACAAAAGTTATCATGAGCATTGTAATGTTTAAAGCGGGTGTCTTAACAAATGTCAGTAGAACGGGAAGATTTTAAAATGAGCAGTTCATTCATAAATACATAAGATCGCTGTGGAAATACAAGCCGGAAGTCAAAAGACAACGAGCGCAGCGCTGAAAAGGGGCGGGGCTACATAAGGTCTATATGCTTTATAAACACAAATGATCACCTTGCAAGTGCTTCGCCATTCCGCCTTCCATATTTTTTTTAAGAAAATGACCAATCGTTTCTCTAGATAAGACCCTTATTCCTTGTCTGGTATCGTTTAAAGCCCTTTGAAGCTGCACTGAAACTAATTTTGACCTTCAACCGTTTGGAGTCCACTATAAAGAGAATAATCCTGGAATGCTTTCATCAAAAACCTTAATTTCTTTTCGACTGGAGAAATAAGGACATGGACATCTTGGATGACATGGGAGTGAGTAAATTATCAGGAAATTTTTATTTGAAAGTGGACTAATCTTTTAAGATGGCAGGAGGTGCTATACTAAATAGCATAACCCGTACTAAATTGCTACATCTAAGCAACACAGGTGTGCAGAAAAATGAAGTGAAAGTGACATGTGAAAGCCAAGTATGGTAACCCATTAGAATTTATCCTCTGCATTTAACCCATCAAGTAAGTGCACAAACATTAAGAGCAGTGGGCAGCCATTTTTTGCTGTGGTGCCTGGGGAGCGTTTGGGGGTTAGGTGCCTTGCTCAAGGCCACCGCAGTCATTTCCTGCTGGTATTGAGAATCAAACCCGCAACCTTTGGGTTAGTTTGACTCTCTAACCATTAGAGCCGAGCAGCCAAGACTGCCTGAAATATATGTCAATGTTTGGTTTAGTCCAAATTATGATTTTTCTGACCCTCATTTAAATACCAAAACATATACAATATTGTCAAAAATTTGAAAGATTGAGATTGAATTTTTTTGGTGACATATTACCCAACTACATGCAACAAGACCAATACACTCATATAGTGATCCCAAAAAGTATTTGGAGAATTTCACGAGTTCACACACACATATAATCAAATAGAGTAAAGGTTACGCGTATTTGCATATATTTGAGTTTTTTTACTCTATTTGAAAGGATCTTTTTGTATCTTGGAATAGAAAAGTGCGCAAGATCCTATTCTTTTTGAAGATTTGAGATTGTAGTATACCCATAGATATAATTAGATTAGAATAGGAGATGCAAAAATAGTGGACAGCTTTTTAGGTAGATTAGGTCAGGGGTCTTCAACCCTGCTCCTGGGGACTCAGTGTCCTGCCGAGTAACTCCAACCCTAATCATAGACACCTGAACCAGCTAATCAAGCTCTTCAGGATTGCTTGAAAATCACAGGCAGGTGTGCTGAAGCAGGTTGGGAATAAATTTTGCAGGACAGTGGGTCCCCAGGAACAGGGTTGAAGACCTCTGGATTAGTTCAACAACTTAACTTTCTCCATTACTCAAATGTCTATTTTCCTGTAGGTTGACTATTGCCAGTCCTCGGAAGACTACCTCAAGTTTGAGAGGGGTTTGATTGACCAGACATCCTCTCAACACCCTCCTGAGAATCCCGGTCAATGCCCCAACAGGGCCGTATCCGCCCTGCTCGGCTCGGTTCAGTCAACGGCAGCCAGAGCTCAGCTCTTCCCTCTGGATATGCAAGGAAACCAGATTCTTCTGTACAATCAAGCCGCCCTGGAGTCAACATCTCCAATAGGGCTTGCAGGAGGTGTGTCCGGGGTGTCTCTAAAAGGGAGCCTCGAACATGGAGCGGTCCACTTACCCAGCCAAGGTGCACTGGGTAGCGGCATGGAGGGATTAGACGGTGGCATGGCTGGCAATTCAGGCAAGGTCTTCATGTGTCATTGCGGGAAGACATTCACACACAAGAGCATGCGGGACCGCCACATCAACATGCACCTGGACTTGCGGCCCTTCCACTGCCCCGTCTGCGCCAAGAAGTTCAAGATGAAGCATCACCTCACAGAGCACATGAAGACCCACACCGGTCTGAAACCCTACGACTGCCACGGCTGCGGGAAGAAGTTCATGTGGCGTGACAGCTTCATGAGGCATCGCTCGCATTGCGAGAGACGCAGCAAGGGTGACGGAAGAGCGGGATCTGAAAGATCGGTCATCTCTCCGCCACATCATCTGAAGCTCTCATCGGCCAGCGAGTCTAATCAAGGTAGCGTTGGCACCAGGAGCGGGATTCCCGTTTTGTCTCCGCAACATTCCATTAGCAGCAATGGCGTCTCGTGTCTCAGCATGGGAGCACCAGGGTCTCTTCTAGGAATCAGTTCTCAAAGTGGGCCGCACAGCCTTGGATCTGGCTTTCTTGGCATTGGTGGTAATCGTAGTGGGGGTGTAGAGGAAGTCTGTGAGGGTAACGTTGACGAAAGCAGCGTCACATAGGCTGTTTCCTCCCAAGACCACCGTCTCGCAAAACCTGAACATTTGTCTTTGGTTTCAAAGGGACCACGTGCACAATTGTCTGATTCTTTACCTCATGTCGGTGAGTGCGCCATACAAGATGTCCCATGTGTGCAACGACCAAGTGCCCATTGCTAGCTCACATATGTATGTACTTAAAGACCAGGCTGCTATGGTGACTGTCAAAACCGTACTCCGGCCAGGAATATGGGTCAGTCGCCATCACGTCCAAGCTGCCTCACTAGCACAGAACATTTGTTCATGGTTGCTCTGAAGTGCCATTCTGTTATGTTGTACGATATTATGTTGTACAGAGTTGTACATTACTGTAACTCATTTGGTCCGTCTTGATGTGAAGTTATATTGTACTCACTCAACTATATACAGTATATTCACTTTCAAAGGTTGGTAACACTTTATTTTACAGTGTCATTGTTACATATGTTACATGTAGTTACTATAGTAATAACTATAAATTATGCATAATTACATGCAACTAACCCTAAACCAAATCAAACCCTAATCCTAACCCTATAGTAAGTACATGTAGTTACTTAAAGGTGCTAAAGAGGATGTTTTGTTTTATACATTTTTGCAATATTACTTCAAACTGTCTTTACTAACTGATAAATTTATTAGGTGAAAGGAATAATATTAATAAACATCATCTGTGCACGAGGTGGGGCCTTAAAAACATCAGCCAATCGTTTACGCGATCATCACGTAAACGATTGGCCCTCTGGCTTGTCAATCACTGCCGTGACGTTCCTTGTGAGAGACGAGCTGCGCGCTCCAGTAACTTTCCACACTCCACAGGCGCCGCATGCAATGTTTTTGTCAGGAGACAGGAGTAACAACTGCAGATTATGAGTTACCTGCGGTGAGTCCGACATAATGAATCCACTAACACGACACAGCGAATGCCGGTGGTAAACACTCGTGTTCCAATACTCGTGCACGAGTTTTGGGAGGCGTTCCCTCGAAAGGAGGGGGGGGGGGGGGGTTGTTCTTACTCATGCGCTCATTTCAAAAACTCAGTAACAGTCTTTGGTTTCTCAGTCGACGAAAAATCCTCTTTAGCACCTTTAATATTACTCGGTACTTAAAGGGTTAGTTCACCCAAAAATGACATTTCTGTCATTAATTACTCATGTCGTTCCAAAGAGGTTTCTGACCCCCCTATAGACAGAAATGTCATAACCACTTTCCAGGACCAGAAAGGTAGTAAAGACTTAAGTAAGTCACATGGACTATTTTAATGATGTCTTTACTACCTTTATGGGCCTTGAAAATGGTTATGACATTGCTGTCTATAAAGGGGTAAGAAATCTCCCGGATTTCATCAAAAATATCTTAATTTGTGTTCCGAAGATGAATGAAGGTCTTACAGGTTTGGAGCGACATGAGGGTGAGTAATTAATGACAGAAATTTCATTTTTGGGTGAACTAACCCTTTAAATGTATAATTACAGTGTAACAAAGACACCTTAAAATAAAGTGTAACCCAAAGGTTTAATGTTTTGATTTCTAAAATAAGAGATAAGAATATAGCTTCCTCTGCACTTTGATATCTTACGGCCTCTTCACACCAAGGATAACTATAACTATAAAGGCCTGCTCTCACACCAAAGATGATAACTATAACAATAACTATTACTATGAAGTTTTAATGATTGCTCTAAGAGAATAGCGAAGTTCACACCACAGTTATAATGATAACACTATGAGAAATAATATAATTGGAATCACTTTCCGAATACATTTTTACAGCTGATTAAAAAAAAACATTGACAGCCAATTGGAATCCAACCAGTTTTAAAGAGCGTTAGCTCCGAATTTAGCCCAAACCCAGAGTAGGATAGGATAGTGAGTCGTCGGGTTGGTGGGGCAGAAAACTGTCGAGGAACATAGGCGAGTTGGCTGTATCTATATATATATATATATCTCCTCTTGTGCTGATTGGATAGGTAATTTGAACTTGTTCTTCCCGAACTTAATTAATAAAACACTAAAATGGCAGATTATAAAACTGCACCACACTTATAATAAACAGAACACTATATCGTTATTATTATATTTAGTGTTTTTGGTGTGAACAGCCCTTAAAGCTTTAATAATCATTCTAATTCTATCGTCAACACCACAACTACAGTAGTCAACATTTGAAGTGGATCAAAACCTTCTTAGGTCAACTTAGTTCTTAGGACAACTTTGGTGAACCTTTTTTGATCCACTTCAGTTGCTGACTACTGTATAACAACAGCACAGAGCAACAATACCTCTGGAATCACTTTTCGAACAATTTTTTTTAAAACGCCGACAGCCAATCAAAATCCACCTGACTTTGAAGAGTTGCGCATTTGAAGCAGATGACATAACTGCAGTGTGTGCTTACAATAAATAGATTAATGTGTGTTGGTGTGGATGCTAATATAGTTATGGTTCTTGGTGTAATTGGGCCTTTACAGCTTGTAGGGCAGGGATGTGCAGGGCTTTTTAGGTAGTTGGATCGCTAAATGAATCAACTCACAGGGCAGTTTGGCTTTACTGTATGTCCTTTTACCCATAAATCCATGAGAAACATTGTCATCCCCATATTCAGATTATTGGTCAACACGACATAAGCACCTAGCATCCAACTACTGAACTCCTGCGGTATTTTTGATGTAGCCTATAGTGTGCCAGTAGTGATAGTTTACATGTTTGCCTTCCATGAAGGCTGAGACCTGATTTGCATTGCAACAGATGAAAAGCTTGAATGAAGTATGCAAATGATGTGACAAATAAACATGAATGTCTGCAACTGCCAAGACCGTTTAAGACCTATGAAAGTGATTCAATGGATCCTGATTGGAATCCATTTAGACTGGATACGCAAATGCAGTGATCAGTAGTTGCCTTGTACCACAGATGAATATTTTGACCACGAAAACCATATACCTCAAATGTGTGTGTAACTATTCAATATATTACAATTAAAAAAACCCGGATCTGGAGATTGTGAGCTAGAAGGAATCACATATCTGTTGCTTATCCACACATTCGTATTACTTTATATCAAACCTGTGTGCATTTCAGATTAGTCCAAGTGAGAACAATGACGTAGAGAACAAATGAATTATAATTTTAAAATAACCAGTAGGTAAAAGCATGATTCAGTGCTCACCTGATGAGTAATCTGGTTAGACATATGTATTTTGTACTGAGAAATTAAAAATATTTGTTCCGTCTACATTTGTTGTGGTGAATCTGAACTAAATATGCTGTGGACGGTAGCAAACTACAGTTCCCTGATGTGGACAGAGTACGTTAATGGTTTCACAAGATTCAAGATTTTAAATTAAAGAAATAAAGTACCTTGTGCACAAATTATGGCTCATTCGTTTCTTATTACTTTTCTTATACATTTCTTATTACTGTTGGTGATTTCAAATTGAAGTGTCAGTTTTACCTTGTCTTTTCTCATGCCAGTTAAATCCTCAATTAGTTAAGCAGCGTAATTAAAATCCATATTTAATATGACAATATTGATCAATTTAATAAATCAATCATCAGCAGTTTACAGAAATCATTTCAATACCAAACGTCAAGTGTAGAAAGACACTTAACTCTTGTGCTTTGTCACCTGAGGCCAGTTAAAGGGATAGTTCACCCAAAAAGAAAATTTCTCTCAATATTTACTCAAGTCATTATTGTTATTTTTCTGTATTCAACAGAAGAAGAAAGGAAAAAAAACATAAGGGTAAGTTATTAATGTCTGAATTTTTATTTTTTGGGTAAACTATTCATTTAAGACATAATCTGAAAACAAACATTTCCAATTCTTGTGAGTTGCAGCATCAAGTATATGTGGAAAATTATTTCCATGGCTGCTTAAAAAATCCACAGTGCACTGTACAAAGTAATAAACATGTAAGTCAAACACTACACAAAATGAGAGCATTTATTGACTCAAGGAGGGAAAGCTCACTTCCCCATATGACTCTTGGCACAAATGAGGATTGCATCCCAACCCTCAAACTAAAATCATAAATACAATACAAGATAAATCCTCGTAGTAAGAATATTTAGAGGCAAGAACAATTTACAATGTACCAAAATACCCCTAAAAAGCCTGAATGAACAACGGCACGCTATTTTCCCTCATATAAAAAGTAAACAGTGGCATTGCGGATAAGTGGCTGTGGTTCAAATGCTGATTGAACCAGTCCAACGTAAAATAAACATTTTTTGTTCTATGTTCACATTAGCAGGCACTATTGGAACAGGAAGCTGTCTGAGGTGTCAGCTCAGTACCCTGTGACGGCAGAGCTCACTCTGAATCTGAGAGAACGATCACTTCCTCTGGGTCGCACTGAGTCGCCACGTTCACCTGTCAACACATGAACCACTGGAGTTAGTTTTTTGTTTAATGGGCTTGTAATGCTGTATATAATGCTGTGTTTCTGCAAACTAAAAGTATTTTAAAAAATGAATGAAATGAAATAAACAACTTTCAGGTATATTTTAAGCAAATATTTCAGTTAGTTGCCTAGGTGACAATTTTTTGTTTGGTTTAAAGGCACATTATGCAAGTTCCCACAAGATATCACTTATTCAAAACAGTAACAAAGGCATAGCTTGAAGATGCCATGAATGAGTGTGGAATCATGGGTAATCCAAGTAATAGTAGTAGTAGTAATCCAATAGGACTCAGGCAGAAATCATGTTCAAGGATGAGCTAATGTATTCAAGTTTTATTGACTGTTTTATTACTAGCTATCTTTCCATCCACCTATTTTTATCTGCATTTTGGAATATTGCATAAAAACACCAAAATACACATCAATTCTAAAAATGTGCATTAAAAAATGTACGCAGTTAACTGCGCTTACATTTTTTATATGATTCAAAAATGTGCATAAACTATGATGGAAACACATTTACAGAATAAATTCCTTGATGCACATGAAAAAAAAGGCGTGACGGCGGGACGGCATAACTGGACTATCCAGTGGTCCAGTTTTAGTCGTTCTGAAATGCCTGAGCAAAACCTGTCCTTTCATTCCTTTATGCACTTTCTGAGCAATGTTGCTTGGGTAATTTCTCATTGAGAATGAAATTCGACAAATTTCGATCTAATTTATCCAGATTAACACTGCCAGGCAACATTGCTCAAAAAGTCGCCCCATGTATAACCTTGAGGCATGGTACAAAAATGGTACTCGGGTTAAATCAAGAAAACGAGATTCAAAACAATACGACTATAGAGACAATAACACTGTTTAGCTATAGAACAATGACTTGTTTTTACTGTCGATAAAAGCCTTTGGTATTTCCATGGCTTTTACGGAAATAGGACCGGAAATCGACGATAACGTGGATACGACTTCATTGACAGGCAACGCAATGACACGGGCCGTCACACTGGTTATCATTGCTTATTTCTCTGGATTTAGACATTGTTGGAAACATTTGGGATAATGTAAGTACACAATTCAATAGGGCTGGGTATTGACACAATTTTCACGATTCGATTCAATTACTATTCACATGCTTTCCATTCAATTATGATTCAATTCAATTCGATATTGATTATTTTGGATGTAGTATGGATGTAGTGAAAGTACATGGCAAATTTTCTAGAGGAACAAAATCTCTCAACTAATGCTGTAAACTACACATGTAAGTCAGCTGGTATTACTATAATAATATTGAAGGTTAAATTAACTTATTTATATACAAACACTTAAATTACACTCAATTATGTTTTTATTATAAATAAAGTTTAGAATTACTTAATCATATTTCCACTTTTTTTAAATATAAACATTTAAATCGTGGCTGTCATAACTGATTTATTCAAACATGCATTAAATATTGAATAACATTAAAAAAAATTATAATGTAATACAGTGCATAGCTATATTTATCAGCATGTTGCTTTCTAGAGTACACTTTTCCAGCTGACTAATGAGTTTATGGTCACTGAATATGTTTTTCTGAGATAAACGTGACGTTACGTGACATTGTTTACAAGCTGTTTTATTGACGTCTTTCTGCGGTTGAAACACTGATTGAGCTGTTACACGAGACATGATATGGATTTCGGTATGTTGTACTGTATATTTTAACATACCTTCAGATGTTTAGTCATGTTTATTTCTCGCTGTAACTGGTATTAAAGCGTAGGAGAGGATGTTCACATGCTTCTCTTTAACTGAGGCGCTAAAGCGATCTGTCACGTCACATTAAACAGCGCCAAAATAGTATTTATTTTTTTAATCTCATAATAAGATTTTGAAATCTAAGACTTTGCTTCATATCAAAAATAACAAAGCACAAAGATTATTGCAATTTATTGGATGGGAGGCGCTACATATTCTGTTCATTCATCAACTGAAAACAGGCTAGACTAATTGATTCTTGGGATTTAAGAATCGATATTGGTTCGTAAAAATGAGAATCGATTAAAATACAGAAATCGATATTTTTACCCAGCCCTACAATTGAACATATATATAAAACTGTGCTAGTAGTTTTTGGATATTTTAATGGAAAAATCTTACATATTGTGCCTTTAACTTTAAATACTAAAATTATTCAAATATAAAATGGCATTTAAAAAACTAATAAAACTAACAAAAACATAAATTACTACTAAAACCTAAACAAAAATTAAAATGAAAAATATAAAAACTAATTTAACATTGATAAATGGTATAATACTATATTAATCATACTAAAATGACACTGCAGTGACTTCTCAAATGTCTGAGAAAGTTGCAATACAATAGACCTTTAATTCTTGACAGGAATAAAAACGAGGCTGAGACAGAATTAGTGTGTTCAATGCATTATACTGCAGTTTAACAACAAACTGAATGTTCAGCTGACAAAATGACTTTCTGAAAAGACTTTCACTAGCTAAAAACTCCATAAGACCATTTTAAAAGTTGAGTTATGAAAATTAAGTGTTTTTTTTATACAGTGTATGCCATTGTAAAGACTGTAAGTCTATCCCACACAGCTTCGCTTTCATCTGCGTTAAATTCAGCCGTTTTGATGCTGGAATAGTGTAATAACATGAAAATGCAATTCAGCAGATTCAAATGGATTCACTGAAGTTTTTCAATGCAAGCTAAAACCAAACACACAGTCACCTTATTTCTCTTCGGCGGTGGTGTGGCTCTCAAGTTCCTGACCATGTTCTTTGTTGGAGTCCTTGTCCTCTTCTTGGTTGAGTCATCCTGCTCAGAGCAGCAGATCACACCCATATCCAGAGGAATATCACTGAGGAAAACATGAGAAAAACAGCACTGCATAAAAAACTAACAGTTCACAGAAAACTGCCATGTTGTTGCAAACCTTTATGGCTTTCTTTCTTCCGAGAAACTAAAAAGGAGAAAAATCTTGACATCCATATGTCCGCACCTGTGGCTCTTCTTGCCATGTTCTCGAGAGACAATGCCCAAATCATGAACAAATCATTCTTTTAGAATAAGTTCTTTTCAGTCAAATCAGATGATCAGCAAAACTAGTCTGAATGATGTGGTTCTGAAGTTCAACTCAGTCAGTTTCTCACAGAAAACTATCGAATGGTTTCAACTTCTTGTATGGACTTTAATGACATTTGTGCTTTTGATTGATTTTAATTGTATGAAAAAAAGGCCAACACAGTCTTTTATTTTTTTTAATGGTGCAAAAAATATGTTCATCATTTCCAGGCCTAAACATCAAAATTTTGTTTAAGCTTAATAATTAAAAAGTTAGTAGCTTAAATAGTGATTTAAATTGGCCATTTTATGCCCTTTTTCCAAGTTTTGAATTTGTTTTTGGAGTCTACTAAAATGATTGACTGTTCAAAAATGCATCATTATAAGTTATTAAACAAATTCTCATGGAAAGTTTCTTTCTTTCCTTCAGTTTTACCTGTCCTGTGTGCAATTCCCATTGTAGGAGGCAGTTTGTTTTTCAGTCGTGGTGCGTTTCCTTTTCCTGTATTTGCCCGTCTCGTCGATTAGTAAAGGGCTTGTTTGAGGTATTGGACTGCAGTTGGCTGATCTCATGTGGGTTGGTGACGAGGCCTGATTGGTGGAGATAGTCTCAGTGCAGATACTGGTGCTTTTAGAAACAGGTTTAATGTGATTAGTGGAAATAGTTTCTGCCTTGACGGTAGGCAGAAAGTCCATTGTCTCTGACTGACTGATGTCCTCCGTGGACAGGGGGCTTTGTTTAGCAGGTCTGCCGTTTGTGTGCGTTTCCACAGATCCTGCCTCATGTGTGCTGCTGACTGGAGACTGCTGGTCCTCGTCGCCCGGATCTTCTTCTGTATCCGGTATGGATGATTTGATTGACAGAGGAGAGTTCTCATTGATTGGCTGTTCATTGTCACTGTTGTTCAACTGCTCCTCTTCGATGTCCTCTTCGTCATCCTCTGAAACACGTCAGAGAAGGAGAAATTGGTTATCTCACCATGAAGTGGACACATTAAATACAATAGATGAAGGAGATGAAGATTTGTTCACTTCATACCTGGACCAACTTGTTCTTGACTGGCTTGGATCTCCTCTTCAATATCAGGATCAGAGGAATCGTCCGTTTCTTCATCTTCCTCCTCCTCTTCTTCCTCTTTTTCTTCCGGTTCCTCTTTTTCTTCCTGTTCCTCTTTTTCTTCCTGTCCCTCTTTTTCTTTGCTGTCAGCCTGCTGTCCATTAAGTGCCTGCAAATATGAAAGAAGAAAAATATTCACTTGCAAGCGCTCAGTTGCTCATGGCCCATGCAAAACCTCTACTCATTTACGGCTCATGCTTACTGAAAAACAAACTCTGTTTTTCAACAAAACAAAAATTCTGTTTTCAACTGCCCTACTGTGCTGTAACATGGTGTTGTATAGCTGTGCTGGGCAACGCTGGTAAAATGACGCTACCCTCTGGTTCACTGATCCACTCCAAGCTATGATCTCTAATAATAATCTGCTTTGTAGGACTTTACATTATTTGGATAAGTGGTCAAAAAATAAGTCTGTTCGATATGATTCTGTTGAATAGAACTGAATAAAGAATAATATATTGATATTTAATATGAATATATTTTCTGTCCAATTTTAGTGTGTTACTTTTAATAACATTGTGGTTATTTTATGTTACTGGCTTGCTTTTTTTAAATTCAGCATCATTTAAATTGATGAATTTCATTAAAAAGATACAATTATACAAAACAGCTAATTTAAAATAATAAATAAATATTTTTTAAAAAGCACTTTTGGTTTTGCTTTTCAGCCAAGTGCATCCAGAATTTTCGGTTTCAGTTTTGGCTCAGAATTTTCATTTCAGTGTATCCCTAATTTATATCTTTAAAAAAGTCATTATATATATATATATAATATATATATATATATATATATATATATATATATATATATATAATATATATATATATATATATATATATATATATATATATAAAAATCAACAACAGCCATATCTGCATCAATAAACAAATTAATTAATATTAAACAATTATTTTAAATATTTACAATTTTTATTACATTTATTAAAGAAATAGAATATTGTAACTTTCAAAATTATATTTTATATTGTTCACAAAATAAAAAAATATTGATGTTTTTACTAATACTGTTATATTGGTAAGTATAAATACAAATAATTAAATATTTAGTAAAAACCCATGGTAAACAATGTATTTGTATTGTTGTTGTTTTTAAAAACATTAAAAAACAACAACAACAATCAATGCCTGTATTTTACTTTTTGCTTTAAACATTTTCATTTCATTTCATTTCACAAGTTTGGTTAAAAAAAAAAAAAGAAAAAAGAAAAAGAAAAGCTGCTTCTGATGAAATAAATAAGTTGGAGCAAAAAAGGTAAATAGATTAATATTAATTGTAATAATAAAAAATATTAATAGTGAAATATTACTAACAATTCATTAAATTATATATATATATATATATATATATTTAATTATTATTTAATTTAATAATTAAAATAGAAGTGAATTAATTTTAAATTAATCTTTTTCATTTTTAGAAAGTTATTTAATATCTTATTTATAAAATTAAACAATATCTTTGCATGAAGAATTTCATTTTATTATTAATGTCTATATTTTTAAATATTTAAAATCATATGATTTAAATAATTACAATGCATTTCATTACATTTAAGTATAAATTGAGTTTGATTTTATAACTGAAGTCTTGTGGTGTTTCTAATTTTACTGAAGAAAAACCAAACACATGAATCTGATGCAAACCGATGAAACTTGATCCCTAAAGTGAAAACAGTAATACTCTAGTTCTCTGTATATTTTAGAATAAAACAAACAATAAGAATGTATTTTCTTTTACCTCTTTTTTCTGTCTCTCTCGCTCTTGTTTTTTCCTCATTTCCTCAACCTCCATGTCTTCCTGTTTAACGGCGTATTTGTTGATCACCTCCTCTAGGCTGCTGATGGCCATGTCTCTATTAGAGCGTAGTTTGCGATGCAGTGTTGGGTCCGTGAGTGCAGGATCTAATGCTGTAAAAACACAGGCAGAGTCACCTGATCTCGCATTATTAACTTACAATCATTAAATATTACTGGGGTCCATCCATTATTACATCAATCCAGAAATTACATAAAACACTGATGAGTTTGAAGCATCATACAATCAGACTGACACAATATGACTTCCTTATCTTCTCTAGCTAAACTGGATAGTAATTAAATTAATTACTAGGTTTGTATGAATCCGTAAGGTGGGAGCCAAAGTTGTAGACCATGTCAAGGTGTCTTCTTTCCTGTAGTTTGTTGCCCGTCTCTCGGAAGGCTTCTTGAGCGATCTGTGTTATCTGTTTGCGGGCGAGCAGAAGACCGTAGCGTTCATTGGCGCGCTGCACCACCTTCAGGATATCTGTGTAGTCTGGAGGATTGTGAAAAGCTTCTTCACTGTTAATGTAGCGCTCAATCTACAAACCAAAGAGAAAAAAGACAGAAATACAAATAAAACATATGAAAAATATACATAAATATTCATTCTTTTGTGAATATTTGCCCTCTGGAATTCATTCCATGAACAATTTTGTGTCTTTCATCTAGCCATATAAAACCATACTTCGAGATTTAAAAAAAAATCTACATCTGAATAAATTTAGGAAAATTTTACAATAAAAATATACATTTATAAATGTAATGTACTAATTACATTTTAATAAACACATTTTTGTCACTTTCTTTGGCATTTTTGCCTCAAGCCCATAAATTTAAGATCCATTTCTGATCAATGAAAAACCCACACTCTGTTTAATATCACTGTTTCATGTTAAGTGTTTTAGAACGTCCCGCTGTTTTTAGTAGTTATCCATATACAGCAGGTGCTGTATATGACTGACAAGCACCCAAAACTTGCATTTTGTTCACATGTTTTTGAAATTCTTCTTTTGAGATGGAAAATTGACAGGTCTGTAACTGTAATTCAGTTCTATGCATGTTTTGCCCTCCAGGTCTCCGTGGCAGTCATGTGACAGAAAGCTATGAATACTGGCTTGAATCCCATCACATGTTCACAAACAGTATTCAAGGCGCTACAGTAAGTTTTTTTTAAACAGGACATTTTGAGACCTGTAAGTAAATACGCTGTCAGTTTTTGGGATTGACAACTGTGAGCGTAGCCTTAGTGCTTAATCCTATTCTAAGGATTCTAAGTGATCCGTCCCATGTACTATACTCCAGTTACAAACTATTATCCTCTGTGAGAAGGTACAGGAATCCACGATGCAAACTGAACCGATTTAAAAATCTGTTTGTACCGGTGTCTATCAAGTTGCTAAATCTGAAGCAGTGACTTATTTTCATGTGCTAGTGTATTGGATGTATATTTATTGTATGCATTGTGTGTATATATTTTTTAGGTGTACCAGGTGATGTTGGAATGTTTTGAGTCTACTCCAAATTTCCCTACTGGGGACAATAAAGTATATATTTCATTGACAACAGCATTCTACAGCAGTGTGTACAGAACTAGAGTTGTCAAAAGTACCGACTTCGGTACCAAGTCGGTACTGAAATTTTAAAAATGTGACGCTTTGAGCGCTGTTGAGCGGATTCGTAAACACCTCTGGTTGGCCATACGCTTATCAGATATGTCTGTAATTGGCTACAATGATCAATGCACAGGAGTGTTTGAAAACACATGGAAGTGTTTGAGTTTAAAAGCAGGCATTTATCAGCAGACTGGTCTGGTGTGTATCTGTAAGTGCTCGGTGAAGAGCGTCGTTGATCATTGAAGCCAATCACAGACATATATGATGAGCGTGTGAACACAATGGCCAATCAGGTGTTTACGAATCAGCTCAAAAGTGCTCAAAGCGTCACATTTTTTAAAATTTCAGTACCAAATTGGTACTTTTGACAACTCTATACAGAACCGAACTGAATAACTACTGTTAATGATGTAGTTTAATGTGCACCAGAAATGTTTCTCTCTTCTGTATGTGTGGTGTAAAAATAAAAATAAATTCACAGGTTTCAGGAGTGAGTCATGTTCCGTATACAAACGGAACAGTAATTTAGGGGACTCCCTTCAAATTCACAAGCAAATGAAGAACCTTTTTGTTGATCTCTGGGTAGCGTGTTCCACTGTAGGCAATCTTCTGTTCAATCACTCGACCCGTTAGTGTGTTGCAGCCTTTCAGCTCACAGAGTTTTTCATAGATCTTCATCATCTGAGACCACAAAAAGAGCATTAAAGATAAAGATCAGGGGCCGGATTCACAAAACATTTTATCTTACCATTAAGAGTTCTCCTAAATAGCAGTAAAAGTTCTTAGCTAAGAGTTTTCTCTTAAAACCTTTTCACAAAGCTGCTGAGACCAACTTTTACTAAGGAATATACTGAAGTCTTAAGCTAAGAGTAAGGGCGGGGTTGACCTCGTTGCTATGGAGTTTACACACAGTGATTGGCTGATGGGGGAGGAGTCAGTGATTTAATCATAGAAATATTGTAGAATGAGGTGTCATGTTTCCAAATAAAATAAAACCTTTAAAATACAAATGTTGCCCTATTCAAATAAATATTTTTTTATAAAAATGTTGCCATAGTCAAAATAAAATGTTGCCATATTGTTGCCATAAAGGGTTTTAAAATTTTTTTTTTTTTTTTTTTGGGCGTCTCATCATAGATTCAAATCTATAAATCAAAATGTATTGCATTTATGAAGAAAAGGTTCAGCACCCAAGGCTCTATTGCTATTGCCTCAATGGTGTTCAGTGTCTTTAGGTGGATTAGGACTGTTTGTGATTTGGTCTTAGGGACTTAGGAGTCCTCTTGAATACTCCTAATATTTCACAGATTTAGGAGCTAGTTAAAGTGCTAAAATGCTTTGTGAAATACTCTTAGAGCAAAAATTTAGGACTCCCTAAATTAGGACTGACACGCCCATTATTTTTAAGAGTTTCTCCTAAATTGGCAAGTTAGGAGCTACTTTTAGCCTTAAGATGTTTTGTGAATACGGCCCCTGAACAAGACCATATAAAACCCAATAAAATCTCATTATTTCAATGTACTTTGACTGCATTAAAACATATCATGAGGAATCAAATTGTCCTTGATGTTTTGATATAACAGTTTGATTTACTATGAAAACAAACATCATTTTTACAACTCAAAACTTTCTGTCCAGTCCAATAAGACCATTTATTGAAAAACAATCTACAACAACAACTCATTCTGAACTTCAACAAAGGATTTATGAGCTAAATCAGCGAGACGAAGAATTATAAAACAAGAACAAACAGACTCACCTTGCGTTTGAGCTTGTGCTCCTGAATATAACTGGAGTCTTCCTTCTCCAGATCTTCCACACTCAACTCCCTCTCCTGAAGCCGTCGGATCTCCTCGTTATACACCTTCAACAGGTTTTCCAGGTAAGCCAACTAAAAAAAAACATGAGACACACAAATTACAATGTACATTTTGAATATATTCTCAGACAAAATCCCTCAACTAATTTCAATGTTCATAAGAATAGAAAACAACAGTGGGGTTTCCAGAAGTAAACCCCATTAATTTTTGTATTATTTGCTATTTTTAGCAATAACAAACTTTTCAATAGACATTTTTAAGTAGAGAAATACGATACTGTATCCTACTTATGTATTTGCATATACTGGAATATTTTTTTTTTTTATATGGTACTGTCAATTTTGATTTCGTTACATGCTTCATTATATGAATAGTACATTCCCTCATAAAATAAAGAACATCTTGAACATTTGTTCTTTACACTTTTCAAATACTTTATTTGCTTCAAATCTCAGTTTGAAAGATTGGTTTGAATTTCCATTTTCCTACTTCGAAAAGTGTGTCAAAAGACACAAATTCAGACTTCGTTATTCATACAATAAAACACATTTATAGTCAGAGGTTGTTGATTTCAAATAGGAATATCACACATGTCACTTTAACTGGAAAACATCATGAAAACTCTTTACAGAAGTTTTTTTAATGGAGAAAATTAAAATTCCCTATGGAGAAAATTAATGGAAAAATAATTCCAGAACCAAGGCATGCTAAAAAAACAACAACAGTGACAGTATAAAATCCAAGACCACCTTCACAGCATTTAAAACAAAGACTATAGAATAGCACAAGACGTGTCACTCGTGTTGTTTTGAATTCAGCGGCCGTTAGAAGCACCGGTTTCTATAGAAACAGTCAGACGAGCGCCTCTAAAGAGACACGCATTTAGGTCTGCGCATGCGCATTAGCTTGATCCAGCCTGAAAAATGCATTTGTTTGTCATGATTCGAGCGTTTAGAAACTAAATTTATGAGACAGTTGTTGTTAGATTTCATTGGTGATTTCAAATATAAAATTTAATCGTAAGGAGCTGCATGATGCCCAGGATGCCCGAGAGGCGTTTCAAAGATGGCCGCCGAGTGAAATGACTTGTCTTAAAGGGACTTTGATTTAAAATGAGTGTATCTGTGAGTTATGGTGGATTGCTACAGTACCTGTCTCCTTGAAGCCCTTTTCGTTTTCTTTGATTCCTCCTCATTTTCTTGCTTTTCCTCTTCTCCTTTAACCTGTTCCTCCTCCTTTACATCTGTCCCATTGCTCTTCTCCTCAGGTTTTGCCTGAGAAGGGAGAGACTGTATGGAGCTCCGTTTCCGAGCCGTGTGCTGTTTAAGAACGGTGCAGAGTTCATTAATGTAGACAAAGGTTTTTCCTGTGTTGGCCTGGGCCCGCGTGAGGCAGCGACCCAGAGTGTTTCTGAACTCCACCGATGACAGGAAGGTCGGCAGGGCCTTAGAGTATCTGGTCTGCAGGTAGGTCACGACCTCCGGGTGATCTTGTGAGTGTTTTGAGCAATGTTCCACAAACTGGACCATCGGATGAAGGGATGGCATTTGGATGGATTCGAAGTGCGATAAGAAAGGAGGAAAAATACAAAGTAATTTTAATAGGATAACAGGATGAAACCACTCAGAATGTTATGTACAATTTAAAGTGTACATGTAGTTAGTACATTATACACAAAATGCTAATTTTCTGCATGAAATATGTAATAACTCTTGGTAAATATTCATAACAAACGTACCTCTGCAAATAGTTTTTCATTCTCCACTTGGAGGACATGAACATCCTTCTTTGCAGAGGCAAATGGAGACTGTGTGATGTGTGTTGGACGTGGTAGCTGATTCTTCAGAGACGTTTTTGACTGGCAGGTTGTAGCATATGAACAGGATGCAGATGTGGAAGCTTCTTCATCGTCATCATCAAGGATCACAATGCTGTCCATCACTGCTCCGGCCATCCGGAAGGGAGGAGAAAGAATTTGCTGAGGAGTAACGAATGTGGAGGTGTCAGGCCTGCATTTCAACTACACCAAAACCTGGAAACACACCAGTTACGTTTTAGGATTTCACTATATGTGCAAGTGTCTCAGTAAACAGACCAGTTATATGTACTCTTGGTGATTTAGTCTCTATGTAACTTTACCATACATATTGAAAAATCACTTTCGGATATCTCAAAATCTATTTCAGTGTATTTTATATTTCTGTTTAGCTTTTTGTACATACTTGAGCACTGAGCATTGAACTGGCCAAGAGCGTCAAAGTCCAAACTGAGATCCCAAACCCTGTATGCACCTGCAGAACAACATATTCATCAGTCAGTGCAATATTTCTGTATGTGCGAGACAATTAAATGTAATATTATGGTAAAATAATTTCAATATTCTCAAAGACATGGTTATAATTCGTTACAATTGTTCTGGATGGATAGGATGTATTTATGCAAAACATGATTTCTATTCAACTGACACAGTCAATCAGCTTGATTTACTTTACATACATTTCATAATAACCTTACATACAAAATCATATTAAAAACTAAAATTATTAGTCACCACTGTAATAAAAAAGAAACGAAACTACATACGATAATGATAAGGGTAGTAACTATGGTATTTTGGCGGTAACCATGTCTACAATGATACAATTTTGTGATGGATTTAAAGGGTTTAATTCCTTAGTAACCATATTAACTGTTTGACTGAGCCAATGAGATCTGGACAGTGTAATAATTTAATATTATGTGGACATAAATATATTAATTTAGGTTATATTGCCTGCTGATTTAGAAGACTATAGCTCTGTAATTCGGCCATGCAGTGCAGCTCACTTCCGTTTATTTGTTAAAAGCCTTAAAACATCGATCATAAAGAGTAACTTCACAACATGTCAAGTTCCTCACACTCTTTAGAAACGCGTCATAAAAATCCCTTTCATAAAACAAGTTATTGATCGATCAATAAAAGGACAATTACAAACAACTTACGCGCTCTGATCCTGAAACTCAGCGGTGGACGTATGTACAGCTCAACATGAAGCGCGCTGATTCGCTGACGGCCAGTAATCTGAACGCTCATTGGCTGACCGCGTCGTGTTTCTTCTGCGATTTGTTTTCAACGCTGTTCATTTCAGATGCTTATCAGCGCCGCTCAGGGAGCAGGAGATCCTAACAGAAACTGAATGTATACTTCTTCAATTCACAGTAATATGGTGTGACGTCAAACAAAATTGTATTGACCAGATGTTTAGTCAGATGTGCATCTTGTGTTTTGTTTCTCCAAAATGAAAACTGATACTGATCAGGTGCACAATAGCTGTGAAGGATGCAGCCTCTGAATTGGGTTATACAGTATGTTAATCTGTTTGTATCACACTGAGTTTATTTCACAAATGAAACTAAATGTTTATCTGCAGCCTGATATCATTTTAATGACCCATGAGTCAAAGGCAAGAAAACAGGCAGGTAAGATCCATATTATTTTTCAAACACCAGCCTTTTTGAACCATGTAAAGTTGATATCTCACTTTAGTGAGCAGATAATGGTGTCATAAATTCTGCCCAATGATTATGGATTAAAATCCTCTTGCACAAAGGAAAAATCAAACTCAGTCTTCATACTCATATAACTTCACGATTAAAGAAAAATATAAACAACAGCTTTCCGTCTTGCTTTTTATTTAACATTTTTCTATTTCCCCAACCATTTATCATATTTGTTATTTCTTTTATTTATTTTAGCAAATTTATTGTTATAAATATTTATTTATTCATGCACAAATATCTAAATTTATTTATTTATTATATATTTTTACATTTATTTTTGCAAAATATGTTCTTTATGACATACCTAATGTCTAATGACTTTATTTTGTTTTTTTACTTTTATCAATCCAATCTAAGAAAACCTCATAATGATTGATGATGTTCCACTTGTCCTAAAAATCTATTGGCTGGAATTTACAACCTTGACATGGGAAAATATTTCACACTCAATCCTGAAGAAGATGATTTCAAAGTCCAAACATGCAGACTGTAGCTCTTCTGCTCCTCAGAGTTCATCTCGTTTGTCCAGGTGACTACATGTGAGTACTATAAGTAAGTAAACTGTATGATTTGATATTTTAAGACTATTCACTAAAACCATGTATAGTAGCTGCAGAGTCCACTCAGTCTTTCTTCTACAGTGGAAAGAATGTAAGTTCTTTTTGCTTTGGATCTCATTACTTTCATAGTATGGACAAAACATTTTTAAAATATTTATAATAATTCTAGATGTATTTGTATAAATTAAAAATGTATTTTTATAAAATCTAAATATATTTGAAGATTTGTAAATTTATTTAATGATTGATTTTTTGTTGACAGAAACACACTCTGAAATACTTCTTTACTGCGGTGTTTTGAGACATTGACTTCCCAGAGTTCACTATTGTTGGTCTGGTCGATGAAGGGCAGTTCATTTATTTTGACAGCAACATAATGAAAGTTGTGCCAAAGACAGAGTGGATGAGACAGAAAGAAGGAGCAGAGGGCTATTTCATAAAACAAGATTAGAAAACAAGCCAGGCTTATTTGACTTAGTCAGACTTGTTGTCAGCGAATTCTGTCTCATAAAACAAACTTAAATTAGTTTAAACTCAGTTACTCTGGCAACTTATGCTGGGAAACTAGCCTGGTCTGGGGCAGGCTAATTGTCAGGCTAAGCTGTGCTCCTCTAACATTGACCAATAGGAGCTGTGATGGAAATATTTTATGTTCTATGTTTATGAATATTATATATTCTCGACATGAAATGTACAGAAAATACAGACTAAGGATGCTCAGGTCAAAGACCAGTCACATGATTAGCTTAGATCATTACAAAACCAATCACCAGAACAAATCACAGTGATGAAGACATTGATTTTTACTCAACTGTAAGACTTAAATGTGCATGTATCTTTCTATTCATTGAGACTCACTCCGTTGTTGTGACGAGTGACCTCCCGGCCGTAAATAAAACTTCATTTCTACAAAGAGCAACTTGGAAGTCTTGTCAGGTATATGCTGCAGAGCTGAGGAATAGAAGTACTAAAGATTCTACGCTCAAAAGACCACAGCAGAGACAGTGATAGTGTTGGAAGACTATAGAGTCGCCCTCGGGGTGAGGCTGTAATACTCTGAGACATGTATGGATGTTGTCCACACTGGAACTACCTACCAAAGCACAATAAAGTCAGCTAGCCGCTATTGAAACGACTGGGAAAATATATATATGCGTGTGTGTGTAACCTACAGATTTTCTTTTCTTACTGGCTAAATGTTTTGTGCCCAATATTTAATTAGATTTTTTTAAAGTATTGTTTTAAATGAAATGGTTTTGTTTGGCAGCTGTAGTACCTTTATGGTTATTAGAAGAGCAAATTATAAATTAAAATAAATATGCACAGACTAAATTTTTATTGGTAAGATAAATTCAGTAATTGGCCCAAAGTATATATTGTTTTAACCCATTACATTAGTCCATTACAGTTACTGTCATAAAAATACTTACTTGTTTAAAATTGTACATGAGGCACATTTAATGTCCAAAATCAAATATTTTAGCAAAATGTATATTTTAGTATTGCTTTTGCGTTCCGTCTGTTTAGCGCGCATGCGCGCAGCGGCGCTCGTTCACTGTGAAGTTTAGCAGCAAAATGGAAATATTTGCATGACTTTCCAACATTTACAGATGGAGAATAAACTTGTGAAAAGTAAGTTATGCGATGAGGAAAACACCATGTCTCAAACGCATAAAATAGCACAAAATGAATGCCGTTTCCTGTGGTGGATCGATTTGATCCATGATTGACCTCGAGGGCTGCTTTAAAAAAGCGTGCACACGAAATTATCTAGACTAGGTAAACCTGGATCGAATTAACGGGACTGCGTGAACTTCAATTACCTTTTATGAAACCGCTTTAGCCCAAACTCATTTGTTAGGTTATTTCAAGTCACGTTTTGGAGTTTAATCCTCGCTTTTTTCAGCATCTTTTATGAAACAGACCTTAGGAACTAGAAAAAGAGAGGCTTCCCTTTGTTTACAGTCAGGGTAAAAAAAGGTTTTAAAAGTTTTAAAGAGAATATGAGCCATCACTCCTTTCATCAGAAGAGTTTCGGTAGTAGGCTATTATAGCAGCCAATATAGAATTGTTTCTCAGTGTATTTGCTAATCTAAAAAGGGGCAGACAAAAAAAAAAAAATACAATACAATACAATAATACATGTACATTATACTGAGTCTCTGTACAGGAGTGTGTGCACAACAAACTCAGTTACATGTTGTGTATGTTAAATAAAGAGATGCCAGTTTATACTTCTGATTAATCCTGATGTTCTATTCAACTTATTTTAGAAAAGAAACTTGTTTGATTGGCTTTCATTCATAATTCAAATGTAATCAGAAATCGTCTCGGGGGTGATTCGTTCAGTCGCGCATGTGCAATATTCTACAGGTTCTGTAGCCTACTGCTAGTAGTGGTTCACTTGATGATTTAATTGATTAGTTCATTTCATGAGTCTTTCGGGTTTTTGAGTCGTTCCTTAATCACGTGACAGACCCATACGCTATGCTGTGTGACCCAAGCACATTATATTTAAATAACGTTAACACTCCAGTTTTATTTGAGTTTGTGTTACAACTGTTAAAGCTGAAGTTATCATAACCTTGATGTTTTAAACTAACATTAATCATTCAAATTCAAAATGTTATTTGCTTTTAATTTATGTTCATTATGTCCTTTTTGAGCAATCTTCTTATACATATTAGACCAATATGTCTAGTCTGACTAGGAAAAGCAATTATTATAACAGCAAACTCAAAATTGGAGTAAAAATGAACAAACTAGGCTATAAATACTTTGTATTGTAGGCTTGGATTATTATATTATTATATAGCCTAGTGTTTATTTACAGATAGACAGTGAAAAAGATAAATTAATCAATATTTTATTTATAACAGGGCTTTATTTATTTATAATAACACACCACAGATCCTCAGTAACAAAACAGTGACAGAAATGTCAGAAATAGCGTATGGGTCTGTCACGTGATTAAGGAACGACTCAAAAACCCGAAAGACTCATGAGATGAACTAATCAATTCTCTTTCCGGCTCAGAATGCATTGGTTTAGCATGGGACTGCCTGTCACGTCATTAAGGAATGACTTAAACCCGAAGACTTGTCAGACAAGAGGTGAGGTGAGCTTAATCAGCTTGTCATAAACTGAAGACCCAGGTAATGAATTAATCATTTCTGAATCTTATAGCATTGTAGTTTTGTATTGTTTCTAGTGTGATCAACTTTGCATAAGTAGTAGATGTGTTTGGGAAGTAACATGTAACATTTTAATTACATTTTGCTAAAAACATTTTGAGAAACATTTTGATTTTCTTGAAAAAACACGTATAAATACGCTACATAGGCTTCTGGAGTCGTTTTTGTGAGAGAATTTTTCTTCCGCATCTGAAAAATGCCAGATCGGAAGTGACGTAACTCAAGGGAGCGCGATCAATATAAACAATAGGAAAACAATGGATCGCAATCAGTGCCCAAGGAAGTCGACCGGTACCCGCCATCTTGTAGCAGAACTTCACTTGCGTTAGCATCCCATTGACTCCCATTCATTTTGGCGTCACTTTGACAGCGAATAACTTTACATCTGAGGCGTTTAAAGACTCCATTTGTCCATTATTTATTTCTAAACATACACGACAATGTATAAAGGGCTCCATTACCTTCTATGTTACATTATGGCCCCGTAGAAACAGTTTTTGTAAAAATAGGCTAACGATTGCGTCATAACCACTCGACTCTCTGTCACACAGTAGAGAAATTACCGTACAGACAGGAGGAGAAGCTCGCAGACAATCGGGGAGATTATCTTAATATGGCGTACTGGCATTACATTTTAAAATACTATACAAAATAATTAATCAGAATACTTACTCCTGCTCACTCACGCCAAGCTTAGTTTGAGTCTGCGCGTCAGAAACAAAAGTGCTAAAAATGGGCTTCACTTGTCACAATTGAGTTCCAATTGGGTCGCTCCATTTCTTTTACTGTCTATGATCGCAATGACAGTTCGGACGCTGAGGAAATTGTAAATGTTTATTCATACTCGTATCACAAACCACAGCCATAATTAGCCTGCTATTTGTTTAAGAGATCAGGAACAGGCCAGGATTAGACAGAATAACGGTCAAAATAGACAAATATTGAGCTGTTGTGTGAGAACCAGTGGAGAACAGGGCAGCGACCAATGTTAGCTTAGCTAACGATATGTGCTCAGATCACAATATTGTACAGATTATTATCATGAATCAGACAATAGCAAAGCTATTGGTCATCTGTGGTGTTTTCATTTGAACTGTTACAGTGCTAAAACTTTAATTGTGTGTTACTCAGCTTTTTTGTAAATTAATCTGAAAGAAATGTTGAATGAAACACTATGATGTTTTGGCCAAGCATTTGATTTATTACAGTGGGGGGAATTTTATTTTTATTTATTTATCATTAGTTGAAAGAGATGGTGAATAAAACTACTGTATATTGTAATGACCAAACTACTTATTAAAAGCAAATAGTTGACATCGTTTCTGCTTCTGGGTTTTTAAAATTGCTCATTATTAAAACTGCTTTTATTTTATAAACTTGTTAGTTTTATTAAAACACTAAAAATAATAAACATAATAAAAATGGCTCTCAAATTTAACTTAATGGATATATACAGGGATGACAAAAAACTAAATTAATCAAAAATGTGCTTTATTACTACATTTGTTTAACTTTATTCAAGTTAAAAAAAAAAATAAAATCAATAGGATTTATGTAATATACTTCACTGGCCACAATTTTGACATCGACACAATGGGGAAAAACTGCTATATAGATATTTGGCAGCAGATATATTAGGCTGCTGTCACTTTAAGACCTGACGCATGGATTCATTATGCTGTTACACATGTGTTTTCTTTTTCAACTGTTCACCTAAAACATAACTGACTGTGTTTGAACTGACACTGTGTGTGTGTGTGTGGGTGTGTGTGTGTGTACGCACGGACGTACACACACAGACACACACTCACGCACATGTGTATGTGTGTTTTTAAGTGACACAGAGGATGGCCCATTTTACCTTAGTGGGTTAAGGTAAATTGGGCCGCCAAGAAAAACATCACTTTTCCAAAAAATATATTCATATACCAAACTAACAGCATTATTTCTGATGGATGCCATCAAGACAGATATTATGCATAGCTTTTTTTATGTGCATGTTTGTTTTTTTAAAGATTTATCATCCTTATAATAGTTTAGTTTGATTTGGTATGCCAGGCTACTTACCATGCAGCTTTCTGGTGCAGTCTTGATTTAAATTATTGCCCCGCCCACCATAGCAACCATAAACCAATCAAATCACCTTTTAAATCAAATCACGTGACTGGTGGGAATTTAATATCCCATAGACATTTTCTGAACCCTAAGTAGACTTACACTAGCCTGGTAATACCAGACTCTGCTACTTCACTTTGCTTCGTAGACAGAGTCTGGAATGGCATAATAGAGAAGTGTTTTCTCTCTCGCTAGGGGGCGCTTGTCTGAAGTTTAAAATCATTGGTTACCCGTAAGCCAATCAGATACGTTTAGTTATGACGTATGTTATGTGCCTGTACAGCCGCATCGAAGCACAGACATCATGCATCGAACTCAAATCTATGATTGAACTTCCACTGTAAACCTGTTGTAAACACATGATAAAACAAATGTTTATCAAACACTCTTCTTGTTCTGGCTTCAGTTTGGAAAAGAGTTGAATGTTCTCCATAACAGAGCAAATTGCATCCCGTGTCTCGTTTCCCATTTCCGCGGTCGTTTCGGTTTTCAATTTCTCTAACCTACAATGTAAAACTCGGCGCTTAGCATCTACGTCACGGCTCTCAGCCCGCCCTCTGTTCGTTGATTGGCCCGGCTGTTTCCAGACCGGTGGCAAACAGAAAGCTCTGACGCTGTATCAGACGGAGTACAGAAGCGAAATGAAATTGAGCGGAAGTAGGAAGTCTGACGTAGTCAGACTAGACTTACACAAACTGAAAAAGTAAAAAAAGTATTAGGCTAGTTGTGCCCCACTCTCCCCTACCCCATGCCTATACTGCTGAATCTTTAATGTTTGTGGACATCTTTGTTCAGATACAACATGGCATCATGGATTCTAGCAAATACCAACAGATAAAAAAAATCTAAATCTTGACATGCTAGAAATCTTATAATGAGCTGTGGTTGGATTTTCCATCAGGACAGTGATCCAAAACAAGCATCAAAAGCAACACAAAAATGTGTCACTGAGCACAAAATGAAGCTTCTGCCATGGCCATCCCAGTTCCCTGACCTGAACTCTAAATAAAAATGAAGACAAGAAGCACCAACACAGATCTGGGAATCTGAAGGATCTGGAGACATTCTGCATGAAGGAATGGTCTCTGATCTCTGATCTCTGGTCAGGTGTTCTCCAAACTCATCAGGCATTATATGAGAAGACTCAGAGCTGTTATCTTGACAAAAAGAGGTTGCAAAAAGTATATAACAAAAGGGTGCCAATAATTGTGGCTGTGCTTCGGAGAAAAACGTTTCCCCCTACTTTCTTTTACTTCAATGAAAGGTTAGATTTTTTGTGAATTTGTTGAATAAAGAATCAAAAGGATAAAAATAATGCAGATTCATTTTTACAGCCATCTTTGATTACCAAGGGTGCCAATAATTCTGGCCATGACTATATATAGGCCTCCTAGGAGATCAAACAGAAGAACCCACTGGCACATGCACTCTAACCCATAGTTACCATGTTATGTTATCACACCACTACCTGTTTGTTTCTCTCATAACCCACACAAACCATCACACCTCAGACCACATGTGCTGCAAGATTCAGATTAGACCATTTGACTACAATTTGAGTGCTATTAACAATAAAAATGTATGTATAGAAATGTATTTTACAAGGTTTTAACTGTTGTTAACATAATAGTTTATAGCCTTAGTAATCTTCAGTAGGGTTTTTGATAAAAAACGCTATATCATGCCATCTTGTTGAGAAACTGCATTCGTGTTCACAAGGTGGCGCCAATGTCTGTGCTTTAGAAATCAGATGAACTATAGCAGGTTTGAAATACCAGAAAACAATGTAAAAGTGTAAATAGGCTGTATAAAAATACTTAAAAAAAAAAAAAAAATTATGATATGTTCTGACAACACTATTAAGTTATATAAAAATGACCATAAAAGAAAAGTGAACGAAAAAGATGTAATATTTTCTACTGACAAAAACACTGTCGTTAGTCGGTGATGAGTGAAATGTATTTATTAGTCTGTTGGGGGAGCTCTTTATCAAACCAAACCAAATCTGCAAGAACTAGGGACTTTCCAGACAGTTTATGGTGAATTCCGCTGTTTACCACATTTCCGTTGATGTAACCATAAAATACACACCCCTCCAATTCCCCCTCTGGGAACTTTGGGGGATTATCAGTCAATTAACTGAACCAAACTGGCACAATGCCCTGTGTAGTCTGCTCATAAACCTTTACAATTTGTATAATTGTTTGGAGTAGGCCTATTTATGTTTGTCAATGTAAATCACATTGAGAGTAGAGCAGAAATATTTAATATTTAAAATTTATTATTTACATTTACCATATCTTATGTGCTCAGCTGCCCAAAAGTTGTTATTTGTTTGTTTTGAATTTACAGTTAGAATATGTAAGTTCTCTATTGTATTCCTGTCAGGACTGTTGTTAAAAGCCCAACCAGGTTTGCTTAGTTTCATTATCACAGATATTTTTGGAAATTACCTTTTCTTTTTTTTCTTTTTTTGTGATGACGCACTGAAGCAGTTTCTTTCAGATCTGTGCAAACTTTATTTTCAACATGTAAAAAAAAAAAAAAAAGCACAGCATGCTGAAAATGATGCTCTTTTGTGTTAACTTAAAGTGAGTTATTTTATCATTTGTTTTGGCTGTTTTTTCCTTTTTCCATAACATGTTTGTGGCTAAACTAAAAAAACACAAAAAGCCTATCAGACATGTTTATATCTCATCATTCTTCTTCCTTCCATTTTGTGTTGTGAAATTTCAGTCATACCATTGCAATTTACAATAAAAATAATAAAACAATAAAAAAAATTACAATAAATAAAAATTTACAACAATAGTTCATTGAAAGCCAAATAGTGGAACAGAAAAGATTAAAGGATTAGTTCACTTTCAAATAAAATTTTCCTGATCATTTACTCACCCCCATGTCATCCAAGATGTCCATGTCCTTCTTTCTTCAGTCAAAAAAAAATTAAGGTTTTTGATGAAAACATTCCAGGATTATTCTCCTTATAGCGGTAGTGGACTTCAATGGATTACAGTTTCAGCAGCTTCAAATGGCTTTAAACGATACCAGAGGAGGAATAAGGTTCTTAACTAGTGAAATGATCGGTCATTTTCAAAAAATTTTTTAAATGTATATGCTTTATAAACACAAATGATCGCATTCCAAGTGCCTCCAAAACCGCATTTCTGTAAAAAAAAAAAAAAAAAAAGCTTATACTGTATGTCCTACGCATTCCCTATTCTACTTACGGAATTAACGCAGCACCTGTTACAATTTTTCCGTAAGTATAATCGGGAAGGCATAGGACATACAGCGTAAGCTTTTTGAAGAATACTGATTGTTTCTTTAGATAAGACCCTTATTCCTCATCTTCGGAGCATAATGAATCAGCGTATCGAATCATGATTCGGAACGCTTGGCAAACTGCTGAAATCACGTGACTTTGACACTCCGAACCGCTGATTCGACACACTGATTTATAACATTCAGATGCTTTCTGAAGCAGTGTTTTGAATTCGGCCATCACTATATAAGTCAAAAATATTCTCGTCGCTTTATAATATTAATATTGAACCACTGTACTCACATGAACTGATTTAGATGTGTTTTTAGTATGGATCTTAAGGCTTTAATTATAAGACAGAGCTCTTATGATTCTAATTATTAATGAATTATTCTAATTACTAATGAATTATCTAAAAATTAAAGTTTGTTTCTTCAAACTTTCTGTTTATCTTTTTGGTTTTAAAGATTTTGTTAATCTTTTTAGTTCATTTTATGAACATTTGTTCATTTTAAGATGTATAAAGCTGGAAATTGTATATATTTCATATATGAAATAGCCTACTTTAATTTAATATAATTTTAAGCTTGTTTTGTTTTTCCAACAGAAGGTAATTTGATGCAGCACCTTATTCTGTTTAATATTAATTATGTCACATTGAGTTGACATTCTTCAAGCTCAAACACAATTGTATTATATTGTCACCTTACTAGTTGATAACTTGTAGTAAGCCTACTGTTGCATCATTATTTTATTTTCGCTTTCGAAAACAACAGTCTATGAAACTCATGTTAGAGACTGGTGACGTTGAATCTCTCGAGAAAATCTATTGGCTGCCGGTTAGATAGACACTAGGCCTATAAATGTTCGCGCGGGGATTTTTGAACAGTTTACAGACACGACAGGCACTGAAGCGTGTAAAACAAGACTAATTTCTACAGAACGTTTTTCATTATTCGAAAGTGAACATGAAGTCCGCAGTAGCTCTTGTGATGATCGGGATAACTCTCATGTATTCTGGTGAGTAGGCTATGGCCTAAACGTTTAGATTCCATTTATTAATTAGGCTACTTTGACGCTGCTTATTTAAGTTTACATCTAAAGTTTAAATAAATTCGGTTTGCTGAAAAGTTGACCTTTTTTTCTTAAACAATGAAATTTAGTTTTTATGACTGATTAACAAAATGACCTAAGAAATACAAAATTCTGAAAAACTGTAACCTGGGGCGTTTCATAAAGTGTGCTGAGAAATTAAAGTGGGGATTTCAGACCACATCCTGCTTTGAATGAACAACAAATCAATCGGGGCTAAAGCGGTAGCATATCATAAACGACAACTTAATTTCACGCAATCTCACTAATCTGATCCAAGTTTAATCAGTCAGAATAATTTGATGTGCACTTTATTCTTCTGCCGCCTTCACGTGCATTAGGAAATTTGATAGTTCCCACACCTGAAGTCGTGATTAGCTTATCGCATTCAAGTTTTGACCTGAGATGGCGTTCATGTGCAATTTTATACCACGGAAACTCGTAGGCTATTTAATTTACTATAAGAGCACATGAAAGCAGCATTAAACAAACAAACAAAGGTAAAAAATGTTCATGGTATTGCAATGTTATGCTAAAACTAAAATTAAAACAATGAAAAAAAAAAACCTTGAGGTAACCTGTAGACAGAAAAAAACATCGTAAGCACGCAAAATAATGTAAATTATTTTTTTTATTTTTATTTTTATTTTATTTTTGTAATTGCGCCTTTGAATGTGTAATTGTGGCATTTGTAATTTTAATCACGATTAGAAATTAGATTAATTGTGCAGCAAGTTTGTGTAACATCTAGGCCTATATGTATGGATAATTAAATATAAATAATTGATTACTCACATGTGAGACGCAGCTTTCCTGCATCTCAATGTGCACTATCAATCCTATAGAATGTGACGTAATTTTCAATACTATTTAGGGCAGATGGTATACACATTGGGATAGGCCTTTTTCACAAGAATCGGAAATCACGTGACGCAGTGTAAAGTTAGTTCCGCTATGCGTCTACGGCTATTAGATTGATATGCTCTTTTCTCAAATATCGCTTCTTACCTTTTCTGTTTTGTCTGTTTTCCAAGTCGCTTTTGTATAATCTACAAAGAAATTATTTTCTACTGGTTTGTAGCTTGTATGGCCGCTGACCGTTGCTCGAATTTACCGGCAGGTGGATTCATATTACCAGCTGTCATACAGTAAAGGCTACGCAGCTCATTTAGCAATTTCCCCGATCGTATTACGTACGACGAACATTATTTATATAATTTATTCATTAAAAAAAAAAAAAAAAAAACCTCCCAATAGGCTATATACTTTAATGGGGGATATAAAATCGAGATACATAATATTGTCGTGAGTTTAATAGGTTTTAAAAATATATAGCATTTAATCTCATATGGCATCACCTCCCACATTTAAGCATATGTTATAACTAATCCTGATCGATTAAAATGATTAAACTAAGACAATTAATTTCCAACACAACACTGTACAACTATCAGTCTTTGCATTAATGTTGCAACAGCACAATAATACTGCGCATAATACACACTTTAAGATGATGACGACAGGAAAATGAGTGAGAGACTGAAGTGTTTATATCCAGAAATATCAGGGTGCGAGCGGTCCTGTTTCATGAATCAGAGGATCTTGTGTGATAAGGGAGCTTAAGCTGATCATTTCCCCAGCACGTCGCTAAAAGCACTATATACATCCCAATGTGCATACTATCCACCCTAAATAGCACTGAATATTACACATAGACTACTATTTAGGATGGATAGTATGCACTTTGAGACGCAGGCACTGTCTTTACGGCACATGGAGCGCGATAATGCACAGCCGCGCCAAACACACCGAGAATATAACTAGTTTAACCGCCATCACTTCAAATTATTTATTCAATTTAGCTCTTAATGAGAGCTCGTAGTCTCACCAATAATTCACCAAGAACGTTCAAACATTTTCATGACATTTAATTCGTAAAACGACTTTGATTCCCGAGCTGGTTCTGATCGAGGCTATCTATCACTGTAACCGGAAAATCTTTTACACTGCGTGGATCGTTCCGGAAGCCAAAAACCCGGAAGTGTGAAATTGGCCTATTCAGGGGTCTCCGAATGCGCCAACTCTTCCCTCTAGATAATGGGGGTTTCGGGTTTCCTAGGTAATAATGCACATGAGTGCCCTCCCATTTCAGAACTTGAATGCGATGAGCTTGTAATCATGACTTCAGAAATAGGAATGATCAAATTTCCGATCACACGTGGAGAAATCATTAGTTGTATCTGCTCCAATCGGCTTATAATTTATAAAAATAAATAATAATAAAAAAACATTTCAAATACTCTCTCTGCTGTTGTTTTGCACTAAGGAACATTCTTGTTGAGTGATAGGGCTACATTAATTGTAACCTTTAAAATGTTACAGTTGACAGTACAATACAGTTGATCTTTTTTCTGTTAATGCTAGAGCAAGCTCGGGATATGTTACATTTATTATGATTATTTGGGTTGCATCAGGCAGTTAAAATAATTTTCTTAAGTTTACACAACAATAGAGGTAAATCTGCCATCAGATCTGCAAAAATGGTTCTACCAAATTATCTTTCAGTGATAAAGGGTGAAGGTTGAATCACCATTAGTACTATCATTAATCAGGCATTGATTTTTTTTTTCTTCTTTTTTTTCAGGAAAACATTCCCTGCCATTCTTCAACAAGGAAACAACAGGTTTAAAGTTTTTGACGGCACTGATGATGGCTCCATACCACATTTTTGACTTCGGTACGGCACAATATAATACAGAATTATCAAAAATAAATTGATACCATAGGCCTACATGGTCTGAATTTTGGCGTGGGTATTAGGTATATTAGCCTACTCTTTCTTGCGGGTTTCGCATTTATAAAACGGTGAATTAGCCTACCACAAATGTTTTTTAGTAAATTATTTAACACATCAAATCAGTCATTTGAAAAGTTTCTACCCTATCTTTTGAAATGAGCAAATGGCTTAATTCTGGCCTCAAGACATCGAGCCTGTAAACAAGCTGCGCTAGGCTACTCGCGAGCGCGTTTATGGGACAGCTGACGGAACACACGCACACACACACACACACACGCTGTCTGTAAAGAGCACAAATGGGCCTAAACGCAAAATTATGTCAAAATGTCCGTCTTATTCACAACTTTGCTTTCGCACTCTCCGCATTTTCACACAATGACAGTCTGCATTATCGCCAACGCGTGCATTCTAGTTTAAACTACCTTTCAGAACTTGTGAAAGACGCTCGGGACAGTAACGTTAGCTGGAACTGTCATTATCCGATCGGGCCAGTGCTGAATCTTCAAGAAAGTTTATAATTTGCTCGTGTTTAAAGCCTTGCAAAAAGCAGCGCGGCGCGCATCTCAAACATGTTAGATCATAACAGTGGAGAACAGAGCGCTATGAATCGTTCTTCACACACAGTTAACTGAAACTGTTAAAAATGCCCAACAGGGGTCCGTGTACTTTTCAAGCGGCAACCTCCCCCTTTCTCTCGTGAAGCCAATACGGAAGTAACTTAAACTGCGATTCATCGACTGGCCGCTAGGGACAGGCTCCAAAAGAGAGCAGAATCTCATAGAGTCCCATGTTAAATTGGCCAAGTTTATAGCAGAAAAAAACATGTTTACAAGTTGGTACAAATTGTTGTTTTGGTCTATACTGCTATTTTTGCCCTTCATGACAACTCTGAGGGGGGTGAATTTTTTTATAACTTATCCGTTTAAATTATATTAAGCCTTAAACGTTCTGCATAATTAAGGGCGTGGTCACTTGAGTGACAGGTAGAGTGCGCTGCTGTCTGTGAGCTGTCACTTTACCTCAGCTGCCGCTGAATTTGGCATCTCAGCCGTTTTTGTGCTTTTTTTCTCGATTATTTTATACAATTATAAAATATGGCTTGCTGCATAATATTCGAGACTGATGTGTGTCTGTGTAGATGTGCATGCATGCGGAAGAGACAGAACACACGTTGTTGGATCGTGGATTGGCTGAAAGTTTTGATTGCGAGATTTAACGTTACTACAATGACAATACCAGGAGGATATACAACTCTGACAGCACTGCTTGGATATTATAACTAAAACTGCTGCACTATTTTGAAAAAAATATACTTTGGACACAGGCTCATTTGTTTGTTAGATACGATCGCTGCTCAGATTGCATCCTTTCTTGAAGAACGATGACAGAGAGCAGATCATTCAGAATAAATGTGAAATGTTTTTTTTTTTTTTTTTGTTTTGCAATGGACATTTATATTTTACCCAAGTGCCACAGATTGGATTCATCTCGCGATCTCTATTATAAAGGTATGAAGTCCCATTTGATGTTCCATGTTGTTATTTGCACACCCAACACTACTGGTGTTGGAGCGTCTATATCTTAAAAAAACACCGTAAATTGACAGTAAACCTTTATAACTTTCTGATGTTAAAACTTATCTTTATTAATAATTTAGATAGTATCTAGATAGATAGCTCCTTTGCTTGCTAACGTGGTCACGTCGAGCTAGGCGGGCGTGGTTTCAGCAACCAATCACATCAGCTCAAACCACCTCCCCGCCTCTTTCCCCATTTTCAGTTATCCGGGAGTGACGCGCAGCTAAGATGGCCGCGTCCTCATTTTCGCTTCAAAACTGCTGTTCAGAACTCTATGGGTGATGTCACGGACGCTACGTCCATATTTTTTTTACAGTCTATGGTACTTTTGCGTCCATTCTTTTTCTTTATTTAACCACGTCAAGAAAAACAAAAAACGAACGGTTGTTGTATTTTTAAATGCTGTGGTGAATACCAAAATTTAAATTCAAACTGAATACACAAATCATGTGCACAAATTAAATATTGACTTCTTTTCAGAGTTTATAACGTTTTGCATCTTTATAAACAAACTAAAAAAAGGACAGATTAAAGTCGAAGAAATGTCAATTTACAAGTTTTCTATTGTAAAATTGTTTCTCCCACACTTTCGAGAGCCATGTCTCTGAAAAATGATAATACTTGATTTCGACCCCATTCTCACTCACGTCACGAGGGGTCCGATACTGCCGCTTGTGAAAGAACATAACTGGCGGCAAACCAGTAGCCTATGTACCGCTTCGTCCAGCGATAGAGATATGCTACGAGGAGCAAATTCACTATAAGCAGCCCACTATGAACACAATTAACACGTTAAGCATCTTCCTAGAAAATAAAACACTGTTATGAAGAAAACGCAATAAAGAAGCAGACAAGCAGGTCAGGTCGAATATGAAGGCAAAGCGCTTTCAATGTTTAGGCTATAGAAAACCGTTATAAACGCTTAATAGCATATAAATTATTTTCCTTCAGCTTTGTTTACGTTACCGTTGTCTTAGCCTTAGATGCTGTTGATGACAAAAAAAAAAAAAAATGTGCGAGAAAATAGTTTCTCTCTGGTTGTTGTTTTAATAGGATTAAGCCACGTAAAGCGTTAATGTCCAGCGACGCGGCCGTAACGCATTGCTTGCAATGAGAATTAAGAAATATTTCATGCCAAACCTACATGAGGCAAAGAGCATGGGAATGTTGTCGTCATGAAAATTAGGCTACATATTGGGGTATAATTTTGTCATCATAACAAATGTTGGTATATTTCAATTTGAATAGCAGGTAAGTGACTCTTAATCCCAAACAATTTCTCAATAAAACAATACAACAGTCTGAAGAGCCTTTATAATTTTGTTGAGATCAAACCACATGAAGTTTTGTAACAAATGGGTTCTGAGACAAACTACAGCAAACAAGTCAAAGATTCAGTCGTTTGAGTGATTCATTTAAACTGATAATTCATGAGTTTGAAACAAAGACCTTTTGATCAACATATTAAAAAGAGCAAGTCCATAAGAATAATTTACTGCCAGTTAGATTGCACTGGCTGTGCTCTTTTGTGCAGTGAAGTTTCCAGTGAAGACATCTCAACATATAGACATAAGTTTATTGTCTCTTTTTTATTTCTCAGAACTTGGTCTTTTTCTCTTTATTATTTTTTTTTATAGAATGGAGGCCAAAATACCAAAAATATGTTAGTATATATAGTATAATATATTAGATTCATTTGATTCTGAGTCAGGCAAGTTGGGACTTTCTGACTGACTGATGCTTTTATTCTGAATGTATGCATTGATTATTCATACCTTTACATTCAAACTGTCTTTTTTTCTCAGGTGTGCAGGTGGGGGATGATCAGACCAGAGCAACAGATGCCTTTGAAGAAGAGTTGAAGGCGAAAGAGTTGAAGGCGCAAGAGTTGAAGGCGCAAGAGTTGAAGGCGCAAGAGTTGAAGGCGCAAGAGTTGAAGGCGAAAGAGTTGAAGGCGAAAGAGTTGAGGGCGCAAGAGTTGAGGGCGCAAGAGTTGAAGGCGCAAGAGTTGAAGGCGCAAGAGTTGAGGGCGCAAGAGTTGAGGGCGCAAGAGTTGAGGGCGCAAGAGTTGAAGGCGCAAGAGTTGAAGGCGCAAGAGTTGAAGGCGCAAGAGTTGAAGGCGCAAGAGTTGAAGGCGCAAGAGTTGAGGGCGCAAGAGTTGATGGCGCAAGAGTTGAGGGCGCAAGAGTTGAAGGCGCAAGAGTTGAGGGCGCAAGAGTTGAGGGCGCAAGAGTTGAGGGCGCAAGAGTTGAGGGCGCAAGAGTTGAGGGCGCAAGAGTTGAGGGCGCAAGAGTTGAGGGCGCAAGAGTTGAGGGCGCAAGAGTTGAGGGCGCAAGAGTTGAGGGCGCAAGAGTTGAGGGCGCAAGAGTTGAGGGCGCAAGAGTTGAGGGCGCAAGAGTTGAGGGCGCAAGAGTTGAGGGCGCAAGAGTTGAGGGCGCAAGAGTTGAGGGCGCAAGAGTTGAGGGCGCAAGAGTTGAGGGCGCAAGAGTTGAGGGCGCAACAGTTCAGCCCTGTGTGCAGTCCCAGCAGGCGTCGGACGTGAATATCAAGGGTTTTTTTTGGACCCCAAAGTTGGACAGAGATATTTTGGCGTTGGGTCTTATATTGGGTTCTGACTTCAATCTGATTTTAATTTTCAACCAAAGTGCACAACGTCTGTCCAACGTCAGAGGTTGATGTCAATGTAACGTTGGTTTCTGACGTCAACCTGATTTTAAATTTCCACCAAAATGCAATGCTTGTCCAAAATTGGAGTTTGACACAAATCGGGTTGATGTCAGAACCCAACCTCCAATGTTAAATAGACATTGCATTTTGGTTGAAAATTAAAATCGGGTTGACATCAGAAACCATTGTTTGGTATCCGTTAATGTGACCAAAGTATCTGAACATGGCTATTCTGTTTAGTTTCATTATCATGTACTTTTTTCCCTTTTTTTATTTTTATTCACCTCATGTGTTCCTTTGTTTCAGTTTTCCTGCTCCTCATTTGTATTAATATGTGTCAGCTGTGTTTGATTAATAATCATTGTTTAAGTTGTACCCTCACATTCATTCTCTGTCATCTAAGTAAAATGTGCATTGCTACCTGTTTGCCTTTCTTTGGAATTATCATTAAACCTTCTTTTTGGAACTATAATATTCGTCTGCCTTCCTGCAACCCTCCATGACACCAGTTGTTATAGTTTGTTAGGTTCGTCATATCTGATTGCAGATGTTACACTGGTTCTACTGTGGTTCTAGATGGAAGGTCATGGGCTCACCCAAACTGCCAGGTTATCTTGACATCACACAATTTTAAAAACTAAAACCATCCTGGTATTGATGCTAAAGGGCAGTAAGGATGTAAACATGTAGAAAAATCTCTAAACATTTACTTGGGTCTGTTGCATGTACACAAAAAGACAGAGAGAGAAAAAAATAACTATTATGTGACTATTAAATGCTACCAAAAAGGTTAATTTCCCAATATGAATTCAGTAATATCACCAGTAGGGATGTCCCATACTGCACAACACATATGAAACCATTTTACTTTATTCACCTATAAAAACCTCATTTCTAGTAAGCAGAAAAAAACTAATGGCCAGTTCTTATAGGAGACGTCCCATACAATATGCATACCTCAAATGATCAACCAAAAAGCATAGAACCCAAGAGGCGAAACTCTGATGTATTTTGAGTAGCAGCCACTAGATGTCACTTCAGTAGTGTGGCAGCCATTTTGGGGTGAAAATGGCAAATTGACAATAGAATCCATCACATCTTAAGCACCCAAAATTGGCGAATCAAAAACTCAATCGAAAATGTCTCAAATTCAGTAAATTTTATGACGCCTACAGTAAATGTTGTATTGTCTTAGCCTATATATATTTTATATTATGAGTTGTGGAATCCAACCATTATGTAGTTAGCCTACTTTATTGAGTATTTCCATTTTATGCAACTTTACATATTTACTATTAATAGTAAATTAATAAAGTTAAGATCATCATGTTTGTAGCATGATCCAGGGGATTAAATTGGAGTAAATTACTCCACTAGGTCTGAAATATATACAGTATCTCACAAAAGTGAGTACACCCCTCACATTTCAGCAACCATTTTAGTATATCCTCTCAAGGGACAATTGTATAGAAATGAAACTTGGGTATATTTTAGAGTAGTCAATGTGCTCTTTGTATAGCAGTAAAGCAGTAAAATAACTCAACATACAGCCATTATTGTCAAAATAGCTGGCAACAAAAGTGAGTACACCCTAAGTGATAACAGCTCTACGTCTTTTAACCATGCAAAGCCACATGTCCTAATCATCATGTTCGTGTTTTTGTCTGCTTTACAGGACCATACAAATTTGTGTATCTTGTATTAGATCAGTTTAAAATTTGGTGCTTTGAGTACAATTCTCTCTTACTGACCACTGGATGTTCAACATGGCACCTCATGGCAAAGAACTCCCTGAGGATTTGAGAATTAGAATTGTTGCTCTCCACAAAGATGGATTAGGCTATAAGGAGATCAATATCACCCTGAAACTGAGTTAAAGTACAGTGGCTAGGGTCATACAGAGAGGTTTTCCAAGACAGGTTCCACTCAGAACAGGCCTCGCAAGGGTCGATCAAAGAAGTTGAGTCCTCGTGCTATGCCTCAGGTGCAGAAGCTGGCTTCAAAAAACAGATGCATGAGTGCTGCCAGCATTGCTTTAGAGGTTGCAGAAACGGAAGGTCAGCTTGTCAGTCAGTGCTCAGACCATACGCCGCACACTGCAACAAGTCAGTTTGCATGGCCATCATCCCAGAAGGAAGCCTCTTCAGAAGCTGGCTCACACAAAGCCCGCAAACAGTTTGCTGAAGACAACCTGTCCATGAGCATGAATTACTGGAACCATGTCCTGTGGTCTGATGAGACCAAGATAAACTTGTTTGGCTCAGATGGTGTCCAACATGTGTGGTGATGCCCTGGTGAGGAGTACCAAGACAATTGTGTCAAGCATGGTGGTGGTAGCATCATGGTCTGGGGCTGCATGAGTGCTGCTGGTACTGGGGAGCTGCGCTTCATTGAGGGAAACATTGATTCCAACATGTACTGTGACATTCTGAAGCAGAATATGATGCCCTCCTTTCAGAAACTGGGCAGAACGGCAGTTTTCCAACATGATAACGACCCCAAGATGACAACTGCCTTGCTGAGGAAGCTGAAGGTGATGGAGTGGCCAAGTATGACTCAGACTTGAACCTTATTGAGCACCTGTGGAACATCCTCAAGCGGAAGGTGGAAAAGCGCCATTCGTGTCTAACATCCAACAGCTCTGTGATGTCATTATGGAGAAGTGGAAAAGGATCCCAGCAACAACTTGTGCAGCTCTGGTGAATTCCATGGCCAGGAGGATTAAGGCAGTGCTAGATAACAATGGTGCTCACACAAAATATTGACACTTTGGACACAGTTTTGACATGTTCACTTAGGGTGTACTCACTTTAGTTGCCAGTAATTTAGACAAAAATGGCTGTATGTTGAGTTATTTTTAGAGGACATTAAATCTATACTGCTATACAAAGAACACATTGACTACCCTAAAGTATATTCAATTTTCATTTCTAGTATTGTCCCTTAAAAACATATACTAAAATGGTTGCTGAAATGTGAGGGGTGTACTCACTTTTGTGAGATACTGTACATTTTAATCCCCTGGATCACGCTACAAACATGATCTTATAGAACATGATGCATTGCTGTGTCTGTTATCCCATAATTCCCACTTTTGGACACAGTGGCTGCGTTTTTTTTTTTTTTTTTGTTTACATAGTCTTGCTTTAATGGATATTAATATAAAACAACACTGCAAAAAAAGTTTAGTGTCAAGCTGTTATATTCTGTTATATATTTATTGTCCTACATTCCCAATTTTTCTGATGCATGTCCTTTAATTTCATATGTTGGTATTAATTCAGTGTTTATAATGCTAATACTTGAACTTCAAATAATTTTAACCCAAACTGACATGGTTTAGAGAGCAAAGTGGAAACAAAAAAGTGGAAGACTTAAACACAAAGTCTGTATAATAAACCGTTAAAAGGATTTGATGATCACTAGTCTGGTGTTTGTACATTATTCTGTGTTGTCATCATTCAGGTTTTTAGCTAAATCCAGCTTTATGTACTTTTTTTTTTTTTTTTACAAAGCAGCTGATATTGTCATAGAAACTAGTGGACTCACGAGTTGCTTTCACCCCAAAACGCAGGGCTGCTGCTGGGCGTCGGTGTTGCAATGGAACGCTCTTTTGAGTTTAGCTTCTTGTCAGTGTATAGTCTTTGGTGTAACAGGCGTAGGCTAGTAAGAGCTGTGCATGTGTAAACCTCACTCCCCTGATCACAAGAGATGCTCTAGCGCAGGGCTATTCAATTGGCGGCCCGCGGGCCACATGCGGCCCCGAAGCAACCTCCAAGTGGCCCAGCCTGGTCCCGCCAAAAACGTGCATTCATACGTAAATTCATACCACCTAGTCTAGCAACACACAAACAATGCAGAGCGTGCCGGTAGTAGCCTAGATTACTATCAATATGACTTTCTCAATAGTGAAACGTAAAATTGTCAATGAAATCCAGTGAAGGAGGGATAGGCGGAATTGCGCTGAACGACACACAACAGAAGCGCTCTCTCTGTCGCGCGCGCGATCAGTTCTCCTCGCGCCTGAATAGTCAAATAGCCTACACGTGCACACAGATGTCTAAATATCCATCATATGGAGTATCTCACGTGAATACAGTCGGTTATGGCTTAAGTGGACGTAAACAGGTAGGTAATAACAGGATATGCGTCAGTTACGTCCATGCATTCAGCAGCCCAATTAAATACCTGTCTGTCATTAATGTTAATCAAACAACAGAAAATGCTAAATAAATGTAGGCTATATGTTAAATAAACCTACTGTATCTGAAAAAAAAAAAAAAATTATGTGTTAATGTTTAATTAATGTTTTTGTAATTTGCTTTTTTTTTCTTTTTTTTCTTTCTTTTAGGCCCTAGCCTAACACAATAAATTTCTCATATTAGCCCATGCTCATATTGTCCACCTCTTGCCCACCTGTACATACCAGCTGATATACAATGCAGTCTTGATTTGGGTGGTCAATCTGCATTTAAAAGTTTGAAAGGGTTTTAAATCTTCTAAATCAAGTAAAATGACTCAAAATAAAGTAATTTAAGTAGCCTATAACAAAGTCAACTTTAATCATAAATGTATTTTACCGACATCAAAATTGTGGCCAGTGAAAATGCTGAGTGGCTAGTAACTTTGGAAAACCACTAGCCACTGTGGCTGGTGAGCAAAAAACGCCCATGTCACGCCCTGATTGCGTCTTACAACCGGAGCTGTGCAAACTGATCAAAGTTAAAAGAGAAACAATGAATAAACCTTATGTTTTTCAATAAATTTGTTTGTATTGATTTTAAAATTTGTCGTTACGAGCTGCTTCGCCGCTGAAATGACTGGCCCAGCTAACCTTCTTGGTTTGAAAATCTGGCCCAACTGAATTTGTAATTGAATAGCCCTGCTCTAGCGACTGAGGGGTTGCAGCCTTTAGCCTCCTTGCTGCAGCATCCGACTCCCATGTGGATGGGCCCGGGTTCCTGAGAGTGTGTGTGAGCCTTCAGCCAAAGACTATAGAATAAGGGTCTTTGCTTCAGCGGCCGCTCACGCATACAATAACTCGCACTGTTGTCATGACAACTGGAATATTCACCTAACATAAAGGATAGTTTGAGTGGCCAAAGGCTTTCCAAGGATCACAGCTGGAGAATTACATAAATTAACTGATTCTTTGGGTAGGAAGCCTAAAAAATCAAACAGCCCCTATACATCACCACATGTTGTTTGGAAGGATTTCAAGAAAATCCTCCTTGCTCATCCAAAAACAAACTCCAGCATATTTAGTTGTCAGACACTACTGGAACTCACCAGATTGCCTTGTGTTTTGCAGTGTTCATTGTCAAACTACAAAATTATTTTTTTGATTTAAATTTATGAATTTCTAAAAAAAAAAAAAAATGCTATCCTTTTATATGATTTTTTTTTTTTTTTTTGTCTTTTATTGACAAAATATTTTAGTTTGTCATATATATTTTTTTCATTAAATCAGATAACATTTTAAGCTGTCATATGGTCATGTTACTGTACAATGTGCCCCACCTGGGCATGTTGTCACATTTCACTTCCCTTCTTTCGGGGTAAATAAAGAAAAAAGTACACCATGTATTAATTGAACAAAGCCACATATTTGTACCAGACATGTGTGAAATTAATGTGGAACAAAAGATATTCTCTGAAGTAGATTTACACAAACTGAAAAAGTTGTGCCCCGCTCTCCCATACCCCATGCCTACGGTTAAAGGTGCCCTCGAATCAGAATTTGAATTTACCTCGGCATAGTTGAATAACAAGAGTTCAGTACATGGAAAAGACATACATTGAGTTTCAAACCCCATTGTTTCCTCCTTCTTATGTAAATCTCATTTGTTTAAAAGACTTCCGGAAAACACTCGGATCTCAACATAACACCGACTGTTACGTAACAGTAATCATTAATATGTATGACCCCAATATTTGCATAATGCCAGCCCATTCGACGCATTAGACAAGGAAAGGCAGTATTAACGGCTGGATCTGTGCACAGACAAGGTAAGCAAGCAAGAACAACAGCGAAAAATGGCAGATGGAGCAATAATAACTGACATGATCCATGATATCATGATATTTTTAGTGATATTTGTAAATTGTCTTTCTAAATGTTTCATTAGCATGTTGCTAATGTACTGTTAAATGTGGTTAAAGTTACCATCGTTTCTTACTGTATTCACGGAGACAAGAGCCGTCGCTATTTTCATTTTCAAACACTTGCAGTCTGTATAATGCATAAACACAACTTCATTCTTTATAAATCTCTCAAACAGTGTGTAATGTTAGCTTTAGCCACAGAGCATATAGCCTGAAACTCACACAGAATCAAACGTAACCATCTAAATAAATACTTTACTCACATAATTCGAAGCATGCATACAGCATGCATGACGAACATCTTGTAAAGATCCATTTGAGGGTTATATTAGCTGTGTGAACTTTGTAAATGCGCTGTAATATAGTCGACAGCTCGTGTGGCAGAGGAAGCGCATCTCTTAAAGGGGCCATGCTGAAAAAATCAGTGCATAGTTAATGATGCCCCAAAATAGGCAGTTAAAAAAATGAATTAAAAAAAATCTATGGGGTATTTTGAGCTGAAACTTCACAGACACATTCAGGGGACACCTAGGACTTATATTACATCTTGTAAAAAAACAATCTAGGGCACCTTTAAAAATATACTGCTGGATCTTTAATGTTTGTGGACATCTTTGTTCAGATACAACATGGCATCATGAATTCTAGCAAATACCAACAGATAAAAAAATCGAAAACTTGACATCCTTTGCTAGAAATCTTATTAATGAGCTGTGGTTGGATCATCTATCAGGACAATGATCCAAAACAAGCATCAAAATCAACATAAAAATGTGTCAGTGAGCACAAAATGAAGCTTCTGCCATGACCGTCCCAGTGCCCTGATCTGAACCCTATAGAAAACTGAAGAGAAGAAGCATCAACACAGATCTGGGAATCTGAAGGATCTGGAGAGATTCTGCATGAAGGAATGGTCTCTGATCTCTTGTCAGCCCTTACGAAAAACTAGTATACTTCAAGTTCATTTGATCAAGTATACTAAAGTAATGTTCAAGTATATTTTTTAAGTATACTTTATGTAGTAAGTATAATATCAATGTACTAGTAGTAAACTTGTAAGTGTACTATTTTAATACCGCTTGGGACTAAATTGGCCCAATTGAAGTATACGTTTAAGTGTACTATAAGTGTAACAGTAGTAAACTTTAACTAGTTCACAGCTACGTTTCTCATTTGTACTGCATCTGTACTAAAAGTGAACTTATACTAGTATACTAGTAGTTTACTATTTTAATACTACACAGCAAAAACTGCAGTGTTAAATTAACTCTCCAGGGAGTACATGTGAGACCATACTCAAGAGTGTTAAAGTTAATGAGATAATTAAGTGATTAATTGAGTGATGATTGACCATTATTGAAGACACCTGATGATAACAAGCAGAATCACCAAAGGAGAAAATCACAATTTTTAAGCCACCATCGTGGAGATGAGGGTTTGCTTTAGTTGGGCTCTTGGCCCTTGACTTTTTAAAATAAAATTTTGTTTGGGCTGCTGTAACTGAGTTATAACATCCAGACAAACAAGTGGAAAAAATGGTCAGGTGGTGTTGGTTATGTTTTCACATAATCATTATTTGATTTGAATCACTGAGCTCATTTAGAGCCCAATCTCTGAGTTAGATTTACATTATTGATTACAGCAGCACAAGCTCCGCTCTATCAACATAATCTGAAGGATTTCACAAACAGTTGTTCTGAGCAAAAAAAAATATATATATATATTTTTCTTAGGCACACACAGACATCAAGAATCAGCCTGTGAATCTCAACGACGGTGACAAGCAACATATTCTGATAAACAGATCAACTCTGAACATTAGAAAACAAGCTACTAAAAAGTCACATAAACGGAACAAAATAAAATATGAGAATAAAGAAAATTACTAAGACAATTCAGCTCATAATTTATTCATGCAGCAATGCATGATGGGAGCCATGGATGAATTTTGATTGGTGGCACCCAGAATGCACTGCAACATGCTTTATTATTCTCACCATTGTTGAGATTCACAGGCTGATTCTTGATGTCTGTGTGTGCCTAAGAGAAAGATTTTTTTTTTTTTTTTTTTGCTCAGAACAACTTTTGTGAAATCCTTTCAGATTATATGGAAAAAGCTGATCTCCTGCTGTATAATCACAGTGCTGTTGTAATCAATAATGTAAATCTAACTCAGAGATTGGGCTCTAGATGAGTTCAGTGATTCAGGTCAAACAATGATTATGTGAAAATATAACCAACATCACCTAATCATGTTTTCCATTTGTTTGTCTGGATGTTATAACTCAGTTAAAACAACCCAAACAAAATTTTATTTTAAAAAGTCAAGGGTCAAGAGCTCAACTAAAGCAAACCCTCATCTCCACGATGGTAACTTAAAAATTGTGATTTTCTCCTTTGGTGATTCTGCTTGTTATCATCAGGTGTCTTCAATAATGCTCAATCATCACTCAATTAATCACTTAATTATCTCATTAACTTTAACACTCTTGAGTATGGTCTCACATGTACTCCCTGGAGAGTTAATTTAACACTGCAGTTTTTGCTGTGTAGGAACATAGAAGTATGCTTAAAGTGCAAAAATAATATATAAAAAGTAAACTATAAGTGTGATGTCATGTTCACTTAAAGAAAACTTAAAAGTATACTTGCACTAAACTAGCAGTTTACCGAGAGTATATTTCAAAGTGTACTTTCGTATAGTAAAAATGTAGCTACTACTAGTATTAAAATAGTAAACTACTAGTATACTAGTATAAGTTCACTTTTAGTACAGATGCAGTACAAATGTGAACTAGTTAAAGTTTACTACTGTTACACTTATAGTACACTTAAACGTATACTTCAATTGGGCCAATTTAGTCCCAAGCAGTATTAAAATAGTACACTTACAAGTTTACTACTAGTACATTGATATTATACTTACTACATAAAATATACTTGAACATTACTTTAGTATACTTGATCAAATGAACTTGAAGTATACTAGTTTTTCGTAAGGGAGGTGTTCTCCAAACTCATCAGGCATTATATGAGAAGACTCAGAGCTGTTATCTTGACAAAAGGAGATTACAAAAAGTATTGAATAAAAGGGTGCCAATAATTGTGGCCAACATGCTTTGGAGAAAAACATTTATTTTATAACGAATTTCCCCCCATTTTCAATTTGTTTATTTCAATGAAAGGTTAGATTTTTGTGAATTTGTTGAATAAAAGTTGGATAAAGAATTTGTTGGATAAAGAATGCAGATTTATTTTTACAGTCATCTTTGATCATATTTGCCAAGGGTGCCAATAATTGTGATCATGATCATGATATATATTGGCCTCATAAGCTAGGAGATCAAACAGAAGAATTAAGAACCTGCACATGCACTCTAACCCATATACCATATATGTATGTTATTTGAACATAACCACACCACTACCTGTTTGTTTCTCTCATAACCCACAAATCATCACACCTCAGACCACATGTGCTGCAAGATTCAGATTAGACAATTTTACTACAATTTGAGTGCTATTAACAAAAAAAAATCTATGTATAGAAATGTATTTTACAAGGTTAACTGCTGTATATAATAGTTTATAGCCTTAGTGATCTTCAATAGGGTTTTTGATAGAAATGTATCATGCCATCTTGTTGAGAAATTTTTGAACACAAACTTGCATTTGTGTTCACAAGATGGCGCCAATGTCTGTGCGTTAGAAATCAGATATTTGGCGGCTTAAATTTGTTTAATTTTGATTGGGTGCGTTATTCGTCAGAAGTTGCCATGCGAGGAAGGATCAGGTTTGAAATACCAGAAAACAATGTAAAGTGTTAATAGGCTGCATGAAAATACTTTTTTTTTTAAATTATGGTATGTTCTGACAACACTATTAAGTTATATAAAAATGAATATAAAAGAAAAGTGAACCAAAAAGATGTAATATATCCTATATACTGACAAAAACAGTTAGTCGGTCAGGAGTGAAATTAATTTATTAGTCTCTTGGGGCAGCTCTTTATCAGCCAACCCCCCAAAAAATGTTACTGAAGAAGGGACTTCCCAGACTACAAGAGCTTATCTTTGGTGATTGCTGCTGTTTACCACATTTCTGTTAATGTAACCATAAAGCTACTTTGGGGGATTATCAGTCCATTAACTGAACCAAACTGGCACAATTATGGTATTCTCATAAACCTTTACAATTTGTATTGTTTGGAGTAGGCCTATGTAGGTATGTCAAGGTGAATCACATTGAGGGTAGTGCAGAAATATTTAATATTTAAAATTATTATTTACATTTAGCATATCTTATGTGCTAAACTGCCCAAAAGTTGTTATTTTTTTGTTTTGAATTTAGGTTAGAATATATAAGTTCTCTATTGTGTTGGTACCAATCAGGAATGTTGTTAAAAGCCCAACCCAGTGGTTTGTTTAGTTTCATTATCACAGATATTTTTGGAAATTACCTTTTTTTTCCTTTTTTTCTTTTTTTTTTTTGTGATGACTCACTGAAGCAGGTTCTTGCAGATCTGTACAAACCTCTTTTCAACAGGCATGCTAAATAATAATAATTAAAAAAAAAAAAAAAAAAAAAAAAAAAACCAAAAGAAGAACACGAGGGAAATTCTTAAGTTCTTTGTTAGGTTCTTTGTAAGGAGACAAAAAAATAGATATTTTAAACACACTTTTTCACAGCACTCTGAAAATGATGCTCTTTTGTGTTAACTTAAAGTGAGCTATTGTATCATTTGTTTTGGCTGTTGTCTGTTGTTTCCATAACATGTTTGTGGCTAAACTAAAAGAAAAAAGAAACCAAAAAGCCTGTCAGCTATTTTTATATCTCATCACTCTTCTTCTTTCCATGTCCTGAAATTTCAGTTAGTTACCATTTAAATTTTCAATAAAAATAAAATAAAATCAACAACAATAAAAAATTACAATAAATAAAAATTTACAACAATAGTTCATTGAAAGCCAAATAGTGGAACAGAAAAGATTAATAGCTTGAGGTTTCATAACCCCTTAAAGTCGGCATGAAATAAAAATTGACCCTATTTACTTTGTTAGCGCATATTACTAGTCTTGTGGTGAACAATTAATCTGTGCAAGTTAATACACAGAAAAAATAGTTTGTCGCGGTAATCTTTAAAGGTGCCCTAGAACTTTTTAAAAAAAGATGTAATATAAGTCTAAGGTGTCCCCGGAATGTGTCTGTGAAGTTTCAGCTCAAAATACCCCATAGATTTTTTTTAATAAATTTTTTTAACTGCCTATTTTGGGGCATCATTAGAAATGAGCCGATTCAGGGTGTGTGGCCCTTTAATTGCTCGTGCAGATTTATAAAGAATGAAGTTGTTTATGCATTATACAGACTGCAAGTGTTTAAAAATGAAAATAACGACTTGTCTCCGTGAAAACAGTAAGAAACGATGGTAACTTTAACCACATTTAACAGTACATTAGCAACATGCTAACGAAACATTTAGAAAGACAATTTACAAATAAAACTAAAAGTATCATGATATCATGAATCATGTCAGTTATTATTGCTCCATCTGCCATTTTTCGCTGTTGTTATTGCTTGCTTACCTAGTCTGATGATTCAGCTGTGCACAGATCCAGACGTTAATACTAGCTGCCCTTGTCTAATGCCTTTCATAATGTTGGGAACATGGGCTGGCATATGCAAATATTGGGGGCGTACACCCCGACTGTTACGTAACAGTCGGTGTTATGTTGACATTCGCCTGTTCTTCTGAGGTCTTCGGAGGTTTAAACAAATGAGATTTATATAAGAAGAAAGAAGCAATGGAGTTTGAGACTCACTGTATGTCATTTCCATGTACTGAACTCTTGTTATTTAACTATGCCGAGGTAAATTCAATTTTTGAATCAAGGGCACCTTTAATCAAAATCTGAAAATTTACTTCCAGTCTGGAATAGCGTTCCTTCTCTGATAACGTCAGTTTGACGGCTTGGGTTGAAAGCGTGTAAACCACTCCCCTCCAACCGTTAGTTTGCTATGAGCGAGAGATGGAGAGGAGGAGTGTTAAACTAAAACCCTGCTCTCTATTTAATATTCCATTTCACTTGGAAATACGTCACAACACTGGAGAAAAGTCGTTTGCAACTTCCGGTTCACGGGGACTTTAAGCCTGAAGTGTACTGTTGACTTCGTCGTCAGTTAGGAACCTGGGTGTGCTCTTTGATACCAATCTTTCATTTGAAAGCCACGTTTATAGCATCTGTAAAACCGCATTCTTCCATCTTAAAAAATATATATAAGCTACGACATATGCTCTCAATGAAACATGCGAAACAGTAGTTTATGCGTTCATGACCTCAAGGCTAGATTACTATAATGCTCTACTGGGTGGTTGCCCTGCACGCCTAATAAACAAACTCCAGCTGGTCCAAAACACAGCAGCTAGAATTCTTCCTAGAACCAGGAAGTATGACCATAAAAGCCCAGTTCTGTCAACACTGCATTGGCTCCCTATTAACCACCATATAGATCAGGGTGCGAACTACAGGGGAGCTATAGAGGGAGCTCGGCTCCCCTTAATAAGACTACCATGAAAATGTGATTTGTGAAATTTTGGGGTGTCTCAAAAAATATTGACAATGTGTTATTTTGACGTGCAATTTCAGTTTTGTGTAGTGTGATCATCATGGATTATTAGGTGTAAAATTGCAAAAATATCATTCATTCATGCATGACAGCGATTTAAACCTAATTCACTTCAATAAAGATAACTATACATGCTATTCTTGTCATGCATCAGGTTGTGGGGGCGCTGCGGTGCAAATTCCACTCATGTTTAGCAAAGGAAGATGACCCCAGGCTTGTGTTAAGGTAAGGCATGCTATTCGTATGTGGTGTGGCTGAGTTGTTATAGGTCTGCGTGACTCTCAATGTATTAGACCTATTCTTCTGTAGCCTGACGAGTAATTTTAACTGTTGTTCATGTGAACTCAAAGACAGTGACAGTGACAGCCTGATGCTTGGTTTATAGACTATTTGTGGGTGGCTGTTTGTTGTTTCACCTATCAGCTCATTTTGATAATGTATAATAGAGTAAATCCTGTATAGTGATTTATCCTATATAGTGCTTGCATAAAGCAAGTAGTGTACACAGTCATAGCTGTTGTATCTTTGTAACTCATTGTAAGATCTCTTATGAGGCACGCACAAGCGCACATCCATTAAAGGATTGTTAGGCTGCATAAATTAGGTCAGCCAGAAACGGAAACTCTTCCTATAACACCGGATGTACTCGTTACATCATAAGAAGAATGGCATCTACGCTAATAGTCTCTCTGTTTATCCCGTGGTTTACCGTAGTCAGCCAGATCAGGGCCATTTCCAGATCAGAAGGAAGACCTGTGCCTAAACACGACCACAACGCATCCCTGAAATCCCTGTCAGCTAGATTGTGTCAACTATCCCCTGTGAAGGCCTCATCGACACGACAGCCAGTGGCAAAAATACAAGTGGGATTGAAACACATTTGATCAACCAATTTGGGATATGTCGATTAAGGCCTTAATTATAAGACAGAGCTCTTATGATTCTAATTAATTACTAATTAATCATCTAAAAATTAAAGTTTGTTTCTTCAAACTTTCTGTTTATCTTTTTTGGTTTTAAAGATTCTGTTCATCTTTTTAGTTAATTTTTTGAACATTTGTTCATTTTAAGATATAGTAGTATAAAGCTGGAAATGAGATATATTTTATATATACTGTAATTTAATATAATTTTAAGCTTGTTTTGTTTTTCCAACAGAAGGTATTTTAATGCAACACTTTGACTATTCTGTTTAATATTAATTATGATGTCCATATAAGTCTCATTGAGTTGATAAAGTCAAACATTCTTCAAGCTCAACCACAATTTTACGATATTGTCACCTTACTTTAGTTAATAACTTGTAGTAGGCCTATACTGTTGCATCCTTATTTTGTTTTCGCTTTCGAAAACAGTCTATGAAACTCATGTTAGAGACTGGTGACGTTGAATCTCTCCAGAAAATCTATTGGCTGCCGATTATAGACACTATATTATGTGTTCGCGAGGGGATTTTTGACCAGTTTATAAACACAAGAGTCACAGAAGCGTCTAAAACAAGATTAATTAATTCCCCCAGGACGTTTTTCATTATTCGAAAGTAAACATGAAGTCCTTAGCTTTTCTGATGATCGGGATAACTCTCGTGCATGCTGGTAAGTAACAGCTTAATCATTTAGATTCCATGAATTACTTTGACGCAGCTTTAAGTTTACATCTAGCCTATAGTTTAAATGTTGCGATTGTCACTGCTTTACAATGAATCATTAACAGATTAAAAAAGTCTTGTAGGCTATTTCGGTTTGCTGAAAAGTCGGCTGTTTTTTTGTTTGTTTTTTTTCCCTCAAAGAATGGAATTTAGTTTTGATGACTGGATTAACAGAATTAAGCAATACAAAATTCAGAAAAACTGTAATCTGGGGCGTGTCATAAAGTGTGCTAAGAAAAGCGGGGATTTCAGTCCAAATCCTGACTTGAAAAAAACATAACAATCAATTTAATTTCACGCAATCTCACGAATTTGATCCAAGTTCAGTCAGTCAGGATAATTTGATGCTGCTGGCACGTGCTATAGGAAATGGCACTTCTGACTTCTTAAGTCGTGATTACGCATTCAAGTTTCTACTGCATTAAACAAAAAAACAAAAACAAAAAAATTAAACTAAAACTAAAATTAAAATAATGGAAAAAAAACCTTAAGATAACCTGTAGAAAGAGAAAACATCATAAGCACAGAATAATGTGTGTGTATATATATATATATATATATATATATATATATATATATATATATATATATATATATAGGCTATATATAGGCCTATATATATTTTGTAATTGCGCTTTTGAATGATCATGTAATTGTGGCATTTGTAATTGTAATCGCGATTAGAAATTCGATTAATTGTGCAGCAAGTTTATTGTGTAATATGCTAAGCCTGTATGTACAGATTTAAGGTAATTTATGCCTATAGGCTATAGCTATAAATAATTGATTACTCACAGGTTTCCTGCATCTCAGTGTGCACACTATCCATCCTAAATAGTATGTGACATTAGTCATTTTCAATACTATTTAGGATGGATAGTAGTGTTGTAGTCAAGACCACCTAAACCGAGACCAAGTCGAGACCAAGACAAGACCAAGACTTTGCGGGGCTTAGACCAAGACAAGACCTAGGCAAATTGAGACCGAGTCAAGTCCAAGACCAGACTATCACTCCTCAAATTGATCTGATGGATCCACATTTACTGTTGAGAAATGTCTTATTTTTAAACAGTAATATAATATAATAAATTAGACACTATAGAGCTGTTACCAATTAGTATAATTACAAATACATAAATAATGTTGAGATTAATGTTTTAAAAAATAAAATTTTGTTTATTGAACATTTGTAAAAAATCAATATCACGTTTGCAATTGTGCTCATATTTGTGAAAACAGCCCTCCTTCTTGTGATATTGATTAATTATATCATATGTTATAATATAAATATCAAGATCTTATACATGTACTTTTTTGCAATCATATCTTCAATTTTGTGGGCATCTGTATTAATTTTGGTGACATTTTTGACACAAACCCTTGTTGATTTCTGACCCGGTACAACAGTAACAAAATAAATGAAATTAGAAATAAGTTATTGATTGCATTTGAAGCAGAAAGTTTTATATCTAATAAAATTAATGATGTTAACAAAGAAATCAGACAGTGCAGCAGCAATCGATATCCCTTTTAGTCTGAGACCAAGACAAGACTGAGACCAAATGCGGCCGAGACCAAGACAAGACCAAGACCTTAAAAAAATGGTCTTAAGACCGTTCTCTAGACCAAGACCGGTCTCAAGTACTATAACACTATAGTATGCACATTGATGAGGAAGACTAATGCGCCAACTGTTCCCTCGAGATAATGTTTTTTTTTTTTTTTTTTATGTGAGTTCAACTCTCTTTTACTTGTATAATGTTTTTATTTAGTATCAGTTTAAAAAAAAAAATTTGGTTAATTACAATTATTGAAAATGCACAAGGCTACATTTTTTATCAGTTTCAACAGTACAAAAAAGTTACACAACTTTTGTTTGTGGGATATAGATTGAAAGATTGGACATGACTCACATTTACTGTTGGTCTGTCAACACATTACAATACAGTGTCACTGCGATACAGAAAAGAAAAAGACAAGACTATTTTACAGAAGAGAAAAAATTTAGGAAGATAAAAATAGAAAACACCCCTTTGGCAGAACTGTAAATGCTGCATGACAAATTATGACAACTGGTTAAACCATTTTGCATTTATTGATTTATGCAATAAACTAATGCCTATTTGTTTTGGGGGTAAGACTACTTAGACGAGAACCAGTATAATATATTTTGTTCAACATGACATAACCATCGGAGCCATAGCCTTGTGGACCATGCCCCAACATTCAGGCAACCCGAGTTCTAGTCCCTGCTCAAAATCTTTTCCAATCCTGTTACCCTCTCTCCTGCTCCCATTGCTTCCTGTCTTCTCTAAACTGTTCCATCAAAAAAAAAAAGGCCAAAAAAAAAATATTAAAGCAAAAACAACATGACATAAGCAATTGATAATATAGGAAACCATAAACTTGGTTTTATGATGTGCATGAGTGACTAGAATAGATGATGTGGAGGTTGAACAGGCAGTTTTGAGAATTTTTATTTGTGATCTGAGAAATGTACCAGAGCAACAGAAAAATTATAAATGGGTAGGTTATTGAGATTACGATTATAATGTTACTCCAGAGTATCTTTTTGCTGTTGTTGCTAGAGGGAAGTCCGGAATCTTTTAAAATGTATTATTAGTGTATTATTTGGGTTGCATCAGGCAGTTTACAGGAAAAAAGAAGTTTCTTAAATTTACACAATAAGGTAAATCTGCGATCAGATCTGCAAAAAATGGTTCTACCAAATTATCTTTCAATGATAAGAGGGTGAAGGTTGAATCTCCATTAGTGCTATCATTATTCAGGCATTGATTTTTTTTTTTCTTCTGTTTCTTTTTTCTTCCAGAAAAACATTCTGTGCAATACTTCAACAAGGAAGAACTAGGTTTACCAAATTTTTCACAGTTTGTGATGGCAGGGCATGAACAAAACGTCATGAACAACAGCACTGTTGCCAAACATCGCTTTACTCAGACTGAAGGTGAGCACTGATGCATGTTAAAAACATCATTAACATCTAGTCGTTCAGTTTGGTTTTGTACACACTGTGTAGAATTTTCAGTAAATGTGGTTGTCACTACCTGTAAAGATGCTCTTCTATCTAGAATGTAGTCACATGATAGTCAAGGATGAAATATTTCAGTTTCTACAGTATCCCAGATTTTTTTTTTTTTTAAAAAGAAAGAAAAAAAATATGAACACTGAGAAGCACACAATATTCTGTTCTGCGTATTCTTCAACAGTCTGAAGAGTCTTGATAATTTTGTTGAGAAAAAACCAAATGGAGTTTTGTAACAAATGGGTTCTGAGGAAAAGTACAGCGAACAAGTCAAAGATTCAGTCAGTTGATCATTTAAACTGATAATTCATGAGTTTGAAACAAAGACCTTTTGACCACCACATTAAAAAGAGCAAATCCTTAAGAATAATTTACTGCCAGTTAGATTGCACTGGCTGTGTTCTTTTGTGCAAGTTACCAGTGAAGACATCACAACATATAGACATAATGTTTGTTTATTGTCTTTTTTATTTCTCAGAACTTGGTCTTTTTCTCTTTATTATTTTTTTATTGAATGGAGGCCAAAATACCAAAAATATGTTCAGTTAGATTCATTTGATTCTGAGTCAGACAAGTTGGGACCTGACTGATGATTTTATTCTGACTGTATGAATTGATTATTCATACCTTTACATTCAAACTGTCCTTTTTCCTCAGGTGTGCAGGTGGGAGATGATCAGACTGGAGCAACAGATGCCTTCCGTCAGGAAGGTTATGATGAAGAGGACTCTCTGTCTCTGGATTTGAAGGCGAAAGAGTTGAAGGAGAAAGAGTTGAGGGCGAAAGAGTTGAAGGCGCAAGAGTTGAAGGCGCAAGAGTTGAAGGCACAACAGTTGAAGGAGAAAGAGTTGAAGGCGCAAGAGTTGAAGGCACAACAGTTGAAGGAGAAAGAGTTGAAGGCGCAAGAGTTGAAGGCACAACAGTTGAAGGAGAAAGAGTTGAAGGCGCAAGAGTTGAAGGCACAACAGTTGAAGGAGAAAGAGTTGAAGGCGCAAGAGTTGAAGGCACAACAGTTGAAGGAGAAAGAGTTGAAGGCGCAAGAGTTGAAGGCACAACAGTTGAAGGAGAAAGAGTTGAAGGCGCAAGAGTTGAAGGCACAACAGTTGAAGGAGAAAGAGTTGAAGGAGAAAGAGTTGAAGGCGCAAGAGTTGAGGGCGAAAGAGTTGAAGGCGCAAGAGTTGAAGGCGCAAGAATTGAGGGCGAAAGAGTTGAAGGCGCAAGAATTGAGGGCGAAAGAGTTGAAGGCGCAAGAGTTGAGGGCGCGAGAGTTCAGCCCTGTGTGCAGTCCCAGCAGGCGTCTGCCGTGAATATCAAGTTTTTCTTTTGAGGTTGGACCCCAAAGTTGGACAGAGGTTATATTTTGGCGTTGGGTCTTACGTTGGGTTCGGACATCAATCTGATTTTAATTTTCAACCAAAGTGCACAACGTCTGTCCAACGTTGGAGGTTGATGTCAATGTGACGTTGGTTTCTGACATCAACCCGATATTAAATTTTCCACCAAAATGCAATGCTTGTCCAACATTGGAGTTTGACGCAAATCGGGTTGATGTCAGAACCCAACGTCACATTGACATCAACCTCCAATGTTAAATAGACATTGCATTTTGGTTGAAAATTAAAATCGGGTTGACATCAGAAACTATTGTTTGTTATCCGTTAATGTGACCAAAGTATCTGAACGTGGCTGTTCTGTTTAGTTTCATTATCATGGCCTTCCTTTTTTTAAAAAAAATTTGTATTCACCTCATGTGTTCCTTTGTTTCAGTTTTCCTGCTCCTCATTTGTATTAATATGTGTCAGCTGTGTTTGATTAATAATCATTGTTTAAGTTGTACCCTCACATTCATTCTCTGTCATCTAAGTAAAATGTGCATTGCTACCTGTTTGCCTTTCTTTGGAATTATCATTAAACCTTCTTTTTGGAACTATAATCTTCGTCTGCCTTCCTGCAACCCTCCATGACACCAGTTGTTATAGTTTGTTAGGTTCGTCATATCTGATTGCAGATGTTACACTGGTTCTACTGTGGTTCTAGATGGAAGTTCATGGGCTCACCCAAACTGCCAGGTTATCTTGTTATCACACAATTTTAAAAACTAAAACCATCCTGGTATTGATGCTAAAGGGCAGTAAGGATGTAAACATGTAGAAAAATCTCTAAACATTTACTTGGGTCTGTTGCATGTACATAAAAAGACAGAGAGAGAAAAAATAACTATTATGTGACTATTAAATGCTACCAAAAAGGTTAATTTCCCAATATGAATTCAGTAATATCACCAGTAGTCATGTGACGGTATCAAATTTTCATGTTTTTTTCATGGTATGGTATTGCACGATATTGAAATAAAAGTGTCAGGTTTACGAACTCTTTCTCTTATAACAAAAATAACATTTAAACACTATGTTTTAAAATGTTTCAAATAGATTAAAGTGCAAAAGAATTACTGGTAACACTTTATAATAAGGTCTCATTATTTATCGTTATGCATTACTAAGATTAAGAACGTACGATAGCTACATTTGTTACAGAAGGTATTTTTTTTTTTTTTTGTTAATGTTAGTTAAAAAAAATACAACTGATCATTGTGTTACGTGACGTGTATCAAAAAGGCACAAGGACGAAGGCGAATACGAAGAGAAGTATTTAATCACGGAAACAGGCAGGAAATACAATATACACATCTAACATCAATGAGAACGGACAAGGAATGAAGGAGAGCACAGTAAATATACATGTGACAAACAAAGGGAACTTAATGAGATAATTAACTGGGAACAGCTGAATCATATACTAATCATATACAGAATGGGGAAAACTAGGTCACAGAGAACATGAGACATGTAACACATTGTTAGTTTTAGCTCAGGTCCATTAAATAAGTTACAACTTTTGATTTTAGTAATGTTATAAAACTTTAACTAAGAAATTACCATTAACTAGAATAAATACATTCTTTTTAAGTATTTTTCATTGTCAGTTTGGTTGTCTGTTAACTAATGAAGCCTTATGTCACTAAGTTTTACTGAAAAATAAATAATCTTGTTGTCTCTTACCGTGCAACAAAGACTCCAAAGGTATACCTTAACTGAAGATATACGTTTTCTAGGCGTGTTCCCCGAACTATACCTTAAGAGGTTGCTTAAGGTATATCTTCTTAAGTGTGACGCTAACTGGTGCTGTCCATGGCAGTGGTGCTGGATTATTGATATCGATGACTTGAGAATCGATAATTCACTCTATACAGGGCTGCTTCACTGCGTTATTTGAGAAAGCAGTGGTCTTAATAAAAGAAGCACTAGAAATTGCATTTATCAGAGCTCATGGGATCTTATAAAAATAATCCAAATTGCAAACTAAATCTATATTGTAATTTATCTATATTCTGGGGGCTCTATATTCTAGCTGAGCCCCCAGCGTGAGTTTAAGGCGATCGTTATTTTAGTATATTATTTTAGAAAGTATATTAATTGCTTGGAGATGTGTCATGCAGCTGGTAGATATGTAGGTATCGTGATAAGATATCGTTTTTCCTTTTTTAATTAAAATATTCACAAAATTCTTAAAGGTGGAGTTAGTATTTTTTTTAAATATACTGTTTGGAACTTAGTCGGGCCGACACCAACAACAAACGTGTAAACGTATGATGGTCGAGGAGAGAGAACAATCAAGAGGAAGATTTGAAAAGAAAAAAACACTGCAGGAAGAGAGATGGGACACAATACAAAAGAGCTCAAAAGAATATCACTGGAATGAAGGTTTTATGACTGGGCAAGCACTTAAGGGCTCATGTTAATATTAGAAAAGCTGGAGAGAGCTAAGAGGGAAGGCCTGAAAACAGATGCGGAGGCTGCTTTGATTGCACTTCTCATGTAACACAGGGTTTGAAAGTCATTGATTGTCTAGAGTTGCTGTGCTGTTGGCAACTATCAACAAACACTTTGTATTTACTCTTATTTACTGTACATTCCTTTTTTGTTGGTTCATCATCTGCGCTTTATTTTTCTTGAAGCATTATTTTGTTGCGCATCAGCTGTGATAGACATCTGCGCACACTGTGTGTAACAGCATTTTTGAAAATCTGCTTACTCCATCTTTAATGTAATTCTTGTAAAAATGCACATACCATGTGTGCTTTGATAATGTTATACTTTGTATCTATATATAAAAAGCAAAGCCATATGTTTGTTTGTAATAGCTTCTAGGCTGTTAATGACTTTGCTGTTCAGTGAATCTTTACTTGTTTACCTTATATAGTAAAGTTAATTTATCATATTAAATGACATTGAAATATATTGCTTGATTTGACTGATCCATTTCATTAAACTACAAGATGTGTATGTTGTATTCTGGAAATATTATGTTTTGATCTTCCAAAAGCTATAATATATTGTAGCATTGTAGATTAAAAATAATGTGATTAATTTATCTGTATATGTGGTTATTGATTAGGACATGCAACTGCCATATTATATTAATAAAAGCAGTAGACCATATACACTTTCATATGATAGACTTTTCTCCCCCAAAATTTTAAATAAAATACCAATATTTTGCAGTATATTTTTTGAAAAATCCTTTAACTTTGTTTTATCCAAAAGCATTAATTTTCTTTGTATTCTGCATTTTCTGTTCAAGCCCTGTGACATTCATTATAAATAATTGTCCGACTTTCTGACATCATACATGTTTATATACAGTATTTATCATGCTTAACATTGTTGAAACAGAGGTTTGCAACTCAAAATCTAGGTCATATTTAACCTACAAAATTTGACTTATACAAATTAGAGCCCATAAGATTTTTTTTTTTTTTTTTTTTTTTTGAGTTAGTAACAGAAATTTCTACTTAGATATTACAAAGAATGCAATATGGTCTTTAGTTTGAGAACTGTTTAATGGTTTTCCTTTGTCGGATACAGTGATAAAACAGTGAGTTTGGCATGAATGTGAGATCAGATGTGTGATCAGAACATTCCCTTCACACTTATCAGGAAACTTTACAGATAATTCTCTGTATTTTTTGTGTTTATAACACAAAAACATTTTCACAAATTGAATCCATCTGCTGTCTACATTAAATAATATATCTCTAAACAATTGAGTTTACATTATTAATAAAGCTGTATTCATGAAAAAAAGCTCAAAGTTCAGAGTCCCAAAACTAAATATCAGCAACAGTCCTGCAATATTTAAAATGCAATCAAATCTACATTTTTTTATTTCCAGAATTTGTACAACTGTAATTTAAATATTTTAATATAAAAAAAACTTGCAGAGAGTAACCAACACAAACACAGCAATCTGAAATTGTTAAGCGAAGACTGAAACACATAAAACTATTCTGAAATAATTATTTACAAAACCAGTTTCTCTGCACACTATTCAGCTTTAAAAACCCCCTCCAGGTCCAGGTTTACTTCTCCTTCTACACAAGAGACAGATAGAAATAAACAGTTAATAAACATGACAGACAGTTATACTAGAGAACTAAAGACAGCATCGATGAAAATTAAATTTGAGAGTGTGGTTTAGCAAAAAAAAAAAAAAAAGAAGAAGATGTTTTTTACCTTATCAGTGTCACTGGAGTCTATATGAAAGACACAAAAATGTATATGCTTGGATATTTAATACATTCTGGGGCATCACATATTATTACAAACACAAATCTGTTCAATATTGCAATTTTTTTTTACACTAGAACAGGTTCTGTTGTCAGTTCACTTGTAAACAGCACTTTTGTGTTGCAGTGATGCTAGAAAACTGACTTACCAGAAGAGCTGAATGTCCAGGAAAGAAACTTTATCATGCCGTAAAGCAGCAGAGCAACAGCGACCATCGCCATCGAGTCCTCAATAGAAGGAGCGCTGACACCTGATGGGAACAAAACATACAATCAGGAGTTACAGAAAATTCTGATGGACATATATATTTTTTTGGAAATGAAATATGAATCTTGAACAACTGCCTGAATGAGTTAATGATTCTCTCATAAACACTGTCACTTGTCGCCACCTACTGGAGAAACCTCCAGAAAGAACCACTGAAAATCCCCATCACTAAAGCACAGTGTCTGTTTGAATATAGAGAAGTGGAGTGAACTGTTATCAACTTACTGGAACATTGCTCAGCCAATCAAATTCATTTTATCCACTATACAAAAGCTGCGTGTGTGTTTGCTCAATGTTGACCATCATAAATGACAGTTGATGGGAATGTATCTCTGTTAGTTCACTTCCTCACCAAGAAATCAGGACGAACAGAGAAATAACTGAATGTTGATGCATGTATTGGTGTGTTAAAGTCATGTCAGAAAGATTGCATTTAAGAGTTGAGCGCACATGAACGCCACCACAACGTTGTAATAAATGCAAAGTGAAACATTTTGTAAGCCAAGAGTTTCTCAGATGGGGTCTTCAGTGAGAAAATATGATGGATGACATGGATAAAGCTGTGTGTACATACATGAAACTATCCAGGTTTAATGATTTATAAACACTGTCTGAAAATGATGTGTCAGTCTATGACAGTATAACTCACCAATCACATTGAGGGCAGCAGTGGCTCGTCGTGTTCCTCCGTCATGTTTGGCCACACAGGTGATGTCACCACCACGGCCGAGCCCCAGTTTACTCGAGTCCAGCTCCAGACGGCTGCTCTGACTGAAGGTGCCGTCAGACGCCTGTCTGTGACCCGTTACACCGCCCTGACCCAGAGAGCGGGACTTCCCATCAGCCCCTGTGAACTCCCAGCCCAGATCCAGAGTGTGAGGAGCAAAACCAGACGCCTCACACTGGATCAGCAGAACCTGCCCAGGAACCAGCAGAGGAAGAGGAGAAGGATAGATGGAGAGAGACGGAGGCTCTGGAAAGAAAACAGACAGTGGTTATTATTATTTATATAACTGTAGTTTAATATAACAAATGCAGTTGATAAACGAGCTGGCTGCAATATCATATATAGAGTAAGTTATCCAAATCTGACTTGACTATGTCAGGTTCAGAGTATTCAATCAACTCACCAACTATCTCCAGGTCCACAGCTACCTGAGCCAGCAGGTGTGGAAGATACTCTGTGCAGATGTAAGTTCCTGAGTGTCTCACTTGAGATTCTTCCAGAATCAGGGATGCATTTCCTGTTTCATAGAGGCCTGTGATGTCAATATTGGCTCCGGTCTCTGACGTCTCTGCAAACCGATCGTTCTTGCCATCGTAAGCGAGGACCAGCCGTCCTTCACCCCGAAACTGATAACGCCACTCGACAGAGAATCCAGAGCCGTGAACTGGAGAAGACGGGTCGACCCAGAACCACAGTCTAACAGAACCTGTTTTCCCAGTCTAGAGCGGACCACAGGAGTTTTACTGGACACACTGAGAATGACTTTAGGAGAGAAAGACAGTAAGCATAATTATATAAAAGAATAATTATATGAAGCATAATGATTTACTATAATGTAAATATAGTATATATTATAATATACAGTAACATATAATGTTTTCTGCAATAACTAAGTAACTTGGGCTCTTTACCTTTGGGCTCTTTAGAAGCTGAAGGCACTCTCATAATATTGGACAACGTCAGCTGCTCGTCAAGCCCTTGTGCCGCCACTGAGAACCAATCAGCTTGCAGGTAGACTGGACTTTGGGCGGAGACAGTGAGAGCAGATGTCCATCTGACCATGGAGGCGTGAGGCATGAAAGGGTTAATCTCACACTTTGGTTTGTTCACAGAGCCTTTGGGAGGGTTCAGGGCGGCGCTACAGAACGAGCCAGCTGGATCTGGAGGAAGACAGTGCATTAAAGTGCAGTTGTGAGAAGTTTTGTACTTGTATAATTGTTTTATTGCCAGGCAGTATCACACTACTATTCTATAAACATTACAGTAGATACAGACCACAAATTGAGCAAAAAAGTAAACAAATTAACTTTGACTTGAGTACTAGACATACTGCAGCCTGCACTGACACTGACCAGTCACATAGTAAATCCTGGACGGGCTGATGTCTGCAGGAGGATGAAGTTCAGACATGGTCTCTTCACTGCAGTCTTCAGTTCTGATGAACATTAGAGATTTCTCTTGACTCATTGGTACTGAGAAACCTCCTCCATGACCGGGCTTAATCTGATCGCTCATTGGCTGAGCGCGTCGTGTTTCTTCTGCGATTTGTTTTCAACGCTGTTCATTTCAGATGCTTATCAGCGCCGCTCAGGGAGCAGGAGATCCTAACAGAAACTGAATGTATAACTTACTTCTTCAATTCACAGTAATATGGTGTGACGTCAAACAAAATTGTATTGACCAGATGTGCATCTTGTGTTTTGTTTCTCCAAAATTAAAACTGATACTGATCAGGTGCACAATAGCTGTGAAGGATGCAGCCTCTGAATTGGGTTATATAGTATGTTCATCTGTTTATATCACACTGAGTTTATTTCACAAATTAAACTAAATGTTTATCTGCTGCCTGATATCATTTTAATGACCCATGAGACAAAGGCAAGAAAACAGGCAGGTAAGATCCATATTATTTTTCAAACACCAGCCTTTTTGAACCATGTAAAGTTGATATCTCACTTTAGTGAGCAGATAATGGTGTCATAAATTCTGCCCAATGATTATGGATTAAAATCCTCTTGCACAAAGGAAAAATCAAACTCAGTCTTCATACTCAAATAACTTAACAATTAAAGAAATATAAAAATACAAAAACCAGCTTTCCATTTTGCTTTTTATTTAACATTTTTGTATTTCCCCAACCATTTATTATGTTTGTTTTTTCTTTTATTTATTTTAGCAAATTTATTGTTATATATATTTATTTATTCATGCACAAATATCTAAATTTATTTATTTATTTGTATTTATTTATTTATATATTTTTACATTTATTTTTGCAAAATATGTTCTTCTTACTTATGATATACCTAATGTCTAATGACTTAATTTTGTTTTTTTACTTTTATCAATCCAATCTAAGAAAACCTCATAATGATTGATGATGTTCTACTTGCCCTAAAAATCTATTGGCTGGAATTTACAACCTTGACACGGGACAATATTTCACACTCAATCCTGAAGAAGATGATTTCAAAGTCCAAACATGCGGACTGTAGCTCTTCTGCTCCTCGGAGTTTGTCTCGTTTGTCTCGTTTGTCCAGGTGAGTACATGTGAGTACTATAAGTAAGTAAACTGTATGATTTGATATTTCAGAACTATGCACTAAAACCATGTATAGTAGCTGCAGAGTCCACACAGACTTTCTTCTACAGTGGAAAGAAAGAAGGTTCTTTTTGCTTTGGATCTCATTACTTTCATGGACAAAACATTTTTAAAATATTTATAATTCTTAATGTATTTATATAAATTATAAACGTATTTTTATAAAATCTAAATATATTTGAAGATTTTTAAATATATTTATTTAAAAAAATACTGAAATACTTCTTTACTGCTGTGTCTGGAGACATTGACTTCCCAGAGTTCACTATTGTTGGTCTGGTCGATGAAGGGCAGTTTATGTACTTTGACAGCAACAAAATGAAAGTTGAGCCAAAGACAGAGATGAGACGGAAAGAAGAAGCAGATTACTGGGTCACACAAACACAGCTTGCAGCTGGAACTCATCAGGCATTCAGAAACAACATCTAAGTCGCAAAAAAAACAGTTCAACCACTCAACAGGTGTCTTCATCATGAAAACACACTTAAAAATACACACAACATTCCCATATAATACAATAGTACTTATGCTTCTTCACATGCCCTCACAATCTTTAATCAGAATAGCTTCCCCACCCTCTTGCAGTGACATCTTTTCTATGAATATGTTTACTGGCATGAGGGCGGGACAACCTGCCACTCACATGAGATTGACCAATAGCAAACCACAACCATCCAATCAATTCCCAGATGAACAGATTCAAGTCCCGCCCTACATTTTTTCTTGTTTGAGAAGCTGTTTCACTCAGATATACATCACAATAGGGAATAAAAGACTATCGCAACTTCAGTTTCATTCCAGCTATTATATTAAGTATAGCTGACATAAAATCTTACTAAAATTAACCATATCATAATTGATGTTTCTTACTCTCAAACACTAATAAAAAAGGTTGGTCTACTCTAGCCAATGCGTAAGTGCAGTGCAGTGTAGAGCAAAGTAGGCCGTAAGGTGAAGCCGTTTTTCGTTTCATCCCGTTCCCATGGGGTGGGGGCACTAAATTATTTTCATTCCAATAAGATCTATTGGTTTTGAGCGAGAAAATAAAAGTTCTCCATGTATAATCATGAAGTTTATTTTTTATTAGTGTTTAAAGTCGGCAATAGTTCCTTCCTCGCGTAATCGCCACTGCCAGTGGCGCTGGTGGCACCCACTGAGCAAATTACGTCCAGAAGACGTCTTTTTCAGGTCTTGTCTCAGGTTGAAAAGACGTCCACTGAGGGGCCAGAATGAAAGTTTTTATGACGTCTTTTTTGGACGTCTTCTGGACATCCGATATAGACGAACACACAGAATCACCAAAGGAGAAAAATCACAATTTTTAAGCCACCATCATGGAGATGAGTGTTTGCTTTAGTTGGGCTCTTGACCCTTGCCTTATTAATATTAGAGTTTGTTTGGGTAGTTAACTCAGTCATAACAGCCAGACAAGTAAAGAGAAATGATCAGGTGTTGGTTATGTTTCACATAATCATTATTAGACCTGAATCACTGAACTCATCTAGAGCCCAATCTCTGAGTTAGATTTACATTATTGATTACAGCAGAACTGTGATTCTACAGCAGAAGATCAGCTTCATCAATATAATATAAAGGATTTCACAAACAAAGCAAAAAAAAATCTTTCTCTTAGGCACACACAGACATCAAGAAGCAGCCTGTGAATCTCAATGACGGTGACAAGCAACATATTCTGATCAACAGATCAACTCTGAACATTAGAAAACAAGCTACTAAAAAGTCGCATAAACGGAACAAAATAAAATATGAGAATAAAGGAAATTACTAAGACAATTAAGCTCATAATTTATTCATGCAGCAATGCATGATGGGAGCCATGGATGAATTTTGATTGGTTGCTCCCAGAATGCACTGCAACATGCTTTTTGATGGTCACCACTGTTGAGATTCACAGGATGATTCTTGAAGTCTGTGTGTGCCTAAAATAAAGATTTTTTTTTTTGTTCAACACGCCTTTTCTGAAATCATGTGAATCGTATTGATAAAGCTGATCTTGTGCTGAATCACAGTTCTGCTGTAATCAATAATGTAAATCTAACTCAGAGATAGAGCTCTAAATGAGTTCAGTGATTCAGGTCAAATAATGATTATGTGAAAACATAACCAACACCTGATCATTTCTCTTTGCTTGTCTGGCTGTTATGACTCAGTTAAAACAGCCCAAACAAACTCTAATACTAATAAAGCAAACACTCATCTCCACGATGGTGGCTTAAAAATTGTGATTTTTCTCCTTTGGTGATTCTGCTTGTTCGTCTATATCGGATGTTCAGAAGACGTCTAAAAAAGACGTCATAAAAACTTTCATTCTGGCCCCTCAGTGGACGTCTTTTCAACCTGAGACAAGACCTGAAAAAGACGTCTTCTGGACGTAATTTGCTCAGTGGGGAATGTCCTAAAAAGAAACTTAGGTCCAGGACGGGCCTGCCAGTAGTTTGTGCAGGTCCTGTGCTTCCTGCCTTGTGCATAATTTGTAAGAAAACGGACAAGTACATTACTGTGGCATGCAAACGCCAGAAGGACCATCTTTCACAGGCAGAAACGTTGTCTGTAGGTGAGTAAACACAAACACACACACGCGTTTTAACTTTTAAGTTTTATGCTGTGCTGGATGGTGTAAATTTAAATTACAATTAGGCCTACATAATTTATTTAATGTTTACAGATTTTCATTGTTTTGCATACAGCCAGAACACTCAATATTGTTTAACAGTTTTTATATAGGGCCTAATGGTTTTTATTTACAATATCGTTTCAAGACATATAATACTATTTATTAACAGGCCAGTTGCTGAAAGCTGCTGAGATGAAGGAAGACACTAGCATTCTTGTGCATATTCAAGATAAAGACTGCGTGTCTCTGGAGGTGCAATACCACAAGTCCTGTTACAGACAGTACACCAGGTTCTTGACAAAGTCTACTGCAACAGTTACTGGGACCTCAGAGGAACAGTGAGTTGTTATATTGCATTATCAAATGATAATTAAAAAACTGTAGTACATTTCAAAGCCACATTGACCGTCTATACATAGTCTATATTTGTCTGTAAACACAGTTTTGACTGCACAACTCTTGGCACAATAATTCAATATGATGAAATGTGTAGTGGTTTGTGAAGGGTGAATGAACATGTAATGTTTTATTACCAATTATTATTATATTTGATATTTAAAATGGAAGCCATTGTGAAATAGTTATGGCACAAAGTAATATGTCTTTTCTGTTTTCTTTTCAGAAAGGAGCCAACCTTCGATGCTAGCTACAAGATCTTCTGTGAGAGGATCATCCGCCATAGAATAATTGTAAACCAACAGGTGCTGACCATGATGCAGCTAAGAAGGATCTTTTTAAATCTTGTGAAAAAACATGAAGATCTTGATGCTTCAAACTACAGGTAATTTAAATACCACAAGTTTTCTTTTTTTTTTTTTTTTTTTTTTTTAAATATGTAGCTTTGGAAAGAATGTTTATGCAACATTTTTTTATTTTCTTATAAAAATGGAATTATAAAAATGACAATCATAATCATATTTTACAAAGTGTTGAAGCTGATACACGCTGTATTTTAACTCAGTTGTTTTCAGTGTAAATATATCTTTATACCATTGTGATCATCTTTCCCTGTATCTTTGTTTCAGGCAGGATAAATTGAAGAGGAGGTTGATCCGTGATTTCCCCCAGCTGATATTTCACTCGCCCAACAAGCGCAACATCACTGAGCTGGTTTTTGTTGAGACACTGTCTGCAGAAAAGCTGATCGACAGGCTCCCTCATCCATCAGGTACAGAGTTACTGTGGCAATCCCCTTGTTTATCTTCATTAATCTCGGTGTACTATTTACATGTTATGCCTCTAATGCTATATTATATGGGGATTATATATATATTGTTTGGCACTTGGAAGTTTTGAGCAGTTATATTCAGTATAATCTGTTGCACGTGTATTATTGCCAGTCACGTTTATGTACACGTGACACCCCCTAGCGGCAGTTTGTATGCTTCCGACTGTGTTAATAGTGTGAATTTCATCTGTTCAGTTGTCAGAATGAATGTATCTGGATATTTATTTAATAATGCTGTTATTCATAATTGTTATTTGTTTGTTTCAGAACCACACGCATGTATATACGTACACTCTAAAAACTCCTGGGTTATTTCTTTAACCCATTTTCTGGGTTATTTGTGTTGGGTTAAAATTATGGGTTATTTTTTCAGAGAGTAACCATTTTCTGGGTTATAGGGCTAATATTTTGACCCAATTCCTGGGTTGTTTAGGTTTCTGGGTTATTTTTCAAAGAGTAACCCATGTTCTGGGTTAACGCCCCTCCCCCCGCCCCCCGCTGTTGTTCTGGAATTTTCTCACAACAGTCGTTTGAAACAACCGTCACTTGAACTTGAACGCACTCGATCCGTTTTGGCCTGGGCTTCTTCGGTGCAACTTCGTCGCGTATTCAAGGTAAGCAAGTATTTTCAGTGTCAATGTAACGTAAACTTTTCTGTCCCCATTGCTAGTTTAGCACCATTTGTTGAAAAAATGACCATGGCTTACCGTGGTAATTCTGTGGTGAGCATGTACTTAGCCGCCTGCGGATATCGCGACAACATCTAACTAGTTTAAAGTCCGTGTAAAGTCAAAATAAATATGTGTTTTAAGTTTGTCAAACTAAATAAGAAAGTGTTATTAACCACCCAGCCAAATTTGACGTAACGTAATAATACGATAAGTACAGTGCAGCTAGTGGCGACTTCATGCCGCGTTAAGGAGGTCGAACACCGGACGAGAAGCGCCGCGCTGCGCCGCGTCTAGGACAACTCGAGGTATCGTGTACTTTCTCAGTTTATGGCCAGCAATATTGTTATGTTTTAGGACATTGTGGAATTAAGATAATGTCAGTACTATGTTATGATTGTACTGTATAACGTTAATTAAATACGTTGCTGAGTCTGCAGTCTGAACACTTTACCTCAGAGCGTCCGTTAACTGAATGAATTGAGAATATCACCTGAAAATCCAATAACATAAGCAATTTTTATTCATGCAGCTGATTACTGTAAATTAATGTAAAATTAACTTTATATTGCAGCACATGGTGAAGTCAGTATATACATTAACGACGATTTGAGACAAATAAGTGTAAATTTAATATAAATCTATGTACATGGCGCGCTGTGGCGCTGCAGGATTTTGAACAAGGTCCTGAACCGTTGCTGGGCGCCGCCGGTGTGTGTACACTCATAGAGAACAATGTGTTTGAATTTTAAATACGCATCTCTTCCGGTGTGCGACCCCCTTTAGCCGTGGCTAGAGCGACGAGGCTACACAATAGTTATGTTAACCAGCTGCGCTGTGCTTATCATATTATACAGTGCTCTACGGGCTTAAGTAGTGAGAGTTAAAGAAGCGTGTCAAGTCTTCAAATTGTTGCTAACCTCTATTGTTTTCTCCAGGTCATTTTAAATGGACAGCTTTGTTGCTGATAAGCTAACTGAGTGGCGGATGTCTGAGCTGATAGAGAATTTTAGAGGTGAGCGTTTTACTCTTTTAAGGGATAGTTCACCCAAAAATGAAAATTTGATGTTTATCTGCTTACACCCAGGGCATCCAAGATGTAGGTGACTTTGTTTCTTCAGTCGAACACAAATGATGATTTTTAACTCCAACCGTTGCCGTCTGTCAGTCTTATAATGCGAGTGAATGGTAACACAATTTATAAAAGTCAAAAAATATGCTTATAAATTGACTCTTATAAATTGTGTTACCATTCATTTGCATTATAAGACGGACAGACGACAATGGTTGGAGTTAAAAATCATAATTTGTGTTCTACTGAAGAAACAAAGTCACCTACATCTTGGATGCACTGGGGGTAAGCAGATAAACATCAAATTTTCATTTTTGGGTGAACTATCCCTTTAACTGCCCTCATATCATCTCTCTATACCTAAATATTTTTCTTTAATATGGCTTAAATGTGTCAGTGCAAGATTTTGTGACAGTCACAACTTCTTCGACAGTGGGGAATGCATCTCTATAATAACCCTTATAGTTAAAAGATACTTGTGCCTTGTCTTTAAGCTGTTATGCATAATAATGGGCCAGATATTCACCTTTGCATTAATGTCATTATTACACTTGTTAATGAAAGAAAAGATGTACAGTATAGACTGTCATTCACACAAAATGGGTAATGCTGCAAAAGAACCACATTAGTTAACTAGCAAATTGGGCCACGTTTTTTTTTTTTTTAACAAAAAAAAAAAACAACAACAACATCATTCCCTTAAAAGTGATTATTTGTTAGCTTGATAATCAAAGAGTGTCTGGTGAGTGGTTCACAATTGTCTCGACTTATTAACAATACTCATGTTGTCTTGTTTTCTGTCTTTCAGGTGAAGACAGAGATGAGGAGGCATTTCTTCTCTTAGATGAGGACACTATCAAAACTCTTGTCCCTCAAGTTCAATCCAGTTATTGAATGTTGTCAAAAGAGAATGAGTTGTTTATTTTTCTATTTTTTCTAATGTCTGATGTTATTACAGTGTGACCTAAAATAAATAGGTCCAAGTGTGTAGAGTTTATGTAGAATTTAATTTAATTTAATGCAATAAAAATGTAAAAGTGCTTGAAGTGTGTAAGTGCCTGAAGTTTTATTTTCTGAAATGAGGCATACTGGCATAGTAACCCAAGTTAGGTTATTTTTGACCTTTGACCTTTGATTAAAAAGGGACCTACTAATTTCTGGGTTATTTCAACCCAGATATTGGGGTTGTTCTTTTGACCCAGAAGTTGGGTTATATTAACTACAATTTTGGGTTATTTTAACCCAAAATTTGGGTTAGGTATTTAACCCAGAAGTTGGGTCAAAAAGAATAACCCATTTTTCTGGGTTGAAATAACCCAGAAATTAGTTGGTCCCTTTTTAACCCAGGATTTGGGTCAAAAATAACCCATTATGGGTTATTTTTGACCCAGGAGTTTTTAGTGTGTATACATATTGAAAGACTGTATGCCCATGCCTACTGCAACAGTTTATTAAACACCCTCTATTCAGTTAATGGTCTGGTTCCTGTGTTCTGACCGACACCCGGGAGCGATTGCCACACCACCCACTGAGCAAATTACGTCCAGAAGACGTCTTTTTCAGGTCTTGTCTCAGGTTGAAAAGACGTCCACTGAGGGGCCAGAATGAAAGTTTTTATGACGTCTTTTTTAGACGTCTTCTGGACATCCGACATAGACCAACACGCAGAATCACCAAAGGAGAAAAATCACAATTTTTAAGCCACCATCGTGGAGATGAGTGTTTGCTTTAGTTGGGCTCTTGACCCTTGCCTTATTAACATTAGAGTTCGTTTGGGCAGTTAACTCAGTCATACAGCCAGACAAGCAAAAAGAAATGATCAGGTGTTGGTTATGTTTTCACATAATCATTGTTTGACCTGAATTTACATTATTGATTACAGCAGAACTGTGATTCTACAGCAGAAGATCAGCTTCATCAATACGATTCACATGATTTCAGAAAAGGTGTGTTGAACAAAAAAAAAATCTTTTATTTTAGGCACACACAGACATCAAGAATCATCCTGTGAATCTCAACAGTGGTGACCATCAAAAAGCATGTTGCAGTGCATTCTGGGAGCAACCAATCAAAATTCATCCATGGCTCCCATCATGCATTGCTGCATGAATAAATTATGAGCTTAATTGTCTTAGTAATTTCCTTTATTCTCATATTTTATTTTGTTCTGTTTATGTGACTTTTTAGTAGCTTGTTTTCTAATGTTCAGAGTTGATCTGTTGATCAGAATATGTTGCTTGTCACCGTCGTTGAGATTCACAGGCTGATTCTTGATGTCTGTGTGTGCCTAAGAGAATTTTTTTTTTTTTTTTTTGCTCAGAACAACTGTTTGTGAAATCCTTCAGATTATATTGATCAAGCTGATCTTGTGCTGTAGAATCACCGTGACGTTGTAATCAATAATGTAACTCTAACTCAGAGATCAGGCACTAAATGAGTTCAGTGATTCAGGTCTAATAATGATTATGTGAAAACATAACCAACACCTGATCATTTCTCTTTACTTGTCTGGCTGTTATGACTGAGTTAACAGCCCAAACAAACTCTAATATTAATAAAGCAAGGGTCAAGAGCCCAACTAAAGCAAACCCTCATCTCCACGATGGTGGCTTAAAAATTGTGATTTTTCTCCTTTGGTGATTCTGCGTGTTCGTCTATATCGGATGTCCAGAAGACGTCCAAAAAAGACGTCATAAAAACTTTCATTCTGGCCCCTCAGTGGACGTCTTTTCAACCTGAGACAAGACCTGAAAAAGACGTCTTCTGGACGTAATTTGCTCAGTGGGCACATTAGATCCAGCAATAGAACTCAAATACAGTCCTTTTAAGTCTCCCCAACAGAAGCAAAATCTGTTGTGCCGCTCTTTGATTTCCTGGATTATTGGTGCAACTGAGGAACCAACACTGGCCCATTATGTTGATATTACAGATGATTTTAACCTAAAAGTGATATCTATTTGTCAAGACATTGTGTATCTCGCATCTAAGGGCCGGAGGCAGACACCCAAATCATTGTGTCTTGGTCTAACCGTTCGCCATTTAACAGGTTCATCACAAATTGTGTCACTTCTAAATAGACTAGGACATTGTGCATCATGGGACACAGTCAGGGGCGTAAATCGCGGGGGGGACGGGGGGGACGGGGGGGACGGGGGGGACGGGGGGGACATGACCCCCCCTATCTGAGTGCTGTCCCCCCCAAAAAATATAATTAAAAACCACTCTAAGTATTGTAAATAAATGATATATCCTTAAAATAATTGTGTAAGAAGTAAAGCAATACAAACGCAAACAGGCGTTTTAAGTTTAGAAACATTTTGAGTGACCCCTCCCTTGCCTCACAGTGGTTTGGTCCACCGCGCACGTCACACTCGTGCGTGTAGAAATCGGGCGGCGCCGGCGGGAGAGAAGACAGACAGTAGTTGAGAGGAGCTCTAGTAAGTAGGCTGTTAAGGCTATTTTATTCAAAAACATCGGATGAAGTGGTTATTTTTGCTTTAATGCTGACGACGCTGAGTAATTAGTCATAACAAAAAAAGCAAGATGATAACATGATTTTTTTCCCCGTGAGTCCGCTATTTTAGCCATTATAATGTTACCTAGCGTTTGGTAGCTTGTTTACAATAGCTTGTTGGATACTATGTCACCCACACCAACAACAATTAACAGTGTGATAAGAATATGTGAACTGTAATAAGGCTAGTAGATTTACTGTTGTGTGTTGGGTTTTGCTCAAAGTGTATTCATCGTATTTTGGTGACTTGGTTGTAAACAACTTCAAAAATATTCCAATAAATAAATGATTTTGAATATTTTGGTCAATTTAGTCAGTTTTTTTATTGAACCAAAGAGAAACATTGAGCATAATGGCAGTCTACATGCTACACTAATAATAGTAGTAAGGTTTTCTTCTGTGTAACATTACATATATCCAGGGGTTAAATTGGGATTTCTTATGTGGGGGGGCTCTGTGGTTTCAGGCTTTCGAGGAGTGCACATGCGTATGCAAAGCCTACAAAATCTTATCAATTGACAAACTAAAAATAAGTCGACAGAGCCCTCTGCTATGAACACTAAAATGCAGATCAAAATCATTCTAGATGCTGGCAGTGTGCAAAGCTACATCTGATAACAAAGTCTTTCTGTAGGCCTAAAGGAGAGCATATCAATACAAAATACAGGGTATTGTCCTTTGGACAAGTAAATTGGTCACTTGTCTGACCAAAAAAGTTGTCTGGAAAAAATTGGATTTTTTTTGGTGTAAATATAATTTATTCTGAAGCTATATTCTCAACAGTGTTCCGTCAGCTTTTGCATATTTATATCTGCATATTTGTGATATTTACCCCAAGGGCATTTTTTCCCCTTATCTTATTACAAGCTTCATCTTTTATTTCATTTTTTCTTTTACATTTGATCAATAAATTCAATAAAAAAAATAAAGCAGGACTGTTATGAATCAAATTATATTTTATATATTTTTGAATATACAAATAAGAAATGTTGGGAAAATTTAAACATGAAACTGAACCGGCAGTAGGTGGTGGCAAGAGACTGTCCTAGTCATTCATTCAAACGATTTGTTCAAACGGCTGATTCATTCAAGAATGAGGCAGGTGTTTTGGAATAGGCTATTACTGAATCTTTGACTCAACCGATTCGTTCAAAATGCTGAATCATTCATTAATAAAATATTTATTATTAAATATTTATATTATCCATTATCAATCGCCACTTACACTAAATGTAATAGAATCATGCTTGCGTTTTGGTGATTCCCTAACTATTTTTGTTATTGATGTTTTAATCAGGACAAGTAAAGCTCTCTTTCTCTTGCCCCTTCAAAAAATTAAGCGTTAATGTCTAGCCCTGATAAGCCTATGTGCCGGGGCTCAGCCCCGGACGGCCCCGGCCCAATTTAACCCCTGCATATATCCTTTTATAAGTAAAATTTTGGCTGTATTATTTGTGTCCCCTTCAAAAATTGCTCTTGAGAAATTTTATGTTTATTGTCCCCCCCTACTGTCCGATGAAATTTACGCCCCTGGACACAGTTGTCAGTCTAGACAGTAGCCTTGCCCAACTTCAACTAGTAGAGGGCAGAGACAAAATACCAAAGGGGTTCTCAAAGAAGGTTCCTACAATACTTGTGTGGGACAATATTGACTTTGGGGAGGAGACATTATCAGGTCGTGGAACTACAAAGTTCTGTAGTTCAACCTGTGTCAACAACAAACAGACAACCACTACAGAAGGGAGTTACCTCATTCAGTGCACCCCCTTGCATTCCTATCGAACAGTACCATCAGTCTAAAAGACAAGGACCACAGAACTTGTTTCATCATGAAAGTGTTCCATTACAGGTAGACACATACAAATTAAACACCATGTCTGCTGCACAAACTGAACTGGCATATGTTTTTTTTAAAGTCCATAGATGCTGAAAGATGTACAATCCCAAGCTGGACAGGTTTCCATACATTGCTTCAAGGTGATGGCACTCTGCAAAAATCAGCACTTTATTATCTTCCAGTCATTGACTGGAAGATGTTCCTGTATGTCTGCAAGGAAACAGAGGAAAGAGCTACATGAGATGATGGCTCTGATAGTGATAGGGATGATACTGATTAGTAAAGATGTGCTAACTGAGCTTGTGGTGCACACACTCTTCTACAGAGCCTCAGTACAAATGTGTTCTTGTATATTTGTTTTTGTCTGCCACTTTATATTAGCAAATACAATGAGGAATAATTCTATATTGGCTGCTATAAAACAACTGAATCTGTTCTGCTGAAAGGAGTGATGGCTCATATTCTCTCTTTTTTTTCAGACTGTAGAAAAAAGAGAAGCCTCTCTTTTTTCTAGTTCTAGCATTTTATTTTATTCTGAATGTATGAATTGATTTGTTATAGAATATACATTCATTGTCTCTGTTCCTCAGATGTGCACACTTTCCAGGAAATGTACGGCTGTGAATGGGATGATCAGACTGGAGAAACGGATGCGTTCCCCCAGGAAGGTTATGATGGAGAGGACTTACTGTCTCTGGATTTGAAGGAGATTAGATGGATTTCCCCAGTACCGCAAGGACTCAGCACTCAGAACAAGTGGAATAATAACAGAGCTTATCTTGAGGGCAGAAAACATTACTTCAGCACCGTGTGCATTGAGTGGCTGAAGAAATATGTGGAGTATGGAAAGAGCAGCTTGCAGAAAACGGGTACATCAGTTCTCAGTGAGCATGTGCATGTTTTCATAAACAGACATATCATCCTGTAGCCCAAGACTGAAGCTAAACAGGGGGTGCCTGATTGGTCTGTACCTAGATGGGAGACCTGGGAAAACCAGGTTGCTGCTGGAAGAGGTGTTAGTGAGACCAGCAGGGGGTGCTCACCCTGTAGTCTGTGTGGGTACTAATGCCCCAGTATATTGACGGGGACACTATACTGTCATAAGCACCTTCCTTCAGATGAGATGTTAAAGAGTAGGGAGTAGTCTCATAAAGAGTAGGGAGTAACACTGGTGTCCTGGTCAGATTAATTCCATTGGCCCTTACCAATCATGGCCTCCTAATAATCCCCGTCTACTGAATTGGCTTGATCACTCTCTCCTCTCCACCGACAGCTGGTGTATGTTGAGCGCACTAGCACCGTTAAACCGTGGCAGCCATGACATCATCCAAGTGGATGCTGCACACTGGTGGTGTTGAGGAGAGACCCCAATATGATTGTAAAGCGCTTTTGGTGTTGTACATAAACATATGTATTGAATAGAATTCAAACTTTTATTTTGCAGGGGTGAGCCACAATAACATACACTAAAACCATCATGTAACTGAAGATTTTCTCAATTCCCAACATTGTCATCAATGAAAATACAAGCCAAACATGACACAAAACACTCTATACCATATTACTATAACAAATCAAAGAAAGATCATGTGTAATTTAGAATGATTATTAGCTAAGGTCCTTATAGCTATCATAGGTTTTATGGAGGTGGTAGGGGATGGCCTGGGGCTCAGCAAGTCTTCAGTCAGCAGTAACACCTTTGCTGTTACAGCTGATGAACAACATCCTGATTTTCCCCAAAACTCCTGAAGAAATCCAGCTGGCCAGTCAACAGTTCTATAGTGCTGCCAAAATCCCCAGAGTGATTGGCATCATTGATGGCACCCTTATCCCAGTGTCAAGCCCTGTGGTAAATGAGCCCTTGTACATTTGCAGGAAGGGCTATCCAGCCATTAATGTTCAAGTAGTGTGTGATCACCAGGGGATGTCCACTGACATTGTGGCAAAATGGCCTGGAAGCACACATGACTCTTTCGTATGGGACAATTCTGCAATTTGCCAGATTGCTGAAGAGGGTGGCGTTGGTGATAGCTGGCTGCTGAGAGAGAGTGGATATCCTCTTCACCCATACCTCTTGACACCTGTGCAGCATCCAGCCACCATTGCAGAGGAAGGATTTAATCAGGCCCATGGAAGGACATCAGCAAGTCCAGTGGTGGCCTGAAGCGAAACCCCTCCAAAAGCTGCTCTGTATTTTGTGGTTACTGCAATTCTCCACAACATTGCAGTCAGGGAAAATGTCTAGCTTCTTGATGAGGAAGAGGGGGGTCATGCTGGTTCTGATGATGATGATCCTTTGAACGCAGATCAAGGCAGAATGCATCCTGCAGGAGCAAAATCAGAGGACTTCTAATTCAAAATATGTTTGGTTAGTATGCTAATATTTTACAGTTTGGATAGTATATTTTCTATTATTTGTTTGATTTAATCTGACATAACTTGTGTTAATAAATATTTAGTTTATTTGTCCTATGTTCCCCCCTGCAGCTTCATTAAGATACTTTTGCAAACAATAAATATGTATTTGTTTCTGATTCTATTCTAGTTCTGTGAAAACACAAAACCACTACTTATTTATACCATTTTTTTGTAATTTTATTTGGGTGCATTCATTGACTATAGATAAATATAAATATAAATATAAATAAATACTGTGGTTAGAGTGTGTGATATTTTAAATACCCTATGTTAATGTATTGAATTTACATTTCCTTAGCGCTTAGCACTCAGTCCTCTGCATATGTTGTATATGTGTAGAGTACAGGTAACATTTAATATATGTGAAACCGTAACTGTCATGATCACCGTCTGCTCCTGTCAAACTACACTTCCCACAATCCTCCCTGCCAGTCACATTATCACTCCACACCAATCACCTGTCGCCACATACAGCCTAGCACACCACACTGATCACCACACCCATCTGCAGCTCATTACCAGGACTATAAAGGACTTCCACACAGACCACCTCACCGCGAAGTATTGTTAACTGTTGTTGCAATTCCGAGCGTTCCCCTGTGTTTACTGTCTGCCTGATTTGCTGTTACCGTTCCTGCCTGTTCCCTGTTTATTGACCCGTTGCTGCCTGTCCTGACCCTTGCTTTGTTTACCGACCTGTTAGTGATATCTGCCAGTCCCGACCTCTGCCTGTACCTGGATTATGATTCTGTTTACTAGTGATGGCGAAATGAAGCTTTGTGAAGCACCGAGGCTTTCCCCTCAAGTGTATCGTAAAAAGGTTCATTACTCGAAGTTTTTCAACACAGTGCACACTAACGACATCTTGTGGTCAAAAGGTGGAAAAACTGCCTTTGTGTCCCAGACGACCCAGCTATTTTTGGACTGTTTCATGTAATAAATCAGTTTGTGCTATGAAAAGCGTATAAAACAATGTAAATTATTATTATACATAAAAAAGTCTTTCACGTGTCATTTCACTTACACAATATGAATAAATGAGTCTGAATAAAATTTGGGGGGAGAAATAGGCAAGCTTTGGCATATATTATCAAAATAAATGATTGTCATAGAATGAAGTATGAACTGGGAATAAATACAAACTGAACACATGTAAATTTTTATTCGTATTATGGCATATTCTTTTGCTAAAAAGCAAATGACTCTTCACATCTGCGCAAGGGTTCATGTTATGTGAATCAGAATACGAAGCAGTCACGTGGTTGTGTGCGAAAACGAAGCTTCGGACGTCACCGATCACGTGGTTATGGCAAAACGAATCAAGCTCCGATACAGTGCTTCACTGTGAGATGTTTCGTTTTTTTGATACAAGCTTCGAAGCCTTGGTGTCAAACGTCACATCACTACTGTTTACCCTCTGCTGTACCTGTTTGCTCCTGATTTACCCTGCCTGTACAACCACGCTTACATTTAATAAAACGCTGCACTTGGACCCCCTGCCTGAGTCTCCATTCACAACAGTAACATACTGTTTAACAAATATTGTTATATGAGAAATTTGTCTTTGGGAATGTTTTAAACAAAGATACTCACTTTTTTTTATTCAATGCCACAATAATAAGAGGTATTACATATTTACATTATCATATGAACATTAGCTGCCAGGGAAAAAGAAGGAAAAAAAAAAAAAGAAAGAAAAAAAAGGAAATATTACATAAATTTCAGTGCTTTCAGAGCATTACATGTTTTCAGTGCTTTTTTGTTTGGTTTACACTGAGCCCACTTCTTATGTATATGGTATTTTCCTAATAAAATTTAAAAAATGATGTAAAAAAGTACATCAAATACACAAATTTCTATCATACAATCAAGTTTTCTATTAATATAGAATTCAAATCTTTCCAAAATAATCTTGTGTAAATACAGTGAAAAAACAGATTCAAAATAGTTTGTTTTTCTTGTCCACAAAATTCACAGGTATAGGAAATATTGAGCTTAAATCTTTCCAAAACATGCTTAGCAGGATAAATTCTATGAAGTATTTTATAAGACACTTCCTTAATTTTGTTATTGATACAGAACTTATATGAAAGTTTCCATGCTTTAACCCAAGAGATATTACCCAAATAAAGAAGACCAGAAAAATTGTGCAGCAGGAAAAGACACAGAACAAAGAGCATTTATTATAACCTTGTTGCTACATTGAATGTTTTAGAACATCAACATTATCAATGAAAACATTCTGACAAAGATTATCCATGTTGATTTCCACTGAACTAGAGTTCTTTAAAAGTAAAGTAACGCTCTTTGGGATCGCGTCAAGAACAAAAGCAAACTCTCTTGGTTTAACTGGAAATTGAAATTTTTGGAGAAATTCAGTATACGACAACAAATACCCATGGGAATTAAGCAACCGTCTCACTAACATAATACCTTCATTGAACCAAGTATAATAGAATAATGATTTGTTTTTGAATAGTATATCTTCGTTATTCCATATGAAATAATTATGGGGTAAGAAATTGTGCTTGTATACTAATTTCCATGCTAGCAAGGCTTGTCTGTGAAAACCAGCCAATTTAACAGGAACTTTGTCGACAGAAAAAATTCATTTCAACAAAAAGTCTATGCCTCCAAGAGTATTAAATATATAATTAGGAAATAAGGTCCAATGATTTTATCTATTCTTCATAAACTCTATCAGCCATTTAATTTTGAAAGTGTCATTAAAGGATTAGTCCACTTTTAAATAAACTTTTCCTGATAATTTACTCACCCCCATGTCATCCAAGATGTTCATGTCTTTCTTTCGTCAGTTGAAAAGAAATTAAGGTTTTTGATGAAAACATTCCAGGATTATTCTCTTTATAGTGGACTTCAATAGACCCCAAATGGTTGAAGGTCCAAATTGCAGTTTCAGTGCAGCTTCAAAGAGCTTTAAACGATACCAGACAAGGAATAAGGGTCTTATCTAGCGAAACGATATGTCATTTTCGAAAAAAAATACAACCGTTTATGCTTTATAAACAAAATATCACATTGAACATACTTTCCGTTTCCCCATTCTTCAAAACGCTTGTATGTCCTACGCCATTTCCCTAAATAACTTACGGAACGAATGTGGCGCCAGTTTCGTTTTTTTTTCCGTAAGTATAAATGGAAAATGCCATACTTAAATTTAAATTATTTTAATTCATGAATGCTAGAATATAGTCCTAGTCATTATCTTTTTCAAAATACATTTAGTGCACTTTTCAGTTTTTTAAAGCTGCAGTCCGCGATTTTTCCTCTTTGTCGCCATCTCTTGTTTGAAACCTGCAATTGCAGTCATATGCGGAACAGTTATCTGTACGTGCGTTGTGCGTTGGCACAACTTGTCAGCGCGGATGAATCTAATGTTTGCTGTCAGTCACTGCAACGGTGTGGATACTGAACTTCAGAATCACAGATTCTACGTCTTAAAAGTATGACCAAAATAAGAATTTTCACTGGAAAATATCATCTGAACAAGTAAGTAACATTTCTGCCACTTTTGTTCTGACCAACTGAGGAAAAAAGCATTAGGCCTACAATAAATCGCGCTGCTAATGATGATTAAATCTAACGATTGCATAGCTCGGATCATGCCAAACTGTGCAAATTATTATTACTGTTATATTGTTCTCAAATTGTTAATGTTAACAACATCAGCCCTGCGTGACTGTGTATTTAGTGTGTATTAGCGTTACCTGTAGATTTCAATTTCTGTATCCTGGCTGGTTATGTACTTGCTCAAAAATTGATTTTGGATAATTTTTAACCAAAAAAAGTTGCGGACTGCAGCTTTAAATGCTAAAAGGAGAATTTTATAAGACATTTTCTGAGGGGGCACAAGGCAGGAAGCGACACAAAGAAGCAAAAACGAAAAAAACAAAAAAACAATAAAGGTAAGTTAATCACTGTGTATTAGCTCATGATGTTTATGCAGTATTTTGAAATAGCCTTTTTAGAACATAATAACTGGCAACACTGACACTGTGGAATGTTTTTGCTTGAGTTAACTGCTTATTTAATTTGACCTTATTTTCTTTAAAATAAATGTAAGCTTCTGTAATGTTGTTTTAATTTCAAATACATTACTGCATGCTTTTAATTCACCGAAAAGTGCACTAAATGTATTTTGAAAAAGACAATGACTAGAACTATATTCTAGCATTCATGAATTAAAATAATTTAAATTTAAGTATGCCATTTTCCACTGTATGCACAAAATGGAAATGAAATGGGTATGCTAATTAGATTAACTAGCATGCATGCTGGCTAACATCTACAAATAAATTACAATATGTAGCCTAAATTTTGTTGCCTTCAGGCGTGTTCAGTTTTGAAACTGTAATTCTGAAAATTTCTAATTTAACTTTTGTGTTATTTTTCAGGTGACTAAGTCAAATTTGTTTATCATCACAATTTACTACTTTTTATTTATGTAAATATTTTTTCTGAATTTTTTAATAGTGTGTGTGTGTGTGTGTGTGTGTGTGAAAAATCTAAAAATCCAAAATCTCACCTAGGGCATCAACAGAGCCTGGGCTGGCCCTGGAGCAACAGTTAATTAATAGATTTTGATGAAATATGAATTCTGCTATTTTGGAGTAAAAGAGTGAAATACAGACATTTACTTTTTTTGTGAGGTTTATTTATTTTAAAAGAATTTTAAAATCACATTACAAGTGAAGGCAACCAATATAAAAAAAACATTTATATAACACATTTTACTGTACTGTTCAGACTTTCATGTAAAAGTTTAATAGTACAGCATAGTTATTTAACAAGAATCAAATATTCTGTAGAACAACTTAAAAGAATAAAGGAAATATACAAACAGAACAAATATATTAACCCTATTTAAGGAATAAAATGCAAAATATGCAAATTGATAGTTGAACTGATGGAGAAGACCAAATACAGATGTTCTGATCTAGACCATATTAAAGTTAATATAAAGTTATCTAAATGTTGCAGTATAGATAAACAATTGATGCTTTCAATGACTTATCACCAGCCTTCCACTTTCTCACCACAGAAAATCTCTTTAGAAAAAACACAAACATTTATCTTCTTAGACAGAGACAGATGGATCTAGCCTTGGTGGTTAAACTGATTATAAATATTTCACAAATCCTACAAATCAATCAAAACTTGCAAATCAATCATTTGTATACTTCCTTGTATAACATCTTTGTCACTAAAGAAAAATACACATTTTTCAATTTAGGTTCTGTGATTAATGTGCCATATTTATGTTAAAATTAACAAGTTCATAAAATTAATAAAAACAAAAGATGTGTTAAGAAATAAAAAAAAAAAAAACATTTAGAATCATAAGACAGATCAATCCCACCATGTGTGTGTTTACATGTAGTTTTGCAAACAAGAAGGATATAGCATCATTTTTTCAACTTCATCTCTCGCACTCATCTGCTTTCCTAAAATGGCAAAAACAGATTACATTTTATTAGTTGTTTTTTTTTTACAATCCCTAGGACACATTACTCAATACTAAGATCACTTTTTCAAAACTCTTCACACAGTTCTTCTAACCAACTTTCAACTTGGCACAGCAGGTAATTTCACATTCAAAATCCACTAAACTTGTCCTAAATCAACTCAAATTGGGGTGCTCTGACCAAAATTTTTGGGGCAGATCACTGATCACTGAAAGCAGTATTAGCCGATACAAATCACTGATACAATCACTGAAATAAATGAATTGACAACTCTATTTATTGGCAAGCAACTTGTGTAACATATTCCATTCCCTCTCTTATTGGTGATTAGGAACAACTTAGAGCTTAACAAATATAGCATTCCTGTGAAGTAAATAATAAAAATAAAAACAGAGCAGTCTTAATCAACAGAAAGTAAGTAATCAAATGTAAATCAAGTGCGTAGTCTTCACTGTATAAATTAAATATAGTTGAATCCTAATAAATCTACTAAAGAGCAGTGAGTGATTTTCTTTTCGTCTTTTCTTGATTGATTAACATTAAAGACACAGATGGCAACAGGAATATTATGCTGCTGTCACTTTAAGACCGAATGCATGGATCCAATATACGGTTACACATGCGACTTATTTCCCAACTGTTTATGTTCTCTTAAGACATAACAAACGATGTTTAAGCGAACACTCACCAAGCCGGGCATTTTGTCATATATTTCTGTGTATATTTAACCGTTTAGGCATGAACCCGAAGCTAAAAGTTCACTTTGATTGCTGTGCGTGTTCCATTCCATCTCGAGGCATGCACAAAGAAAGATGATTGAGGAACAGTATCACTTTTGTGGCTTATAGCAGTTTTAATATCTCTTTTTTTTATTATCAAGCATGTCCTGCAGTTTAGCAAAAGTAGACTGTATTTTACAACAATCACTGATCTATCTGATTTGAACCTTATGTTTGGGCTTTTTGTGAGGAAATCAATTAAAACGTGACAATTCAAGTCTTTTGAGATGCTAAATGAATGGCAATACATTTGGGGCAGGGGTTTACATGACATCTCACAGTACATCTCTATTTCTTGCTGTCATTGCTGTAGGGCTGCTGTCATTGAAATGTCTCCGTTGCAACGCTGCAAATTTATTGTCCTTTTCAGACACCTGGTAGAACTGCAAGACTGGTGAATGTTGTGAAGCAATTTTAGCAGCACATATTAAAACTGTCTCACGAGTTTTGAGTCATTCAGTCATCAGCCTTTATAGAGACCACTGATCAAATTATATAAAGCTTATTGGCTGATAACAATCAGCACCCATTTACTTTCAAAACGTTTCCACCCAACAAACACACTTAGTCAATCACAAAACACAGACCTAAAAAACACTAACATCAGGTAGCATTATACAATGTATATGTATATGTTTTCTTTACAAAATAAGAATGACACTACCTACTGCTAATTATTCATTGCATTTTGTTACATTTTTTTAATTTAACATGACTAACAGTTGCACTCATGAATAATAATAATAACATACTTACATCTTTGTGCTTTAGGATCTATTTGAACCATCATCAGATTCTACAACAGAAAAAGAAAATTTAGATTAGTTTAGAAGTTTAGATTAGCAGAGATGGCATTACATATTTATAAAATGTCATATTTATTAGTCTGTTGCATAAGACAGAAATATTATAGAACACAATATCTATTTTGATTTTATGAATTTACATGACAGAATTATGACAGATTGAATATGAACATATACCAATGATCAAGGGCAAGGCCCATATGTTATTAATGCTTTTACATCAAAAACATTATGAGGAACTTACGGTTCTGAGGAACAGGTTTAAAGCCTGAAAAACAACCAGAGAGGTGGACTGTAAGTTCAGTTATTTCACCCATTGGTGCAGCACACAAATATGTAAAACATACAATGTCCTCAATATAGTGATAATGGTAAAATATGAAACAACATCTCACCTTTCTTTCTCCGATACAGGACAAACCCAACAACACCACTGACAATCAACAGGATCAGAGCAACAACAACTCCAACAATGATGCCAATGGGAAAAGAATCTGAAGAATCTGATTAGAAGAAAACATCAGATTATTAAAGAGCCCTGTAGAACCTGTAGAAGTGGAACATTTCAGCTGATGCACATGCAAAAACTGTGACTGGGATGTCTGCAGTTCATCACTATCTAATAGAAGATTGTCTATTACACTATCTAACATTCCTGAACAAGTTTGTAAGCATAGAGCAAATGATTTCCATGAACATTTTATAGTTTCCTGGTCTACTCATCAAGACAATCACTCTTATCTTAGTTAATTAAGATCTCACTGTCTGGCAGTATCCCTCTGATGGTTTCTCCCCGATGTTCCACCACACAGCTGAACTCGTTGTTCTTCCACTCATCAGGTGTAACTCTGAGGGTGCTCGTCCTCTGGAAGGTCCCGTCCTCATTGGGAAGAAGTTCACCAAGTTCCACATCCTCATGATGATCTTGTCCATTTTTCATCCAGGTGATTGTTACTCCACTGGGGTAAAAACCTGTAGCATGACACGTCACTGGAGAAGAGGGATCCTTCTGCAACAGAGACACCTGGGGAGAAACTGGAGAAAAAAAAGGACGTGTCATGCCACACATTTTTGAGGTCTTCCCTAACAAGACCTTTGTAAAACACCACCTCACTGTGAAGGTTGGTCTTTATTCAGTTCATTGTATAATGTGTGGTGGAACTGCCAAGATAAATACCAGCACTATAAGTGGCTGTTAAAAGGTTCTGCATTAAAATCTCAGTTTTCCACAAAGGCACTTTACAAGAGCTGAATAAATTGTGTAATCACTCTATGTATACGTCACATTTTCTATAGACTTTCAATGTTTAGAACTAAGTCACAGCTCCTTGTCATCCAACCAGTCTAGTAATTTAGCAAAACATACCCATTCTTTGACAACAGTAATGTCCTCTGGGTCAGCCAGGAAGCTGAAACCCTTAACTTCACAGATTAATTTGCTATGTATTTGTGCTCTATAGCATAAATATCAGATTCTTCCTATCTAGGCATGCTAAACAGCTCCTTATGCAGAATCTAATAATCTCAACACTGGGCTATTGCCAGTCTTCCTGCAGTGCCTGGTCTTCAATGAAACTTTGTCACATTGAGTAAATAAATACACTAAGTAATCTAAGAGTTTTTTTTAACTTAAGCAGTCTGTTGTAACTGAACACTTTAGCCACTACAACATCATGCCTACATGTCTGCATTAGCATATACTTCTCTAGCCATTTCATAAATGACAGTATTAGTTGAACCTCCTGAACCTGTTTAGTAATCCGTTTAGAGATTACGTTAATTTTTTATTTCTTCAAACCTCATGATCTTTTCTGCTTACAATAATTAAAACAATTTACACTGAAAGAAAGAACACTACTGCATTTTAAGATATCTCAAGTGACAAAATGTTTTTTGCAATGACTATTAGTGTATGTGATTGTTTAACAAAACATGTAGGGCTATATGATCACTGCTGGATATGAACTGATGTACCTGTTTTCTGCAGGCTGTTCTTTCCATACTGCAGATACTTCTGCAGCCACTCAATGCACTCAGTGCTGAAGTAATTTTTGTCATTGTCAATTAAGGCTTTGTCATTGTTCCACTTCTGTGCTGTGGGGAATCCTTGCAGTACTGGGGAAATATATCTCATCTCCTTCAAATCCTCAGACAAAAAGTCATCTCCATCATAACCTTCCAGGCGGAATGCATTTGTTTCTCCAGTCTGATCATCCCATTCACAACCATACATTTCCTGGAATGTGTGCACACCTGGTGAAAACAGACAATGCATGTATATTGTATGAAAATCTATTCACAGTCACAATAAAATCATCAGTCAATCAGAAAGTCCCAACATGTTTGACTCCAAATCAAATGAATGACTAAACATTTTTTTTTTACTTACTTTAAATCTTTACTGAATTTAAGATACCTAACGTACAGTATTCTATGGTAGTTTCCACAAAACTTGGACCACGCTGGTGGTTCTGTCTCTCTTAAATGCTCTGATTCACTGTAGTGCTCCATCTCACTGGACTCTGTACTCTAAAGCAGGAAATTCCTGACTGAAATAGAACCTCTGATTTGAAATGATCTACACAGGCAGCATCATGATTTGTAACACAGTGTCATACAAACATAGCTCTGCATGTAAGGTGCACAGGAGACATACAATTATTTCAGTATGGCTTTAGCATTATCCTAAGCATGCAATATTTGGATAGACTAGAAATGCCTTATATGCTATGCTGTCTAACAATTTCAATTCTAAGTACTTCAGCAAATTGGTCAATAAGTGTTTTTTACTGACCCTCTGGTGTGAGAACATATCTGTCTACCTGTCTAAACATACACACTCCCCTGTAATGTAGTGCACCTTTCATGACACTTTACTGTGCAACTCTGTCCACATTGAGAATAAGTGTATAAATAAACATCTTTTGATTTTGAATAATATACTGCCTTTTTTCTGTAACAAGAGGAAGGCAGTTGCAAGGCCTATATTGCTGAAAGTTAATAAACATGTTTAAAGTCAAATCTTTTGTTTTTAACCCAGATGCCTCTAAAATAAAACAGCTACTGGTTAAGACAATTTTCTTATCAAACTTTGGAGCAAGTGTGAAAAGAAAATGCAAACATTAGGGAACAAAAAACACTTTGTAACCACATTAACATAATTTGTGTAAAGTATGAAAACTTAGTCAAATGAAGTCAATAATGCTCTCATGGATGACATCCCTTTAATTATTTTTTGCTATTGGTGGGGCATAAAAATACATACAACTACTGTTTAAAAGTTTTGGGTTGGCAAGATTTTGTAATATTTTTGAAAGAGTCTCTTCTGCTCACCAAAGCTGCATTTATTTAAAAAAATAATAATAATATAATAAAAAAAAATTAATAAAAAAGTAATATTGTAAAATATTTTCACAGCTTAAAATGACAGTTTTCTATTTTAATATATTTTAAAATGTAATGTATTCATGTGATCAAAGCTGAATTTCCAGCATCATTACTCCAGTCTTCAGTGTCACATGATCCTTAAGAAATCATTCTGATATGCTGATTTGCTGCTCAAGAAACATTTGTTATTATTATTATTATTATTAATGTTGAAAACAGTTGGGGAGCTTTCTGTGGAAACTTCGGTACATCTTTTCAGGATTCTTTGATGAATAGAAGTTTCAAAAGAATAGCATTTATTTAAAAAATAGAAACCTTTTGTACATTATAAGTGCCTTTACTGGCACTTTTGATCCATTTAATGCATCCTTGCTTAAAGTACTAATTTTTTAATTATTCTGAATAGTAGGGTTAAAATATTTTTTACTTGAACTTCTAGTATCATACAGTAGTGCTTACCTCCAGTCTGATTAAAGCGATATTTGGCAACCTCGATGCTGTTCATGAATCTTTGTTCAGCCCGATTTGATGTCTGAGTCTCTCTGTCCCAGTATTCTTCTCCCTCAGATTTAGCCATCCACTCTTGCCTAGGAATCTCTCTGCGAATGTTACTGTCATAATATGTGAAAGGCTGTCCATCTACAAGCCCTACTGACACAAACTTTGGAAAATTTGGTAAACCTGATGTTGCCGTAAAGAAGTATTGCAGTGAATGTTTTCCTGAAAAAAAGAAAAAAAAAGAACAGGCAAAATGTGTATCATGCCTTATTAATAATAACAATAATCAAGGTTTCCTTTAACTTTACCAGTCCGGTGAAAGATAGTTTGGTAGAGCAGTTTTGGCAAATCTGATGACAACTGTACACTTGTACTTGTGAGCAAACCTAAACATTATTTCATGGACATTATCTGAAGCAGCCGAATGTGTGTGTGTGTGTGTGTGTGTGTGTGTGTGTGTGTGTGTGTGTGTGTGTGTTTTTTGCTATCATAATCACAAGTATTTCCTGCAGTGCGCTCTTGTGTCAACGGCAAAAAGATATATAATAATAATACAAGAATCTCCCCATTTACACATTTTATAGATTAAAATTAACTACTCATATTACCACTCAGCAAATTTATAATGATCCCTATTCTGGTTTTAAAGTGACAAAAAGATGTTGACTTCAAGAAGATTTAGGACATTTTGTTTGTTATTTATTCTGTCAAATAAAATCTAACCTAAAAGATTCAAGGCAAAAACTTAGGCCTATCTCTACTGGTACTATACACAACAGTCGACGTTACAAAGCTTAATCTTAAAATACTAAAAATACATTCCCTTTTTCCCTTATGCATTCCTTATGTAGAAATGCATTCAGATACATTTCATAACTTCCATTTTGGAAATATTTAACGTCATTAAATGTCCAAATGTCTGCTGGGAATGGACCATCTTGAGACAGAATGTAGTAACGTTAGCCTTTAATGAGTTGATCCCAATCCTAATCCTACAATAACTACATTATATGTGTGGTCACAATTCGGTGATCATGGCCTACAGACAAGCATCTAGTTCACTATCCTTGTAGGGACTTCTCCATCGTCGTAACGGTTTTAATACTGTACAAACTGAATTTTCTATCCCCCTACACCTACCCTTCACAGAAAACATTCTGCATTTTTACATTTTCAAAAAAACCTTTGTTTATTAATCCATTTCCCCTATGGGGACTGCTGGCTGGTCCCCACAATGTACAGTTGAGCACAAAAGTTTACATACCCCTTGCAGAATATGCAAAAATGTTAATCATATGAACAAAATAAGAAGCGTGTTATTTTTTATTTAGTACTGTCCTGAATAAACTATTTAACATAACAGATGTTTACATTTAGTTCACAAGAATAAAAAAAGAAGCTGAATTTATAAAAATAACCCAGTTTAAAAGTTTAAATTGTGTTTCCTTCTGGAGCATCAGTGAATGTTTGAACCTTTTTTAACAGTTGTGTTTGAGTCTCTCAGTTGTCCTCAGTGTGAAAAGATGGATCTCGAAATCATACAGTCACTGCTGGAAAGGGTTCAAATATGCAGAAGATGCTGGAAAATTAAAGATTATACAGGACCTGAAGATGTTTTCTGAAGAACAGAGCTCAGTTTAACTGCTCAGAACAAACAAGAGACTCATGAACAACCATCACAAAACAAACAACTAGTAGTAAATCATCCAGGTAACCACACACAGTATTAAGAATCAAGGGTATTTAAACTTTTGAACTGGGTCATTTTTATAAATGCAGCTATTTTTTTTATCTTGTGGACTTTATGTAAACATCTGTTATGTGAAATACTTCAGGACAGTACTAAATAAAAAATAACATGCAATTTTCATGAACCTAATTTTGTTCAAATGATTAACATTTTTGCACATTCTGCAAGGGGTATGTAAACTTTTGTGCTCAACTGTAGGTGATTTCAGGTTTTACTATCCTTGTAGGCTACCATTTGGTGCACACAATGTAAACCTGTACACACACACACACACACACAATATTCCAATATAATATCCTTTCACAGAAACACAATATTGGATTTTCTCCCTTTTGCTATTGAAGTAATTGGAAACACAAAAATTATATTTGCTATCTCCCAGTTACTTCTAACGTTATATAAGTTCACCCTGTTATGGTGTGCTTCCGCGTTATGAAATGGATCTACACAAACTGAAAGAAGCTAGGCTATAAAATGGTGATGTGAACTTCCGCGTAATTATTTACCTATTTTTAAATAATCATTTTTTCAGGTGTTAACGTACTATAAATCTATCATATTACACAATTTACATGCTTATTTACAGTTTAAAAAACTCGTTGGTAATTGAACAGCTGGTAACTGAATTCAAGTGTGCTTCAAAATTAGATTTCTGAAATCTGTCGATATACAGTCATCAAAACTCAATTTTAGGCTATTCTTTAAAAACAGTTCGAACACAGAGGACATATTAATGCCCTGAGAAATTTAGATGAATGGCAATCGCAGCAATAAAAACTGAATTTGCTGTGTACATAGTAAGCTATATCTTCTAAGAGAAATTATACCATTAATTGCACTATATTGTCAAATTGCTATCTACTCACCGGCATAAACGAGGTGGATTCCAAAGAACAGAAAAACTGCGGATTGCATGATTACGTTTTTGATATAAAAATCGCACAGTCGTAACTGGAGTTTCTCTTGTTTAGAGCCCTGATGCAATGGCGCAGTGCGATCACAGCTGAAGTAGCAGCCAATAGATATTCTGGACAGATTCAACGTCATCAATCACTAAGATGAGTTTCGTACACTAGGTTGTTTTGCACTCTGTTGCGGTTCCTTCATCATAAGTTATGCCCTTAAATATTGTTTGTAAATGTATTAAAATTGTTGACTGAAAGAAGACCGAGGTTATATACTGTACTGGCCTTCAATTATTTTTACAATTTGCTTTGGAAAAAAAAGTTTTAAATCTTTTAACGTAATTCTTGTCAAAATGCACATACCGTGAGCTTTGATAATGTTATACATTGTATCTATATATAAAAAGCAAAGTTGTTAAATATGTTTTTGTAATAGTAAGTTCTAGGATGTTAATGACTATGTCTTTCAGTGGATTTGTTTGTTTGTTTTGGTGAAATTACTTGATCAGAAATTACAACCAAAAATTGATTGTTTTTTCAGGCTTCAGACCTGTCAGCAGTGAGTTCCTCATATTTACATGATGTACATACAGTATATCAAGTGTTGTTAGGCTATGTGTTAATAGAAGTATGTTAAAATACATAAATCCGTGATGCAGGAGTGTGTTGTTAATGTTAAATCATGTGAAAATACAGTACAGTTCAAAAGTTTGGAACCACTAAGATTTTTAATGTTTTTAAAAGAAGTTCCGTCTGCTCACCAAGGCTACATTTATTTAATTAAAAATACAGTAAAAAACAGTAATATTGTGAAATATTATTACAATTTAAAATAACTGTTTTCTATTTGAATATATTTCACAAAGTAATTTATTCCTGTGATGGCAAAGCTGAATTTTCAGCATCATTACTCCAGTCTTCAGTGTCACATGATCCTTCAGAAATCATTCTAATATGCTGATCTGCTGCTCAAGAAACATTTAATGTGTACAATTGTACAAAATATTTGTGTACAATATTTTTTTTCAGGATTATTTGATGAATAGAAAGTTCAAAAGAACAGTGTTTATCTGAAATCTAATCTTTCGTAACATTATAAATGTCTTTACTGCCACTTTTGATTGATTTAATGCATCCGTGCTGAATAAAAGTATTCATTTCTTTAATTTCTTTAAAAAAAAAAAAAAAAAAAATTCTTACTGACCCCAAACTTTTGAACGGTAGTGTATAATGCTACAGAAGCTTTGTATTTCAGATAAATGCTGTTCTTTTGAACTTTCTATTCATCAAGGAATCCTGAAAAAAAAAGTACACAACTGTTTTCAACATTGAAAATAATCATAAATGTTTATTGAGCAGCAAATCAGCATATTAGAATGATTTCTGAAGGATCATGTGACACTGAAGACTGGAGTAACGATGCTGAAAATTCAGCTTTGATCACAGGAATAAATTACTTAATTAAATAGTACACAGTTATTTTAAATTGTAATAATATTTCACAATATTACTGTTTTTTACTGTATTTTTAATTAAATAAATGTAGCCTTGGTGAGCAGACGGAACTTCTTTTAAAAACATTAAAAATCTTAGTGGTTCCAAACTTTTGAACTGTACTGTATATGTTTTGTTCTTTTCTCTATAATGTAGAACTAAATGACATCATAAATACAAAGATGGCTGCTCAGCTGATCTAAATGGTCGAGCCAGCTGTTGATTTTGTTGTAATACTGTTTTCTGTTGTAGCCTCTGACAGTATTACAGTTACAAATGGATAAAAATGTAAGTGAGTAGGCTATTCATTCAACAGTGACACTGTCTCAGTCATGTGAAATGAAAATGCCATAATTTTTTTTCTGGCATTTTGAGACAGATGTGATGTTGAAAAAATACTTATCCTGAAATTCCCTCTCATAAACATTTGGCTGAATCAGACCTCTGTCTGTCTTTCTGACCCTCATTCTTGGCATATTCTACTAGTATAAAACAACATGAACATGTTTTAATAAATGCTGCAACGCAGAGAAAGCCACCACATTAGCAGTGGGACAAAATAAACACTTATCACTGGAGCGGGACGAAAGTAACAAGTGTGACTTTCGTCCCGACAGGAACATCTGACATTTAAAGGTGCTAAAGAGGATGTTTTGTTTTATACATTTTTGCAATATTACTTGAAACTGTCTTTACTAACTGATAAAAGACTATTTATTAGGTGCACTGAAAGTAATAATATTAATATACATCATCTGTGCACGAGGTAGGGCCTTAAAAACATCAGCCAATCGTTTACGCGTTGGCCCTCTGGCTTGTCAATCACTGCCATGACGTTCCTTGTGAGAGACGAGCGCGGCTGCGCGCTCCAGTAAATTTCCACACTCCACAGGCGCCGCATGCAATGTTTTTGTCAGGAGACAGGAGTAACAACTGCAGATTATGAGTTACCTGCGGGTGAGTCCGCCATAATGAATCCAAAAAACACGACACAGCGAATGCCGGTGGTAAACACTCATGTTCAAATACTCGTGCACGAGTTTTGGGAGGCGTTCCTTTGAAATGAGCTGTGAAGGAGGGGGGTTGTTCTTACGCATGCGCTTATTTAAAAAACTCAGTAACAGTCTTTGGTTTCTCAGTCGACGAAAAAATCCTCTCTATCACCTTTAAATCCGAATTACTTAAAGTTCTGAAGTTAATAATACTATTACTTTCATACTAATACTATTACTTTCTAAAAAATACTGAAAAAAAGTCAAACTTCAGGATGTGTTACAGCACTAAATAACCTGTAGATTGATCATTATTGTGACGCATGAAACAAGAAACACAACTTGTAATTAGAAAAAAAAGTACCGCTTCAGCAATTTATTTACTGTACTCGAAAACTGTTTTCTGGACCTAACCGCGGGAAACGATAATGAAATCACATGATATTTGGCAGCGTGCTGAACGTGCTGTCATAACCTGAAATGCAAATGTAGTCAGAGCTCTGAGAAAATAACTTTGTTACTTTCGTCCCACGTTACTTTCGCCCCGGTTCTCCCCTAACAGAAAATTAAAATTCAGATATTACAAAGAATGCAGCAATACGGTCTTTAGTTTGAGAACCATTTAATTTTTTTCCTTTGTCAGATACAGTGATAAAACAGTGAGTTTGGCATGAATGTGAGATCAGATCAGATCAGAACATTCCCTTCACACTTATTAGGTGACTTTACATAACATATATTCTCTGTATTTCACCTGAGAATACACACAAAAAAATTCACAGATTTAATCTACCTGCTGCCTAAATTAATATCTCTAAACAACTGAGTTTACATTAGGCTATTAATAAAGCTGTGTTCATGAAAAAAGCTCAAATTTCAGAGTCCCAAAACTAAATATCAGCAACAGTCCTGCAATATTTAAAATACACTCAAATCTACATTTATTTATTTCCAGAATTTGTACAACTGTCTAACAATATTTTAATATAAAAGAACTTGCAGAGAGTAACTGACCCAAACACAGCAATCTGAAATTCTTAAGCAAAGACTGAAACAACATACAACTATTCTGAAATAATTATTTACAAAACCAGTTTCTCTGCACACTATTCAGCCTTCAAAATCAGCTCCAGCTCCAGGTTTACTTCTTCTACACAAGAGACAGATAGAAATAAACAGACAGTTATACTAGAGAACTAAAGACAGCATCAATGAAATGTGAAATGAAATTTGAGAGTGTGGTTTAGCAAAAAAAAAAAGATGTTTTTTACCTTATCAGTGTCACTGGAGTCTATATGAAAACAAAAATGTACATGCTTGGATATTTAATACATTCTGGGGCATCCCATATTATTACAAACATAAATTTGTTCAATACTGCAATAGACTTTTTTTTTTTTTTTACACTATAACAGGTTCTGTTGTCAGTTCACTTGTGAAAAGCACATCTGTGTTACAGTGATGCTAGAAAACTGACTTACCAGAAGAGCTGAATGTCCAGGAAAGAAACTTTATCATGCCATAAAGCACCAGAGCAACAGCGACCATCGCCATAGAGTCCTCAATAGAAGGAGCGCTGACACCTGATGGGAACAAAATATCAAATCATGAGTTACAGAACATTGTGACTGACATAAATATTCTTTTGATAATGCAAATATGAATCTTGAACAACTGCTTGAATGAGTTAATGATTCACTCATAAAGACTGTCACTTGTCGCCACTTACTGGAGAAACCTCCAATAAGAACCACCACTGAAAATCCATTATGCTTGCAAATTCAAAGGCTGAAAATAACTGGATTTCTATATTTTATCTACTATATGAAAGCTGAGGAAGTTCTCTGTGTGTGTTTGTGCAATGTTGACCATCATAAATGACCGGAATACAGTCGATGGGAATGCATCTCTTGTCAGTTCACTTCCTCACCAAGAAATTAGGACGGACCGAGAAATAACTGAATGTTGATGCATGTATTGGTTTGTGTTTTCACAAGTCATTTCAGAAAGATTGCATTTAAGAGTTGAGCGCAAATTAACTTCACCACAATGTTGTAATAATTGCAAGTGAAACATTTTGTAAGCCAAGAGTTTCTCAGATGGGGTCTTCAGAGAGAAAATATGATGGATGACATGGATAAAGATGTGTGCACATATTATATTTTTCAGGTTTAATGATTTATCATAAACACTGTCTGAAAATGATGTGTCAGTCTATGACAGTATCACTCACCAATCACATTGAGGGCAGCAGAAGCTCGTCGTGTTCCTCCGTCATGTTTGGCCACACAGGTGATGTCACCACCACGGCCGAGCCCCAGTTTACTCGAGTCCAGCTCCAGACGGCTGCTCTGACTGAAGGTGCCGTCAGACGCCTGTCTGTGACCCGTTACACCACCCTGACCCAGAGAGCGGGACTTCCCATCAGCCCCGGTGAACTCCCAGCCCAGATCCAGAGTGTGAGGAGCAAAACCAGACGCCTCACACTGGATCAGCAGAACCTGCCCAGGAACCAGCAGAGGAAGAGGAGAAGGATAGATGGAGAGAGATGGAGGCTCTGGAAGAAAACAGACAGTGGTTATTGTTCTATATATAACTGTAGTTTAATATAACACATAATATTTATAAACTAGCTGGCTGCAACATCATATCCATAATAAGTTCAGAGTATTCAATCTTCTCACCAACTATCTCCAGGTCCACGGCAACCTGAGCCAGCAGATGTGGAAGATACACTGTGCAGATGTAAGTTCCTGAGTGTCTCACTTGAGATTCTTCCAGAATCAGAGATGCATTTCCTGTTTCATAGAGGCCTGTGATGTCAATATCAGCTCCGGTCTCTGACGTCTCTGCAAACCGATCGTTCTTGCCATCGTAAGCGAGGACCAGCCGTCCTTCACCCCGAAACTGATAACGCCACTCGACAGAGAACCCAGAGCCGTGAACTGGAGAAGACGGGTCGACCCAGAACCCACAGTCTAACAGAACCTGTTCTCCCAGTCTAGAGCGGACCACAGGAGTTTTACTGGACACACTGAGAATGACTTTAGGAGAGAAAGACAGTAAGTATAATGATTTACTATATATTATGTAAATATAGTATAAATTATAATATACAGTAACATATAATATGTTTTCTGCAATAACTAAGAAACTTGGGCTCTTTACCTTTGGGCTCTTTAGAAGCTGAAGTCGCTCTCATAACATTGGACAACGTCAGCTGCTCGTCAAGCCCTTGTGCTGCCACTGAGAACCAATCAGCTTGCAGGTAGACTGGACTTTGGGCGGAGACAGTGAGAGCAGATGTCCATCTGACCATGGAGGCGTGAGGCATGAAAGGGTTAATCTCACACTTTGGTTTGTTCACAGAGCCTTTGGGAGGGTTCAGAGCGGCACTACAGAACGTCCCAGCTGGATCTGGAGGAGGACAGGACATTAAAGTGCAGTTGTCAGATGTTTTACACTGGTATAATTGTTTTTTGTTAGGCAGTATCACACTACTATACTATACACATTACAGTAGATACAGACCACAAAGTGAGCACAAAATTAAACAAATTAACTTTGACTTGAGGATGTACTAGACAGCCTGCACTGACACTGACCAGTCACATAGTAAATCCTGGACGGGCTGATGTCTGCAGGAGGATGAAGTTCAGACATGGTCTCTTCACTGTAGTCTTCAGTTCTGATGAACATTAGAGATTTCTCTTGACTCATTGGGACTGAGAAACCTCCTCCATGACCGGGCTTCTCCTGGACAAACCAGCACTCCAGAACCGGACATCCAGAACCGGAAGCTAAACAGAAAGAGACATTGTGTTTATTGATCACACACATAGCCTACTAATATATTAAAGACCAAGTGGTCTCGATTACGAAAACTTACCGCTACAAAACAATGTAAATGCGATGATAGATATCTTGTATATGGTCGCAATCTCAGACATCGTTGCTTTGCTTGTTAAAATGAGAACTGTGTGTTAAATAAAGGTCCGGCGGGTTTTCCCCCAAAACATCAGTGCAGCTTGCAGTCATTTACTTTCAGTTTTAAAGCGCATGCGCATTAACTGCTGTTTATTTTACAGCGCATGCGCATTAATTGCTGTTTATTTTGCGCCAAAATATAATGCCATATAATGTATTTAACACACATTATTACTGTAACATCATGCAAAAGTCGTTTGATCTTTTAGATTATACGCTAAAATAACTAATTTCTCTAAAACACGTGAATTTTAGCCTTTCTAGTTGCCATTGGTCTCCAATAGGTGGAGCTCTAAACCCACAATATTATTCCAAACGCGCCATACGGCGAATAAATAAGAGATGTTTGCCATGATATCACGTGCTTTCTCGGAACAGAGTGCAGCTCAGGACACAGAGAAATACCATCTCTTATTGTAACATCATCCAAACCTGCCAGTGCAGTTTTGTGCATTGTATTTGTTTATGTCACTGAAAAAAAGGTGGTGTGAAGTTTGTAGGCTATAGCTAAACTCAGGTTTAGCCTAAACTTGATCAAAACAAAAGTGGACAGATTAGTACAGGTTAGACAGAGTGCAGATTAGTTATGGTTTCACATCTGAGAATTTTTACGTGACGTGTCTCTTAGTAAACACGTTGTGACATTGAATAACAAACCAGTCATGTATAAATTAGAAGTTTTGAGTTCTATTACTTTAAATATATACAGTGTATAATGCTTTTATTTTCATAAATGCAGCACTTCATCCATAGTTATAAGTGCCTAATTAACTTAAATATTTTGTAGATAAACCAAATTTGTATCCTCCTTGATTATTGTTATGTCTGTGGCATAAATACATTGGTTCTGTTGTTGTTCCTGCTGTGTCCTTTTCCTCTCTTAGGATTGGTTCTGGATGTAAGTGGTTGGACCGAAGAAGAAATTTGGACTATAAATTCCCTGGGAATTCCTCTGGAAAGAGCTCTCTGTCTCTTTGATTGTGTTAGTTGGTGGAAATGTAGTACGACAGATTGTGATTTCTGTGATCTCTGCCTGAACCGAGTGCTGTTAGCCACTTTTGATACAGTGTGACCCTTATGCCTTGAGCATTAATGTCCTATTGGTCCTGTCTGTAACTTCTTTATTTTTTTGGCATTGGCTTATAAGTGCCTTGGGTTTTGTTTTGTTGAAGGCCAAACATCCATCACTTTTTCTCCTGGTTATTGGTTAGATAAGGAGATAGGGTCACTTATTGAGCGAATGTGTTGTTTCTTTTATTTTGATTAGTAGGGAAGGCAGTTCTTTTGTGAGAAAGTTAGTTTCTGTTTCTTTATTGTTTTGGCATTAGCTCACCCCTGAAGATTTTGCTTTCAAATTGTTTTCTTTTTTTCAGGAAATGTTTTACACACAATAATAATAATGCCTTAAAAATTAACAAGAGAACAAGAAAATAAAATAAAAAATGAGAAATTAAGAAGTATTGTTGTGTCATTTGTTACACCCTGACTAGGCCAGGGATCATAAAAATGATGAACTTAAACTGTAACTGACCCAAGAGCTGTATCATTACAAATATATGCATGTAAAGTTCAGTCACAAGTATGAGATTGTTTGTATTTTACAGGAAAGCTGTGAACGAGAGAATGGTGAAAATTTTGTGCAGTAACTTTATAATTCTAGTTCTTCTAAGCCACGTTATTGTCATAGTTTTATGCTCTATAGGCCAACTTCACAGCATTAAATAATACATGTATGAAAGCCCTACTAATTAATTAGGAGTCAGAGCAATGAACCAGCATACTGAATCAAAACCCAAAGCAACTTTTTAAATGTATATTTTAAATCTATTTTTACTCACAGCATGGGTCGGTTGTATCAGAAGAACAAAGGTGAGGGCAGGGTATGACAGGACATCCTGAGTATTAAAATTTATTAAATTCACTTTTCAAAATTCAGGACCATACAAAGTGTTAAATAACTAGCTTAAAGTTGCAATGTGTAAATTTTAGAAGGATCTATTGACAGAAATACAATATAATATACAGAACTCTGTTTTCAGTGGTGTATAAAGACCTTACATAATGAACCGTTATGTTTTTATTACCTTAGAATGATCCATTTCTATCTACATACACCACGGGTCCCTTTACATGTTTAGTCATGATTTTGCGCCAGCATGTTTCTAGAGTAGCCCTAAACGGACAAACTGCTCTACAGAGCGTGTTTGCTTGACTAGCTACTCTCTGCTGTCTCAGACGACAACATATTTGTCCTGTGTTGGCCACCGAGCTTCTCTATACTGCAATTCGCAACCTCACTAGATGCTGCTAAAATTTACACATTGCACCTTTAAGTCTAAAATGTTGTTTGGGGAAGGTGTTAAATTTGTTGATGGAAAAAGTTTAGAGGACTGTGAGGTTATATATTTTTAATCTTTGTTTTTCCAAATTTGCATTAAAAAGAAATAAAATGTCTTAAATTGAATTCGTTTAAAAATAAAGAAACCATATGTAAATTTGTCACTTTACTGATTTTAATGTTTTACACATTTGTGTGCTTTCCTGATTTTAGTTTTTGCTAATGTTGCCATTGGCCATAATTTTTTTTAATAGTGGTATCTTTATATTTTTAATTCCTAATGTAATAATGTAAATTCATATAATAAATCAAAACAGAAGTTAACAACTTTTCTCTTTAATGTGGAACTGATAAGTATGACATGATATAAATTCAATGGCTGCTGTGCTGATCTAAGACACAAACAGTCTGTTGTGATGTTTTTGTAATACTGTTTTCTCTCGTAGCCTCTGATGATGGTTCAAACACCTCACTTCGTACAGATGCAAATATAATGTTATTATTATTCAGTAAAACTGTTACGGTGTGCCCTGAAATCTGAATACACACCACAATATAAAGACTTTGCATCCTCATAATGTAAGTCAAACCAGTGCACACACACACATACACATGCACACACACACACACACACACACACACACACACACACACACACACACACACACACACACACCTGTCTTATATGATTCTAAATGATTTACATGTCAGTAAAGCTTTTAATTCACACTTTGTTCTTTTTTGGAGGTCATTACTTATATGAGCTTGCTCATTTTATGATGTAGAAATGTGACAATTTAAGAACTTATTTTGGAAAATGTATATATTTCTCTTTAGTACAAAGAAGAAAACAGGAATACAAGCGACTGATTAGCAATGTAGATTGATTTGTCAGATTTTTAAAGATTGTGGTTATCAGTAGGCTACTGATATTACGCTGTACTTTTAAACCTTTACATCAATATTTGAACACTAGGCTATATTGTCATGTGCTTTAGTTTGTCAGTCTGTTAATTAGTTCTCTTCTCTCAGTTTGCCTGCCTGTTTGTCACCATAGTTAGGCTACAGATCGCTTAATAACATAAGTTTGTTGTTTTTTAATACTATTTTTACTCAATTGAGCTGCACGATTCTGGAAATTGGAAGCATAACAGCTTTTTTTTAAACTGAGATCATGATTCTCCCATGATTCTGAACAGACAACTAAACAAAACAACACGTCATTTACTGCAGGTTCTGAAAAAATGTTAATTGCTGTAGTCTGTTTAAAAATATGGATTCAAATGAATCTTTTAATCAGTTTGAATAAATTATTCACTCATAATAGGCTTGTTCGAAATGCATCAGTGTTGCGCAGACCGATCAGCATATGACATCAAAATACCGTGAGAGCGACTGGAGAGCGTACTTTGATGTCATACATTTATCGGTCTACGCAGCACCGATGCATCTCGAACAACTTCACGTGCTTCAGTACGGGATGAAGCCGTGTTTTTGAACGCATATCTTGAATGAATGATTCAATGACACCATATTTTTTAATAGTCACTTGTCGCCACCTAGTGGCGCAACAATGTAATTGATACAATCTATTTGAAACGTCAAGTTACTTTCAAAATGTGATTTGGACATTCAAAATGCCGTGGACATCAGTGTTTATATCTGAACTATAAACCTTTATTCCAGTACTTATGTGATCATTTGAATTACTGTAACAGAAATAATGATACTGTTGTAAAAACTTTGTGGAGATGTTGCATATAGACTTTCTAAAGGCTAATTGCTCTCTCTGGCTCAGTGCAGCGCCAACACAGATGTGAATGTTCGCTGTGATCATATTCGTCAAAGCTTTAAAGGTGCTACAGAGGATGTTTTGTTTTATACATTTTTGCAATATTACTTCAAACTGTCTTTACTAACTGATAAAAGACTATTTATTAGGTGCACTGAAAGGAATAATATTAATATACATCATCTGTGCACGAGGTAGGGCCTTAAAAACATCAGCCAATCGTTTACGTGATCATCGCGTAAACGATTGGCCCTCTGGCTTGTCAATCGCTGCCATGATGTTCCTTGTGAGAGACGAGCGCGGCTGCGCGCTCCAGTAACTTTCCACACTCCACAGGCGCCGCATGCGATGTTTTTGTCAGGAGACAGGAGTAACAACTGCAGATTATGAGTTACCTGCGGTGAGTCCGATATAATGAATCCACTAACACAAATACATGCCGGTGGTAAACACTCGAGTTTTGGGAGGCGTTCCCTCGAAAGGAGGGGGGGTTGTTCTTACGCATGCGCTCATTTCAAAAACTCAGTCTTTGGTTTCTCAGTCGACGAAAAGATCCTCTTTATCACCTTTAATAGACAAACCACTGTCATTTTTTGGAATGAGATTGCGAGGGTGTTTGATCTTGATGATTAATCGTGCAGCTCTACTATCATGTGTCTCATAACGGAAACGCAGTCTCTGTTCAGGCTACATCAATTTTAGATATAGTTTGCATTAATAATTTCAGATATGTAACGCTGTTTTATCCATATCACTGACAGAAGCATGCACTGGCTGCTGCAACCTGCAGATATTTGGTCAATCACCAAAGTCGATTGCGTAACTACATCCCTCTGTCTATTATATATATATATATATATATATATATATATATATATATATATATATATATATATATATATAACGCTATGTTTGTGTGCTGAATTCGTATCGCTTTCATTGGCTATTGAGTAAATAAAATAAATATATTTTTTTTTCATTTCTTTTCATTTCCTTAAAAAAATCTAGCCAATTTGAACTGGAATGCCGATCCCACCTCGAAATTCCCTCCCCGGACTCCGTCCCCCCGCTTATCCCCCATTTCCAGAGCTTGTTTGGGCGTTAGCGTATATATGTTTCACCAGTTCAAATTCGAAAATTAACACTGACAAATATTTCAAGTAATTTCTCTAAAACGATTTTAATCTGAACTGTCTCTCAGGATTAGGCAAGGATGCGGGTCGTAGCGATTGTGCTTCTTGGAGTTCATCTAGCCCAGTGAATCTCAACCTTTTTTGAGTAATGGACCCCCGTCATATTTGAAACCATCCTCAAGGACCCCAGAATAAAACTGGCTCATTGGTATCATTAATGTCTTTGAAATAAATATTATTACTTGCATTTGGTCGTCACAAAGACATTAATGATTATTATAGTAAAATTTACTACTACATTAGTTGACTTTTCCTATATTTAGTCATATTATATATTATCTTCTTTTATGGGAACATGTCAAAATATACAAAAAATCATATTCAGATATTTTATAAGGACCCCCTAGCATTATGTCAAGGACCACTAGGGGTCCATGGACCCCTGGTTGAGAAACACTGATCTAGCCTATGCTGCTGAGTAGGCATAGGTTATTTTAATTTTACAGTATAGTGCCAGAGTAAGATTTCTCTTAAAAATAGTGCCACTGTGTGATATGTCAGTTATTATATTATCTTGAAAGAGACCTAAAAGAAAAATGCGTATCAGTATTATGCGTTTGTAGTCTCGTGGAATATGCATATGATACGTACTTTATGGCGTGTAATACGCACGAGCGAAAAATGCGTATCATATGCACAAGAAAATGCGTATCATATGCACGCCAAAGCTCATTTTAGCGTATATATTCCACGATATTACAAACGCGTTCTATTGATACGCATTCTCAAGTGAACGGGTTGGTTTCAGATAAAGATCAGTTTCATTTCTAACCCGAGAAACGCTTTTTTGCCCAGAGACTGATGATGACCAACTTGCTAAACCCACAATATGCTATTGATTGTTTTGTTCAAATAATAAATCTTAAAATAGCCTATAACAGCAGAATAAATAATAGTTATTTATTTATTTATTTATTTTTAATTAGATCCACGGTTCTTGGGGGAAAAAATAACTTGGAGAATTTGACTGCAGTCTTTATGGCCACTAGATGGCAGTAGAAGAGCACGAACAACCTTATTCTTGCCTCCGAAATAATAATTTATAAAAATATATAATATATCTTTCTGTAAAATAGTGTGATCAATAACAAGTGAAAAGAGTGTACTGCAAAGTATTTTTCTTGTTTTCATTACAATATTGCACAGTCTTCAAAAATACATTCAATAGGCTAAATGTCGTTCTTACATTTGTCTTTGTGAATGTGAGATCTAATGCACACACCTGTCTAACAAATGTTCATTTACTGGGTCTAAATATGTTATTTGTTGTAAGCACTCAGAGCTCATATGAACTAAAACCAAATTCCCTGTGTATATTCTAATAAAGATTGGATAATAAAGTTGTTTCTGACTAAATGGTTCTAATTCAAATATAGTAGGCCTACATCTTGAAAATGTTATTCCAATAACTGGCAAAATCCCATTAAATATACATTTAGCATGTAACAATGTTTAATTTAAGAAGATGACTAAAATGTTTCTCTCTGTTTGTGTTTCTGTCCAGGAACACACTCTCTGAAATACTTCTACACTGGTGTGTCTAGAGGCATTGACTTCCCAGAGTTCACTGCGGTTGGTCTGGTCGATGATGGGCAGTTTATGTACTTCGACAGCAACACAATGAAAGCTGTGCCAAAGACAGAGTGGATCAGACGGAATGAGGGAGAGGATTACTGGGACACAGAGAAACAGAAACTGATTGGCAGCCATCAGGTCTTCAAAAACAACATCCAGATTGCAATGGAAAGGTTTAACCAGTCAAAGGGTAAGTTGGTAACAAACCCACTTACACACACAAATGATCTAGAGATTTCTGTAGTATTATGTGTGTGTGAATGAATAGTGCATCACATATACAGTATAGTATATGTAGTATGCAAAACACAGACTAATTTCTCTGTTACGAGACAACTGGAATGACTGATTTAGTCAGATTTACTCACCATCTGATTATCAGGTGTGCCCAACAAAGAAATATTAATGTACTATTAAAATATATATATTTTTTTTACAATATATAAGTTTGAGTCTTATGCATTGAATGAATAGGGCAGTCTCAGCTTTTTAATGATATAATGATGTTCTCCAAACTGTCGTCGAGTTATAATCATTTAAATGGTGGCTGTCAACTTTTTTTTGTTGAGAAAATGGCCTCAAAGATTTCAAATGAATTTCAGTAATTTCTGGCAAAATTAGAGATTTTTTCAAACTACAAACACTAAATTAAGACCAATAAAAAAATATATTTATAATTTTAGAAATACGCACTTCCCTAACTGATAATTTTGTACAGATGATTTCACCAATCTTCCAAATTACCTTAACCAGCAGGTCCAGAAACTAAACCAGCTCGCACTAACCTATATTTTACATTATCCAAACATTCTTCCAAAATATGTTGTGACTTTCTGACTGACTGATGATTTTATTCTGACTTTATGAACTGAGTTTTCATATAATATACATTCATTGTCTCTTTTCCTCAGGTGTGCACACAGTTCAGGTAATGTACGGCTGTGAATGGGACGATCAGACTGGAGAAACAAATGGGTTCCGCCAGTACGGTTATGATGGAGAGGACTTTCTGTCTCTGGAATTGAGGGAGATGAGATGGATTACACCAGTTCAGCAAGGATTCATCACTGTACTGAAATGGAACCATGACAGAGCTGAACTTGAGGGCAGAAAACATTACCTCAACACTGTGTGCATTGAGTGGCTGAAGAAGTATGTGGAGTATGGAAAGAGCAGCCTGAAGAAAATGGGTACATCAGTTCTTACAACAGTGAACATGTGTTCCTAAACAATCTTGTTCACTAGAAGAAGAAAAAAAAATATTTTTATACATTTTGTCTCTTGATGTTTAGATAATTTAAGCATTACAGATAATGTGGTCTTTGTGGAAATTAATAAAAAAAATGTTCTTTAAACCAAGGATTGAATGGGAGGAACTTATTGCAAGGATATAGACCTTTTCCAGGCCATGTCCTGCTGTACTTCTATTATTTGTAATATATTGTATATTCCTATAATTTATTAATTCAAAGGTATGCTGGGTATAGAGCTTGAGTGCAGTCTTGTGCTCTTGTGATTGAGCCCCTCCATTGAAAAAACAAATCAGTTTACCTTTTTCTTACTGATATATTATAGGAAAATATGAATTCTCGTTTGGAACTGTAGCAACTCTCTCTCTCTCTCTCTCTCAGTCTCTCCTCAGGTGTCTCTGTTGCAGAAGTCTTCCTCTTCTCCAGTGACGTGTCATGCTACAGGTTTTTACCCCAGTGGAGTAACAATCTCCTGGATGAAAAATGGACGAGAACATTATGAGGATGTGGATCTTGGTGAACTTCTTCCCAATGAGGACGGAACCTTCCAGAAGAGCAGCACCATCAGAGTCACACCTGATGAGTGGAAGAACAACAAGTTCAGCTGTGTGGTGGAACATCAGGGCAAGACTGTGACAGAGGAAGAGATCAGGAAGAACAATGGTAAGAGTGATAATATGTGCAGACCATAGAACTATTTATATTCATGTTTTATGTTAATGTTTAATATTTAAAATAAAATAACTAATAAAACAAGATAACTATTGCTAAATGCCAGTGGACCCTGAATCTGCCGATAAAGATGAACTGAAACAAATACCATTTAAAACATATAAACCACATAAGTTTATATCCTTTCATTTTGGGGTGATAGTGTGTAATTAAGTATTTTTTACATTGTTACTGTACATTTTTTGAGTATCTGAACTCTAATTTTACTTTTGGGAAACTTCTATTTTCCTACATTTAAAAGCATTACTTATTACTCCAAATAAATGATTCTTTCATTATTATTTTTTTTGTAGCCAATTCTTTTCAAATGAACCTGTTCGCTACACTGTAAAAAATTATTTTCATAATTTGTTATCACAGCATTTTTTCTTTTGTCAAATCAACTTGGATAATTAATGTGGTTCAGATAACATAAGATTTTGAGTTTCTGTTGATTAAATCAGTCGCCTTCATTGTATTAATTCAATTTTTATTTTAATGAACTCAATTTTAAGGCAACCAGGTAACTTACTTTTTAAGTTAAACCAACAATTCTTTTTTACAGTGTATGAGCGATTAAAGTAATAATTCTATACATAAAGCAACACTGCTCTAATCATTCTTGTATAAGCAGAGGTGTTGCATTTTTTGTTACATGTTTGTCATTTTCTTTTCCAGCCTCTGATGTCTCATCTAGTCAAAGAAGCATGTGAGTGAACCACAACGATATATGTTTCTGTCATTTTAAAGACACAAGATGAAAATACTGAACTTGAAAAATAATGCTTAGCATCATTCAATAGTATAAACAGATTTGAATTGTTAATTTTTTGTTGTAGCTTCTGGCAGTGGATCTGGCACCTCAAGTTAGACATCACAGTGGGCTAATATATGTAAGTGTGTTGTTATTATTCAGTACAACTGTCTTATGTGAAGTGAACCAAATGTAATGCTGTTGTTCCTGTAATTTTAGTTCAAAACGTGACTGAGAGAACTGATCCTGACAAATAATGTCCAACATTCTGCCAAAGATTTCTCAGAGAGACGAACACAAAAACATTCTCTTCTTCTTCTCTCTATATATAGAGGAGGAAACAATCGAAATATAGAAGATGCTTCCTAATTTGACTATTAGCAAAACTAGTTGGTTGTAAGGGTCCTTTGTTAGTTACTGAATGACCCATGTGTTTAGATTTGTGTACAAGTACTGGTAAAGCATTTTATAAAATGTATATTCAAGTTTTTAATAAAATTTTTTTGAGTAATACTGTGGTATGCGGTATTGAATGTGGAAGGGTGTGTGAAACCTGAGTGGAGGTCTCTATATAAGCCACCGTTAAAAAAAGGACAGGATATACAGTGGCAACTTCTTCATTGTACAATTGCAGTAAATGCTGTCATTTGTTTTAAATGCTGATGTCAGCGTCGAATGTCCTTTTTGCCTAAAAAGAGAAATGAGAAGAGAAAAAAGAAAAAAGAGTTTTTTATGCTTTTATGGAGTGTGATTAGACTGAAGCCTATATTTTTGGTTTTGCAAAAATTGTTCAATTGCTTTAACAAAGTGTTTCCTATGATGACCTTTATTTATGGTTTTACATTTGTTAAAAAGAAGAGTTGAATTTGTCAGTTGTTGAATTTTATTTTAGGACAGGCCAAATTAGCCATCAATGTGAGCAGGGAAAATGAGATTGAAAGGTTGTTGGAGTAAGATGACATTGTGTTAATGTTTTAAATATGGTAAAAGCAAGAGTATTCATTGATTTTGATTTTTATAAGTCAATGAAAGATCTGTTAACATTTGAGATGAAGTGGTTTGTAAATGGAGTGTTGTGCTTTGTTGTTGATGAAGAGATATTTTTTACTCATTTGTTGTAACTTTTTTTCTTCTTTTGATGATTTCTTTGGCACTTATGTAATAATTGGATAGGTTTTTTTTAGAAAAAAAAATGTATTAATGATGTATGATTTATTATAATAAAATTATTTTTTTTTAAATTCTCAAGTTCAAGTTGCTTTCTTGGCATGACATTTGGAAAACATTTTAACTGTATTTAAATACAGAATAGAATTACATCACCAAAATAATAATAGGAAATAAAAGAAAGAAAAAACAAACAAAACAAACAGAAGAGGAACAGTAGATAATACAAAACAAAAATCACTAGATAATATCTCCATCCTAATATTATTTATAAATAATTACAATTATATACAGTAAAGAATATGTAAAATATTACAAACAAATAAAATGGATTAATCATTTCGTAGGTGTGTATGGTATATATTTTGCAGCTAGTTTGGCTGTCATGTCATCCTCTTGTTATAGATGGTGTAGTGCAGCAGAGATGAGGCAGAATAGGAACTTCCACAAGAGACGGGTTTATTAAACGGAACAAACAGCAAACTTACACCATGAGCAAAACATAACAACAACAAGAACGGACAAGGAGTGCAGGGAGTGAGTCCAATAAAAAGGGAGTGCAAACAACAAAGACTATAGGTGCAGGGAATCCAGGGAGAGCAGGAGAGATGATGAGGAAGTGAGATCAGGTGTGGAACAGAGAGGATTATGGGAGTCCGGGACAGGCGTGACTGTACCATCTCTCTGCACAGTGGAGTTTTAGAGTCATTTAGAGTAAAGAATGAACAATTCAGTGCTGCAAATTGTGGAAAAAATATTTCCTTTGCAGTGGTGTTCTTGGGACAGGCAAGAAGAAAGTGTTTCTCATCCTCTATTGATTCAAATCACAGTGTCTGCATATTCTCTGTTCTCTTGGTATCCGGCATTTTTTAAGTCTTCTTTTCTCTATTTCTAAGTCATGGTCACAGAGTTGATATTTTGAAGGAATTTGTCTTTATTTTAATGGTTTAACTGATAAGTAATTTGCCAGTTTGGTAATTCTGTTTAAGGCCGAATAACACTTGAGTTTGTTTAGGAGGTCAAATTAGTTTAATTTTTTTTATCATAATTATACTTCAGATGTTTGTCAGTCTCTTTTTAAATGTCAGGGTTGTGGTTGGAGTCAGACTTGGCTTGAGTTTCATTAATTAGTTTAAGCATGAGTATATTTAGAGGATGAGACACTGTGGGGGTTTCATTGGCAAGGAGGGCTTTATATTGAATATTCAGTATTGGATTGGCTGAGGTGATGCCCAAATTTAAAAGCTTTTGTTTGTATTTCAATTTTTAAGGGGTATAATTCAGCCCCACAGAAGTAAGTAAGATTAAAAACAGTGCAAAAACAAATCATTTTTAGACAAATACAGGTTAAAACCATATTAAACAGGCCTAATATTCTATACATAATTAAAGGGATAGTTCACCCAAAAATGAAAATTCTGTCATCATTTACTCACCCTCAAGTTGTTCCAAACCTGTATGAATTTCTTTGTTCTGTATATTTTGAAGAAAGTTTGTAACCAGGCCACTTTGGGGCACCATTGACTTCTATAGTAGGGAAAAAAATACTATAAGAGTCAATGTTGCCCCAGAACTGTTCAGTTTCCCACATTCTTCAAAAAAATCTTCCTTTCTGTTCAACAGAACAAAGAAACTCATACAGGTTTGGAACAACTTGAGGGTGAGTAAATGATGACAGAATTTTCATTTTTGGGTAAACTATCCCTTTAACCTGCACAAACAAACATACAATAGAAGGCTTTTCAATTCACATATCACTAATCTTGCAAACGTTGATCTCACATTTACTTTGATAAGACAAACTGTAGGTGCAAAATCAAATGAAAACATTGACTTCGGATTCCACACAAATTCATTAAATACATATAAGCTGAACACCCTTTATGTAGTAAGATTTAGATTTTAATTGGATACATTAAATAAGAAACATGTAGAAATTTTCCCATACACTCTCAGAAAATAAAGTACACAATTGTACCTTTAGGGGTACAATGGCTTGTCACTGGGGCTGTACCCTCAAGGGTACAGTTTTTGTACCCTTGGCATAGGGTACAAATTTGTACCCTTGTGATTTGTACCTTAAGAGACCAGTTTTGTACCTTTGGTGACAATTTTGTACCTTTATTTAACAGTACAAAAATTGACCCTTCAAAAAGGGGACAAAATTGGCAAAATTTTTCTTTTCTCCCAGTGTGTTTAAGATTTTAATTCAAAATGCCGAATCTGTTGCATGAAAGTACTGTTGTTAAAATAAATAATGAATAAACAACCACTTTCAGTCAGTGATGGGATTAGATTTGATTATTTATGGTGTAAACTCTATCACCAGACTGCTTTTATCTGATGTCTTATTTGTATAAATTTATATGTTTTTGTAAATACAGTTACAAAGTGTTTAACATAATCTTAACATAGAGACCAAGAGCAATTGCACAACTAAAGGAAGCACTGATCACCGTAATGGTAACCAAATATTTATATATATTGAACATATATCAAACCTCTGTCAATTCTCAAAAAGAACTTAACTGTTAATAATAATAATAATTATAATAATATCAAAATCTGTAGAAATACATTAGGGGTCAATCACCTTCAGAGTCAGTCACATGCTCTGTTTAATCTACTTAACATTTGTCTACTTGTTTTAGACTTATCATGCATGCGGTTTTTATTTTAAGTAACACTCTCAGAAAATAAAGTACATAATTGTACCTTTAAGGGTACAATGGCTTGTCACTGGGGCTGTACCCTCAAAGGTACACATTTGTACCCTTATGATTTGTGCCTTAAGAGACCAGTTTTGTACCTTTGGTGACAATTTTGTACTCTCTCAGAATATAAAGTACATAATTGTACCTTGAGGGGTACAATGGCTTCTCACTGGGGCTGTACCCTCAAAGGTACACATTTGTACCCTTATGATTTGTAACTTAAGAGACCAGTTTTGTACCTTTGGTGACAATTTTGTACCTTTAACAAAATTTTTACAAAATTGGCTTTGACAGCGTACAATCGTTGACTATAATGAGATATATATATTTTACACACACACACACACGCTGAATTAAAATCAGAATTTATTAAATCCTTTTCATTTTCACATTTTACAACATTTCATTTTAAACACATTTTTAAACATTCCATATGAGTCCATCTTGCCGGGTGTTAAAAAGTAACACTGAAGCAGTGTTAAAGTTAATGAGATAATTGATTGATGATTGAGTGATGATTGACAATTAGTGGAGACACCTGATGATAATAAGCAGAATCATTGAAGAAACAACAAGAGAAAAAGAGAGAGACACAACATCTACAACTGACTTCCAGCCATTAAACATTATTACACTTATTATTAACCAGTTTGATTTGATTTCTGTCATACATCAACAAAAGCTCTTATTGAGAATGAACAGAGGTTTAGATGTTAATGTTTTAATGAAAGTTTAGTTTGAAGTCACCATGATGGTGAAAAGCATTTCCTTTAGCTGGGCTCTTGACTCTCTTTATTCACATTAATTTATCTCTGGCTGCTCCAATGTTGTGTTTGTAAAGCACATTTGTTATGGTCAGAGAAACTGGTCTGCGTTTCCCAATAGTGATGTGAGCTAAAGTTGATCAATTTAGGTTTACAATGCTTTGGGAAGCACAGTCATGATGGTTGTGTTTTCTCATTGTGAAATGGCCAGATTCATTGGTGACATCCAGTATTAACTGGTGATATAGATGTAATATTTCTTCATAGTATATTTGTTACCGTTTGAGATCCAGCAGAGCTTTTATAATCTGAAGGGTTTTTTTTGAAACACACACAGACATCAAGAATCAGCACATGACCCTCAACAATGGTGACAATCAAAAAGTGCTTCATGTTGCAGTGCATGATGGGAGCCACCAATCAAATCTCATCCATGGCTCCCATCATGCATTGCTGCATGAATAAATTATGCAGCTGAATTGTCCTGTAATTTTCGTAGATTGTTCATGTTTGCTTTATTTTTCTGTTGTTTTGTTGTGACAGTAGCTTGTTTTGTGATGTTCAGAGTTGATCTGTTTGTCAGTATTTTGTATTTATTTATCGTCACCGTTCTTGAGAATCATATGCTGACTCTTGATGTCTGTGTGTGTTTAAACACTGAAGCTTCAGTGCATAATGTATTATTCTTAAAAAAAAAAGAAGTCATACTGCTGTTGGATCTCAAACTGTAAAATCACAGGACTACAATACAATAATACTAAAGCTACACATCAAGCCAACGGTCAGAGATTTAGACTCTAAGCGACATCAGGCCATCACATGATGATAAAATCATCATCAAATTATATTGTGACCAGATCATAGTTTCTCTGACCATGACAAATGTGCTTTACAAACACAAAGTTGGAGCAGCCAGAGAAAAATTAATAATAAAAAGTAAAGAGTCAAGAGCCCAACTAAAGCAAACGCTGACCTCTTTCATGGTGACTTGAAATGAAACATTTCATAAAACATTAATTAACACCTTTTTTCTCTCTTTCCTTCAGTGATTCTGCTTATTAACATCAGGTGTCTCCACTAATTGTCAATCATCAATCAATTATCTCATTAACTTTAACACTGCTTCAGTGTTACTTTTTAACACCTGGCAAGATGGACAGCCTCTGCTAAGCCTTTTTTTTTTTTTTTTTTTTTTTTCAAAATTTGTTTTTTAAAAATTTTAATGATATATCATAAATGATTAATGATATATCATAAATCTTTAATGATATATATAATTTATATATCATTTATATCATTTATATATCATTAAAATCTTTAAACAACAACTTTTACAAAAAAAAAATGGCTTAGCAGAGACTGTCTCTTGATATTGTACCTTAACCTTTAAAAGAAACGGTACATATATGTACCTTTTAATGCTTGGGAACATATATGTACCTTTTTGACCCTCAAAAAGGTACAAACATGTACCTTGAGGTCCAATAATAAGTTCTCTGATGTTCTCGTAATGTTGAGCGAAAACGTTCTCATAACAACGTTCTTGAAACATCTTTATCACGTTACGTTATTTGTACTTGACTGATGTTCTCGTAATGTTGAGCGAAAACGTTCTCATAACAACGTTCTTGAAACATCTTTATCACGTTACGTTATTTGTACTTGACTGATGTTCTCGTAATGTTGAGCGAAAACGTTCTCATAACAACGTTCTTGAAACGTCTTTATCACTTTATTTGTACTTGACTGATGTTCTCGTAATGTTGAGCGAAAACGTTCTTAGGATAACATTCTGAGAACATGCTTTTAATGTTATTATTATTTGCTAAATGTTTTCAGAATGTTATCATAATACGTTCTGAGTACAATGTTTATAAAAAGCGTCCTTACATTGTAATCTGTACTTAATGAATGTTCTCATTATATAGAGAAAACGTTGTGAGAACAACATTGCTGTAGCCGTAACGTCTTTATGATGTTATTAATATTTGCTAAATGTTTTTGAAGTTCAATGTTTTGAACGTTCTTATGTGACCATAAAATGACCCAAATTGGAATGTCCCCCTAAAGTCATATAAGGAACCTTGAACTGCAGCACTTTCATTACCAAAAGAGGACGTTTATGTCACAAATGTTCTGTAAAATGTCAGAATTTTTGTCACTTTTAGAGAACTTTTAGGCAAAGTTGAACAAGGTCACGAGAACATCGCCTTCTGCGTGTGTGTTTTATAGAAAATAATAAAGTTTGAAGTCACCGTTATAGAGGTGAGCGTTTGCTTTAGATGGGCTCTTGATTCTTGACGTGTAACATTAGTTTTTCTCTGGCTGCTTTAACTGTGTTATCAAGACATGATAGTGATAGCAATAAACGTAAGAGAACTTCTGGTTAGATGAGTTGAGTTGTTTAGTGCTGATGATTTAGTCATCGTCACTAAAGCCTCAAGCTGTGGATGTATTAACTGTTAGTTTTATTAACGCTTTATTATATTTAATTCTTTATACAGACAAGAGTTTTGAGGGCTTTTTATTCAAACTTCAACACAGACATCATGAATCAGCGTATGATCCTCAACGATGGTGACACTAAACAAAATCTTTTTTGTGACTTTAGTAGCTTGTTTTGTGATGTTCAGAGTTAATCTGTTTATCTGAAAATTTTGTCACCATTGTTGAGGATCATACGCAGAATCTTGATGTCTGTGTGAATCTGTATGATACTGTTTGAATAATTTCTGCCCAATAATGAAAGCTTTCAAAATATCAAAGCATGGCAGGATTTTATACACTATCATTGGACTATAATAACACAAAAGAAAATACAATATTCAGAGACCAGAGAATAAGGCCACTAAAAATAACAATGAACAATCAAATCCATATGATCAGATTTTTTTTAAAACAAGCGCTTACCTCCATAACGGTGACATTTATACATTTGATAAAACATCAACACCTCATAAAGAAGATTTGTATGAAAGAAACAAAGTCAGAGTGGTTTGTTATAAGTGAAGATGCAGAGATCTAGAGAGATCTGTTAGTGTTTAATGTTGTTTCTGTTATCTGAGTTTTGTGTGTCACCATTGTGCAGGAGAGTAGATCCTGAGCTTCAGTCAGTGATGATCCAGAAACACTGATGCTCTGCTGCATGTTGTCTTATTTAAAGACAGTAACTGTGTAGTTGCTGATGCAGTGATACAGCAGTTACATTAGCTCATGTATGTGCTGTCGTTTTTTTGTCTTTTGTAAGACATTTAAGAAAAATTAGATTTTGTTTTTGAGCAGATACTCTTATTAATTGACATTTTTGACGAGGGCAGCAGGGATGTTCCCTAAAAAAAATACAAATAAAATATGGTTCCCTAAATGTTCTGTGAATGTCCGCCAAATAACGTCCCCCAAACCTTAAAAGAGCTCCACATCGTGACCATCTCTGAACGTTCTGGGAACATTATTAGACAACGTCCTTAACACCAGTGGGGATGTTTTGAGAATGTTCTGGGAACGTAAAATATCTAGTGGGGCAGGTGGTTTTGAACTTTCAGAAAATAACGTTTTCATAACATTTCCAAAATGATAGAATGGAATGTTCCTCTAATGTTCACATAAACCAAGAAAAAACGTTCTTAAAAACAGTTAATTTGAACGTTCCAAAAATATTACAAAATAACGTTTTTATAACATTTCCAAAATGATAGAATGGAATGTTCCTCTAACGTTCACATAAACCAAGAAAAAACATTCTTGATACATTTAAAAAAATGGACGTTTTGAACGTTTAAAAAACATTCCGAAATAACGTTTTCATAACATTTCCAAAATGATAGAATGGAATGTTCCTCTAACGTTCACATAAACCAAGAAAAAACATTCTTGATACATTAAAAAAACTGGACGTTTTGAACGTTTAGAAAACATTCCAAAATAACGTTTTCATAACTTAAAGAGAATGTTAACAAAACGTTCTGACAACTCCTTTTTGTTAGCTGGGACAGGACTAGTGATGGGATTTATGGCTCTTTGAGGGGATCCGGATCTTCGCGATCCGTTCCTTTCAAAGAGCCGTTCAAAAGAACGGCTCTTTTGGCTCTTTTTAAATATTTAGTCAGTTTTAAGAAGCCAGCTTGGGGGCATCTCAGTTTATCCTGGAAATAATCACTGGGAGGAATGATGAGGTGAGATTTGTAGTCAAATAATTAAAACTCGGATATCACACACCAATATCTGAGTTTGAATTATTCTGAAATATTGATTATTACCTCATTTGTCATGTGTGGACTATATTCCATAGGGTTGCACAAATCCCTCTGCTTAGACAGTGACATCACTATTTTGGATTTACCTTTAGTACAAAGTGTGTGTGTGTGTGTGTGTGTGTGTGTGTGTAAAGCTACGTTGACTTATGTTATTCATACAATACCTACTCACAAATAAACATCAAAAACAAAGCCGGCTGCAATGAATTTCTGTGCAAAACAGCTTTTACTACAAACACTTCCACACAAGAACATTTTGATAGAAAACGTCTTGGGTTACGAGTGTAACCCTTGTTCCCTGAGTAAGGGAACGAGACGCTACGTCGTTGACGTGATGGGAATCCTCTGTGTTTTTGTGTTCGTGAAGCACCACTGTATCCAACCAATGAGAGAGAGAACGTGACGTCATAGGCGGGCGACGTCGCGGACTATAAAGCACGCCCAAAAACAGAGAACGCTAGCTTCTGTGATATGTCTGAAGGAAGCGCTCCAGGCATGCAGGAGGTACGGCAACATGACGTAGCGTCTCGTTCCCTTACTCAGGGAACAAGGGTTACACTCGTAACCCAAGACGTTCCCTTTCGTGGGAACTATCGACGCTACGTCGTTGACGTGATGGGAACGCTGTCCCAACTATGCCGTGCCTCCGAGTGCCTGGCTGCCATCTTGTAGCACCAAAGCACCCGGAGTAATACTAACATTTAGGTCATAAAACCTAACAAAAGTATGCTGGGATGACCACCCCGCAGCACCACAAATATCAGCCAGGGAAACACCCGACCTGTGAGCTGTTGATGCCGCCATACCTCTTGTTGAGTGCGCCCTAATGTTCAAAGGACACGGGAGCCCTAAGGCTCTATAAGAAAGTGTGATGGCCTCAACCACCCACTTACTCATTCTTTGTTTGGAGGCTGGGCCCCCCGATTCGGGGACCCATAACATACAAAAAGCTGGTCAGATTTTCTCCACAGGGCAGCTCTGTGGACGTAAGTATCCAGCGCCCTCACTGGGCACAGCAGGTTAAGTCTCCCCTGATCCGGAGTAGTAAACGGAGGGGGATAAAAAGCCTCCAGAACAATGGGACCTGGGACCCTGGTGGGGACTTTGGGTATGTAACCAGGCCTTGTATGCAGGAAGGCCTTAACCATACCTGGTGCAAACTCTAAACATGATGGTAACAACGAAAGAGCTTGAAGGTCACCTATTCTTTTCAATGAAGAAATGGCTAATAAGAACACAGTCTTCAATGTTAGCATTTTGTCCGACACATCTTCCAAAGGTTCAAAGGGCGCCTCAGCCAACCCTTGTAACACAATGGCCAAGTCCCAGGTCGGAGATTTTGGGCGCACTGAGGGCCTCAACCTCAGTGCGCCACGAAGGAAGCGTACAACTAAGGGGTCTCGACTTACCGAGACACCCTCCATAGAAATGTGGTAAGCCGAAATAGCAGCAACATACACTTTTAGTGTGGAGTACGTTAGACCCTCTGACAGTTTTCCTTGAAGGAATTGAAGCACATGGCTAATAGAAGAATGGACCGGGTCCACTCTGAGATGACTACACCATGTAGAAAACACATTCCATTTATACATGTAAAGCTTCCTTGTAGATGGAGCCCTGGACTGAAGGATGGTTTCCACCACCTCCGTTGGGAGACCAGAATCTATGAGTCTTGCCCCCTCAGAGGCCAGGCCCACAGTTTCCACATTTCTGGACGGGGATGAAAGATCGTGCCGCCCGCTTGGGACAGGAGATCCTGTCTGAACGGAAGCTCCAGAGGAGAGCCGTAAAGGAGAGAAACTAGGTCCGCAAACCAAATTCTCGTTGGCCAGCAAGGAGCCACCAATATTAGATGCACCCCTTCCTGGCGTACTTTGTCCAGAACTCCCGGGAGCAGAGAGACTGGGGGAAACGCATACAGGCGTCGCCTCGGCCACGTCTGTATCATGGCATCCAACCCCAGAGGAGCTGGGTGCCTCAGAGAATACCACAGAGGGCAATGGGTTGACTCCTCTGTGGCAAAGAGATCGACTTCCGCTCGACCGAACACTTTCCATATGAGCTCCACTACCTCGGAGTGGAGCTTCCATTCCCCCGGACTCGCGCCTTGCCTCGACAGGGCGTCCGCCCCCATATTCAGATACCCTGGGATATACGCCGCTTTCAACGAGAGTAACTTCCCCTGGGTCCAAAGGAGGATACGGCTGACTAGCTCGCACAGTGGACGAGACCGCAGCCCCCTTGGTGATTTATATAAGAGACCACCGTAGTGTTGTCTGTCTGGATCAACACATGGTGGCCCCTCAGGTCGGATAGGAAGTGTTTCAGAGCCTGAAACACTGCCAGCATCTCCAGCCGATTTATGTGCCAGGAGGCCTGGTGTATATCCCACCGACCTTGAGCTGAGCGACCACTCATGATCGCTCCCCAGCCCGTGAGGGACGCATCTGTCGTAAGCATTACGCGACGACATGAAGTTCCCAACACGGGTCCCTGGGACAGGAACCAAGGCTTTTTCCACATGACCAGAGCACGAAGGCATCGCCGCGTGACTTTGATCATGCGAAAAGGATTTCCCCTCGGGGAAAACCCCTTGGTCCTGAGCCACCACTGTAAGGGTCTCATGTGCAGAAGGCCAAAAGTAATAACGTTGGACGCAGCTGCCATCAGACCCAACAGTCTCTGAAACTGTTTTACAGTGAGTGACTGGCCTAACTTCACCCCTTTCACGGCCCCGAGGATGGAATCCACACGAGCAGGGGACAATTGCGCCTGCATCGTGGTGGAATCCCAGATTACACCTAGGTAGTTTGCAACCTGCCTCGGGACCAGCACACTCTTTTTGGCATTGAGCCTCAACCCAAGCCTTTTCATGTGCGACAGAACCACATCTCGATGTAGAACTGCCTGACGTTCCGTTTGAGCTAATATCAACCAATCGTCGATATAGTTCAGTACACGGATGCCCCGGAGTCTCAGCGGAGCCAAGGCTGCATCCATGCACTTCGTGAACGTGCGGGGTGACAGTGATAGGCCGAAGGGAAGAACCTTGTATTGGTATGCTTCGCCCCCGAAAGCAAACCTGAGGAACTTCCTGTGAGAAGGATGGATGGATATGTGAAAATACGCGTCCTTCAGATCTATCGCCACAAACCAGTCCTCGGATCTGATCTGTGGAATAATCTGTCTGAGTGTAAGCATCTTGAACTTCAACTTCTTTACAGATCGATTTAGTATGCGTAAATCTAGAATCGGACGCAACCCTCCATCCTTCTTTGGAACAATGAAGTAGCGGCTGTAAAAGCCCGACATTTTGCTGGGAGGAGAAACCCTTTCTATAGCTCCTTTTTGCAAAAGCGTCGCAACTTCTTGTTCCATAACCAGAGACTGCTCTGGAGCAACCACAGTGTGAATCACTCCACTGAACTTGGGGGGAAGAGAACCGAACTGAATTCTGTACCCCCGTTCTACTATGAACAGCACCCATTTCGAAACATTCGGAAGACATTTCCACTCCTCTGAATGATCTACTAAGGGTACCAGCCTCTCGAGACTGGTCTCTGGTGTTTTTTGAGCACTTGGCTCGTTTATCTGACGCGGCGCACCGGCAGATAAACGAATCACGTGCTGGCCGAACCTCCTCGGAGGATCGACAGGGACTGCTGCGCCCTGTCGCACACTGGGTGGCAGGGTTGGCAGAACAGTCCCTTGAGGGCGCCGAAGGGGAACGATAGAAATTAATCGTCGAACCCCTTCGGAGGGGGCTGCCCTCAGAAACCCTGGCCCACGAGCGTCAGGATTTCTTTTGGGAAGCCTTCCGGGAAATAATGACGGTCCTCAGATCCGCCCTACCCCCGGAAGGCTTCGGCTGTGCAGCACGCTCCGGTCCCCAAGCTTTCCGCGGGGAGCACGGGCGGCCACACTGGCCTTTTGTTGGGGTCTGTGCCCCGAGGAGCCGGCTGTCGGCTGAGGCTGCCCCCGCCCGGCAGCCTCAGGGGGATGAGTTTTTCGAGGGAGGAACCTTTGAAACGCCGCCTTCTGCTTCTTTGCCTCCTCGAACCTGTCGACGACAGTATTAACTGCGTCACCGAACAGGCCCTCGGAGGAAAGCGGCGCATCCATGAGGACATATTTATCTTTGTCCTTTATGTCAGCTAGATTGAGCCACAGATGTCTCTCCGTGCCCACCAGTGCTGCCATGGAGCGGCCCACTGACTTGGCCGTCTCCTTGGTGGCACGGAGAGCTAAATCCGTGGCTCTCCTCAGCTCTTGGATTGTCTCAAAGGTTACCTCCCCACTTTCATCAATTTCCCCCAGCAGATCAGCTTGGTATGCCTGCAGTATACTCATCGTGTGCAGACACGCCGCAGCCTGACCCGCTGCCGAGTAAGCCTTGCCCACCAGATTTGATGTTTGCTTTAATGGTCTGGTGGGCAATGTCGGGGATTTCAGGGACGATGCAGACTCGGGCGAGAGATAGCTCGCAAGCGTCTCTTCAACCCGAGGCATCGCCCCATAACCGTGTTGTTTCAGCCCGTTAATATTGCTGTACATGGATGTTTGCGGGCTGAAGACACGGTACTGCACAGGTCTGTTCCACGACCTCGACACCTCGGCGTGGAGGTCGGAAAAGAACGGCAGTCCCCGACGCTGAGGCAATGACCTGGCTGGAAGAAAGCGTTCGTCCAGTTTGCTCTTTATTTTGGGAACGCTTTCCTCCACGGGCCAGTTTATATTCAACTTTTTTACTGCCCGGGCCATAACCTCAGCAAGCTCCTCATGGGCTGGAGATGAGGATGACGGTCCCTCATCTCCACCCTCGATACCTTCAATATCAACCTCCTCGGAGGAAGATATATTCAGTATCGGTGTCTCTCTTCGGGGGGAAGAAACCGCAGCGCGTGCTTCCACCACCAAAGAAGAGACACTAGATCTAGCAGGTAAGGGGAGCGATAAGGCAAAGCCCGTCTCTCCCCCCTCTGCTAGATCCATTTGTGAACCCCACGAGTGCAGCCTTCGCTGTGCCTCGGCAGCAGCGGGACCAGACCCGCGGGGAACACTCGCCGCGGCGCCCTCCTCAAAGAGCGCCCGGCGTGAGCGCAGCGCCCTGAGAGTGAGCCGCTCACAGTGCACACAGACAGCCCCCTCAAGAGCTGCCTGTGCGTGCTCAACTCCCAGGCATTTCACACACATCTCGTGTGTATCTCCCTCCACGATGAATCGCGGACAAGGAGGTGCACACTTAGTGAAACGCTGGCTTTTCTCCGTCATTTTATATATATATATGTCTTATTTATGTGTCTATTTCACTTGTTAGAAACTCTTGTCCTCAGACAAAGAGATCACTTTCTGGCGAGATGGTAGACAGACAACAGTAAATAAGACAGACAAGATACAGATAGCGCTTACTGAAGACAACAGAAGCTAGCGTTCTCTGTTTTTGGGCGTGCTTTATAGTCCGCGACGTCGCCCGCCTATGACGTCACGTTCTCTCTCTCATTGGTTGGATACAGTGGTGCTTCACGAACACAAAAACACAGAGGATTCCCATCACGTCAACGACGTAGCGTCGATAGTTCCCACGAAAGGGAACAAAAAATATTTAAAATTGCATCTGTGTGAAACACGCATAGGAAAAAAGAACGACAGAAAGAACGGCTCCCCTCCGGCCACGACTCGGCTCCCATCGTTCATGTTTATGAGCCGTTCAAAAGAATCGGTTCGTTCGCGAACGTCACAACTCTAGACAGGACATTAAAGTGCAGTTATCATCTCATATCTGTTTTCTACTCTAGAACAGGTGCTATATACTTTGTCGTCTGTGAATGTAATGTTGGATCTGGTTGGTGTAGGAAGGAGATTTATATACAGTATTTTTATTTGTCAGGCAGTATCATACTACTACACTATTTGAAACATAACAGCAGATACAGACAAGTGAACACAACAAATACTCTTTGACTTGAGGATGGACTTTGTGAGTTATTATATTAGAGATTATATAGTAGCCTACACAAATGTTTTTAAAATCACATGCTGCATTGACACTGAGCAGTCACATAGTAAATCCTGGATGGGCTGATGTCTGCAGGAGGATGAAGTTAAGTCTCTTCACTGTAGGCTTCAGTTCTGAGGAACATTAGAGATTTCAAATTTTTTAGTATCATAGATCTATATCTCACTGTGACATAAACTAAACGATATATCTAAACTAAAATAATATGTAAACTAAAACAATGCATCTTGAATTATTTTTTACATGTATTTCGCTTTAGTCACCACTAAGTGGCGCTCTGAGCCAACAACAGTTTTCCAAAATTAAACCATTGTTGTTGCCTGAAGGAGTTAAACTCATACTGCCTCAGCTCTAGGCATTTGTCTCGATGTCACATGATTTCAGGGAACAGAGTGCAATCAAGGACACAGGGAAATGTCTGATCTTTTGTTTATCTCTACAGTGTGGCTACTGGCTACAGCAGTTAGCCAAACTTGCCTGACTAATATATATATATTTTTTCCAGTGTTTATTTGCACATTGTGAATCTTGATCCTTGTCTTGTAATATCTTTGTTTGAACATTAGAAAATATTATCTTAGCATTTTATGATCATTTATGGTCATTTGTACTTTTGTTTTAAAACCTTACAGTTACTATGATTTAACATTTATGAGACTAGCCCTGTTTGAGTCCCAGTCTCCTGTACACAATTAACTGTTGGGAGTAAATTTCAGTTCTACATTTAGTTTATGACTAAACATGCTGTGGCATATTCTTCTTGGAGATTAGTGATGCTGAAGAATAGAAAGAATCCGGTAGTAATTAGAGTAAATTGGTAATAACTAACCCTGAACCTACCCCTAAACCTAACCTTAACCCATGTAGTTACCTCATATTACCCAGTACTTTCTAAGTGGACGTACTGTAAAATAAAGTGCAACCAAAAATCCTAGTCTCTAATTTTGTAAATCTGTTTTTGTGCATTATGCTTGCACTCAGTTAAGACTGCTCAAACTTCCATATAAAACACAGTAAACACTGAACTGAGAACAGTGTCTTCAAAGAATGTTGATTGGTTAGATACCAATGTTCACATCTCATTTTTCTGAATGTGGGCATAGTTGAGCCAAACTTGTATGTCACAAGACAGATCGTAGTCTAAGTGACCTGATTTCAGCTATATTTCAATTTTGACAAAAAGATTCATGTCACCAATCAACAAGCCATCAAATAAGCACTGCTTAAATTTGTTGGACATTTTGATGTGGCAACACAAAAAAATAGAAAGAGACAGAAACTGTATTTTTATAATCTACATGTTATAATGGAAGCGTTTCCCTCCTCTGGCTTATACAAATAATCGCAATTTGCAAGCTTTTTAAGACAATTTATTACTAAAGGTTTTGGCTGAAATATGACACAAATAAATTAATGCATGTTCTAAAAATATATTTTAAATAGCAATCCTGGTATCTTAAAATGTAAAGACGGTATTTTGGGCAATCTGGATAGTATATAAAGGGGGTATTATTGAATAATGGTTTTATTATTTCCTGTGATGATTTTTAGTAATCTTAGTAAACATACAACAAGCTATAACATTTTCCTCATAATAGACACTATTCTACCACTCTCAGAATAATTTTCTCCCTGCAGCTTAACTTTCACTTTTGATCTCAACCTCCTGTGATAATTTGATTCTAGTAACAAGTGATGTAAGAGTTATAGTTGATTTCCATTGGTCCTGAAAACCTACTTGATGTGCTCACCATGAGCAAGTGCTCGCAGTTGTGCGTCTGCTTGCTCTGAGGAGAGGAGCTATCTCTAAAGATCAAACAAGAGTAAAATACTTTGGTTTGCCAAATTATAGGAAAAAATGATGAAGGTCTTGGTAATTTTTGTGCTTGGGATTCATCTGATTTCAGCTGGTAAGATTCTTCCTTTTTTCTTTCTTGCTTTCTTGCTATTAATTAAAGTTCACAGTTTCAAAGAAATAGTTTATTTGTTCTTTTGAGCCATCTGTAAGTTATTTTTACTTTGGGTTAAGAGATTTTGACAGATCATTTAGTTTACCCAGAATAACTGACCAAAGTTGTAAATTATTTATAGTGTTAAAATGTTAAATAGTTAAATTACTACCCAATTATAGGTCATTGAAACAACAGCTTAAAAATTATGTTTCTCAACAGGTTCATATTTTTATTAGGTCTTAAATGTACATTTCTTAATATTTGTAAAGATGAAAACTATTATTAGGCAACTATAATGGTAATTAAAATTATGTTGAAATGTTACTTATATTAAATATATAAACTTTATGGCTCATAATGATCTTATCACCCATTTTGATCTTGTTCTTATAATGTATATTTTCCCCCTTTCAGCAACCCACACTTTACAGTACTTCTACACAGGCACCTCTGGCATTGGAAATTTTCCAGAATTCATGACAGCAGGGGTTGTTGATGGTCAGCAAATTGACTATTATGACAGTGTCATCAGGAAAGCAGTCCAGAAAGCAGAGTGGATCAGTGGAGCTGTTGACCCGGATTACTGGAACAGGAACACACAGATCTATGCTGGAAATGAGGCTCCATTTAAAAACAACATTGACATTTTAAAATCTCGCTTTAATCAAACTGGAGGTGAGTTACAACTTACAGTTGGAGGTCAATTAATCAACATTAATTGTTTGTTAATAATTTAATAGTTTTTTTTGTTTTGGAGAGAGGCCCTAAGGACTTTATTATTATAAATAGCATGTTCACATATACACAGTCACTGTGATCTTGTGAGCACAGTAACTAGAAATATTTTGCTCTCTAGCAGTTCATTTATTATACTTTTGCATCAAAAAAATATATATAAAAAATTAATAACTGAATATTATCGTTCCATCCGGAAACTCTTAATAATGTGATCAATGTTCCCACTGGGCACACCAACTTCCTAAAAACGTCTCAGCCTGTTGAGCAGAAACCAGAGCAAATGTAAATTAAATTAAATTAATAAAATATAAATAAATGACTTTTATAAAACAAAATACAAAATAAATGTTTTAATAAAACTTATAATTAGTTCTACTACATTAAAATAATTATAATGAATTATTATAATTGAATAAAAAATATATAAATAATAATAAATTATTTAAATCTAGAAGCATTACTGTTCTGTACTGCTTTTTCAAAAAGAAAGATGAAAACTCAAGATAATTTGTGTGCTTTTGCGAGTACTGCTACTTAATTTCTGTACTGTTTGTCATTATTTCATGATAATTTCACAGCTTGTCATATCTTCAGTTCAATACTGAAAAAAACTGTGTGGATAGATGAAACACTGTTCATTCATCTGTAATTTAAGAAATCTCTTGCCCCCCCCACACTTGTTTTAGTCTGTCTTCTACTCATCAGACGTGTACAAACACACAGACATATAACTTGATCTCTTGTACTCAGTGTGTGTAGACGTGTCTCCTGCAGAGTTCAGCTCCAGCTCTCCTCTTTCACATTGACTGTCATTGTTCAGTCATTCTGACACTGAGATCAGCTGATGTTTCAGTAGGACTGGAGCTCAACTCTGCAGGATGATGATGATCCTCCAGGAGTAGATTGAGTACTGCTGATTTTCACTGTTACTGTGGTAAAGTTGAATCACTATTCAACAGCGCAAAGAGTCTTAATATGTATGATATCCTATTTAAGATCATTAATTTTATTGATTATATATTTTACTGATGGTTTTCCCACAGAAGATGATAAAACTCTCAAGAATTCCATAGACTTTCAGTGACAGAATCATAGACTGTAAAAAATATGGACGTAGCGTCCGTGACGTCACCCATAGAGTTCTGAACAGCAGCTTTGAAGCGAAAATGAGGACGCGGCCATCTTAGCTGCGCGTCACCGCACGTCACTCCCGGATAACTGAAAATGGGCAAAGAGGCGGGGAGGTGGTTTGAGCTGATGTGATTGGTTGCTGAAACCACGCCCACCTAGCTCGACGTGACAACGTTAGCAAGCAAAGGAGCTATCTATCTAGATACTATCTAAATTATTAATAAAGATAAGTTTTAACATCAGAAAGTTCTAAAGGTTTACTGTCAATTTACGGTGTTTTTTTTAAGATATAGATGCTCCAACACCAGTAATTTGTGTTGGGTGTGCAAATAACAACATGGAACATCAAATGGGACTTCATACCTTTATAATAGAGATCGCGAGATGAATCCAATCTGGCACTTGGGTAAAATATAAATGTCCATTGCAAAACAAAAAAAAAACATTTCACATTTATTCTGAATGATCTGCTCTCTGTCATCGTTCTTCAAGAAAGGATGCAATCTGAGCAGCGATCGTATCTAAAAAACAAATGAGCCTGTGTCCAAAGTATATTTTTTTCAAAATAGTGCAGCAGTTTTAGTTATAATATCCAAGCAGTGCTGTCAGAGTTGTATATCCTCCTGGTATTGTCATTGTAGTAACTTAAATCTCCCAATCAAAACTTTCAGCCAATGCCACGATCCAACAACGTGTGTTATGTCTCTTCCCCGTGCACGCACACAGACACACATCAGTCTCGAATATTATGCAGCAAGCCATATTTTATAATTGTATAAAATAATCGAGAAAAAAAGCACAAAAACGGCTGAGATGCCAAATTCAGCGGCAGCTGAGGTAACATGACGCCTCACAGACAGCAGCGCAATCTACCTGTCACTCAAGTGGCCACGCCCTTAATTATGCAGAACTTTAAGGCTTAATACAATTTAAACGGATAAGTTATAAAAAAAATTCACCCCCCTCAGAGTTGTCATGAAGGGCAAAAATAGCAGTATAGACCAAAACCACAATTTGAACCAACTTGTAAACATGTTTTTTTCTGCTATAAACTTGGCCAATTTAACATGGGACTCTATGAGATTCTGCTCTCTTTTGGAGCCTGTCCCTAGCGGCCAGTCGATGAATCGCAGTTTAAGTTACTTCCGTATTGGCTTCACGAGAGAAAGGGGGAGGTTGCCGCTTGGACAGAATTCAATCTCCAACTGAAACTCCAACTGTCAAAAAATTCAAATGTAAACACTCACACATCTGTTTTTCTGACTGTTTGTTTAACTGTCTAACTGTAGGTGGGCCAAAACTATCAACTATTAAAACTATGTTAAACTTTCAGGTGAGTCTTTGTGAAGGCAGCATCCGTTTATCTTGATCAAATGCAGTTTGGTCTGATATTTAATACCATGTAACCAAAGTAGGTCACTTTAGAGTCATCTGCTCTCTGCTGTCAGGAACACTGTCCTTTCTACGGTCTCCATCTGTTTATAAATATTGAGTGTAAAAGAAGGAAAATAGGTGAGGAAAGAATTTAACAATTCTGCTTCTGAGACACCGTTTCCAGTTCATTAACCGATCCATTAATGATTCTTAAAAAATAATTGATACTAACTAGAATCAGCAAACATACTAAACAAAAACAATACTACTTTTGGCAACATTTCTTTTTGAATTTAAGTATCATTTATTATGAGAGAACAATCTTCCTAATGTGTGTCTTTAACAACAGTCAGTAACTTCACTGATTAAAGTCACACAATCCTAAAACCCACACAACACAGTCACAGTTCACAGTTCAATTTGATTGACATGATGAAAATCACATGACATCCGCTGCAGTGAATAATTCAACAACTGCTCGATCGATTCATTCAGTGAGTGATTCAGTCAAACCCATAATTTAGAGCGGTTCATAAGAGTCGTTCATTCGTGAGTCAGATGACACTGATAGCGCAGTATGTTTGCAGTCGTGTTCATCCAGCGAAGACATCGCAATAGAAATCATGTTGTCTGTTTATCATCTTTGTGTTATTTCACAGCACACACTCTTTCTCTCTCATCACAATAAATTCAGACGAGAAACTCACATTTCTTCTGCTGTGCTGCTGTAGATTCAGCGGTTAGAAACACTGTCAGAGTATTTCAGTTCAGCGTCCGTCAGCATCAGTGGAAGATGAACCGACTGAAACAAATATCAGAAATCATTCGCTTCCTTTTTGTAAGAAAAGAAACCAGTTCTGTTTTAGAGACAGAGAAAAAGTGAAACCGTTTGAGCAGTGAAGGTTCAGATGAGCTGAAGTGATGTGACAGGACGTCCTGCTGAATCAAATCATGACTGATTCCTCAAACAATCTATTTTATATGAATCACAGGAGCTTTACGACATCAAGCGTGTTTTATATTGTATCTCCGTCTCTGTCGTGGTTCCTCAGAATAAGATTGTTCTTCTGTGGTTGATTCGGCCGCTGCTGAAGCTCAGGGTTCGGTTGCATGAAAGTCCTTAAGTTAAGAAAACCCTTAGTTATAAGGTTAAGGGTATCCTCAGTGAAACATGGGTTGCAAGAACAAAACCTTAAGGCTGTCACTAAGTATTTCCCTTAATTGCTTAAGTATTCCCTTCAGTTCTGCTATGTGTTGCAACAAAGTCCTTAGTAATCATTTAGCAATAAAAAATGAAGGGATCAAAACGGGTCCCTCAAGTCATCTGCTGAACTCAAACACGACGGATGATTTCATGTTAACTGAGGATGAGGAAGTACCGATGTGTATTTTTAGCGATTGAAATAAGCCTGTTGAAAGTATGACGTGAAACAGCATGTATTGTAACAAAATAAAATTGAATGAACAGCGTTTTCATATTTTGATCACGTCCATATGCACTTGAATTAACTCTCTCATGCAGGCTTTTGTCTTGTGCACAAGAGTGACTGATTATAGCGGCAGGCTTCGGTGTTTCCCTTCTTTTAAAAAAAGAAAAAGAAAAAAAGAATAGCTTTTTTATCCTTGGTCCAGTGATTCCCATGATCAGATGTGATTCGTCAGATGTCAGGGCTGAGAACTGATCAACCTACATTCTGCTTCTCTAATAAGAGCAAAGCAGCCCGTCGGGATAAAGCAGAATGTAGGTTGATCAGTTATTTGTTGTTGATTAGAAGGTCCAGTTGCTCTGAATCATTCTCAGCGCTGACAGCTGTCCGTCATCCTCACATCATCAGATCAATCATTCTCAGCGCTGACAGCTGTCCGTCATCCTCACATCATCAGATCAATCATTCTCAGCACTGACAGCTGTCCGTCATCCTCACATCATCAGATCAATCATTCTCAGCGCTGACAGCTGTCCGTCATCCTCACATCATCAGATCAATCATTCTCAGCGCTGACAGCTGTCCGTCATCCTCACAGCATCAGATCTCTGAATGAGGGTTTTGGTCTTTCTGTTAGCAGACGCTCTGACTGTTGTGTTTGATTGAACCGACAACAATTCACTCATTTCTTTCACAGAAATCTGTAGTGAGCGTTTAATCAGTAGATACACGCCGTTATGTGTATTACGTTTTTGTCTATCACAGTGTAGAGTTTACATTAGATTATATTGTTTTTATACTGAGCTAATGATATTTTCTATATCCTACCCTTAAAACCTGAACTTAAAGGGTTAGTTCATCCAAGAATGAAAGTTTTGTCATCAATTCCTCACTCTCATTTCGTTCCAAAAGAATATTTATGCCGCCTTATAAGATATCATCTTTTGGACACAATCTAAGGCAGAATCACATGACTTTCACTGTGAATACAATCCCATAATGCACTGCAAAATCCTCAGTGAAACAATCCATATAATTCTGAAAATTATAAAACAAAATAGTTTCATAGAATTAAAAACTGATTATTTTTCCACAATATTTGTGTATGCATATTTATGTTTATTAGAGAATCACATTTGGCAATATGCTAACGACAAACTGAATCAGTTGTGAGTTTACACACTTGAGCAGAGCTGTTTTCATGATTCATGTGTCGCTGCCTTTATAGTGTGTTCCAGATCAGTCACTTATGAGGTTCTGTTTCATTTAGGATGCTGTCTATGTAGACTGGAGTCAGATCAGTAGGTTTAGATCAGAGTCCGGATGAGCACTAGTGAATCAGAGCAGGACAGTTGAGCAGCAGCACTCGTCTCACTTATGTTGAGTTTTAGACGCTGTTACTGAGAATCACCACCAGACCTGTTAACTGCCTTAACCAGCAGATCCAGAACTAGACCAGCACTAACCTACAGAAACAAACAGATCCAGCATTTGAATTCATACAGGTCTAAGCTGGTCTCAACAGGGTTTTCATTGTGTCTGAGTGTGAATGAGCTCGAAGGAACACAAACTGAAGCTCAGAGACACAGAGAGACAGACAGACGCCAGATTCACAGGAGATGATCAATTCATAAATGAATGACAAACTGTCATGATGTTTGAAATGCATTTAGTTCAGATGTCACATGAGATTCACAGACTATTGTGTGCTCAAGGTGAGAACAGACGCCACTGTCCCAAAACACTGATGCCAAACACTAGATATATAAAGACGTTCACTCGTATTACTATGATTGGGAGAAAGTTCAAAGCGCAATATGGCAGAATAAGTCCCGCCTTCTAAGTAAAAGAGCCAATCATCAATCGCTAAAGTCATTACATCACTGCAGCTGGTGTTAGAAGCTCCGGTTGCTATAGAAACAGTCAGTGTTTATGACTGCACATGTGCATCGGCTGCTCCAGCCTGAAAAATGCAGTTTTTTGTCATGATTTGAGCGTTTAGAAACAAAATTTATGAGACAGTTGTCAGATTTCATTGGTGATTTCAAATATGAAGTTTAATCGTAAGCTTGATGAACAGCTTTGGGGAATCTAACGTTTCCCCACTCAAAGAGAGAGGAGCTGCAGTCACATGACTGAAAGAGCTGCTGAGAGGCGATTCAAAGATGGCCGCTGAGTGAAATGACTTTCCTGAAAGAGACTTTGCTGATGCAGAACACTGAACTGCTACAACAGCACAACATGTTTCCATGGTTACTGTGTGTTCATCAGCTGAAGATCAGTAACTCTGTGTGTGTGTGTGTGTGTGTGTGTGTGTGTGTGTGTGTGTGCTCATGTTGTACAACTCTTTGAACAGGAAACTAACACTCAATGTCATTTTCGGTAAGAAGCTGAATTATTTAATATTATTCGATCCTGAAGCTCTTAATGATTGTGATCAGTGTTTCCTGTTGATTTTTTTCTTGCTGAGCAAAACCAGTTTCTAAAACCCTCTCGATCTTTTGAGCAGAAACCACAACAAACAATTGAACCCAAATTAATTAATAAAATATAAATGAATAATAATTGATTACACTTATTCATACAAATTATTTGACTAAAATACATAAAATAATTAATTAACAAAATATAATTAATAATAGATTAATTAATATAGAGGTGTTACAGTTATTTTTTGTGTTGATTTCTTGAAAAGATAAAAGGATGAAGCTCCTCCAGGAGTCGATCGAGTGCTGCTGATTTACTCTGTTTTACTGCGGTAAAATCACTCTTCAACAGTGAGAAGAGTCTTAATAAGTATGATATCCTGTTTAAGATTAATAATTTGTATACACTTTATTATGTCTTTAAGTTCAAGCTCATTTAATACAGTTATACAAATGAACATTTCCTTTAAAGACATAGGGCCCAATTTTAACGATCAGAAACGCAAGTGTCAAAGCGCGAAGCGCAAGTAACTTTGTGGGCGGGTCTCGGCGCTGTTGCTATTTTCCCGGCGGGATAAATGGCTCTTGCGCCCGGCGCAAATCTAAAATGGGTTGGTCTGAAGTAGCTTCATTATTCATAGGTGTGGTTTGGGCGTAACGTGAAATAAACCAATCAGAGTGTCATCTACCATTCCCTTTAAGAGCGAGATGCGCTCGCGCCATGGCGGATTGATATTTACATGACGGAATTTGTTGGCGGAAAAGCTGAAATTGCCTGTTAAGTGGCCAGTCAATCTTTCAGTCGTCTGCGTTGGATGCAGGCTTTCAAATAGCTCCGCGCGATGAGTCGGTTAATATATATGTGTGTGTGTATTGGCACGATTGTCCAATTAATTAGCCAATTTCGTTCATCATTATTTGTAATAGAAGGCTGAACTGAAAATAGGTAGCCTAATTCTAATACACGCAATTACTATTCATCATTACATTTTTATATTTATGTAGCCTACACAATAATATTCTTTTACACTATAATCCTTTTGTTTTTAATGTTTGGCATGTTTGTGTGATGCGCATCCCTGTGTGTAATAAGCAAAGTCAACGCGCACTGTGGACGCGCCCAGAGGTGCAGTTTCTACCAACGCGCTCTAACAAAAAAATATTGCGCCATTGACTTTAGACTAGGTTTTTTCTGGTCAGTGGCGCAATTGTTTAATGGAACAGCAAAATAGCACCAGGGATTGTTTGCGCTTCTGTGGAGGGAAAAGCGCGCTTTGCGCGGGTGCAAAATAGGAATGACACATGCGTCGGTGTACAAAGTCAATTGCGCTGGGTGCAAGATAGGGCCCCTTATATTTTGAATCAATAGTTATTTCTCATTTTTCCTTCTTCATTCTCTTCCTTTCACTTTTTTATCTTTTTTGATAATACCATCACCAAAACATAAAAAATAAATAATAAATAATTAAGAATATTAAGAATAAACAAATAAATAATAATTAGAACAATAACCAATACATACACAACAAAACACTTTTACATACAAAAATAGGAGGAAAAAAGAAAATAAAAATACAAGAAATACACACAAAAAATTAAACATTCACATATTCATATCAAACTCTTATAATGACACCTAATTCCTAATAAGTAAGTAAACATTATTTAAAACCAATTAATAATAATATTAAATAAACAAAATAATAAATTAATAAGTTAAAGGGAGGCAGGGTTATATAAAGAGGTAATTAATATATAATTCCTTTATTTTATAGTATATACTTTGATTTTAGAGGTGCTCAAATCTTTTCAAAATCTATATTTTGCTCTTAATTTCATGTTTCCTCTCATGAAGCGACTTTAGAAAGTAAATCTGACAATCATTTAAAATTGGGGATTCTTTTCTTCTCCAAAATCATGTTATTGTTTTAAACGCTGTAATTCTCAGTATTCATGATAAATATAACTCATCTTCACTAAGTAGCATATGTCCTAATACCTTTATTATATTTGATTTCTTATTATATTCCCTGAATTACTTCTGTCCAAATATTGTTTTATTAATTTACAAGTATAAATATGAGTGTAATGAGCTTTAAGTTCACTGCAGCTTCTCCAACATCCTGAACATAAATGATTATATTTGGAAGATATTTCTGGTGTTATAAAATATCACATAATGATTTTCCAAGCATATTCTTGTCAATATGTAGATTGTGTAGATATTAAATGATCTTTTAAACTTTGTTTCCAATCTCCTTCTGTTATTTTATTATCTAATTCAGTTTCACATTTTGTTTTAATATTATATAAACCCGTATGCTTAATTTCTGTGAATATATTATTTATTCGTCCGATCAAGTTATCTACTCTATTCATTTTACTAACTTTAATCATAAAACACAACAGAGGGTGAAAATCATCTAAAGTTTTTATTTTAATCTCATCCTTTAAATAACTTCTTATTTGAAGATATTTGTAAAATAATGTCCTAGACGATACATATTTCCCCATATGCTCTCAAATGTCTCCATCTCATTGTCTCCATAAATTTGACAGAATCTCAAATCCTTTTTTATCCCAAACCTTCAATACATCATCAAAAGTATTTGATTTAAATCTGGATCTCTTGATATTTCTCTTTAACTAACCATCTCATGATCACTAATTCTTCTCCAACATTTAAAAGTTTCACTTATACAATAATAACTATATTCACCTTTTTCTTTCTTCCACAAAATATTAATGAACTAATTGCATCAAGTGACCCAGTTTCCATACATTTCCACTGATATATTATCCACTGCATCCAGCTCAACATTGGTTTAATCTGGGCTGCGTAATAATAATACTCCACATTTGTCAATGATAACCCACACATTTCTTCACTATTTTGTAAAATCTTTAGTTTTACTCTTGGTTTCCCCTCATCCCAGATACATTTTCTAAAAATACTAGGCCACTTTTGGAATGACTAAGATCTTTTATTAAATAATTCACTCGTATACTCTGCGTTAAGGGCTCGATACATAAAGCAGATATTTGAGGTGATAAATGATCCTCTTGTCTTGTCCTCATTAAAGAGTTGGTTCACCCAAAAATGAAAATTCTGTCATTAATTATTTACCCTCATGTCGTTCGACACCCGTTAGAGCTTTGTTCATCTTCAGAACACAAATTAAGATATTTTTGTTGAAATCCGATGGCTCAGAAAGGCCTCCATAGCCAGCAATGTCATTTCCTCTCTCAAGACCCATAAAAGGTACTTTAGACGTCGTTAAAATGTCCATCTCACTACAGCGGTTCTCATTTTATGAAGCCACAAGAATAGTTTTTGTGCGCAAAAAAAACTAAATAACGACTTATATAGTGATGGGCCGATTTCAAAACACTGTTTCCTGAAGCTTCGAAGCGTTATGAATCAGTGTATCGATTCATGATTCGGATCGCCAAAGTCACGTGATTTCAGCAGTTTGGCGGTTTGACACGCGATCCGAATCATGAATCGATACACTGATTCATAACGCTTCGAAGCTTCAGGAAGCAGTGTTTTGAAATCGGCCCATCACTATATAAGTCGTTATTTAGTTTTTTTTGTGCACAAAAACTATTCTTGTGGCTTCATAAAATGAGAACCACTGTAGTGAGATGGACATTTTAACGACGTCTTTAGTACTGGGGACACACCTAACGATTAGCTGAAACATTCTAAGACTGAACTGAACACACATACCGATTGTTTCCTGCGACTGAAGCAGATTTAAATACTTACACATGGAATTTGAACACCGACTGCAATCGCTGACTGAACGCGACTGGACGCGTTTGAGCATGATCAGCCATAAGTATCAATTTACATTCATAATCGGCCTTACAATCATTAAGTGTGTGCGCGGCTTAATACACATCTTCCCTCCTTATCTATTTTAATAAATTCACTTTTAAATGATACGAATACTTGAGCTCCAGCCAACTTTTCTGATCTTCTTTATTTAAATGTGTTTCTTGCAGAAAAATAATTTCTCTTTCCTCCCCTTAAAACATTTTTACAAAACAACAAAAAAGAAAAGGAGAGAAAACTTGGAGAGAGAGGTAGAAAAAAATAAACTAAGAAAAAAACATAATTGTACAATCATAAACATACAAAATGAATAAAAAATAAAGAAAAAAAATAATAACAGTAATAATAATAATTAAACAAAGCTCAACTTCCCTCATTCTTCTCTCTGCCATCCTTCTTTGGGGGTTTTATAATCAATAACCAAAGATTAATACATTTCTCTAAATTAAACATTCATATTGAGATCATTTCATTCTGTTATTTTCAACAAGGAAGAAAAACATAATAAATAATAAGTAAAATTAATGCATTTCTCTAAATTAAACATTTTTATTGAAATAATTTCATTCTTTTAAATAATAAAATTTAAAAAAATCAATGAGGGAATTTAAACTCTTTAACCCTTATTAAATTATATAGTTAATTCCCCTTTTCCCCTCTTCAAGCGTAATAATAATAAAAACTACTAAACAAAACTTAATTAAATTCCCTCCTTCATCTCCCCTCCATCCTTCTTTATTAATTATTAAGATTATTAATTTTATGGACTATATATCTTTTCTAATGCCTGGCTCACACTACAGGAGTTTTTAAATCCTGACCGAATATGAAATCTGGTTGCAGCACACACATAAGGAGAATCTTCACAGATTTTATTCTCACAAATCTCAAACATGCACACACTACAAGATTTGAAATTTGCAGCGCAGCACACACTACAGGATATTATTAAGATTACCATACCCAGAAGAGTCACTGACATAAACAGGTAGGCTATGTTTACATTTGCTAGCAGCTTTCTACACTCACCCGGTATGTTCAAAACCATAGTGAATTCTCCTCAGCTTATCTCTTTGTCCGTACGGTTGCGTCATGTTTTTGAAGACGCGTTATTCAAGGAGTTCCGCCATCACTAATGTCCAACGGACCCATACAGCAGCTGGTTTCGCGGTCTCATTCACTTCTCTCATTGGCTGTTGTTAAAGAACTGACGTGATCTTCCCGATTTAAAATCCTAAATATCAAACATGTTTGATATGATCGGGGCGGCCCCGATTTGTGTGAGAGCAGATCGGGAGGCGCAAGATTCAATCTGTGAACGCCTCACATTACCAGATAATCTGCGCCGAACATCGGAGCCGATCGAGGTCCTCGACAAGATTTTTTCTCAGATTCTCTGAAGGGTAAAATCGGGCATAAATCGGCCTAAAACTCGTGTAGTGTGAGTCAGGCATAACTGATCAGACTAACAGTTTTCAGCCGATGATAAACTCACAAACATTCCATAGACTTTCACTGACAGAATTCAAACTCCAACTGAAACTCCAACTGTCAAAAAATTCAAATGTAAACACACACACACACACTCTTGCTGCGTCCCAATTCGCCTACTTATACTACATCCTAAAAGTATGTACTGTTTTTGTAAAGAAAAAATACATACTTTTGAGTGTGTAGCAGAAGAGTATGCAAGCTTTGGGACATACTACCTCGTCATAACTGCGTCTTAAACGGACGTTCTGTCGCTTAGTGACGTAACCTGTAACTGTTTAAACTGCTCTGTCAATCATCTTGTCACAGTTAAAATCCTCCACATTCAATTCAATTTAATTTCCTACCATTTTGGAGAGAAATGTAGTCGCTCATTGATATGCCAGTCACGGGTCTTTCATGAAATAACTCTCCTCATCTTTGCATAATGATGGATTTAAAAGTTAATGACCAAACGCATTGTTATATAAGTTCACAATGCTGTTGCAGATGAAATAATAATTTTTTAGTTTGTAGTTCTAATCGAATCCTGGTCCACAGCGCAATGTGTTATGGGCAATATTAGCCGTTAGAAGTGCCCAGATTCTGCATGTTCGTGAAAGAACAGCAGTGCTTTTGATTTCATTTTCAGTACGCAGTGTTACAGCGGTGAAATTACAAATGCCAAATACACATTCTGAGACATGAAATGAATAACTGGGAATTTTATTAACATTAAATCATTCTTCTCCTCAAAATTTTGGGTAGGCTGTGCCTCCCTTGCCTCCCCTGACGAGCCACCACTGCTCATGGGGAGTTTGGGGACCAAAAAATTTCCCCACAAGGTAAAACATATATATCAGGTTTTACTATCCTTGTGAGACATTTGGTCCCCACAATGTAGTTTTCCAAACCTCTCTCAAACACAAAATGTTTCTCTCTCTCTGCTGTTTTAAAGCGCTCTGAGTTGCTCTCACTGTTGGCCATTCAAAGTGTAAATATCACAGCAGCACTGAGATCTGTGCTGACGCTTTTGAGACGTGTGAGCTGGTCTGTGAAGGATGATGGGTATTTTTCAGACAGCAGAGAACAGATGGCTCTGAAGTGACCTACTCTGGTTACAAAACTCCATTTGCTTTGATCTCATAGCAAAATTATCAAGACTCTTTACACTGTTGATGGGTGACTTAACCATAATAACAGTTCATAGTTCAGTCTACAGAATACCCAGCCTGTGTGTGCTTCATGTGTTCATATTTTCTTTTTTAATCTGGGATACAGTGGAAACTGAAAGTTATTTCTAAATTCCTCATCTTAATTGATGTAATTGTTCAGGTATCTGTATCAGCTCACTGAATGAACCTACAAACACATAATGGAAAGCGTGTGTTGTTCTCAATGGCTGGCTGCTTTGTCACAGTCACACGTGATTTTTTAAGGCAGTGGTCTCAAACTCAATTCCTGGAGGGCCACAGCTCTGCACAGTTTTGCTCCAACCCTAATCAAACACACCTGATCCAGCTAATCAAGGTCTTCGGGATTACTAGAAAATTTCAAGCAGGTGTGAGTTGGAGCTGGTTGGGGTTAAACTGTGCAGAGCTGTGGCCCTCCAGGAATTGAGTTTGAGACTGCTGGTTTAAGGGCTGTAAAATGCAAGAGACTGTTTAAATGAGTGAGAGAGGAAACATGAGTATCACAGTAAAGAAGGGCTTTACATTACAAGGCTCCGCTGGACAGTGATGTGGAGGATCAATAAGCCTTTTCATTTCATTACAGAAACTGGATTTAAGACATAATAAAAGAACAGCAAGTGTTTCACAGTGAGTCTATCAGTGTGTTTGTTAAATCGCTCAGGGACACAGAGGGGGTCTGGAGGACAGATTTGTGGTGGTCTGTGTGAGGGCTGTTGGAAAGACTCGTCCTGACTCATACGTCACAAACCTACTCTAATGTTTCTATGAGATTATTTATAATGATTAGGGTAGGAATTGTAACAGTTCTGGTTCTGAGACACAGATCCAGTGCAGTGAATAAGTCAACAACTGCTCAGATTAAGTCAGTGAGAGATCCAGTCAAACTGATCAAATTGCTTTGAAAACAGACATAATAGCTTTCTGAGGTTGTGATCTGATCTGTTTTTCCCCGGTGCAGCTCAAGGATGTGCTGATCGCCTTTCTTATATTATTAATTTTCTCAGAGAAGAAAGAAGCAAACTCGCAGCATTTGCTGTCTGAGAGCATTTCACTGGGAATCTGACTTGGGGGGGTTTGTTAGTCTCTACAGTAGCAAAAAGAGTGCGGGGGTTGTTTAAGTTTCTGTTTATAATATTTGAGAAGAAGGTCTGTCTAGCTTTGCCTAGTTCCACATTGAAAGCATGAAGGTTATCTTTATAGATGTTATAGTGGATTTCAAGTTTTGTCTTTGGCCACATGTGCTTAGCTTTTCTGCATTGTCTTTTCATATTTTGCACTGCTGTTGAGCTTCTCCACAGTGCTTTTTGTCTTTTGTCTTTTTTGTCTATATTGAGAGTACTCAACATTTGAAGTGGGTCAAAACCTTTCATCAAAGTTGTCCTAAAACCTTCTTCTTAGGACAACTTTTATTAACTTTTTTGATTCATTTCAAATGTTGACTTGTATATATATATATATATAGTATACTACTTATAGTTGGATTTCCTGTCTAAGGGTGTTTTCACACCTATGGATCGCTTGTTTTGTTCCGAAGTTTAGAGACTAAATTTGTTACAATGTTTCATTTTCTTCTTGGTTCGGTTCGCTTTCACATGGCAACATTTCAAAGCGTACCAAAATGAGTTTAGGCAAGTCACATGTGAGTAAAACTGTCCTCTTATTGGTCAGAGTTTTCTCTGCCTCATCCATCAAAATAATGATTGAAAAGTTCACTCCATGAGCTTATTGTGGCTTTATTTGTAACTGTCGAGACACACGCAAACACTTTATAAATGTAGCCGCCTTTCCCGCTGTTAAATTATATGCTACATTCATATTAATGCTGCGGCAAATTTAAACGCACGCTCTTTCTCTCTCTCGGTCTGTCTCTGGTTTTCTAGCTCTGTCTAGTAGGTGACCTGTTGTCAGTGCGTCGAGAGAGACCATATAAATTTTATAATGAAGCAGCAGAGCGGGAATCAAGACTTCGTCGGGACAGCATTCTCGCACGGAGAAGTGCAATTACACAACAGAGGCACTTGTTGGTTTTCAGTTATGGTAAATAATGTTGATCACTCACAGAATCAGACACTACCGCTTTTTATACCACATTTCCTGTTAGGAATTATGATATTGTTTGGTTCGTTGGTCCGTTAACTGGGTTGGATTGCTTTCACATCTCAAGCGAACCGCTCCAGAGTTCGTTTGAAAGCTTACCGAGACCACCCTTTGGTGCACACCTGAGTGCGATTGCTGCTTTCACACCTGCCCAAATGAACCACACCAAAGGGGGAAACGAACTCTGGTAAATGAGGCAGGTGTGAAAGCACCCTAAGTTTAGCTTCAAAGGGCATCTTCAACAACAGTATTCTATAAAAATTAAGACTATATTTTTTGCATTCCGATTCTGACATACAAAGGCACAACAAAACATTTTCCTTCTTCTTCTTGTTACCGCTATATTTCTGCCATCACTATGCATTCGCAGCTGCAAGTGACGTAACTGTGACGTCTGCTCCAAATTGGACTATAGGGCTGTGAAGAACAAGCTTTGGGCTTGTTGATGGAGTCGATCAACTCATCGTTCTGAATCTCATCCGGATGTTGAACAAAAATGCCAATTTTCTCAGCTTTTTGTTTAAAATGTTGCCTTTTTTTATACGAAACTTACCCACTCATTTCTTTCACAGAAATCTGCAGTGAGCGTTTAATCAATAGATACACGCCATTATGTGTATTACATTTTTGTCTATCACAGTGTAGACTTTACAATAAATTTTATTGTTTTAATCCTGAGCTAATGATATTTATAAGCCGCCTTAAAAGATACCATCGTTTGTTCAAACTCTAAGGCAGAATCACGTGTCTTTCACTGTGAATACAATCCCATAATGCAGCGCAAAATCCTCAGTGAAACAATCCATATAATTCTGAAAATTATAAAACAAAATAGTTTCATTAAAAAATAGTTTAAATAAAAGTACTCACATTTATTTATTTATTGTTTTCACCCTTAATAATATTATATCATCATGAAGGGATTCATTAACTCTTTCAGCTCGTTTTCCTCCCTCATAATCACAATCTCAGATAAACACACAAATGACACACATTATCAATAGATGTCCAGCTGTGGCGTCCTTCACAAGTTTGCCTAATATTGTCCAAAACTTCTTTTGATTTTGGACAAAGGGGTCTATAATTCCCAGTGCATTTTCTCCTCTAACATTTAGTGTTTTTCAAGAATAATTTCTCTTTCCTCCCCTTAAAACATTTTTTCAAAACAACAAAAAAGAACAGCAGAGAAAACTTGGAGGTAGAAAAAAAATAAACTAAAAAAAAACATAATAATAGTACAATCATAAACATACAAAATAAACAAAATAATAACAGTAATAATAATAATAATAATAATAAAAATAATAATTAAACAAAGCTCAACTTCCCTCATTCTTCTCTCTGCCATCCTTCTTTGGGGGTTTAAATAATCAATAACCTAAGATTAATACATTTCTCTAAATTAAACAATTTTATTGAAATAATTTAATTCTTTTAAATAAATAAATAAACTCCAAAAATTCAAGGAGGGAATTTAAACTCTTTAACCCTTATTAAATTAAATAGTTCATTCCACTTTTCCCCTCTTCATCCGTAATAATAATAATAAAAACCACTAAGTTCTCTCCTTCGTCTCCTCTTCATCCTTCTTTATTAATTATTAAGATTAATTTTATTGACTATTGACCTTATTCCTGACTAGCGTTTCGAATTATGGGTTCCACTTCCGGTTTGGGGAACTTCCATTCAAAAAGACTGAAACTAATCGTTTCAAATTATAATCATAAGGTTGTCCTACAAATGAGCTGTCAGTTTTTCTTTCATGTTTTATTTTCAGACATCATGAGAATTACGTAACGCTTGGTATTTTAACGTAACATGTTGTAACAAGAAAATCTATGGCAAGAGCTCTTTTCAGTTTTCAGCAGATGCTTTTTATCCTCGTGATTATTTTCTTTTGTCCCTTTGCATTTCACTGTAACAGTATGAAAAAGGACAACATATGCTGTACATTTGTGCTCTGTTCTCCCGATATAATTTACGATATATCCATCCCATTAGTAATTCACTGGAATGCACGAAGAATCTCTCGTTTTTCTCCTCAAAACCTCAAGTCTCTTTCCAGGTTTGTTTTCAAAGGTACATACAATTTATTAAAATGGAAATCACTTTGAAATAGTATCACGCAATGCTGAAGTTCATGAACATATTTATTAAGGCAACGTATATTACATAACGCAGATATATATATCACTATAGTTATGTTCAACCCGTCCGTTATTGCTGTGGAAAGAATCACGCTTTTTCATGGCCTTTAAAAGTAAATGGACTTTTAAAAGTGTAAAAGCATCAACAAGGTAATGTTCGTTGGTTGAAGGGTGAGTAGAATAATGTCATCTCATTGTACCCAGTTTAAAAATAAAATGCATTACTACGTTCATAGAGCAAGTATATCACTGACTGTCTACAGCTTAACGGAAGTTACTCCCATAATTCGCGCAAAGCGTCATGGGGCGTAGGAATAAGGTGGATATATTTTCTAATTGATCAGTTTTTTGCAGATGATAAACTCACAAACATTCCATAGAATTTTACTGACAGAATTCAAACTCCAACTGAAACTCCAACTGTCAAAAAATTCAAACGTAAACACACACACACACACACACCTAACACACCTTGTCACTTCAGAGTCGTCTGCTCTCTGGTGTCAAGAAACTGTCTTTCTACTGTCTCCATCAGTTTATAGTTGTGATGTTCTCCATATGATGCATGATAGAAACACAAGATGAGATGAATATACAAACTCTTGTCAGACTTTATTCAACACAAGCTCCTAAGCATACAGACAAAACCAAACAAACCCAGAGCATGGATCGAAAACAGACCTCAATAATACATCAAAGATGTCTGCTGTGCTGATATACAACAATAGTGAAGGATACAAGAGTGTAAAAGAAGGAAAATAGATGAGCAGGGCCGGGAATCGTAAAGAATTTAAGACACTTTTGAGACACTGTTCCAGTTCATTAACCGATCCATTAATGATCTTTTAAAAAATAATTGATCCTAACTAGAATCAACAAACATACTAAACAAAAACAATTCAATGCAGTGCAGTTTTGAGGAGAAAATACTCAGCAATGTTGTTGTCATGTAAATTTGCAAACACCACATTGACATATAAAAAACAGTAAAAACTTAATTTTCACCACATGGGTGTAGTGTTTACCTGGACCATTCTCTCTCTCTCTGCTGTTTTAAAGCATTCTGAGAGTGAAGGCTTCAGAACAATGGCTACGTTTACATGCACCAATTTTCGTCAATCTGAGTGAATTGAATCCGATTGCAGATCTGTTTACATGTACTCTAAACATTTTAATCTGATTCAAATATCTGTTTATATGTGTTTTATATACATTCTGATTAAAACTTTTGCGCATGCGCTCTGTGTGTTTGGCGTCATATCAATCACACTTGCGGTTACGTCAACAGATGATGATCATGTATCGACAATAGCCAGAGATATTGTCAAAAGCATCAAATCTCAGCAATATTACGAGGATTCGGTATTTCCAATTAATGTAGGCCTGTTACATTCTTCTAGTCTATTATAACTATTAGGTTTGGCTTCTTTTATTATTAAATTAATATTATCCGTGCTGTGAGGATAATAAAAGATTAGGCTATTAGCTATCTTTGAAAATGTTTTAAACATTTTTTTAGGTCTATTATACAATGAATTATTAAGAGTGTAGGCTATAATATTTCTTAACACCGCAACCTGTTTAACGCGAAATACTATTATTGTCATTTGTTTCACTACCCTAGAAAATAATGGAATAAATCAAGACAGTTATATACCGTTATCAGCATGAATACTGATCGAGGTTGAGACTTTTTCACCGGCATAACTCTTGCGCAAAATTTGCACGTTGCTTCTTGTGTGATATCCATTGGCTCCCCTTCTTGTTTTAAAATGGAAATATTTCCAATATTATGATGAAGGGATACAGCTACGCCACTGCCTGTTGGCATACATCTTTACAACTAAAGATGTGAACGTGAATTTGCTCACTGTGTAATGTGTGTCAACACTGCACATGTGCCTCAGAGACTTCTGAGTATCATTGAGAAAGTAGTCAGATTCAAGCGTAATTTTTTGCTGTTGGATCAGATTAGAAAAGGAATAAACCACTCCTTCCAATCCGATCTAAATTTCTTTCGGATCGAGCTCAATTGGATCGATTAAGGTGTTTACATGAATGTTTTTCAATCCGATTGAGCCGTCAATCCGATCACAAATGGATTATTTGGGTGCATGTAAACGTAGCCACTGATAACCTTGGGTTAAGCGCAGTGTGAAAAACCTATAATGCGTGTTTTCTGAGTGAGAATTGTTGTCAGTGTTATGGTTAATGTGCATATTTTGAGACATGTATGAAGTGTTTTGGTAGTTTGAGCAGGTTTTGAAGGTGAGAATATCTGTTTGGTCAAGATTCGTGTTGGCAATGTATGAAGAATTTTCAGAAATGACCGATACTTGTTGGCAATTGAACAAAAAAACCCTAATGAATTCACACACACACTCTTAAAAATAAAGGTGCCAGGAAGAACCAAAAAGGGGGTTTCACAGCGATGCCATAGAAGAACCTTTTTTGGTTCCCCAAAGAACCTTTAAGCAGAAGGTTCCTTGAAGAACCTTTTTTTATTTAGTGCCATAAAGAACCTTTTTTGGTACTGCAAAGAACCCTTCTAAAAGGTTCTTTAAAGAACCTCTAACAGTTCTTCATGTCACTTTATTAGGTTCTTTGTAGAACCGTTTATGAAAAGGTTCTTTATGACCCTATAGTAAACAAATATACAGATAGTCCAGGAATAAGGCTGAGTGAATTTTTATTGCTTTTATACTTTGATCTACATGAAAGCATATGAATATATATTTCATGAATCAGACGAATTGCACAATTTTAAAATGTTAAAACTGTAGTGCAGAAACACTACAATAAACCTGAAATTATCAGAAAACAGACTGATTCCATAATAAACCAGAAATCAGCAGAAAACACTTAATAATAAACCAGAAATGAGCAGAAACAGAGTCCATAATAAACCGGAAATGAGCAGAAAACAACAATAAACCAGAAAACAGGCTCTAGAATAAACAGTCTACTTCAAATGAAAACTGTAAATTAAAGTATTAAAACAAATGAAGTGTTAAAGAGATATGGTTGACGATGCCTGGTTTGTTTCTCTTACAATTGAAGAGATAGTTCACCCAAAAATGAAAATCGTCACCATTTACTCACCCTCATGTTGTTCCAAAACTGTATGAATTTATTTCTGTTGAACACAGAAGAAAATATTTTGGAAAATGTTGGTAACCAGACAGTTAATGGTAGCCACTGACTTCAAGTATTTTTTTTCCGTTCTATTGAAGTCAATGGCTACCGTCAATTGTTTGGTTAACAACATTCTTCAAAATATCTATTGTGCTCAACAGGAGAAAGAAATTCATACAGTTTTGCAACAACATGAGTTTGAGTAAATGATGACGATTTTCATTTTTGGGTGAACTATCCCTTTGATCGTGAGAGAAACAGGAGAAGACAGAACTGTATTACAGGGAATTATAAACTCTCTTCACACAAATAGGGACAGGTCCACTCCTTTTGAAAACAAAAGCCTCCAAAAATGCCAATGTCCTTTGTATACTGTCTTTTTTAACACTGCACAAAAGAAAATATGTCTCTGCGTTGGTTTGTGGTTACCCACAGACGCGTACAATAGTTCTGTAATAGACCTGCACAATATATGATGGACAATGTAGTCTATAATTTACTCATTCATATGTTTGCTGCTCATAAGTCTGCTAATGTTAAATGCAGATAACTTTAACATAACATAAAAGTCTATTCTGTCTGCGCATGTTTATAGCTGCCACCTAATTGATTTTAGGCTTCTCATTTAGTAGATTATGGTGTAATGTTGAATATCATCCATCATGTTAAACTGATACACCATCATTGTACAGGAATGTGCAGCTGTAAAGATATTAGGGTAACACTTTACAATAACAGTACATGAATAATCATGAACTAATGCCTGAATTAATAGTTACTTCAACATGAACTCAAGATTAGTTAAGATATGAACTAATCATGAACTAATGAAGAGTGATCCTTAACTACGTGTTAATATATGTTTGATAATTAATGCATTAATTAACATTTAGGGTAAACTAAATCAAACAGTCTCTATGAGAAGGAATAATAAATATTTGGACTTTAAAATAAATGTAAACAATTTATTATTGTCAGAATTTAAACTACTGACATCAGCAGCTTCATTATAAACATTACTGAAAGGCACAGGATTAGTTTGTAATTATTTTCACTGACCCTCCTTATCAAACATATAAAATACTAAATACACTAATAATTTATCTTAAAAGGTCTTAATATGTTTTGTGACATTCTTTCCTATCAAACTAAACTACTGTGACTTACAACAGTTCCTGAGGAATCGGTTCCCCAAAAAATAACCAAACAGGAAACATGAGCTAAGGTCAGGGAGCATTTGCTGGGATCAGATTCAGAAGTTCACTCTCCATCCAGACGCAGGCCGTGATCATACTGTACCTCCATTCTCTGACTTTTTGAAAAGTCACACAACATCACTTAACTGGGCTGAATACTTATATAGTTGTGTTAGTACATGTGTATTTGATAGTAAGTTAATGATAAATCATGAGCTGAATTTGGTAAGTAGTTAACAGTGAATTAATTATGATGTGCCCCCTCAAGTAAAGTCATGACATAAGTATACATTAACAAACCATTAGTTGATGTTAGTATATGCTTAGTTAATAATGAGTTAATTATGATTGTGCCCCCTCATGTAAAGTCATGACAAGATGCACTTACAAATCATTAACTAATATATGAATAAACACTAAGAGTGCCATCCTTATTCCTCTACACCCCGGTACAAAAAAACAAAAATAAAAAGTATTTGTATTTTATTTTTATTTATATAATTAAACATATATGGACTTGAAAGCAAGCCATAAACATACCTGTAAAGACACACATAAGGCACATTTACGTGTAAAATCGGGCGTGTCCACAAGCTAATGCTAATCAAAGCATATACATTTAAACGACAAAGATACAAATACAGTTAATAACTGCACATAACCTCCTGAAAATCCCAATAAAACATACATGTAAATATGTCTTTAATTATTAATTCGGCTTACCAAAGCAGTCAACATTTATTAGTTTAAAATGCCAGCAACACAACAAATGCACCAAGAGAACACCTAGCGTGAATACCCACCAGAAACAAACCCTACATACTTTAGTTCCGGGAATAAACTATGACTATTTAGCTATGACTAAATATAAATTAACTATAAAAATCAGAAAATGGTTTAGATCAAATTTAATTTATTAGTGGTAGTTAGTCTATTTTCCACATTTGATTAGACAGATCTATGTAATTAATGGCTAAATAATCATGTGCCATTCCTATTATTTTTCCCAAAGCTGCAGATGGCAGATTATGATATTACAGTGTAAATTATGACAGTATTAAATCATGTTTAATTCAAATTCAGAGTACTTGTTTACTCTTATGGAGCCTGATTTATTTAGTTTACCCCTAAATGTTAATTAATGCATTAATTATCAAACATGTATTAACGCGTAGTTAAGACTGCTGTTTTCATGCATAAATCCTTATGACTCCTGTCGTAGCTAAGGATCACTCTTCATTAGTTCATGATTAGTTCATATCTTAACTAATCATGAGTTCATGTTGAAGTAACTATTAATTCAGGTATTAGTTCATGATTATTCATGTACTGTTATTGTAAAGTGTTACCGATATTAGACATTAAACAATCATGATAAATCCAGTTAATTCCTCAGTATGATCCCAGCACGTAGAAGCAGAACATCATGCACACACACATTAAGGATCATCTTTTACCGATGGACCTACAGCTGTCAAATATTTTAATGGTGTGAACTCACTATGCACATGGACAGGCTTCATGTTTATATAATCATATTCATCTATTCATGTTTCCTAATTGTCAGTAGATTTTATTATCTTACATCTCCACTAACTACAACCCAAATTCCGGAAATGTTGGGACATTTTTTTAAATTTCAATAAAATGAAAACTAAAACACTTTCAAATCACATGAGCCAATATTTTATTCACAATAGAACAAAGATAACATAACAAATGTTTAAACTGAGAAATTTTACAATTTTATGCACAAAATGAGCTCATTTCAAATTTGATGCCTGCTACAGGTCTCAAAATAGTTGGGACGGGGGCATGTTTACCATGGTGTAGCATCTCCTCTTCTTTTCAAAACAGTTTGAAGACTTCTGGGCATCGCGGTTATGAGTTTCTGGAGTTTTGGTGTTGAAATTTGGTCCCATTCTTTCCTGATATAGGTTTCCAGTTGCTGAAGAATTCGTGGACGTCTTTGACATATTTTTCTCTATAGGTGAAAGATCCAGACTGCAGGCAACCAATTCAGCACCCGGACTCTTCTACAATGAAGCCATGCTGTTGTAATAGCTGCAGTATGTGCTTTTGCATTGTCCTGCTGAAATACACAAGGCCTTCCCTGAAATAGACGTCAACTGGAGGAGAGCATATGTTGCTCTAAAACCTTTATATACCTTTCAGCATTCATAGTGCCTTCAAAAACATGCAAGCTGCCCATACCGAATGCATTTATGCACTTCATACCATCAGAGATGCTGGCTTTTGAACTGAATGCTGATAACGCGCTGGAAGGTCTCCCTCCTCTTTAGCCTGGAGGACACGGCATCCGTGATTTCCAACAAGAATGTCAAATTTGGACTCGTCTGACCATAGAACACTTTTCCACTTTGAAACAGTCCATTTTAAATGAGTCTTGGCCCACAGGACACAACAGCGCTTCTGGACCATGTTCACATATGGCTTCCTTTTTGTATGATAGAGCTTTAGTTGGCATCTGCAGATGGTACGGTGGATTGTGTTTACCGACAGTGGTTTCTGGAAGTATTCCTGGGCCCATTTAGTAATGTCATTGACACAATCATGCCTATGAGTGATGCAGTGTCGTCTGAGGGCCCGAAGACCACAGCTTCCAATAAAGGTCTTCGGCCTTGTCCCTTACGCACAAAGATTTCTCCCGTTTCTCTGAATCTTTTGATGATGGTATGCACTGTAGATGATGAGATTTGCAAACCCTTTGTAATTTGACATTGAGGAACATTGTTTTTAAAGTATTCCACAATGTTTTTACGCACTCTTTTACAGCTCTGCCCATCTTTACTTCTGAGAGACTCTGCCTCTCTAAGACAACCCTTTTATTGCTAATCATGTTACAGACCTGATATCAATTAACTTAATTAGTTGCTAGATGTTCTCCCAGCTGAATCTTTTCAAAATTTCTTGCTTTTTCAGCCATTTGTTGGCCCCGTACCAACTTTTTTGAGACCTGTAGCAGGCATCAAATTTGAAATGAGCTCATTTAGTGGATAAAAGTGTAAAAAGTTATCTATGTTCTATTGTGAATAAAATATTGGTTCATGTAATTTGAAAGCCTTTTAGTTTTCATTTTATTCAAATCTAAAAAAAACGTTCCAGCATTTCCGGAATTCGGGTTGTAATCATAATTGCTTGTCTGTATGTGAATGTTTGGATTTGTGAAGAAAAACGAAGATGTTATTTGCAATACTTTTTGCTCAGTCACCACATTAAGGTTATACAGGAAATGAGGAGTGGGAAGTATATTAAAATGGTGTTTTGCTTTTTCTCTTTACAGGTGTTCACTCATTCCAGCTTATGTATGGCTGTTATCTGGATGATGATGGCAGCACTCGAGGATTCTACCAGTATGGTTATGATGGCGACGACTTCCTTAGCTTGGATAAGAGCACCCTCAGCTGGACTGCTGCTAATCCTGAAGCTGTTATTACCAAGATCAAATGGGAGACTAAAGAGAGAGACTTTGCAGAATACTGGAAAGGATATCTAGAGAATACCTGCATTGAGTGGCTGAAAAAGTATATGGGGTATGGCAAGGACACTCTGGAGAGAAAAGGTAGGAATATCAATTGTTTTAAAATCCCCACTTTCTAATCCTGATCTAATCCTGAACTTGACCATCTTGCCCAGTAAGACCATAAATGTTAGAACCAGACGAATGCTAGGAACCAATCTTTAGGAAAATATTAATATAATATCTTTGCTTCATTATTTCAGTCTGTTGTAAGTGCCACACTTCCTACTACCAGCTGTTGGCGCTATGACCGTGACACACAATAGCCATATCCATGTGATCAGCCCCCATGTCCGAACATACAGCTAAAGTTTTATCTAAATCATACAATCATGATATCAGATGCTTCCATTTTTTGCCATTAATTTATTGCCTCGCCATGGCAACAGATGTATACAACACTGTTCAATATAATAAAAATCCACACTTTCAGTGCTTGGGCCCTAATGATAGAAAAGAGTAAATATATAGATGAATACTATCAACAACAAAAAGGAAGTTGAAGCCAATAGCCTTGTGGGCAGCACTCTAACATATGGCGCAACTGCGCATTCTGTGACCTGAGTTCGATTCTCGGCTCGAGGTCCTTTGCAAATCCGTTCCTCTCTCTTTACCCCATGCTTTCCTGTCTGGCCTCTGTACTGTCCTATCCGATAAAGCAAAAAAATCCCAAAAATATAACTTAAAAAAAAAAAAAAAATGAAGAACAAGACATATAAATATCTGGTCTCTTGAAGCAGCACACGCATAGTTTGCTATTAAGAATCCTTGGATCTTTAATTTCCCCCTCTCTGCTTTCTTAAGTACAGACACAGACACGTTATTGTGCATCACTGGAATGTCTGTACATTATCTGGTTTAAGTCTTCTGCCCAAAATCGCTATTCATAAGAAGGTACAAATCTTTATTTCTCAGCAGTTTTTTGCATTAACATGCATAGTTTGGTGTTTGTGAGGGTTTTTATCATACGACACTTAAGCAAAATGAAGTTTCACATGAACGTGAAGCCAGGAGAGTGTGTAATCCCATTAGAATATTCAGAAAGAATCTAAGACATACAGTCAAACAAAGGATTACCTTTGGAGAATTCACTTCTCAGAATTAAAGGGTTAGTTCACCCAAAAATGAAAATTATCCCATGATTTACTCACCCTCAAGCCATCCTAGGTGTATATGACTATCTTCTTTCAGACGAACACAATCAGAGATATATTTAAAAAATATCCTCCAAGGTTTATAATGGTAGTGAATAGGGGGCCGTGTTTTGAAGTAAGTACTTTTAATGTTGCAGGTTGTGCACTACTTTCTCTTACTATTTCTCTTTATCTTTCTGTTTCTATATCTTAATATTTTTCTGTTCTCTCTCTCTTTCAGTCTCTCCTCAGGTGTCTCTGTTGCAAAAGGATCCCTCTTCTCCAGTGGCGTGTCATGCTACAGGATTTTACCCCCAAGGCATAACAATCACCTGGATGAAAAATGGACAAGAACATCATGAGGATGTGGATCTTGGTGAACTTCTTCCCAATGAGGACGGAACCTTCCAGAAGACGAGCAGCATCAGAGTTACACCTGATGAGTGGAAGAACAATGAGTTCAGCTGTGTGGTGGAACATCAGGGCAAAACCATCAGAGAGATACTGACAGACAGTAAGATCATAATTAGCTATGATTAGAATGATTGTCTTGATGAGTAGACCATCAAACTACAAAATGTTCATAGAAATAATTTGCTTTATGCTTACAAACTTGTTCAGGAATGTGTTATGGTGTCACAGACAATATTCTATTAGATTGTAGTGATGTACTGCAGACATCACAATCACAGATTTTGTTTTTGTATCAGCTGAAATGTTCCACTTCTACAGGTTCTACAGAGTTTTTTAATAATCTGATGTTTTCTTCTAATCAGATTCTTCAGATTCTGTTCCCATTACCATCATTGTTGGAGTTGTTGCTGCTCTGATCCTGTTGATTGTCAGTGGTGTTGTTGGGTTTGTGGTGTATCGGAGAAAGAAAGGTGAGACATTGTCTCATATTTTATCATTATTTCTATATTGATTACATTGTATGTTTCACACATTTGTGTGCTGCTTTGATGGGTGAAATAACTGAACTTACAGTCCATTTCTCTGGTTGTTTTTCAGGCTTTAAACCTGTTCCACAGAACCGTAAGTTCCTCATAATCTCCTTTATCATAACGCATTAATAAAAGATGGGCTCTGCCATTGGTCACTATTATGTACCATGTTCATATTTAAATCTGTTAAGTAGTTTAAAGTAATGTAAGTAATGTAAATTTATATAATTAATCAAAATAGATGTTGTGTGTCCTACAACATTTCTCTCTAATGTAACTAAAACTAATAAATATGGCATTATATAAATATGTAATGCCATTTGTGCTAATTCTAGAAGCAGTCTGTTGTATTATTGTTGTAATTTTCTTTTTCTGTAGAATCTGATGATGGTTCAAGTGGATCCTAAAGCACAAAGATGTAAGTGTGTTATTGTTATTATTCATCATTGCAACTGTCAGTCATGTAAAATTACTGAAATGTAATATGTTTCTGCCATTTCAGGAGACCAGATGAATATGTGAGATGAAGTTGAAAAAATGAGGCTTATCCTGCTGTCTTGCTTACAAATCTACATTTAAACACACATAGAACATGTAAACACACACATTGTGTGAATGATTTGTCTTGGGGTTCTACACTGATTACATCTAAAAGTTTTTTTTTTTTTTTTTGTTTATCTTTTTTTTTATTCATTTTATAAACTTGTTCATTTTAACATATAAATATGACACATTGATCACAGAACCTAAATTGGAAAATGTGTATATTTCACTTTAGTGACAAAGAAATACAAATGATTGATTTGCAAGTTTGATTGATTTGTAGGATTTGTGATATCAGTACTGACAATAAAAAAGAAATCAGAAAAGAATGTAGAAATCTGAAATGTTTATAATCAGTTTAACCACCTATGTAGATCCATGTATCTCTATGAAGAAAAATGTTTGTGTTTTTTCTGTGGGGAAAAAGGGGAAGGATGATAACAAGTAATTAAAAACATACATTTTTTATCTACTGCAACATTTAAATAATGTAATATAAACTTTAAAATGGTCTAGACATTGGAACATTTGTACTTGGGGTTTTCCATCAATTCAGCTATCAATATGCAAACTTTACATTGTATTCCTTAAATGGGTTTAATGGGTTTGTTCTGTTTGTATATTTCCTTTGTTTGTGTTGTAAGTTATTTAGATGATAAGCTGTTCTACAGAATATTTGATTTTTGTTAAACAATTATGCTGTACTATTAAACTTTTACATGAATGTTTGAACAGTACAGTAAAATATATATATACTTTCCTTTATTTGAAGTTAGTGCATCTAAATTAAGTTGCATGAATGTTTTTGTATATTGGTTGCCTTCAGCTGTAATGTGGTTTTGATTCTTTTAAAATAAATAAACCTCACAAAAAGCAGCACATGATAAATATCTGTATTTCACTCTTTTACTCCAAAATAACAGAATTCAGATTTCATCAGAAGCTATTAATTAATTAATTGTTGCTCCAAATGCAGCAGAATATTATTTTCTCATATTATTTCTCATATTTGATGAAGTTTGCATCACTGATTCTGTTCCTTTCTTGTTTATTATTGTGAAGATGTTTTGAAACAATTTCCAATTTATGAAGTGGTCAGGGCTGTGTAGATTTCACTACAGATTACAAAATACATGCTTTAAAAAATAATTTGTAACATATTTCGTTAGATTACTATACTATCTAAATACTTCAGAATGCTTTGGAATACTAATAAGGTATGTAACAAAAGGTCCACCAAACATAGAACTTGGTTTTCCTCTGCATATTATTTTTAATATGCATATCAGTTTTCCACAGTACAGTATTCCTTGAAGGAAAAAATGCAGACAACCTTTTAAAAAACAAAAATACTGATGCAACAATCCATTAAGAGCTGGGATGTGTAAACTTTTTGAATTGCATGAACAGGGTAAATTGTAACTACAAACCCGATTCCAAAAAAGTTGGGACACTGTACAAATTGTGAATAAAAACAGAATGCAATGATGTGGAAGTTTCAAATTTCAATATTTTATTCAGAATACAACATAGATGACATATCAAATGTTTAAACTGAGACAATGTATCATTTTAAGGGAAAAATAAGGTGATTTTAATCTGGACTGCAGGCTGGACATTTCAGTACCCGGATCCTTGTTCTACACAGCCATGATGTTGTAATTGATGCAGTATGTGGTCTGGCATTGTCATGTTGGAAAATGCAAAGATCACAAAAGTCTGGATTTCTGGTTGTACCTATGATATCTAAGTCCACTAAAGGAGGTAGAGCGTTTTCACATTTGGCTCCGAGCCCCAGTTTACTCGAGTCCAGCTCCAGACGGCTGCTCTGACGGAAGGTGCCGTCAGTCGCCTGTCTGTGACCCGTTACACCACCCTGACCCAGAGAGCGGGACTTCCCATCAGCCCCGATGAACTCCCAGCCCAGATCCAGAGTGTGAGGAGCAAAACCAGACGCCTCACACTGGATCAGCAGAACCTGCCCAGGAACCAGCAGAGGAAGAGGAGAAGGATAGATGGAGAGAGACGGAGGCTCTGGAAGAAAACAGGCAGTGGTTTTTATTCTATTAAACTATCTGGCTGAAACATCATATAGATAATAATATATGCAAATCTGACTTGGATGTCAGGATCAGAGTATTCAATCATCTCACCAACTATCTCCAGGTCCACGGCTACCTGAGCCAGCAGGTGTGGAAGATACATTGTGCAGATATAAGTTCCTGAGTGTCTCACTTGAGATTCTTCCAGAATCAGGGATGCATTTCCTGTTTCATAGAGGCCTGTGATGTCAATATCGGCTCCGGTCTCTGATGTCTCTGCAAACCGATCGTTCTTGCCATCGTAAGCGAGGACCAGCCGTCCTTCACCCCGAAACTGATAACGCCACTCGACAGAGAATCCAGAGCCGTGAACTGGAGAAGACGGGTCGACCCAGAACCCACAGTCTAACAGAACCACTTCTCCCAGTCTAGAGCGGACCACAGGAGTTTTAACCAAAATATATGATACATGGATTGCAAAACCCAATGGGAATGCAAATATTTATTTTTTATTAAAATGCAATGTGTCCGTTCTCGGGGAGGGATTAGTCGCTTGACCTCGCATCGTTGGATGAGGGAAATCAATGCTGCGGCAGTGGAGAAAAGGTTAGACGGATAAACTGAGCAGAGAGGACATACTGCTGCGGCAGTAGATAAAATTTTGCCAGAGAACTAAGCTCCTGTGGGAGCAGGGAGAATAACACTGCGGTGGCTGTGAAGAAATAGCCAGAGAAGCTGAGCTCCTGCAGGAGTGGGGAGAAAACACGGCAGGAAGAAAACACAGCTACGGCTGTGAAGAAAAGTTTAGATAGACAAACTGAAGAAACTGCTGTAAACTGAACTGAATCTACGGCGCGGCTTGCTAAGGGCCTCTAGATCCGACTTCCTCAATCCACCATATAGCCCATAGAATTGCCATTAATTCAGTAGTGAGAACAGAGCTTCCATTAGAAATACGTAGTTCAATCTTCAACCCTAACTGCTCCACATACACCCCAAATCCAGCTCTCCACTAACTAGATCTCTAGATACATATGTAAAAACAATCATATTACTCTTTTACTGATTAAATTAAGATATTCCACTATTTTTGGTGTAACCTCCCACTAATCTTTTTCCTGAAGAAAAGCAAGCTCAATATTCAGTTTAAGCAGCATCCAATGGGGCATAGGTAACCAACTTCCATGCTCTACAATACCTCCCTGTTCCATGCCCATCTTCTTAGCCCACTGATTTACTTTGATAAAAAATGTATTGCATTTATTACCTCCAGTAAACTCTTGTAACAGACACCTTGCAGGGAAGGTATGATTACACCCACTGAGTTTTGCCCAGTACTGAAACCCTTAATGCGCCTTAACCATAAGGGCATTTCTCCCATTTCAGTGAGCAGGGCAGGGACTGGGTAAGTTCTGAAGGCCCCACAGCAAAGCCTCAAAGCCCTTGCCTGCAACACAACTAACCTATCCAGAACATTTTTAGAAGCAGACCCAATACACAAAGCACCCATAATCCAGAACAGATCTTATCATGGCCTGAAAAATTAGCAGCATTGTCTCCCTATTTGCCCACCACCTCACACCCAGCCAGACTTCTCATAACATTCAAAACTTTTTCACACTTCAACATTCTCAATATCTAGGAATACACTCACTACTATTTCCTTATTTCTGAATGTCCTTTTAATATGCTGATTTAAAACTGCAACTGATTCCATTGTAGACCTTCCATTCCTAAATCCATACATCAACTAAGAGTCCTTTAGATTCTAAAAAATATAGCAATCAATTATACCATCCTCTCCATAATCAGATCACTGCCATGAGCACTATAAAAAATCTGCAATGAGAATATATGAGGCTCTTTAACTTTTGGCTCTTTAGAAGCTGAAGTCGCGCTCATAATATTGGACAATGTCAGCTGCTCGTCAAGCCCTTGTGCTGCCACTGAGAACCAATCAGCTTGCAGGTAGACTGGACTTTGGGCGGAGTCAGTGAGAGCAGATGTCCATCTGACCATGGAGGCGTGAGGCATGAAAGGGTTAATCTCACACTTTGGTTTGTTCACAGAGCCTTTGGGAGGGTTCAGAGCGGCACTACAATCGTGCCAGCTGGATCTGGAGGAGGACAGTGCATTAATAAAGTTTAGTTATCATCTTGTTGTTTTACACTCTGAAAGGTAGCATTATACTATGATATCTGTGGCTGTATTGTTGGATCTGGGTAGCATTTGCCACCAATGGATCTACAATCAATTTAGGCAATGCTTTTGGGAAATGCTACCCTGGTTGGTGAAGAAAAGGGATTTAGTACAGTATTTTTGAATTGTCAGTCAGTATCATCATAATACTATTCTTCATAATACCATTTATTTGCATACACATACCTACATCGTTTTAGTCCAAAAGTGTGCACATTTGTAGAAATACACATTTACCTCAGATTTCATTATGGTTTAATAATTACCGAGGTCATAAAATATAGTTTGCTAGGGGGGTTCGGGGGCATGCTCCCCCGAGAAAATTTAGATTTCTCTGGTGTACATATGTGCATTTTTAAGACGTTTTAAGGCCAACAAATTGGATAACAAATGCTTTAAAACCATGTTAACAAATACATGCATGCACAGTTTTGAGGCAGCTTTAATTGCATGTGTGGTAATTTCATGACTTAACTTACAACAGAGCAATGACGGTCATTGGTCGTATTCTTTTGGGCTTTATTTAAGCTATAATAAAGTCATTATGCTGCGCGCGCCGGCGCATTTGCGCATGTAATTCTTGAGTGCGCGCCGCGAGCACAGAATAACGGCTGATTGGACCTGTTCTTTTTTCTGAATTTTACTGACATAGTCTGAACATCTGAAGCTCCCTCGTCGTCACTTGTAGCCTATCTTTTCCAATTTTCATTGATTCAACTTATTCGTTCAAAAAGCTGATTAATTCAGTAAAGAAATAGCGCCATTTGTTGCTCAGGGACGCAATACAATGCTCTGGATTTGATCTGAACTATATTCGTTGGCGAAATTGTGCAAAAACAGGCAATGATGTCTAAAATGTAAACATGAATAAAATTTATATAACATTTGTTATGCTGATATCTGGAGAAAAACGGCACTCTTCATGTGATTATAATATTTACTATTTATTAACACAGTGAAAGCGTGCACTCTAAATGCGCACCGACACTAGTCTAATCTACAAGACAACATCACATACAGGGATGTCAGATCGATTGTGCATCATTAAAACAACAATTATGATAAAATCGTAGACTAAATATATCGCACACCCCTACCCTACCCTCTTCACAGTAAATAACATTTGAAATTCAGGTCTGTAGACATTACTATTTAGACTCTTGGTGGCAGTAAAACAGCTACTCTGGTGGCGTCAGTCAATCTATCTTTTTTGGTGGCATTTTATTTTCTTTCACTTCATGAACTTGTGAATTTACATTATGCATTTAAATTAATAGTACCCACCAATGCAAAATCATACTGGGGTGGCCACAGGGGTGGCCAGAGTTTATGCAGGGGTGGCCGTCCCCTTGGGGGCGCCCCTGCTTGAGAATGGACTTTGTGAGTTACAATAAAAGATTATATAGTCCACAAATCAACACAAATCTCTTTAAAAGCACAAAACACTGACCAGTCACATAGTAAATCCTGGATGGGCTGATGTCTGCAGGAGGATGAAGTTCAGACATGGTCTCTTCACTGTAGGCTTCAGTTCGAATGAACATTAGAGAAACCTCCTCCATGACCGTGCTTCTCCTGGACAAACCAGCACTCAAGAACTGGACAGAACTAGAAATTGCAAGATCCATAAAAATAGTTTATTGGTCACACACATAGCATTAAAGATCAAGTGGTCTCGATTAGGGCCTACCAAAACTTACCACTAAACAATTATAGATGTTTTGTATGATCAAAATCTCAGACATCGTCGTTTTGCTTGTTAAAATGATAACTGTGTGTAGATGTGCTGTTTGGTGTATTAAAGGTCCTTCGGATTTTCCCAAAATTTCAGTGCAGCTTTTAGGGGCGGCCCCGATTTGTGAGAGCAGATCGGGAGGTGCAATATTCGATCTGTGAACGCTTCACATTACCAGATAACCTATGCCGACCATCAGAACCGGTTGAGGTCTTCGACAGTATTTTTTCTCAGATTCTCGGGAGGGGAAAATCGGGGATAAATCGGCCTTAAACTCTTGTAACATTAGTGTGAGCCCGGCTTTTCAGTACTTCTCTTTCAGTTTCACTCCGTGTTTACAGCGCATGAGCATTGACTGCTGTTTGTTTTGCGCCAAAATAGCCTATAATTCAAGTCATTAATGTAATTAATCTAATACACATTATTGATGTAACATCATGCAAAGGTCTCGTGACATTAAAAACATATACATTTCTCTATAACACGTACATTTTAGGCGCTCTCAGACTCAGCCAGTATTCCAAACGCGCCACACTGTGAATAAGAAGCTGATGGTTTTTGCCATGATGTCACGTGGTTTCGAACCGAGTGCAGTTAAGGACACAGGGGAAGTTGCCTACCATCTCTTGATGTAGTATTGTAACAACAGATACCCCAATCCTATAACTTAAAACACATTGTATCTTCCATGATAGAAGAATTAGCTGTCTCAGGCTGCTTCATCACAAAAGTATTTGTAATTGTTTGTATAAAAATAAAAATAAAAATTGTAGGCTAAATCATTAGTAATTGGTCAAGATCTTGTCCTTTTATTCTCCATACAGGCCAGCTTCACAGCATGAAATGATAAATTCATAAAACTCTAAACAGGTAGGCTACACACAAGAGTCACACATCTAATGGTTGTTATTAAATTTCCACCCAGATTTATTTTTTTTCTTTTTGTAGGCCTATGTGCTGGCCAAAAAAGTTGTAATTATTAAGATGTAGGCTATGTAGCCTAAAAAAATATATTAATTGTTTACTTGTTTACGCAGCTTTTTAAGAGGGTTTCAATTTGTTTAAATTTGTTCACATTTTGTTAATTAGAGGTTTGAAAGCAGCACACAAAACCACTGCTAGATAAAACAGGTAAACTTTTTAGTCAAAACCTTAAGATTTGTGTTTGATTTCTGTTTCTGTTTTTTTTTTCTTTTGTATATAACCAAATTTGGCTATAATGTCTAACAATAGGCCTATAGTACAAGTTAAGCTAAAGTGAGGTGACAACATCTGGTTGCACTTGAATGTTTGACTTCATTAACTTTATCAACTCACTAAGTCTAATAGACTAGATGTAATAATAAATACAATAGTCGAAGTGCTGCATTCAATTATCTTTGGTTTTAAAAAACAAGACAAGCTTAAAATCTCAAAAATTACAGTAGGGTAATATCAAGCATCTGTATTCATTAAATAGCCTATGTTTTAAAAAAAATACAGGTTGAGGATTGAAAACACATTAGATCGACCACTTTAGGAGGATATGTTTGCCTCAATGATTTTAAGGGCCTTCAAATACTTTATTTTGTTTTCACTTTCGCAAACAACCCAGTGTATGAAACTCATCTTAGAGACTGATGACGTCGAGTCTTTCTAGATTATCTATTGGCTGCCGCTTCTAGAGCTATATATGTGTTCTCGCAGTGACACCGACATTTCGCCAGTTTACAGACAGGCATTAAAGCGTCTATAATAAGACAATCTAATTCTTTAGAACGTTTGTCTTTAATTAAAGAAAATGCAGTCCGTAGCTCTCCTGCTCATCGGGATACAGCTCGTTTATGCTGGTAAGTAGATGGTTTGACCGTTTAGTGCAATTTCATGATTTCTCCCATAAAGTTAATTACAGAACGCCGCTTGTTTATATTTATACAGTTTAAATCTAAGTTTTAATGTTGCGATTGTCACTACCATGTAGGCTATTTCTGTTCGCAAAGTCGAATGTTTGTTTTTTTTATTAGTTTTTTTTTCATTCATTTTTTTCCCAACATTTACTAAAAAAAAATAGAAAATGCAAATATGCTTGACAGATGATGACAGCTGGTCCAGCCATTTTAAATCAACCATTGACTTATGCAATAAACTAATGTTTTGGGTGGTAAGACTACTCAACCAGTAATATATTTTGATCAAAATTACAAAAGCAGACAATTCAATTGTACATAATCAATCATTGGCAACTTGTTCAAAAGAATGAGAAATTACTTTTATGATGTGCTCACTGTAGATGATGTGAAGTTGAACAGAAAGTTTTGAGAATTGTAATTGTGATCTGAGAAATGAACTAAAGCGACTGAGGTTTATTATCAGTATTTTTTGCTGTTGACACTAGAGGGCAGTGCAGGATTACAATTAATGTACATTGAGTTGCATCCATCAGGCAGTTTACAGAAAAGAAGAACTTTAGTTATTTTGAGTAAGAGAAAAAGAGAAATCTCAATTGTTGTTGTCATTGTTGAAAACAATTTGCCTTTTTTCTTTCAGGAAAACATTCCCTGCAATACTTCTACACAGCAACATCAGGCTTACCAAATCTTCCTCAGTTTGTGTCTGTAGGAATTGTAGATGGACAGCCATTCACATATTATGACAGTAAAATTCGCAGAATGACTCCCAGGCAAGACTGGATGGCTAAATCTGTGGGAGAAGACTACTGGGAGAGGAACACTCAGGCCTCAATTGGGTCTGAACAAGCCTTCATTAACAACATTAATGTTGTCAAAGATCGCTTTAATCAGACTGGAGGTGAGCACTACTATATGATATTAGAAATTCAAGTAAAAATAATCAATGTATTTTTAAACAAACTAATACTGAGTAAATAAAGGTATTCTATTCCTGCGTGAGGGGAAGTACTTATAATTAAGCAAGATTAGCATAAATATTCTTCTAGTAATCTGACCTTTTACAAAATTGTAATATTTAACTCAGGTTATGTTAATGTGGTTACAAAGTGTTTTTGTGTGTGTGTGTGTGTGTGTGTGTGTGTGTCCTTTTGTGCATTATATTTCTGCACATACGATATATATTTTGTAGAGGCATCTGGGATGAACACAAAAGATTTGATGTGAAACATTAACTTTTGGTGTTATACTGTAGGCCTTGCAGCTACACTCCTCTTGTAACAAGAAAAGGGCAGCATATTATTCAAAGTTAAATGTTGTTTATGCAGAAAGTTCTGTATGTGTAAAAAGTTGCTCATTGAAAGTGCACTGAATTAGTGGAGTTTTGGTATGCTTACACAGGTAGACAGATATGTGCTCAGGGCCTGTTCTAGGAGGTCTGTAATGCAGAGTGAGCTATTTGTTAGAATTATCATTCATCTCAATTGTAGTTGCTCTTATGGGAGTAGATACACCAAAACGAGCTGTCAAGTTGAACAATTCTCACTTCTTGTAGTGAACCAGCAATCTACATAATCTAAGTCAGATAGGCAGAATTTGCTAATCTCAAACAAGCGTATTATCCTCAGCTGTGACATGAAAGCTAGGTCATTGAGGACAATTAGATAATATTTACACCTTTGTGAAATTTAGCCCTTATATTTGTTTAAAAACAAGGAAACTGTCATCTTAGTCACTGTGATCTCTTTCATAATTTTTTCTTCAAAGAAGAAAAAATATTGACATATAAAACACTGTTTAATTCATTATCCTTTATAATACAGTCATTTTAGATACTTCACCATATTTATTCCTCCAAATTTGTCTCAGTTTTAAAACAAAGCAGTGTTAAACAAAGCACTTTGTTTGGCAACAGAAAGTTTGTATGTTTAGAAACATGCTAATGCGAAACTGAATGAATTGTTAGTCAGGTATTCTGTGTGCTTCATGTGAGGATAATTTTGTATGCTCTCAGTCTACTGGGCAGAAACCAGAACAAATGTAACCAAAAGTTAATTTAATAAGTAATTATACTTATTTATACAATTATTTTTATAAAAGTACTGAAATACATATGATTAAATGAGAAACCAGAAACCAGAGCAGACCAATTGAACCAGAATTAATTAATAAAATATAGATTACGTTAATTATTAATTATGCATATTTATACAACTCTGCAGGATGATGGTCTTCCAAGAGTAGATTGAGTACTGCTAATTTTGAGTCTTTTGAGTAATTTCTTCAACAGTGTGATGAGTCTTAAAGAATTTGATATCCTATTTAAGATTATTTTTTATATTTTTAAAAAATAATTGATCCTAACTAGAATCAACAAACATACTAAACAAAAACAATACTACTTTTGGCAACATTTCTTTTTAAATTTAAGTACCATTTATTATGACAGAACATTCTTCCAAATGTGTGCCTTTAACAAATTAAAATTCACAATTCTATTGTTTTTATACTGAGCTAATGATATTTTCTACAGTCTACCCTTAAAACCTAAACTTAAAGGGTTAGTTCATCCAAGAATGAAGGTTTTGTCATCAATTCCTCACTCTCATGTCGTTCCAAAATAATATTTATGCCGCCTTATAAGATATCATCTTTTGGACAAACTCTAAGGCAGAATCACATGACTTTCACTGTGAATACAATCCCATAATGCACTGCGAAATCCTCAGTGAAACAATCCATATCATTCTGAAAATTATAAAACAAAATAGTTTCATAGAATTAAAACTGATTATTTTACCCAATATTTGTGATGCATATTTATGTTTATTAGAGTATCACATTTGTCAATATGCTAACGATAAACTGAATCAATTGTGATTTAATTGAGCAGTGCTGTTTTTATGATGCATGTGTCGCTGCCTAAATAGTAAGACCCGATCGAAATCTTTTTCAACATCTAATGTCATCATAAACATTGTTTCTTAGTTTTAGTCTCATAATCAATCAGATTTAGTGTTCGTACATTATCAAATAATACCCGATTTTTCACAAATCCTGTCTGATCTGAGTTCAGTATTGTTGGTATTATATCAGCAGGTCTAGCAGCGATTATTGATGTGAAGAACTTCTGATCTATTTAACAAGGATTCAGGTCTATAGATGAACATTGTTTAGGGTTTTTCTCTTCCTGTAATATTACGGTTATAATAGACGAGTTCATGTCCGTCACTCACCTGTTATAATCCAGATAAAATCCTCACACAATATTGGGAACAACAATTTATTCAATTCTTTATGAAATTCATTAGTAAATCCATCACTACTGGGATATTTTTCTGTTTTACTTGTTTTAATATCTCTTAAAATCTCTTCTTCTGTTATTGGAGAGGTAAACACTTTATTTTGTTGACTTGTAATTGTAGGAAGATTCAAAGAATTCAGATAATTTTTAATTTTACTTCCAAACATTCAGAATCTGGTTTATAAAGAGACGGGTAATCATTATTGATTTTATTATTTTTGTTTATTTTTTATTTGTATTTAAATGCTAGACTTCTTATTTTACACTATTATCATAATATTTCTTTCTAGTATACATTAAATTCTTCTCAATATCTGCAGTTGCTATTTTATCTAAGGACTTCTTTAACTCTTCATGAACCTCCTTACTTTTTTTGTAAAGTTTTTAATTTATTTTTCTAAGTTTAACTAATCTATTTTTCCATGATCATCTGCTATTTTTTTCCGGCTCATTGTGGCTTTAGCATCCCACAATATAACTGTTGTCTCTTCTCCATTATTATTACTCAATATAATTTCTGAAAAAGTGTATTATTTTATCTTTAAAAATATTATCCCTAAGAAGAGAATTATTAAACCCCAATATTGAAGATCCTTGTTTACTCCCAAGATCCATTTCCATTATCACTGCATGATCTGCTACAGTTATTGGTCAGATTTCACAGCTCTTTACTCTTAGCACATCATTTTTAACATAAATATATAATCTAACCTGGAATAAATATTAGGAGCTTCAGGGTAATATGTAAACGCCACACATCTGTCAATCCACATCTGCCCCTTTTATTGATTTGTGTTTTCTTTTACTCTGAGTTTCTAATTCTTCATACAAATTTAAATCTCATGCCATAATCATTATTCCTTTAACTTCCAACAACGATAAAATAATATTTTTAAAATTTTTAAATTTTCCCCAGGTGTGTTTTATATATTAATTAAAGTTATTTTTGTCCTTCTAATTCTCCGCTCACTAATACATATCTGTTTTTATCTATTTTACTAAATTCACTTTTAAAATTCAAATATTCCTTAACCAATATTTCTTCTCCTTTTTGCTGATGTAAATGATGATGCGAATACTTGAGCTCCAGACATCTTTTCTCATTTTTTATCTTCTTCTTTTATTTAAATGTGTAATAATTTCCCCTTTATCTCTCTTAAGTTTCTGGAGTACCTCTTTCTTTTTATTGTTTTTTTTTTAAAACCATTTGTATTTACAGTTATTTTAAGTCCTTCCATTTATTTATTGATTTATTTATTGAAACTCCAACTGTCAAAAAATTCAAATGTATACACACACATCTAACTGTTCTGAGATCAGTCAAAAGCAGATTTGGTTTGATTTTAATATCATGTAATCAGAGTAGGTCTCTTCAGAGTCGTCTGCTCTCTGCTGTCAAGAAACTGTCTTTCTACTGTCTCCATCAGTTTATAGTTGTGATGTCCACCATATGATGCATGATAGAAACATAAGACCAGATGAATGTGCAAACTCACATCAGACTTTAAAAGCTCCTAAGCTTACAGATATAACCAAACAAACCCAGAGCATGGATTCAAAAACAGACCTCAATAATAGATCAAAGATGATAGGATGCTGTGCTGATATACAACAATAGTGAAGGATACAAGAGTGTAAAAGAAGGTAAATAGATGAACAGGGACGGGAATCGTAAAGAATTTAACTATTCTGTTTCTGAGACACAGTTCCAGTTCATTAACTGATACATTAATGATTCTTTGAAAATAATTGATCATAACTAGAATCAACAAACATACTAAACAAAAACAATACTACATTTGGCAACATTTCTTTTTGAATTAAAGTACCATTTATTATGTCAAAACGTTCTTCCTAATGTGTGTCTTTAACAATCAGTCAGTAACTTCACTGATTAAAGTCACACAAGCGTAAAACCCACACAACACAGTCACAGTTTACAGTTAATTTTGATTGACATGATGAAAATCACATGACATCCGCTGCAGTGAATAAATCAACAACTGCTCCGATCGATTCAGTCAGTGAGTGATTCAGTCAAACCCATAATTCAGAGCGATTCATAAGAGTCGTTCATTCGTGAGTCACATGACACTGATAGCGCAGTATGTTTGCAGTCGTGTTCATCCAGCGAAGACATCGCAATAGAAATCATGTTGTCTGTTTATCATCTTTGTGTTATTTCACAGCACACGCTCTTTCTCTCTCATCATAATAAATTCAGACGAGAAACTCACATTTCTTCTGCTGTGCTGCTGTAGATTCAGCGGTTAGAAACACTGTCAGAGTATTTCAGTTCAGCGTCCATCAGCATCAGTGGCCTTATTTGTTGTTGATCAGAAGGTCCAGTTGCTCTGAATCATTCTCAGCACTGACAGCTGTCCGTCATCCTCACATCATCAGATCAATCATTCTCAGCGCTGACAGCTGTCCGTCATCCTCACAGCATCAGATCTCTGAATCATGAGGGTTTTGGTCTTTCTGTTAGCAGACGCTCTGACTCTTGTGTTTGATTGAACCGACAACAATTCACTCATTTCTTTCACAGAAATCTGTAGTGAGCGTTTAATCAGTAGATACACGCCGTTATGTGTATTACGTTTTTGTCTATCACAGTGTAGAGTTTACATTAGATTCTATTGTTTTTATACTGAGCTAATGATATTTTCTATAGTCTACCCTTAAAACCTAAACTTAAAGGGTTAGTTCATCCAAGAATGAAAGTTTTGTCATCAATTCCTCACTCTCATGTCGTTCCAAAAGAATATTTATGCCGCCTTATAAGATATCATCTTTTGGACAAACTCTAAGGCAGAATCACATGACTTTCACTGTGAATACAATCCCATAATGCACTGCGAAATCCTCAGTGAAACAATCCATATCATTCTGAAAATTATAAAACAAAATAGTTTCATAGAATTAAAAACGGATTATTTTACCCAATATTTGTGTGTGTGCATATTTATGTTTATTAGAGTATCACATTTGGCAATATGCTAATGACAAACTGAATCAATTGTGATTTAATTGAGCAGAGCTGTTTTTATGATGCATGTGTCGCTGCTTATATAGTGCGTTCTAGATCAGTCACTCATGAGGTTCTGTTTCATTTAGGATGCTGTCTGTGTAGACTGGGAGATCACTAGGTTTAGATCAGAGTCCAGACAAGACTACAGTGAATCAGAGCAGGACAGTTGAGCAGCAGCGCTCGTCTCACTTATATGTTGTTTTAGACTCTGTTACTGAGAATCACCACCAGACCTGATAACTGCCTTAACCAGCAGATCCAGAAACAGACCAGCACTAACCTACAGAAACAAACAGATCCAGTGTTTGAATTCATGCAGGACTAAGCTGGTCTCCACAGGGTTTTCATTGTATCTGAGTGTGAATGAGCTTGACTGAACACAAACTGAGGCTCAGAGACACAGAGAGACAAACAGATGCCAGATTCACAGGAGATGAACGGCTCATAAATGACAAACTGTCATGATGTTTGAAATGCATTTAGTTCAGACGTCACATGAGACTCACAGACTATTGTGTGCTCAAGGTGAGAACAGATGCTGTTCCCAAAACACTGATGCCAAACACTAGATATATAAAGACGGTTCACTCGTATTACTATGATTGGGAGTGCAAAGCACAATATGGCAGAATAAGTCCCGCCTTCTAAGTAAAAGAGCCAATCATCAATCGCTAAAGTCATTACATCACTGCAGCTGGTGTTAGAAGCTCCGGTTGCTATAGAAACAGTCAGTGTTTATGACTGCACATGTGCATCGGTTGCTCCAGCCTGAAAAATGCAGTTTTTTGTCATGATTTGAGCGTTTAGAAACAAAATATATGAGACAGTTGTTGTCAGATTTCATTGGTGATTTCAAATATGAAGTTTAATCGTAAGCTTGATGAACAGCTTTGGGGAATCTAACGTTTCCCCACTCAAAGAGAGCGGAGCTGCAGTCACATGACTGAAAGAGCTGTTGAGAGGCGATTCAAAGATGGCCACCAAGTGAAATGATTTTCCTGAAAGAGACTTTGCTGATGCAGAACACTGAACTGCTACAACAGCACAACATGTTTCCATGGTTACTGTGCGTTCATCAGCTGATCCTCTGTGAAGATCACTAACACTGTGTGTGTGTGTGTGTGTGTGTGTGTGTGTGTGTGTGTGTGTGTGCTCATGTTGTACAACTCTTTGAACAGGAAACTAACACTCAATGTCATTTTCGGTAAGAAGCTGAATTATTTAATATTATTCCATCCTGAAGCTCTTAATGATTGTGATCAGGGTTTCCTGTTGATTTTGTTCTTCTGAGCAAAACCAGTTTCTAAAACACTCTCGATCTTTTGAGCAGAAACCACAACAAACCAATTTAACCCAAATTAATTAATAAAATATAAATGAATAATAATTGATTACACTTATTCATACAAATTATTTGACTAAAATACATAAAATAATTAATTAACAAAATATAATTAATAATAGATTAATTAATATAGAGGTCTTACAGTTATTTTTTGTGTTGATTTCTTGAAAAGATAAAAGGATGAAGCTCCTCCAGGAGTCGATCGAGTGCTGCTGATTTACTCTGTTTTACTGCGGTAAAATCACTCTTCAACAGTGAGAAGAGTCTTAATAAGTATGATATCCTGTTTAAGATTATTAATTTATTATATACTTTATTATGTCTTTCAGTTGAAGCTCATTTAATGCAGTTATACAAACGAACATTTCCTTTAAAGACATAATATTTTGAATCAATAGTTATTTCTCATTTTTCCTTCTTCATTCTCTTCCTTTCACTTTTTTATCTTTTTTGATAATACCATCACCAAAACATAAAAAAAATAAAATAAATAAATAAGAATAAACAAATAAATAATAATTAGAACAATAACCAATACATACACAACAAAACACTTTTACATACAAAAATAGGAGGAAAAAAGAAAATAAAAATACAAGAAATACACACAAAAAATTAAACATTCACATATTCATATCAAACTCTTATAATGACACCTAATTCCTAATAAGTAAGTAAACATTATTTAAAACCAATTAATAATAATATTAAATAAACAAAATAATAAATTAATAAGTTAAAGGGAGGCAGGGTTATATAAAGAGGTAATTAATATATAATTCCTTTATTTTATAGTATATACTTTGATTTTAGAGGTGCTCAAATCTTTTCAAAATCTATATTTTGCTCTTAATTTCATGTTTCCTCTCATGAAGCGACTTTAGAAAGTAAATCTGACAATCATTTAAAATTGGGGATTCTTGCCTTCTCCAAAATCATGTTACTGTTTTAAACGCTGTAATTCTCAGTATTCATGATAAATATAACTCATCTTCACTAAGTAGCATATGTCCTAATACCTTTATTATATTTGATTTCTTATTATATTCCCTGAATTACTTCTGTCCAAATATTGTTTTATTAATTTACAAGTATAAATATATGAGTGTAATGAGCTTTAAGTTCACCGCAGCTTCTCCAACATCCTGAACATAAATGATTATATTTGGAAGATATTTCTGGTGTTATAAAATATCACATAATGATTTTCCAAGCATATTCTTGTCAATATGTAGATTGTGTAGATCTTAAATGATCTTTTAAACTTTGTTTCCAATCTCCTTCTGTTATTTTATTATCTAATTCAGTTTCACATTTTGTTTTAGAATTATATAAACCCGTATGCTTAATTTTTTTGAATATATTATTTATTCGTCCGATCAAGTTATCTACTCTATTAATTTGACTAACTTTAATCATAAAACACAACAGAGGGTGAATATCATCTAAAGTTTTTATTTTAATCTCATCCTTTAAATAACTTCTTATTTGAAGATATTTGTAAAATAATGTCCTAGACAATACATATTTCCCCATATGCTCTCAAACGTCTCCATCTCATTGTCTCCATAAATTTGACAGAATCTCAAATCCTTTTTTATCCCAAACCTTCAGTACATCATCAAAAGTATTTGGTTTAAAATCTGGATCTCTTGATATTTCTCTTTAACTAACCATCTCATGATCACTAATATTCATCACTTTGCAAATTCTTCTCCAACATTTAAAAGTTTCACTTATACAATAATAACTATATTCACCTTTTTCTTTCTTCCACAAAATATTAATGAACTAATTGCATCAAGTGACCCAGTTTCCATACATTTCCACTGATATATTATCCACTGCATCCAGCTCAACATTGGTTTAATCTGGGCTGCGTAATAATAATACTCCACATTTGTCAATGATAACCCACACATTTCTTCACTATTTTGTACAATCTTTAGATTTACTCTTGGTTTCCCCTCATCCCAGATACATTTTCTAAAAATACTAGGCCACTTTTGGAATGACTAAGATCTTTTATTAAATAATTCACTCGTATACTCTGCGTTAAGGGCTCGATACATAAAGCAGATATTTGAGGTGATAAATGATCCTCTTGTCTTGTCCTCATTAAAGGGTTGGTTCACCCAAAAATCAAAATTCTGTCATTAATTATTTACCCTCATGTCGTTCGACACCCGTTAGACCTTTGTTCATCTTCAGAACACAAATTAAGATATTTTTGTTGAAATCCGATGGCTCAGAAAGGCCTCCATAGCCAGCAATGTCATTTCCTCTCTCAAGACCCATAAAAGGTACTTTAGACGTCGTTAAAATGTCCATCTCACTACAGCGGTTCTCATTTTATGAAGCCACAAGAATAGTTTTTGTGCGCAAAAAAAACTAAATAACGACTTATATAGTGATGGGCCGATTTCAAAACACTGTTTCCTGAAGCTTCGAAGCGTTATGAATCAGTGTATCGATTCATGATTCGGATCGCCAAAGTCACGTGATTTCAGCAGTTTGGCGGTTTGACACGCGATCCGAATCATGAATCGATACACTGATTCATAACGCTTCGAAGCTTCAGGAAGCAGTGTTTTGAAATCGGCCCATCGTTATTTAGTTTTTTTTGTGCACAAAAACTATTCTCGTGGCTTCATAAAATGAGAACCGCTGTAGTGAGATGGACATTTTAACGACGTCTTTAGTACTGGGGACACACCTAACGATTAGCTGAAACATTCTAAGACTGAACTGAACACACATACCGATTGTTTCCTGCGACTGAAGCAGATTTAAATACTTACACATGGAATTTGAACACCGACTGCAATCGCTGACTGAACGCGACTGGACGCGTTTGAGCGCGATCAGCCATAAGTATCAATTTACATTCATAATCGGCCTTACAATCATTAAGTGTGTGCGCGGCTTAATACACATCTTCCCTCCTTATCTATTTTAATAAATTCACTTTTAAATGATACGAATACTTGAGCTCCAGCCAACTTTTCTGATCTTCTTTATTTAAATGTGTTACTTGCAGAAAAATAATTTCTCTTTCCTCCCCTTAAAACATTTTTACAAAACAACAAAAAAGAAAAGGAGAGAAAACTTGGAGAGAGAGGTAGAAAAAAATAAACTAAGAAAAAAACATAATTGTACAATCATAAACATACAAAATGAATAAAAAATAAAGAAAAATAATAATAACAGTAATAATAATAATTAAACAAAGCTCAACTTCCCTCATTCTTCTCTCTGCCATCCTTCTTTGGGGGTTTTATAATCAATAACCAAAGATTAATACATTTCTCTAAATTAAACATTTATATTGAGATCATTTCATTCTGTTATTTTCAACAAGGAAGAAAAACATAATAAATAATAAGTAAAATTAATGCATTTCTCTAAATTAAACACTTTTATTGAAATAATTTCATTCTTTTAAATAATAAAATTTAAAAAAATCAATGAGGGAATTTAAACTCTTTAACCCTTATTAAATTATATAGTTAATTCCCCTTTTCCCCTCTTCAACCGTAATAATAATAAAAATTACTAAACAAAACTTAATTAAATTCCCTCCTTCATCTCCCCTTCATCCTTCTTTATTAATTATTAAGATTATTAATTTTATGGACTATATATCTTTTCTAATGCCTGGCTCACACTACAGGAGTTTTTAAATCCTGACCGAATATGAAATCTGGTTGCAGCACACACATAAGGAGAATCTTCACAGATTTTATTCTCACAAATCTCAAACATGCACACACTACAAGATTTGAAATTTGCAGCGCAGCACACACTACAGGATATTATTAAGATTACCATACCCAGAAGAGTCACTGACATAAACAGGTAGGCTATGTTTACATTTGCTAGCAGCTTTCTACACTCACCCGGTATGTTCAAAACCATAGTGAATTCTCCTCAGCTTTTCTCTTTGTCCGTACGGTTGCGTCATGTTTTTGAAGACGCGTTATTCAAGGAGTTCCGCCATCACTAATGTCCAACGGACCCATACAGCAGCTGGTTTCGCGGTCTCATTCACTTCTCTCATTGGCTGTTGTTAAAGAACTGACGTGATCTTCCCGATTTAAAATCCTAAATATCAAACATGTTTGATATGATCGGGGCGGCCCCGATTTGTGTGAGAGCAGATCGGGAGGCGCAAGATTCAATCTGTGAACGCCTCACATTACCAGATAATCTGCGCCGAACATCGGAGCCGATCGAGGTCCTCGACAAGATTTTTTCTCAGATTCTCTGAAGGGTAAAATCGGGCATAAATCGGCCTAAAACTCCTGTAGTGTGAGTCAGGCATAACTGATCAGACTAACAGTTTTCAGCCGATGATAAACTCACAAACATTCCATAGACTTTCACTGACAGAATTCAAACTCCAACTGAAACTCCAACTGTCAAAAAATTCAAATGTAAACACACACACACACACACACACTCTTGCTGCATCCCAATTCGCCTACTTATACTACATCCTAAAAGTATGTACTGTTTTTGTAAAGAAAAAATACATACTTTTGAGTGTGTAGCAGAAGAGTATGCAAGCTTTGGGACATACTACCTCGTCATAACTGCGTCTTAAACTGACGTTCTGTCGCTTAGTTACGTAACCTGTAACTGTTTAAACTGCTCTGTCAATCATCTTGTCACAGTTAAAATCCTCCACATTCAATTCAATTTAATTTCCTACCATTTTGGAGAGAAATGTAGTCGCTCATTGATATGCCAGTCACGGGTCTTTCATGAAATAACTCTCCTCATCTTTGCATAATGATGGATTTAAAAGTTAATGACCAAACGCATTGTTATATAAGCTCACAATGCTGTTGCAGATGAAATAATAATTTTTTAGTTTGTAGTTCTAATCGAATCCTGGTCCACAGCGCAATGTGTTATGGGCAATATTAGCCGTTAGAAGTGCCCAGATTCTGCATGTTCGTGAAAGAACAGCAGTGCTTTTGATTTCATTTTCAGTACGCAGTGTTACAGCGGTGAAATTACAAATGCCAAATACACATTCTGAGACATGAAATGAATAACTGGGAATTTTATTAACATTAAATCATTCTTCTCCTCAAAATTTTGGGTAGGCTGTGCCTCCCCTGACGAGCCACCACTGCTCATGGGGAGTTTGGGGACCAAAAAATTTCCCCACAAGGTAAAACATATATATCAGGTTTTACTATCCTTGTGGGACATTTGGTCCCCACAATGTAGTTTTCCAAACCTCTCTCAAACACAAAATGTTTCTCTCTCTCTGCTGTTTTAAAGCGCTCTGAGTTGCTCTCACCGTTGGCCATTCAAAGTGTAAATATCACAGCAGCACTGAGATCTGTGCTGACGCTTTTGAGACGTGTGAGCTGGTCTGTGAAGGATGATGGGAATTTTTCAGACAGCAGAGAACAGATGGCTCTGAAGTGACCTACTCTGGTTACAAAACTCAATTTGCTTTGATCTCATAGCAAAATTATCAAGACACTTTACACTGTTGATGGGTGACTTAACCATAATAACAGTTCATAGTTCAGTCTACAGAATACCCAGCCTGTGTGTGCTTCATGTGTTCATATTTTCTTTTTTAATCTGGGATACAGTGGAAACTGTGACCTAGAATGAAGTTATTTCTAAATTCCTCATCTTAATTGATGTAATTGTTCAGGTATCTGTATCAGCTCACTGAATGAACCTACAAACACATAATGGAAAGCGTGTGTTGTTCTCAATGGCTGGCTGCTTTGTCACAGTCACACGTGATTTTTTAAGGCAGTGGTCTCAAACTCAATTCCTGGAGGGCCACAGCTCTGCACAGTTTTGCTCCAACCCTAATCAAACACACCTGATCCAGCTAATCAAGGTCTTCGGGATTACTAGAAAATTTCAAGCAGGTGTGAGTTGGAGCTGGTTGGGGCTAAACTGTGCAGAGCTGTGGCCCTCCAGGAATTGAGTTTGAGACTGCTGGTTTAAGGGCTGTAAAATGCAAGAGACTGTTTAAATGAGTGAGAGAGGAAACATGAGTATCACAGTAAAGAAGGGCTTTACATTACAAGGCTCCGCTGGACAGTGATGTGGAGGATCAATAAGCCTTTTCATTTCATTACAGAAACTGGATTTAAGACATAATAAAAGAACAGCAAGTGTTTCACAGTGAGTCTATCAGTGTGTTTGTTAAATCGCTCAGGGACACAGAGGGGGTCTGGAGGACAGATTTGTGGTGGTCTGTGTGAGGGCTGTTGGAAAGACTCGTCCTGACTCATACGTCACAAACCTACTCTAATGTTTCTATGAGATTATTTATAATGATTAGGGTAGGAATTGTAACAGTTCTGGTTCTGAGACACAGATCCAGTGCAGTGAATAAGTCAACAACTGCTCAGATTAAGTCAGTGAGAGATCCAGTCAAACTGATCAAATTGCTTTGAAAACAGACATAATAGCTTTCTGAGGTTGTGATCTGATCTGTTTTTCCCCAGTGCAGCTCAAGGATGTGCTGATCGCCTTTCTTATATTATTAATTTTCTCAGAGAAGAAAGAAGCAAACTCGCAGCATTTGCTGTCTGAGAGCATTTCACTGGGAATCTGGCTTGGGGGGTTTGTCAGTCTCTCTACAGTAGCAAAAAGAGTGCGTGTGTTGTTTAAATTGCAGTTTATAATATTTGAGAAGAAAGTCTGTCTAGCTTTGCCTAGTTCCATATTGAAAGCATGAAGGTTATCTTTATAGATGTTATAGTGGATTTCAAGTTTTGTCTTTCGCCACATGTGCTTAGCTTTTCTGCATTGTCTTTTCATATTTTGCACTGCTGTTGAGTTTCTCCACAGTGCTTTTTGTCTTTTGTCTTTTTTGTCTATATTGAGAGTAGTCAACATTTGAAGTGGGTCAAAACCTTTCATCAAAGTTGTCCTAAAACCTTCTTCTTAGGACAACTTTTATTAACTTTTTTGATTCATTTCAAATGTTGACTACTATATATATATATATATAGTATACTACTTATAGTTGGATTTCCTGTCTAAGGGTGTTTTCACACCTATGGATCGCTTGTTTTGTTCCGAAGTTTAGAGACTAAATTTGTTACAATGTTTCATTTTCTTCTTGGTTCGGTTCGCTTTCACATGGCAACATTTCAAAGCGTACCAAAATGAGTTTAGGCAAGTCACATGTGAGTAAAACTGTCCTCTTATTGGTCAGAGTTTTCTCTGCCTCATCCATCAAAATAATGATTGAAAAGTTCACTCCATGAGCTTATTGTGGCTTTATTTGTAACTGTCGAGACACACGCAAACACTTTATAAATGTAGCCGCCTTTCCCGCTGTTAAATTATATGCTACATTCATATTAATGCTGCGGCAAATTCAAACGCACTCTCTTTCTCTCTCTCGGTCTGTCTCTGGTTTTCTAGCTCTGTCTAGTAGGTGACCTGTTGTCAGTGCGTCGAGAGAGACCATATAAATTTTATAATGAAGCAGCAGAGCGGGAATCAAGACTTCGTCGGGACAGCATTCTCGCACGGAGAAGTGCAATTACACAACAGAGGCACTTGTTGGTTTTCAGTTATGGTAAATAATGTTGATCACTCACAGAATCAGACACTACCGCTTTTTATACCACATTTCCCGTTAGGAATTATGATATTGTTTGGTTCGTTGGTCCGTTAACTGGGTCGGATTGCTTTCACATCTCAAGCGAACCGCTCCAGAGTTCGTTTGAAAGCTTACCGAGACCACCCTTTGGTGCACACCTGAGTGCGATTGCTGCTTTCACACCTGCCCAAATGAACCACACCAAAGGGGGAAACGAACTCTGGTAAATGAGGCAGGTGTGAAAGCACCCTAAGTTTAGCTTCAAAGGGCATCTTCAACAACAATATTCTATAAAAATTAAGACTATATTTTTTGCATTCCGATTCTGACATACAAAGGCACAACAAAACATTTTCCTTCTTCTTCTTGTTACCGCTATATTTCTGCCATCACTATGCATTCGCAGCTGCAAGTGACGTAACTGTGACGTCTGCTCCAAATTGGACTATAGGGCTGTGAAGAACAAGCTTTGGGCTTGTTGATGGAGTCGATCAACTCATCGTTCTGAATCTCATCCGGATGTTGAACAAAAATGCCAATTTTCTCAGCTTTTTGTTTAAAATGTTGCCTTTTTTTATACGAAACTTACCCACTCATTTCTTTCACGGAAATCTGCAGTGAGCGTTTAATCAGTAGATACACGCCATTATGTGTATTACATTTTTGTCTATCACAGTGTAGACTTTACAATAAATTTTATTGTTTTTATCCTGAGCTAATGACATTTATAAGCCGCCTTAAAAGATACCATCTTTTGTTCAAACTCTAAGGCAGTATCACGTGTCTTTCACTGTGAATACAATCCCATAATGCAGCGCAAAATCCTCCGTGAAACAATCCATATAATTCTGAAAATTATAAAACAAAATAGTTTCATTAAAAAATAGTTTAAATAAAAGTACTCACATTTATTTATTTATTGTTTTCACCCTTAATATTATTATATCATCATGAAGGGATTCATTAACTCTTTCAGCTCGTTTTCCTCCCTCATAATCACAATCTCAAATAAACACACAAATGACACACATTTTATCAATAGATGTCCAGCTGTGGCGTCCTTCACAAGTTTGCCTAATATTGTCCGAAACTTCTTTTGATTTTGGACAAAGGGGTCTATAATTCCCAATGCATTTTCTCCTCTAACATTTAGTGTTTTTCAAGAATAATTTCTCTTTCCTCCCCTTAAAACATTTTTTCAAAACAACAAAAAAGAACAGCAGAGAAAATTTGGAGGTAGAAAAAAAATAAACTAAGAAAAACATAATAATAGTACAATCATAAACATACAAAATGAATAAAAAATAAACAAAATAATAACAGTAATAATAATAATAATAATAAAAATAATAATTAAACAAAGCTCAACTTCCCTCATTCTTCTCTCTGCCATCCTTCTTTGGGGGTTTAAATAATCAATAACCTAAGATTAATACATTTCTCTAAATTAAACAATTTTATTGAAATAATTTAATTCTTTTAAATAAATAAATAAATAAACTCCAAAAATTCAAGGAGGGAATTTAAACTCTTTAACCCTTATTAAATTAAATAGTTCATTCCACTTTTTCCCTCTTCATCCGTAATAATAATAAAAACCACTAAGTTCTCTCCTCTTCATCCTTCTTTATTAATTATTAAGATTAATTTTATTGACTATTGACCTTATTCCTGACTAGCGTTTCGAATTATGGGTTCCACTTCCGGTTTGGGGAACTTCCATTCAAAAAGACTGAAACTAATCGTTTCAAATTATAATCATAAGGTTGTCCTACAAATGAGCTGTCAGTTTTTCTTTCATGTTTTATTTTCAGACATCATGAGAATTACGTAACGCTTGGTATTTTAACGTAACATGTTGTAACAAGAATATCTATGGCAAGAGCTCTTTTCAGTTTTCAGCAGATGCTTTTTATCCTCGTGATTATTTTCTTTTGTCCCTTTGCATTCCACTGTAACAGTATGAAAAAGGACAACATATACTGTACATTTGTGGTCTGTTCTCCCGATATAATTTACGATATATCCATCCCATTAGTAATTCACTGGAATGCACGAAGAATCTCTCGTTTTTCTCCTCAAAACCTCAAGTCTCTTTCCAGGTTTGTTTTCACAGGTACATACAATTTATTAAAATGGAAATCACTTTGAAATAGTATCACGCAATGCTGAAGTTCATGAACATATTTATTAAGGCAACGTATATTACATAACGCAGATATATATATCACTATAGTTATGTTCAACCCGTCCGTTATTGCTGTGGAAAGAATCACGCTTTTTCATGGCCTTTTGAAAGTAAATGGACTTTTAAAAGTGTAAAAGCATCAACAAGGTAATGTTCGTTGGTTGAAGGGTGAGTAGAATAATGTCATCTCATTGTACCCAGTTTAAAAATAAAATGCATTACTACGTTCATAGAGCAAGTATATCACTGACTGTCTACAGCTTAACGGAAGTTACTCCCATAATTCGCGCAAAGCGTCATGGGGCGTAGGAATAAGGTGGATATATTTTCTAATTGATCCGTTTTTTGCAGATGATAAACTCACAAACATTCCATAGAATTTTACTGACAGAATTCAAACTCCAACTGAAACTTCAACTGTCAAAAAATTCAAACGTAAACACACACACACACCTAACACACCTTGTCACTTCAGAGTCATCTGCTCTCTGGTGTCAAGAAACTGTCTTTCTACTGTCTCCATCAGTTTATAGTTGTGATGTCCACCATATGATGCATGATAGAAACACAAGACGAGATGAATATACAAACTCTTGTCAGACTTTACTCAACAGAAGCTCGCTAAGCATACAGACAAAACCAAACAAACCCAGAGCATGGATCGAAAACAGACCTCAATAATAGATCAAAGATGTCTGCTGTGCTGTTATACAACAATAGTGAAGGATACAAGAGTGTAAAAGAAGGAAAATAGATGAACAGGGACGGGAATCGTAAAGAATTTAACAATTCTGTTTCTGACACATTAATCGATCCATTAATGATTCTTTAAGAATAATTGATCCTAACTAGAATCAACAAACATACTAAACAAAAACAATACTACTGCAGCACAGAGTATTTCAGTTCAGCGTCCGTCAGCATCAGTGGAAGATGAACCGACTGAAACAAATATCAGAAATCATTCGCTTCCTTTTTGTAAGAAAAGAAACCAGTTCTGTTTTAGAGACAGAGAAAAAGTGAAACGGTTTGAGCAGTGAAGGTTCAGATGAGCTGAAGTGATGTGACAGGACGTCCTGCTGAATCAAATCATGACTGATTCCTCAATCTATTTTATATGAATCACAGGAGCTTTACGACATCAAGCGTGTTTTATATTGTATCTCCGTCTCTGTCGTGGTTCCTCAGAATAAGATTGTTCTCCTGTGGTTGATTCAGCCGCTGCTGAAGCTCAGGGTCCGGTTGCATGAAAGCCCTTAAGTTAGGAAAACCCTTAGTTATAAGGTTAAGGGTATCCTAAGTGAAACATGGGTTGCAAGAACAAAACCTTAAGGCTGTCACTAAGTTTTTCCCTTAATTGCTTAAGTATTCCCTTCAGTTCTGCTATGTGTTGCAACAAAGTCCTTAGTAATCATTTAGCAATAAAAAAATGAAGGGATCAAAACAGGTCCTTCAAGTCATCTGCTGAACTCAAACACGACGGATGATTTCATGTTAACTGAGGATGAGGAAGTGCCGATGTGTATTTTTAGCGATCGAAATAAGCCTGTTGAAAGTATGACGTGAAACAGCGTGTATTGTAACAAAATAAAATTGAATGAACAGCGTTTTCATATTTTGATCACGTCCATATGCACTTGAATTAACTCTCTCATGCCAGGCTTTTGTCTTGTGCGCAAGAGCGACTGATTATAGCGGCAGGCTTCGGTGTTTCCCTTCTTTAAAAAACAAAAAAAACAAAAAAAAGAATAGCTTTTTTATCCTTGGTCCAGTTTGGTTTAGATATTTTAGCGCACAGGACTAACGTTAGGCATCGAGCCGTGCCGCATAAAGGTCACCGAACGCATCATTCAGTGAATAATCGCCAAACAGGCAAAGTGGCGTCGATGCGCGAGTACAATACAATAACAATGAGTCGGACTAATATAATGTAATTTAATGGAAAACTATGTGAGTGTCGCGGCAGGATTTTGAGTGTCGTAGCTGTGCTCATATAAACAATGTGCTTGAATTTTAGTTTGCTCTGTGTCGTCCGTCAGGCTCCTTTAATAATCTCCATCACTCAAATATTGCAGAACAGTTGTTTAGTAAATGTTAAACTTGTTTAAAAGTCAGTGGTCCGTTATGTTTTGTTTATCGTGGGAGATTTCGTAACTATAGCAACCCGTCGGGCTGCTTTGCTCTTATTAGAGAAGCAGAATGAAGGTTGATCAGTTATTTGTTGGTGATCAGAAGGTCCAGTTGTTCTGAGTCGTTCTCAGCGCTGACAGCTGTCCGTCATCCTCACAGCATCAGATCAATCATTCTCAGCACTGACAGCTGTCCGTCATCCTCACATCATCAGATCAATCATTCTCAGCGCTGACAGCTGTCCGTCATCCTCACATCATCAGATCTCTGAATCATGAGGGTTTTGGTCTTTCTGTCAGCAGACGCTCTGACTCTTGTGTTTGATTGAACCGACAACAATTCACTCATTTCTTTCACAGAAATCTGTAGTGAGCGTTTAATCAGTAGATACACGCTGTTATGTGTATTACGTTTTTGTCTATCACAGTGTAGAGTTTACATTAGATTCTATTGTTTTTATACTGAGCTAATGATATTTTCTACAGTCTACCCTTAAAACCTAAACTTAGAGGGTTAGTTCATCCAAGAATGAAAGTTTTGTCATCAGTTACTCACTCTCATGTCGTTCCAAAAGAATATTTATGCCGCCTTATAAGATGTCATCTTTTGGACACACTCTAAGGCAGAATCACATGACTTTCACTGTGAATACAATCCCATAATGCACTGCGAAATCCTCAGTGAAACAATCCATATAATTCTGAAAATTATAAAACAAAATAGTTTCATAGAATTAAAAACTGATTATTTTACCCAATATTTGTGTGTATGCATGTTTATGTTTATGTTTGACAATATGCTAATGACAAACTGAATCAGTTGTGATTTAATTGAGCAGTGCTGTTTTTATGATGCATGTGTCGCTGCCTATATACGGTAAAAAAAAAAACAGTAAAACTCAAATGTTTACCTCTAGGGGAGTTGGAAAATGAGTCTATTTTCAAAAAAAGTGGAGTGTTCCTTTAAGTCCTCACATTTATTTAGTTATTTCATTTTTTCCCTCTTAATAATATTTATATCATCATGAAGGGAAACATTAAACTCTCACAAGTTTGCCTGATATTGTCCAAAACTTCTTTTGATTTTGGACAAAAGGGGTCTATAATTCCCAATGCATTTGCTCTCCTGACATTGAGTGTTTTTCAACTGTAAGAATAATTTCTCTTTTCTCCCTTAAAGCATTTTTACAAAACAACAAAAAAGAAAAGGAGAGAAAACTTGGAGAGAGAGGTAGAAAAAAATTAACTAAGAAAAAAACATAATAGTAAAATAATAAACATACAAAATGAATAAAAATAATAATAATAATTAAATAAATAAAGCTCAACTTCCCTCATTCTTCTCTCCATCATCCTTCTTTGGGGGTTTTATAATCAATAACCTAAGATTAATACATTTCTCTAAATTAAACATTTTCAATGAAATAATTTCATTCTTTTAAATAAATAAATAAACTCCAAAAAGGAGGGGTTTTAAACTCTTGAACTATTATTAAATTATATAGTTCATTCCACTTTTTCCATCTTCAACCGTAATAATAATAAAAAACACTAAACAAAACTTAATTAAGTTCTTTCCTTCATCTCCCCTCCATTCTTTATTAATTATTAAGATTATTAATTTTATTGACTATATCTTTTATAACTGATCAGACTAACAGTTTTCAGCAGATGATCAAACTCACAAACATTCCATACTGAAAACTCCATCTGTCAAAAAATTCAAATGTAAACACACACACACACACACACACATGTTTGTTTTTGTGAATTGTGGGGACTTTCCATAGACTTCAATGCATTTTACACTGAACAAACTGTACATTCTATCCCCCTACCCTGCCCCTACCCCTAAACCTAACCCTCACAGGAAACTGTGCAAACTTTTACTTTTTCACAAAAACTCATTCTATATGATTTATAAACCCATTTACATTGTGGGGACCGCTGGCTGGTCCCCACGATGTAGGTGAACTCAGGTTTATATTACATCATGGGGACATTTGGTCCCCACAATGTAATATAAACAAAAGCACACACACACACACACACACACACACACACACACACACACACACACACACACACACACACACACATCTTTCTGTCTGTCTGTCTGTTTTGAGATCAGTCAAATGCAGATTTGGTTTGATTTTAATATCATGTAATCAGAGTAGGTCTCTTCAGAGTCGTCTGCTCTCTGCTGTCAGGAAACTGTCCTTTCTACTGTCTCCATCAGTTTATAGTTGTGATGTCTGCCATATGATACATGATAGAAACACAAGATGAGATGAATATGCAAACTCACATCAGAAGCTCCTAAGCGTACAGACAAAACCAAACAAACCCAGAACATGGATTCAAAAACAGACCTCAATAATAGATCAAAGATGATGATGCTGTGCTGATATAAATGAATGATCCATTAATGATTCTTTAAAAATAATTTATCCTAACTAGAATCAACAAACACAATAAACAAAAACAATACTACTTTTGGCAACGTTTCTTTGTAAATTAAAGTACCATTTATTATGACAGAACCTTCTTCCTAATGTGTGTCTTTAACAACCAGTCATTACACGCCATTATTTATATTACGTTTTTGTCTATCACAGTGTAGAGTTTACATTAGATTCTATTGTTTTTATACTGAGCTAATGATATGTTCTATAGCCTACCCTTAAAACCTAAACTTAAAGGGTAAGTTCACGCAAAAATGAGAGTTTTGTCATTAATTCCTCACCCTCATGTCGTTCCAAACCCGTAAGACCTTTGTTCATCTTCACACAAATGTTTCTGCATTTCTACATTTTCATTAAGACATTATTTAGTTTGTTTATTGTGTAGTGTAGTGTATTGTTTATCGTTTATCATTTTTATTAGAACTGTTGCTGCTCATGAGTGCAGGTGATTTCAGGATATACTGTTTTTGTTAAGACATTTGATCCCCATATTGTAGACAAAACCTCACATGCACACACATATGTTGGGTTTCCATGTTTTATGGGGACTTTCCATAGACGTAAACTGTGGAAAAATATCCTGTTAAATTTCTGTGGTTGCCAGAAATTCCCAGCAAAAAGTACTGTAACAATGTTTCAAGTTTTACAGGATGCTAGAATAAAGCAATAAGCCCTGTGAAGCTGTGGTTTACAGTGAATTTATAACAGCTAAGGGGCGTTGTTAGGCACATCATAACTGATTTAGCACCAAAGTCTCCTCAGGATATTTATCTAACTATGGTGAGTATTGACTTTTTCCCTTTTTGTCACTCTGTCTCTTGTTCAGGTGTGCACACATACCAGGAAATGTACGGCTGTGAATGGGATGATGAGACTGAAGAAATAAATGGGTTTGATGAGGATGGATTTGATGGAGGAGACTTCACTACTCTGGATTATAAGGAGAAGAGATATATTTCCCCAGTGCCACAGGGACTCGCAACCGCAGAGAAGTGGAACAGGGATGGAAGCCTGCAGCAACGGAAAAATTATCTAGGCACTATCTGTGTTGAGTGGCTGAAGAAGTATCTGGAGTATGGAAAGAGCAGCCTGCAGAAAAAAGGTTCATAATATAAAGAAAAATAATCCAGTATATTTCTTGTTCTGAATCAAAAAATTGTCATTGACAACTCACAACTAATTTTCACACATAAATATTGTTAGTTAAGTTTGTTTGTTTCTTTCTTTCTTTCTTTTTAACACACAAGAGGCAATTCTTTCAGTGTTGAAAGAATAGCGAAGAAGGATTTTTTCCATTACAGATGCACACAGATATGTAAATTAATGTTTCCCTACATTTTTAGATCAAAGATATAAAAGATTTTGTCAGTGACTGTTCTGAAATTGCAGTTGCATCTCTGTTTTATTGTGCAGCAGTGTTGAAAGAGAGCTCTTTTACGAACACATTCTTCTCAGGATTTTGAGTTCCCATATGCTGCCCACAGCCACTGCTGTCCTCTTTAGACTCCACACTTTGTTGATGTAGACAATTAGATAGCTGGATAGTTCACTGTCAATTCTGCTCCAGTGCAGGTTTAACAAATGTGTGCAACAAGGATGAATCATGACCAAAAAGAGTACTCTTGTTAGTGCCCTTTTGAATCATAAAATTACATGCAAGACATGCAAGAATGGACATGCAAGAAAAGACCATGAGACTAGAAGCGAGGTCACTATTTGGGGCATTGACTATGAGAGATAGATGTGATAACTACTGAAATGAATTATTCTAATCTCTTTTGAACTAGTCTCACTTTAAACTCTTTCAAAACACTTTAATCAATTTTAATCAATTTTCTTTCTGTCACTCAGTCACTCACATTTGCTCATTTCTTTGCTCCACTCCTCCTTACTTTCTCTTAGAAGAAACAAAGTTTTGAGTTTAGGCACCTGCACAAAAAAGATCAAACTATAGACATTAAAATGCATTTCTATCTCTCCAGTCTCTCCTCAGGTGTCTGTGTTACAGAAGGATCCCTCTTCTCCAGTGACGTGTCATGCTACAGGTTTTTACCCCAGTGGAGTAACAATCACCTGGATGAAAAATGGACGAGAGCATCATGAGGATGTGGAGGTTGGTGAACTTCTTCCCAATGAGGACGGAACTTTCCAGAAGACGAGCAGCATCACAGTCACACCTGATGAGTGGAAGAAGAACGAGTACAGCTGTGTGGTAGAACATCAGGGCAAGAGTGTGACAGAGGATGAGATCCGGTCTAACAAAGGTAAGATTGTACAAGTCAATTACAAAATTATCACATTTTAATGAAAATCATTAGTTTCTTTCATTAGACAAACTATAATGTTCAGATCTGTGTTTCTTAGGTGTTTGTACAGACAATAGGTTGAATTGACTGTTGTGAATTATGTCGGGTGAACTAGTTGAACTAGTTGAAGCAGACACAGTCAATGTCAAAATATCACTATGTCTTAAATAATTAAGTCATTACAGATTGCACTTTATTTGCAAAACTGTTTATGTAAAAGAGATCAGAAATCAGAATATGTATGATAGTTTATTAACAGGTTTCAGACTTTCAACCTGTTTTCAAGCCTCAAATAGGGATGATATTTTTATAGTGACAAAAAAATCTAATTGAAATCGCAAAGTAAAATGCTTCCCTACTCCCAATGTAAATCCAGTGGCATACCATTGCAATTTCCTTGGATTATTCTAAAAATTCCAACAACAAGACACTGACACACTGTACATCGCAAATGCGAAGAGGTTTAGTCTTGACCGTTGATTGTGGGTAATTGTAGATGTTTATAAGCATGTGTCTGAATTTTAATTCGTAAAAAGAGAAGAGAATGATGGGAAACAGGACAAAGATAAGACCAAATTACGCAAGTTTGGATTGTGCATTATACCAATTTTAATCACCTAAATTGCAGAATCAATACATGCATCATTATTTTAATGTTATATTCTTATATTGTAACATATTTTTTTGTCTATGTCTTACTATTATTGCTAGTATATCATACCTCATGGAGACCATCACTGAAGACCAAGAGGGCTGAATTTTAGATTCAGTATTCATATGAATAGAAGAAGGCTAATTTTATGCAGCTGATATTATAAAATAAATAAATGTTAATTAATTTAATTTAATACATCTATTTAATGTATTATTGTAATATAAATAGTTATTTATTGTATTTGTATTTTCAGTTATTCTTTAGAACCTATGTAATATTTAGACCTGTATTGTGCTTGCATGTGGTAAATATTCTATCCAATGTACTGCAGATATCAAAATCAAAAATGCTGTTTGTCTTTTTATCTCCCCAAATTTTCTACAAGTACTGGTTAGTAAAATGATATACACACTCTTTGAGTAATCTTATGTTTTCTTCTGATCAAATAGGAGATTCTGTTCCCATTGGCATCATTGTTGGTGCTCTTGGTGCTGTCGTCCTGTTAATTATCATTGTTGTTGCTGGGTATAAGGTGTACCAGAAGAAAAAAGGTGAGGACTAAAGATGGCAAAAGAAAATATGTAATATGAATATATGTTTATAAATAGAACAGTATGTTCTATTTAGGCTGTAAATGGCTCTTTTTCAATTGATTTTTTGTTGGTTGGTAAAATTACTGAACTTACAGTTTTTGTCTTTGGTTGTTTTTCAGGCTTCAAACCTGTCAATGGTAAGTTCCTCATATGTGCATGTATCAAGAAGAGCTTTAACATTGGGAAAGATGTGATTAAAAATGGCATCTTAATATATCCAAATGTGTAATGTATAGCTTTGGTAAGGTGAAATGAAAACAGATGTCTCATCCCCCTTCGTTCGAATGTAGAACTACTAAATTTAGCATGATATAAATACAAAGATGGCTTCCATGCTAATCAAGACAATTTTGTTGTAATATTGTTTTCTGTTTTAGGCTCTGATGATGGTTCAAACAGCTCAGCTCATACAGTTCCACAAGCATAAAGATGCAAGTATGTTATAATTATTCATCAGTTACAATTATCAATTAGTACAATGGTCTCAGTCATGTGAAATGAATGAAATTTAATGGGTTTTTTCTTGGATTTTAGGAGACCACAGACAAGTGGGAGATATGAAGTTGAAAAAAAAAATGCTTGTCCTGCTGTACATGCTTCTCCACTCACTCACTCACGATCATAGATTTATGTGATGGGATTGATCTGGCTCATGTTTCTACATTATTACATCTATACAGTAAAGATTTTCTTTCTGCACACTTTCTGTTCATATTTTTTTCATTTATGTTAATTTTAAGATCCAGAAATATGACATTAATCACATAATTGAAATGTTAACCTAAATGAAACATCAAAAATTCTCTTTAGTGACAAAGAAGAAAACAAACAAAATTATTGATTTGCATGCTTGATATAGGATTTGTGAATATACAAAAGTCTCACTGGACTTTCAGTCTAAGAACAGTCATAATTTGTTTGTTTTTACAAATTAATTTCTGTGGAAAATAAATTAGGATAAGGCTGCTAGCAACTATTGAATATCAAATTGTTTATTTAATGCAACATTTGACTCTTTTAGTAAACTTTCTAATGGTCTAGATTGGACAATTTTTGATATTGGGCTTTTCCATCAATTATATTAAATGTGGGCTTCTTATTTTATTCCTTGTATGGGATAAAATATTTTCTGTTTGTATATTTACGTTTTTGTTTTAAATGATTTTGATGATAATCTGTACAACACAATAATTAGTTCTTGTAAAGTTTAAGATGCTGTACTATTAAACCTTTTCATTAATATATGAATAGTATAGTTAAAAATATTTTCCTTTATTTGAGGTTACTAAATCTAAATGGATGGGGTTTTTTTTTTTTTTTTACATTGGTTGCCTAAACAATGTAATGTTTTGCTTATTTAAAAAATAAAGGGACCTCAAAAAAAGGAGCAAGTGTTGCATGTCTGACTTTCCTAAAATAGTTGAATATATAATTAACTTTTTCTTCAAATGCAGCAGGAATATGATGTTCAACAGTATGATTACTTTCCCAAGTTGTTGTGAAATATGAAGCAGAATCAGAATTGCTTGTCTTGACACTGCAGGGATGCAGTAGAATGGCAGGTGAAATGGGTATTAAGTGTTGATGAAATCCCTAATAAAAAGCCCACATAGAAAGATGACCGCAGTATACTGATGATTATAAGAAAGGAATATAATTACATATCTAGTAATTTCCTGTTTTGAAAGGGTAAATGACACAAAAATGCTCTATAAAAAGTGAATATGTGCAATTGTTACCTAAAATAACTATTTCTACATTTACACAAAATTGCCTGGAATCAATGCATGCTGGGTTATTTTCTTACAAAATACTATGAATGATGCTAACATCACAGTAATTTACTGCTCTTGTTTTACTGTTGTCTTTTACATGCCACTGTAAGAAATGTAATTGTTTACCTAATTGTGTTGAAGTCACCATAGTGATGATTAGTGTTCCATTTGGTTTAGATCTTGGACCATGTATATTCATATTCAGATTTCAATACAACAATGGTGACATTCAACAAAAATAAACTCTGAACATTACAAAATAAACCAACAAAACAAATGGTAAAAATTGAACCAAAAAGTTCAGCAGCACAGACATGACAGATTGTTGATTGATGATTTTATTTGACACACAACACGGAGCGATGGGACCTATGCACATTGCACACAGTAGAGCGCTGTTTAGGACAGTTTCCTGTTGAAGAGCTTAAGTAATTTTTCACATAATGTTCTCTCTCTTAAAATGTAAACAAGTGTAAATGCCAGCATTATCATGAATAAAGAAGTGAAGTCTGTCAGGTAAAACAAGAGCTGATTCATGCAGTTCAGTCAGTCTGCTATTGTATTCCAACCATTACTCCTGAATAGAGGCTTCCATAAATACTTAGTTTATATGTAGAGTTACACTTCTAAGTTTAATGGTGCAACGTAAAAATATTTATAGTGAATAAGTTGTAACTTAGTGCCCATATAAGTCAAAACTAGGCTACGTTGTGCCACCAGCTGCAACTAGTTATAAATATCTATATGAAATAAACTTGATGATTTTGCCAAACTAACAAAATACAACAAGACAAAGGTGTCAGCTAACACAACATTGAAAGGTTAGGCCTACCATAGTAAAAACAAAAACATTAAAAGTACCATAGAAAAAAATGTGATATTGAATTAATATATTTTAAAACACAAACCAACACATTCTCACCTGTGAAAGGTTATCCCATTTCTTTGGGAATTTAATTCTCAGCAGTTTCACAACCAGAAGCTGTGCAATGTTGTAGCATCATTGATTCTTACTGTGACCATTGCAAGATGGAGGGTGTGTCGACGTGTCTGGAGTGGTTGAATGTGCCATCTGCGTATATATATATGTCAAAGCTTGTCTATTCTGCTAAACACTCATTAGTATTAACCCTCTGACAAGCCAGTGGGCCAATCCGCGCATGTCTCTCACAAGGAACGTAATGGCAGTGATTGACAAGCCAGAGGGCCAATCATTTTTTGTGATGATCACATAAACAATTGGCTGATGTTTTTAAGGCCCTACCTCGTGCACAGATGATGTATATTGATATTATTCCTTTCAGTGCACCTAATAAATAGTCTTTTATCAGTTAGTAAAGACAGTTTCAAATAATATTGCAAAAATGTATAAAACAAAACATCCTCTATAGCACCTTTAAGTATAAAACAGCAATCAATGCCAAAATTGATTTATCTGTATCGTTGTCAATAGTTTCTTATTACTGTATATGAATATACATCTACATTTGGTTTCATGATTCTTTTTGTCATTCTGATTAATATACATACTGTTCTTGTGAAAAATATTAATTTTCCTTTGAACAATTATCTGCATGTTCTATAGGTAAACACAAGGTGCATCAAGAACATTGTACAAGAATAAAGAAAGAATGGTTTTTATTGATAAACTATCCATTAAGCAATATTTTTGTTCACACTTTTGCTTGGCTGGCTCCATTATATTTGAATCATAGAATGTAGGAAGCTGGTTTCCCAGAATACATTTATGTTCCACACTTTAAATGTAAATGGTAACAAAGCAGGCCACACCTCCACTGCTCATTGCCAGTGACAGACCTAGAAGTTCAAGGCACATTGTGAGTTAGAACAGATTACAGTGTAAAAAGCCCCTAAGTGTTTCAAGCACCAATTTTCACACTTGAAATGGTTAAATCTGGGTCATTCTAAACCCCAGGTAAATGCAATCCTGGGATATCTTGACTAATCCTTCATATGCTTATGTTTAACACTGTACATTCCTTACCTGAGATAATATTCTTATTTACACTTTCTGTTTAACCCCCATTGTGTTGCAGCTAGCACAGAAAAAAGATATACAGGGGCTATATGTGTCCTGCAAAATAAGCAGATTAACGTAATTTTTGTTTGCTAAAAAAAGTACAGAAAATACAATTCAAATATGTTACAAAGAATGCACCAAAATGGTCTTTGATTTGAGAACAGTTATTTTTTTTCTGTCAGATAGCCTTTTAAAAATCTGTTAGATTTGCATAAATGAGAGATCAGATGTGATCAGAACATTCCCTTCTTAAAGTGTTGGATTAACTCTGACACATCCTCCTTACATCCAGCCATCCTCCTGCATGTGGTAAACTAGGAGAAAACATCATGGCACACACTCTCACACTATGTAACAGCAATGAACATTAATGAATTACGAAAATAATAGTGTTCAGAAACACAAGGTTGGGTGGACAAATTTCCCATATTTAGGTTGAAACAAAATGGAACATTATTGCAGGTAAATATGTTATAAATGTATTTACTGTTAAAGAAGTTTCTGCCTCAGATTTTACGCCAGCCAAACTGTAATACATTGATGTACTTAAAGGTTGACCACACAGCCAGAGTAAGCTTCTCTGTGTGTGGCATCAGTCAGCCTCATATGCCTCCACTCTCATATCCTCACGATCACCACTGTCCACGACACTATATGCATAGCTGCACTCGCAGCCAATGGAAAACATCTGGCCAGAGAGATGTTATTCTTGCGTAGCCAGACCTTCAGACTGACGGCAGAAGGTCTGGACTCTATCACAGCTTTCATTGGCCAAGAAAGTTTGTTTTGTTCCATGTCATGTTTAGGGGAGTGAAAATGTAAAGTCAATGTCCCTACAATAACAGACCGGCATGCATCTAATCAATTATCATGGTAAGTGCTCGTTGTCACAGCTGTAAACACAACAGCTTTACTCTTCCATGAGGGCGTTTGGCATCACGGCATTTGTTTCCAGGCGGACCGTTAAAGAACACGACACACCCGTCTCCCGAACATCCTGTAGATTTCAACCAACCAGATGACGACTTCGAAACTCCTGAAGTGTTTCCAGTTAAGTGTGCTATATGCATCAGATATTCAGCCAACGGTCTGTGGGCATGACGTCTGAGGCTGAGACTAGAGAGACGTGTGCTATTGTCATCCTTATAGTACAGGCCTGGACCCTGATGCGAGGGAAAAGATAATATGAACATTACGGGAGATTATGTGTATGCATAACTTGCTCATGAAGATCATGAGACCTTACTAAAAGAATTACAATAATATTATTTTATTGTTGTATTTAATTTGTTGTAACCTATAATATTACATGCTTAGACTGAGAGCACCCTAAAAAAATTTGCAAACAATCAAAACAAAAACAGCTATATAAACACACAGACTTCACCTGCTTGTCCCAGCCGCAGATAATACTCCCCCTAGACAGGCCCATGCCTCTGTATCCCAGCATCATGTTGGACAGGAGTTTGGAGGCTGCAGACACTGAGGTACTTTGCTTGTTATGTAGTTTGTCTGTTTTTAAAACACACAAACACTTACATATTAATATATTAATGAAGAATAGCGGTGGTCCAAACAACACAATTCTGCTTAGCTTCTACACAACTTTATTTCTTCAGGGAAAATTTATTTTACGTTCCTGGGGGCATTGTGGTCATACATAGTACATGCAAATATTTTTGAATATGAGTAGCCTATTTTAAATTGAAAGATGAAGAAAAAAAAAAATAGACAGATATATACCTCAGATATATAACACCTCTTCTTAGTTCACCATAAAATGTCATAATTTACTCATGTCACACAAGGTTATTTTCACAAGGTGTGAAATATGAATAATAATTTTTCTCCAAAGTTTGTTCTTCTAACAATCTTCATCTAATGTTTAGATGGAATACATTTCCTGACACAGCTGAAACTGGTAACTTCATCCTGTGAGCAGATGCTCTTCCCCAGAAGCATGCTTAGACAGACCTGCACTCTTTAGTCAGCAGTCTCTCCCAGTACTGACAGTTTACATTGCAGCCTGACATAGTGCCCAGCAGAGAAGGGTTGATCTCAATCACTTTACTGGCTTCCTTTGATGCTGCAAGTGTAGGTCTACATATTTTACATAAAGGAAAGGTGATTCCTCTGCGGAAAACAATGATTTAGAAACCAAAGATTTACATAGTTTTGATTACAACCAGAAAATATAGGCTTTAAAAAAACCTATACATAGTTTAACTTGGAATAGCATCTTTAAATTAAGTTCTTCTATTCACCTATGCTATTAAGAATAGGCCTATTTGAGATAAACATGAACATTTTGTGATTCTTTGGAGAAAAGGCTCTGCACACTGCTGGTTGACCAATAGGAGTGTGAGTCTTTCAGCATCATCAGTATCTATGCAGATTCATCTGATGCAGGTTAAAACCATAGACAACTATCTATGTCTATGGTTAACACTAACAGGTGTAGCATTGGTAAGGTACAGAAACAAATCTGGACACACCCTATTCCAAAACTCATCATTATCCAGGCAGGTTGTTGATGCCTGAAACCACAGAGCAGACTATGTTTAAAATAACTTCTTTTATACCACTGAAAAGTATTTTGTGAATTTTGTGTATTTTCTGCTCTTGGATTGCTATTTGAGAACTCAATATAGATACAACAAATAATTCAAAATAATACAATTTAAAGATTTAAATTTTACATATTTAAATTGAGCACACAAGTATGCTGAATATTTTAAAGTTCATGCTTTAACCAACTTATTAAATGTAGAAAATACTTTTTTTTTCTTTCCTGTTGCATTTACTTAATCTTCACATTCATTTACTTCAGCTACAGGAACACAGGGATATTGACAGAACCTTACAATAAGCAGCTATTGGTTCAACAAAAAAGCAACTAACATCCATGTTTACTTCATAGCAGCCAGATCACCAAATCCTCAAAATGCGGAAACTAAACATACAGTAGCTGTCATGTTCTCGATTAGCACATTCCTAATGATTAAGTTTATGAATCATCAATTGGATGTCACATACCCATGGCTAGATATGACCCCTTGTCCATGCTCCTATAAGGGCCAACTGTGTACAGATGACTGCCAGTGAAGTCAAAACCCCCTAAAATTAGTTCTGGTCATACCTCGATACATGAGAAATAGTAGCAATTAAACATTAATGTAGAGTGACATCACATAAAGTGCAGCCTGATGTTTGGTGCAAACATGATCACACAGTGTAGCTTATGTGTGATAACAGGTGAAGATTATAATACACCACCAAGTATGCACACACCTGAAGAGCATGTCTTGCAGTATTAACCGCTATGACAACTTTCTGCCACTTTTAATGGAGAAGTTAATGAGGTTTGATGACAGTATATTTGATATGTCTTCTCTGTGTCTGGCTGTTCCTGTGCCACAACAACAGACAAAAAAATAAAAAATAAAATGATTTTGACTGATGTGAGCTATATGCATTTGCATTATAAATTATGTCATTCAATTTTTTTTATTTTTTTTTTTTTAAAAGGCCATGGGAAGGTTTTTTTTATAACTAGTGCAATGGATATTTAATCAGTAGGCTATTATGTTAGCTGCAATGGCACACATTTTATCTGTCACTACTTCAGAGGTGGCACACACACACACACACATACACACACATTAGTTGTTTATTAGACAATATCTATATCTTGTACAAATTATTATTTTTGGGATAAATGGTAGTAGCCTACATGTTTAGTGCCTTGTTTTCCCCCTCTTCTTATCCATTGCACTGAATGACAGAACATCATTTTAAAACGTTTTATATTACTCTATTGTGCCAATATCAAGTTTTATGTTTGCTCTTATTATTCTAACTTTTATTATGATTTTGAAAATAATAGCTGTATTAATATCCTACTCCATTCCGTTGGTTTTGGTGTTTCAAACACAGTTGGAAACAGTTGGAAAACAGTTGGTGTTTCAATTCCAGTCTCTGAATTACCAAGGACAGAAAAGCTTTTATTGGTCCACAAATAACAAAAGTAGCTAGTCTAGAGCTAGCCTACTCCCCATTGAAATGCCCACAGTGTAGGGGGAAAACGAAACCGAAACTATACCAGAGCATCGAGAGGAAAATGCTATTTTGAAGGAATCTAGCATGGGCTATAGCTCGCCTTCGATAAAGACACAATTCATTCCTTTATTATTTGTGCTTAGAAATAAATAAACGGGATAGAGTTCAAGATGTATCATGCTAAAGCGCTGCTCGTGGACCTGGCGATAAGCTGTGTGCTTCATTACAGCACACGTGCATTATTAAAGAATAACAGCAGTTTATTTCTCTTGACTCAGCTCTGGTTCGTGGCTGGTGTGAAGTGGGTAAGTCTCAGGTGTTTTCTGTTCAGCAGCTGGAAAGATGCGTCCGTGCGGCGCTGCGTGGCGGTGACATGCTTGATGTGTCCGGTTTATGAAAGCGGACTGACTCTCCTCATGAACACTAAGCTGGAGTACTGGAGCGGGTGTTTGTCTTGCCCTGGAAAAACTATTACTTCTACAGCTGCAACACTTATAGCGTGTTTGTTCTGGGAAGTAAGTTTTCCCGACACAAAATGGAAAGCGGATAGTCCAGAATGTGCGGAGACGAAACAGAGAAACCGGGCGCTCTTCATGCGAGTGGTCCGTTATTCCAAACCCGACGCCCCCTTACTGAGCGGAGCGTTTGTGTTTCTTGCTCTTGCTGTCATATGTAAGTTAAAGGAGTCTTTGTAAACAGACCGTTCAAATGAAGCACAATACTGTAAATGCTTTTCTTCTTTTTGTGTTTTAAAGGTGACATGTGCATTCCATATTACACGGGAAAGGTCATAGACATCCTGGGAGAACATTACCAACCAAACAGCTTCATGTCAGCAATCTTTCTCATGGGTCTCCTCTCACTGGGCAGGTACTGAATGTTATGTAAAAATAACCTGTTATCACAGTTTATGTTTGTGTCAATAGGATTGTGTCAAAAACATACATGTGAAAAAAAAGGTCACCATGATTTTGCCAAGTAAGACATGTTCCTGGATCAACCTATTTTATTGATCCTGGAACAACATTCCTGTCCGAAAATTTTCTCTTAACCCTATTCCTACCCCTAAACCTAATCCTACCCATAACTTACGCCTAAAATCAGAGGGGAAAGATATGTGAATAATATCAATGTAGAAGCACCTATCCCTGGTTGCAAGCCTAAAATTGACATAAATGGTAAACTTGTCCCTCAAATCTGATTGGTTGATTGGAATGTTGATCCAGGAACATGTCTTGGTGAAATCACATTCACCATGAAAAAATATTAACATGTAGGCTATATATTGTATATAATAATCTTTTAAATATTGTCCTCCTCTATAGCTCTTTGTCCTCTGGGTTGCGAGGAGGTCTCTTCATGTGCACTCTGTCCAGACTGAACAAGAGAGTTCGTCTTATGCTCTTTAGTTCTTTGGTCAATCAGGAGATAGGATTTTTTGAGGATAAAAAGACAGGTAGGACTAATTAGTGCTTAAGAAGTAAAGATTTTATGCATGTGCTGATTACAAATTTGAATGCTTTGTGTTCGATTATTATCTCAAACTGTTTTTATCTGTTGTCAGGGGACTTGACATCACGTCTGTCTGTTGACACCAAGCTAATGAGCCAATCAGTGGCAATGAACGTGAACATCCTCCTGCGCAGTATAATCAAGAGTGTTGGCATCTTGTATCTGATGGTCAGCCTGTCCTGGAAACTCACGCTGGTCACTTTCATCGAAGCCCCACTGATTGCCATCACTCAAAAGATTTACAACACACACTATGAGGTCAGATGAACAGAATAGGGTATTTAAATACAGCAATGTAGCTCAGAGGTGTTATTTTAAAGCACACCACAAATGTAAGATCAAGATTTAGGCATCTCCTTATGACCTTTGACCTCTTTTTCATCAAGCCTTGCTCTGTTAAAGGTGCCTTAGATTCAAAAATTGAATTTACCTCGGCATAGTTGAATAACAAGAGTTCAGTACATGGAAATGACATACAGTGAGTCTCAAACTCCATTGTTTCCTCCTTCCAGTGGCGGTTCTACATTGAAATACACCCTGGGCGAGACCCCTTTCGAGCCTTTTCTTGGTGTGGATCCCCCGTCCCCGTTTTTTTTTTTTTTATCTGCTCGTGCTGCCGCCCCCAATGTGTTACGAAAAAATTACGCCCCGGGCAGCTGCCCGGTTCGCCCGTGCCTAAAACCGCTACTGCCTCCTTCTTATATAAATCTAATTTGTTTAAACGACCTCCGAAGAACAGGCGAATCTCAACATAACACCGACTGTTACGTAACAGTCGGGGTGTACGAACCCAATATTTGCATATGCCAGCCCATGTTCCCAACATTATGAAAGGCATTAGACAAGGGCAGCCAGTAACGTCTGGATCTGTGCACAGCTGAATCATCAGACTAGGTAAGCAAGCAAGAACAATAGCGAAAAATGGCAGATGGAGCAATAATAACTGACATGATCCATGATTACATGATATTTTTAGTGATATTTGAAAATTGTCTTTATAAATGTTTCGTTAGCATGTTGCTAATGTACTGTTAAATGTGGTTAAAGTTACCATCGTTTCTTACTGTATTCACGGAGACAAGAGTCGTCGCTATTTTCATTTTTAAACATGTGCAGTCTGTATAATTCATAAACACAACTTCATTCTTTATAAATCTCTCCAACAGTGTAGCATTAGCCGTTAGCCACGGAGCACAGCCTCAAACTCATTCAGAATCAAATGTAAACATCCAAATAAATACTCTACTTACGCGATTAGACATGTTGCATGATGAACACTTTGTAAAGATCCATTTTGAGGGTTATATTAGCTGTGTCAACTTTGTTTATGCTGTTTAAGGCAAGCACAAGCTCCGTGGGCGGAGAGCACGAGATTTAAAGGGGCCGCTCTGCATAAATCGGCGCGTTTATAATGATGCCCCAAAATAGGCAGTTAAAAAAAAAAAAAACTATGGAGTATTTTGAGCTGAAACTTCACAGACACATTCAGGGGACACCTAAGACTTATATTACATCTTTTGAAAACATGTTCTTGGGCACCTTTAAAGGGATAGTTCACCCAAAAATGAAAACTTCTACTGTAACAGTAAATAAAACCTGCTTAGACAAATCCAAATTAAACCCTGCGGCTTGTGACGACACATTGATGGCCTAAGACACGAAACGAGCGGTTTGTGTGAGAAAACGAACATTATTTATATCATTTTTACCTCTAATACACCACTATGTCCAACTTCGTTCAGCATCCTGTTAGTGAGGTCAAAAAACCCGCTCTACTGACGGAAGTGATGTCTCGCCCATATACTTCAATGAGCGCGAGACAAAAATTATATATCATAAAAAATGATATAAATACTGTTCGGTTTCTTGCACAAACCGATCGTTTCGTGTCTTAGGACATCAATGTGCCGTCACGAGCCGCAGGGTTTAATTAGGATTTGTCTATGGAAGTTTTTTCGACTCTTATTGTTCAAGTTCCCAATCACTCCTATTATTTGACTGACAGACGGCAGCGGTTGCAGTTAAAAATCATAATTTGCGTTCGACTGAAGAAAAAAAGACACCTACATCTTGGATGCCCTGGGGCTAAGCAGATAAACATCAAATTTTCATTTTTGGGTGAACTATCCCTTTAACATAACGTGGACCCTTCAAGAATAACTTAATTTTAAATAATGCTTCCCCTGTATCTCTTTTAATTTTTGAATGATTTTTCTTTTAAACATTTACACTGAACCAAAAACCATCTTGTTGTGCAGCAATTATCAAAAGAAGTTCAGGACTCGGTGGCCAGAGCCAATGAGACAGCAGGAGAAGCGGTTGCCGGGGTGAGGACTGTACGCAGTTTCCGCATGGAATCCAGTGAGGCCTGTCGTTATGACGACCGTTTGACTGACACTCACAACCTGAAGACTCGAAGAGACACAGTGAGGGCCGTCTACCTATTAGTGCGAAGGGTGGGTTTTGCATAGGTTTAAAATATATTGTACAATTTTAATACATACTGCAGTAGTGCACATAGTAAACATAGTGTACAACACAATAGGCAGCATATATTGAATTGAAATATATCTTTAGAATATATATACATTAATTTAAATATATAGGTATAAGAGTGGAAAAGTAAAATATTAGCTATAAACATTGCTTAATTTCTTTGTATCATCAGACTGAGCATGTCATATGTAATTTGTTTTAATTCAACTGTACTATATTTATTCCTACAGCTGATGTCATTAGGAATGCAAGTTCTGATGCTGTACTACGGTCGCCAACTCATCAAATCAGGACACATGAGTACAGGCAAACTTGTGTCCTTCATCCTCTACCAGGGTGACCTGGGAACATACATCAGGGTTTGGATTCATTTTATTTTCATATTTTCATATTATTCTCAAGTAGTTTTCTCAGAGGCAGTGAGAGAAATTTGGGTTTCACAGATGAACTTAATTAAAAATGCTTAATGTTTTGGTAATTTGGTTATAATTCCTACTGAATTGGGCATTTTTCTTACAATTTTAGTAAAAAATTATGAAGTAAAATACCTGCTGTCTTAAGATAAATCAGGCAGGATTGCTCTGAGAAAAATCTTAAACCTGTGATTATCTCTATCTGTTTTTCCTTAGACACTTGTCTACATGTATTCAGACATGCTAAACTCTGTGGGTGCAGCTGCTAAAGTTTTTGAGTACCTGGACAGAAAGCCACTTGTAGACATGGATGGAAGTCTTCACCCTGAAACCCTGGCTGGCCAAGTCTACTTCAAAAACCTCACTTTCTTTTACCCAACTCGACCTGATCAGCCAGCCCTCAAGGTACAGCGCACTCAGAATGTGCAGTGTATGCAACTTAACTCAGCTGAAATATCACTTAATAAAGGGAGAGTTTACCCAAAAATGAAATTTCTGTCATTAAAAGTGGGATCAGTAGATTTTGAAAAACGCTGTTGGACATTGTTGATATTTGAAATCAACCCCTCTCTTCACTGCTCCGCCTCCAAAACTCACTCCAATCCTAACCACCCTGCTTCTTTTGAGCTCTTTTGTATTGTGTCCCATCTCTCGTTCGTTGTTTTTTCTTATTTTCAAATCTCCCTCTTGCTTGTTCTCTCTCCTAGACCATTATACGCCCCTAATGCTGATTGGTTAGACTTTGTTGTTGGTGTTGGCCCGACTAACTTTCAAACAGTGTTTTTGAAATTTTGATTGAAATTCACCTTTTGCCTTTTTTGTCCCTCATAGAAAGCAACATAATTGCCATCATTAAAGGTCCTGAAAAGTAGTAAAGACATTGTTAAAATAGAGTACCTCAGGAATAATGTGTTTTTGTTGGCAAAACCCGGAAGCGAGTTAGCATTTTAGGACTTCGGTTCCATCGCTATAAAGTCTATGGGTTTTTTGAATGGGTTTTTGCTAAACCCCCTGAAATAAGGTCTGTGGTTAACAAAGCCTCTAAATATTTTCATGTTTTGATCTATGACATAAAACACACCAGTTATTACCCCCATGTGATTTTTTAAAACCTTTATTGTGTCTTAAAAACAGCTGTTGCTAACAAGTTGCTAAAAGGGACTACTTCCTTTGGTGGGGACATAAGATGTCATCATGACAAACAGGACATTTGGACAGCATTTCTCATGGAAAAGTGGATAAGTATTCATACACAGCGCAGATCATAACCAGCGAACATGTTTTTAAATAAAGTTGTTTTTTAAATAAAGTTTGAGGGAGCTTGGTGGTGATGACGTTGATCCGCGACCATGGTGTGCTGTAGTCCGTTTATAGCCTACTGTTAGCTTTTTACATCTGACGACTTTTTTTAGGCTTGAAAATGTATAAATGTTGTGTTAACTTGTAAAGATTATCTTGATAGACAAAACGTGTAAGTGTCATAACCCTTATTTTTTGCGATTTTCCAAAAGTCTATGGGAAAAATGCATAGGCTTTCGATCGAGGGAATCCGTGCGCTGCTAATTTCCATGTTGGCCTACAAAAACACCTCATCCCTGAGGTACTCTATAGTTAACATGTCTACAGTTGTTCAACCTTAATATCATGAAGCAATGAAAATACGGTTTGTGCACAAAACAAAACAAAAATACCAACTTTATTTAACAAATTAGTCTCTCCCTGTCATTCTCCTTCACTGTTTACATTCAGCGCTTCCAGATTCTGCGTCAGAACACCGGCTCGGTATTGGCTGATGATGTTCACATGAGCAGCCCGAAGCATGCGTGTGATGCTGACACTGGAGCCGGCCAATACTGAGCTGGCATTCGTATGTAAATATGGAAGCGCTGAACGTGAGCAGCGTAGGATAATGACGGGAGAGATGAAATTGTTGAATAAAGTTATTTTTATTTTTTGTGCACAAAATTATTTTTGTCGCTTCATAATAATAATAATTTATTTTATAATTTATTATTATATAATAATTTTATTTATATAGCGCCTTTCCAGAGCTCAAGGTCACTTTACATTACAGTTACAGTTGAACTTGGAAGCAATAACCAGAGAAGACAATCAGCAGCAAATTACAAATTAGAATAAAGCGCAGTGAAAAACAGGACAAAATGCAACAACAACAACAACAACAAAACAGAAGTAAGAAATAACTTACAACTGATAACATAAATACAGCAGCTCATCTCATTAATGTTGTTCTCTTCATGTAAGCAAAGTTTCTTGTGATTTGAGTGGGTAGAGCTGGTTTACAGGTATATTTAAATGTCACCAGCATATAAATGATAATTAAAAACCATGATGGTATAAGATTTGATGCAGTGGTAAAATGTAAATAATGAATAGTAATGATTCTTGATGTCTTCATAACATTAAGGTTGAACCACTGTAGTCACGTTGTCTATTTTAACAATGTCTTTACTACTTTTCTGGACCTTGAATGATGGTAATTATGTTGCTTTCTATGGGCGATAAAAAAAGCCTATTGGATTTCATCAAAATATCTTAATTTGTGTTCTGAAGATGAACAAAGGTCTTACAGGTTTGGAACGATATTAGGGTGAGTACTTAAGGACAGAAATTTCTAACCCCTTAAATATATTGTAAACAATATCCAAAATTTTAGCTTAGTTAAGTTGTATATTTGTTTATAAATATATTTACTGCCAATAGATAGACACAATATGTGAGCGTGCATGTTATGTTGATTTGCTGCATGAATAAGCATACATAAGATCTAGACAGGTGGAGCTGGAGGAGATGGAGGGTTTCAGAGGAACTCTGATAGCCCGCTGCAGAACCAGCTTACGATCACTGAACCAGATTATTCAAATGTTGCACAAGCTACACTCAAAAAAATGAATTGTTGGATTTACTTTAAAAATAAGTGTCAAGTGGTTCCACGCAACAATATTGAGTAATTTGTACAAAAAACTATTTAGTTGAATGAACAAAAGAATTCAAGTAAAGCTGACAAAATTTCTTTGAGTAAATACAAATCATTTGAATGTCACTGTTACATAATATTTATATGTGCAGTTTACTTAATAATGTTATGTTGATTTTTTGAATAATCATTTAAATAAAAAGGATACAACATATCAGAATGCAGCCCCTCACCCCAAAATGCACTCAAAAAATAACTAATTGAACAAACTCAATTGAATTGAGAGCAGGAGTTTCATCCTATAAACATGCGAATGTGAGCGCGCACAGCCTAAACACAGGCGACACTCTTTTGCATGATGGTAACCACAAAAATCAAAAACTACTCTAAATGTCCAACATAACTGAACATTAAACACTAACATAAACTAACAACATCTTTCCCTTTACTGAAAAACACATAAAATAACACTTTAATCCCTAAATTTACTCTCCTAATGCAGTCCCTTGCAAAGCATGCTGGGAACGGCTCCACTGCACAGTTAGTTATGTCAACAATAATGTGTGCGTTTCACACAGCAATGTTAAGTTGACTGAACAAACACTTACTAAGTAAAGCTGACAATACTCAATTTTAGTAGAAACAACGCAGTTAAATTACGTTCATGTAGTACATGAGTTTTTTAAGTAATGTGAACAAGGGTGGTTTGAGTGAAACTAACAACAGTGAAAGTTCATTTTTTTGAGTGTAGCTCATTGGCTGCAGAATCAGCAGAGGCCATGTGCCATCTTGTGCCATGTAGAAAATTATGTGATCGCATGTTCATTGATTTCAGAACTTCTCTCTGGAGTTGAAGCCGGGTCAGATGACGGCTCTGGTGGGAATGTCAGGTGGGGGGAAGAGCACCTGTGTGAGTCTGCTGGAGAGATTCTACCAGCCTCAGCAGGGACAGATTCTGTTAGATGGACAACCACTGCAGAACTACCAGCACAAATATTTACACCAAAAGGTAATAGTCAAAGACCTTGACTTACGTAAGATTTTCATGTATAAAGAGTAAACATAGTATTTATTCCTATGCATACTGTATGAATAAAGCATAAATAAAAAGCAGAAAAAATAGCATTATAAACTAACAAAATATTGTAAAACATACACACAAACAACTCAAACTGCATCAAAAGCAATGGGGAAAAAGCTAGATTAAAAAAAATGGCCAGTGAGGAAGAGGACCTGACATGAAACGGAAGGTCCTTCCACAGCTGCAAACGCTTGGTCACCCTGGTTATAAATGAGAATGGGGACTGGAAATAACTATGGTTGATTGTTAATCAAAATGTTCTTGCCTGTCTGTGTCATAGGTGGCCATGGTAGGTCAGGACCCTGTGCTTTTTTCTGGCTCCATCAGGGACAACATATGTTACGGTTTGACTGATTGTGATCAGAAAAAAGTGGAAGATGCAGCCAAAGAAGCCAATGCCCATGACTTCATCAGTAGACTAGAAAAATCATATGACTCAGGTACCCATGAAGAATCATCCTTGGCCCACTGATGTCTGTAAATTATATACAATACTTATATTTTGGTATATTATGACAGGTAATTTCAGTGAATATGACCTCTTAATGAGTATGTGTATGTAACATGGTTTATTTGCATGATGTACATTAGATGTTGGAGAGCGTGGATGTCTTCTCTCTGGTGGTCAGAAGCAGCGCATTGCTATTGCCAGAGCTCTGATCAGACAACCTCAGATCCTCATATTGGATGAAGTCACCAGCAGCCTGGACACTGAGAGTGAACGCATGGTACATGACACTTCTTCTCCATTGAATTCTTAAAGTATGCTGCTTTACTAAATAAGAAGCTCATTGAAACTAATAGTACCTTGTGTACAGTGTTCGGATTCTGCTGTATCTCTTCAGATGTTCATTTTCATCTACTTTTGTTCATGCCTGCATCACTTTATTCCATTAATAGGTTCAAGATGCTCTGGCTCGCCACCCTTACCAGACCTTGCTGGTGATCGCTCATAGGCTGAAAACAATTGAAAGGGCAGACCAGATCATTGTGATTGACAAAGGAGAGGTTATGGAGCAAGGGACACACCAGGAACTGATGGAGAAGAAAGGCAATTACTATAAACTGAGAGAGAGGCTCTTCAATGAGGAAAAAGAAGCCGATAAGGAAGAGGTCAAACAAGAATGATTTTCTTATAGGCATTTTCCAAGAATGCATTACTATTTATAATAATAGGTAGCATATTCATAATGAAACAGAATTTGTTACCTTTTAAATAGCACTGTATTCAAATACACTTTATTTTGTTTTTGAGGGTTAACCATTTGTATGTTTTCCACTTTGTGAATGACCTGTGAATAATCCAGAAGTTAAAAGCACTCACTCACTTGAAGTGAATTGTGAATCAAGAAAAAGCAGTAATATACAAAACAGCAATCGGTGCCAAAGTAGATTTATGTGTATCATGTCAATATAAGCAATATATTGTTCTTATATGAATACACACTTATATTTTTATTTTCATGTCCCACTCTTTCATTCTGATGTTCTTTCCTTAAATCTATTATTGCAATTATCTGCTTGTTATCACAAGGTGCAACAAAGGTAATAAAATAATAAAGATGAACATTGCACAAGGAAAAAAGAGAGAATATTTTATTGATAAACAATACACAAGAATCAAACAAAGTTTTCACACTTTCACTGCCTTGGATGGCTCATTTGTATCTGGATCATAGAATGTAGGAAGCTGGTTTCCCAGAATACATTTCTCTTCCACGCCTTCACTGTCAATAGTGACGAGGTAAGCCACACCTCCACTGGAACCATCTCGGTTCATTGCCAGTGACAGACCTTGAAGCACAAAGCACATTGTGAATTAGAACAGATTCACATTTTAAGTATGCCTATTGGAAATCATTTTAAGACAAATATTAATGTTATTCTACATAACATACTGTATTTAGTTTGTGATTATTTTGCAACACCAGTTCAGTATTTTAAGTAAAATTACTTGAAATATGATTGAAAACATAAGGGCCATAGACCATGAGCTAAAGACTATCAGTGATCTTTATAAACTGGAAAAGATGCATGACCATAAAGTGCAACTACACAAAGCCTAAATGTTTTATATGCAACGCACTGTTGATCACAAACTCCTGGCTCTCCTGTCTGGTCATGCCTGCTCTGTATTCCGCATCCACAAAGCCATAGATGTAGAAACTTCCAGAGCCACCCACTGCAAATGGCTGTCTGCTTAATAACCCATTAAGGGTTGCATAGACCTGAAAAGGTAGACGAGAACCAGAGAAAAGAATACCAATATGCACAAAATGATACAGTATATCATATAAAATGCAAATGATCTGAAATGATTCTTTTTCAATGTGTCTTATTTTATCTAAACACTGCATTTTCTCCACATAAATTTTGATGTCTTCATGAAGGATTAATACAATAACTATACACACAAACTCATCCTTTTGCACACTTTAGTCACAGATACCTGTCCACCCGCCCTCTTGTCCCATCCAGCAACAATGAGATGAGCTGATAGTTCCTCTTTATACTTGTAAGAAATGTTCTTCACCAGTGTAGCTGCTGAACACACCAATGGATCCTCATCCACCTCAATACTATCCACAAAAAAAGATGGTGCAAACTTTAAAGCCATCCATTCTATTTATTTCTTTTTTTAACTTCAATTACTTAGTGTTGTAAAATGCATTTTATAAAATGGATGTAAAATGTATCCTTGATTCTGATTGTTTGAGCTGTGTCATGCCTAACAATGGCCCATAGCTGTTCTTAATTATCTGCAAACCAGGGCTTCTTGGGGCTTATTGCTTCAATTAATATGAGATATTATACTGATAGCACTGGTACACTTTACTGTTTGTATTACTCTGCTTTTATGTACACAACAGTCAGGACTACAGTATGTGAGTGGTGTGGAGTGGAAACTTAGATTTTGGAGCTGATTGTTTGGAGCTTTTTCTCTTACCAGTGAGCAGGGAGTGAAAACCCAAAGTGGATCCAGAATGCTTTGAGCAAAGATGACATAATGTTGTCACACTATTCCACTCACATGCTCTGGTCCAGGATTTGTAAAATTTTGGATTTCATGTGAATTTTTTTTGCCGATCGGATATGCACAAAAAGTCAGATTTGGACTGACAGTCTGAACAAGGCTAATGGGACAATTCACCAAAAATAAAAATTCTGTCGTCAATTACTCATTCTTTTATTCATATATAAACATTGATAAGCACATGTACATAGAGCACGGTCAACCACTTGCTTGATGTGCGAGAACTAAACCTCATTGGTTCTTGAGGAAGCTCAAAGTATTAGTGTGACACAAGAATGAACCTCATTGGTTCTTGATCATCAAGCAAGATTAAACCTCCATTTACCAAATTTGAGTGCTCTATGTACGTTCACTGATCAATGGCTTCTTTCTGAACTACTTTCAGTGGTGGACAAAAAACACAAACCACCAGGCCAAAGTTTGTTTGAAATGTAAGTTACTCGATATTAACCTCTTGATATATTCTGAACAACAGCAACCCTCTCTGTGTGGTATTGATTAAATGTATCAAAATACCTGTGAACATCTAATTGGTAGTTGACTATCTCAGCAATGGTTTGAGCATCAGCGGCTGATCCAGACAGAGCACAGTAGATCTTGTCATGGAGGGGGGAAAGCTTGTTCATCACCCGATTCACCACAGAGGCCCTGATTACAAAACATGGCAAAATGTCTGGTTTTCAACACTGTTTTCAAAAAAAGCTTTTACTACAAAGAAAATGTTGATTAGGCAAACAGAATAAAAGTATTTGTAATAAAAGCAATAGTTACTTCTCCATATTTCATCCAGTATAGCTAATGATTGTGTTAAAGGATTAGTCCACTTTTAAATACATTTTTCCTGATAATTTACTCACCCCCATGTCATCCAAGATGTTCATGTTCTTCTTTCTTCAGTCAAAAACAAATTAAGGTTTTTGATTAAAACATTCCAGGATTATTCTGCTTATAGTGGACTTCAATGGCTTCCAGATGGTTGAAGGTGAAAATTACAGTTTCAGTGTAGCTTCAAAGGGTTTTAAACAGTACCAGCTGAGGAATAAGGGTCTTATCTAGCGAAACAATCGGTCATTTTCGAAAAAAAACATAACTGTATATGCTTTATAAACACAAATTATTGCCTTGCACGTGCTTCCGCTTTATTCTTCAAAAAGCTTACGGCGTACGTTCGACGCCTTCCCTATTCTGCTTACGGAAAAAACTGAAACTGCCGCTGCGTTCGTTTCGTAAGTTGAATAGGAAAGGCGTAGGACATACAGCGTAAGCTTTTTGAAGAATGTGCAAGGCCCATAATTTGTGTTTATAAAGCATATACAGTTGTGTATTTTTTTTCCAAAATGACCAATCGTTTCGCTAGATAAGACCCTTATTCCTCGTCTGGTATCGTTTAAAGCCCTTTGAAGCTGCACTGAAACTGTAATTTTGACCTTCAACCATCTGGTGCCCATTGAAGTCTACTATAAGGAGAATAATCCTGGAATGTTTTCATCAAAAACTTAATTTCTTTTCGACTGATGAAAGAAAGACATGAACATCTTGGATGACATGAGGGTGAGTAAATTATCAGGAAAATTTTATTTGAAAGTGAACTAATCCTTTAAATGCTTCTGTTCATACAAAAGGCTAAATATAAAGGGGAGACCAGGGAATGTTTAAAAAAAATGACACAAATGCTTGTTTGTTTGTTTTTTCTACTTCTAAACTGTTTAGTGGTTCTAAATATGAATAATTTTTCTGAATTCTGACATTCTATTATCATATCATACTGCGTTCAGGGTAAACACTGGAATCTTTGTGAACTTGCACAATGCTGTTTGAGCTACAGGAGAAGCCTGAGTTGTGTTTTTCCCCTTGGCAATGAATGTACGCTAGCTTGTAGCCGAGACAGATTTTGGCGACAAACAAACAAGCAAACAAAAAAACAAACGAAAAAGTTCTTATTGATAAGCACACTCCCGTAGCCGTGAGCTACTCACCCTGCAGAAACTCTTGAATCCGAACCCACTACCACGCCACCGTCGAACTCAACGGCAATAATGGTGGTCTGGAATGACAAGATCATAAGATTAAGACTGAATTCAGATAACGTATATTCCATAAAAGCATTACACTGAAGGGGGGAAAAATCATTCGTGGTGTTTAGTTCGTCGTGAAATGAGAAAAAAAGGAAGGCACAAACTTACTCCCATTTTGAGACCGCTCGAGCTGTCATGTTCGCTGACATTCTGCATCTTTAACAGTGTTTTACGACAAAATACAATGTTCGATAAAAATGTTACAGTATTTACGTGTTTTAATGAAGATAATCTAACGTGTTTTAAGATCAGTAGCCTAGGCTATATGTTCTTTCGCTTTCGAATTGCCGATGACGCGCCGCGACTGACTGACTGCCGTATAGCCTAGTTGTGCAGAATAGTGCTTACTGTATCTGAACAGCGTCCTCATGTCACCTGTACAGAAGGAGAGAGGGGGTCAGGAAGAGAAGTAACAGATTCAGCAAAAATACTCCTATATTACTCGATAGCATATCCACTGTTATGGCCAAATCCATAATCTAAAAGGGAACTTCTGAACATTTGAATATCAAAAGGCTGTATCATTCTGTCAAATATGAATACATTTTTAGCAGTTTAATAAAAGATAATACTTTTTCAACCAGAAAAAAATCCTGAATGGACAAAATAATTTTATGTGTGTATGTGTAGGCTACCTGATAAACCCAATGTTGTGACCAAATGTCCCCAACAAAGATATTAATAATACTACCAGTAGGCCTCAAATTTGACATTGTGGGGACATTTATTTGGTCCCCATGAGGAAAACAGCTTCCAAATCATACGAAGTAATGTTTTCTGAACATGTAAAAATACTGAAAGTTTTCTGTTATTTGTAGGTTTTGTGCAAACAGTTTGTACAGTATAAAAATCATTATGTCTGTGGAATATCCCCATAATGACAGGAATACCAGTGTTTCTGTGAGTGTGTGAGTGTGTTTATGTGTTGACAGCCTACATAAGCATGAAAGGGTTAGTTCAGCCAAAAATGAAAATATTATTATTAATCACCCTCATGCCGTTCTACACCCGTAAGACCTTCGTTCATCTTCAGAACACAAAATAAGATATTTTTGATGAAATCTGATGGCTCAGTGAGGCCACTATTGCCAGCATGTCACCGAACCTCTCAAGATTTATAAAGGTACTAAAAACATATTTAAAACAGTTCATGTGAGCACAGTGGTTCTACTTTAATATTATAAAGTATTCTCGTCGCTTTTCGCCAAAAAAACTAAATAATGACTTTTCAACAATATCTAATGATGGCTGATTTCAAAACACTGCTTCAATGCTTTATGAATATTAATATTAATATTAAGGTAGAACCACTGTACTCATGTTACACACAGAAGGGGACGGAGACACCGGTATCGTTAAGATATACGTTTATTGAACAACCACAGATGGCAGGCAGAGTGCAGGTGAGGGAAAGTTCATGACTGAAGATGATACTGGATCTGATACTTGTCTTTATTTTTCCCAGGGATCGTGGATGCAGGCAGACATGGAACAGACGAGACACAATGACACTCACAGGAGATGAGGAGACACTAGGAATCACAGAGAACGCTGGAGACAGGTAGTCGTTAGCAGAGTCCTTGAGCTAAGAATAACAGTTAGGTGTGCGTTAACGAGACCGGACATGAATGTGTGCTCTGAAGTGTCTTTTATGCTGCTGTGGTGATTGGTGCTGATGAGTGTCAGGTGTGGCTTGTTAATACTCATGCGAGGGAGTGCTTTGTGATTGTGTGTGTGTAGAGCCTGGCGTGTCTATGATAACTCACATGAACTGTTATAAATATGTTTTGAGTACCTTTATGGATCTTGAGAGGTTCGGTGACATTGCTGGCAATAGTGGCCTCACTGAGCCATCAGATTTCATCAAAAATATCTTAATTTGTGTTCTGAAGATTAACGAAGGTCTTAAAGGCATGGAATGACATGAGGATGAGTAATAAATTACATTATTTTCATTTTTGGGTGAACTAACCCTTTAAACGTTGGGCATGTCTGAGACATTTGGTAGGATCTTTTTAGTTTCACATAGAACCCCAGAGAAAATTAGCATTCCTCATATAGGCCTGTGGATTAATAAGAACAGTTTGCACTCTTTAAAAAAAAAAAAAAAATCTAAATTGTAAATAAAACAATGATTATTGGAATATTTTTTACAGGAATATACTATTTCAGTCTTTTTACTTCAAATTTCATGTTTAATTCAACATGTTACTTGCTCTTTCTTTATGATTAATTTGTGAAATTTACTAGCAGATTTAAAAAAAAATCTACAACAACTTGTTTTCAGTGTAGTATATAATGATAGCCTAAAATAATAATTATTATAGGGATGTAACAATGTTTACTAATACATACTATTTAAATTTAAAAGTTAAAAAATGACATCACAAATGTAAGGTTGAATGAATCAGTGATATATACATACCATCTTCCCAAAGAAACCCACTATAATTATAATTATACATTAATTTTTACTAGTTGTAACAGTTTTTAAGCTATACAGACAATACAGAAATACAGATAAACCACAAAAATTACTTGGAATCAGAACTTTTATTGCATGTTCATCATTAGCTTTGTCAAACATCACCGATCCTATGGATATGGATAACAGCAGTTTATTTATCATTAAATTTTGGCAACTTGTCTCCTGGGATGACAACATGCTCAACACCTTTTTCAGAAATGACAGCCAAGTGGGCAACACCCCCACTTACATTGTCTCTTCCCATAGCCAGAGCCAGTGCTGCAAAAAGTAATACATTTTTTCAGTGAATGAAAAACATTTCAGTCTGTTCCTCAAACCAAAGTATTGTATTGCACTTGTTTAAAAGACTAGATTTGGAGACAGACAGTCAGCATATATTTTGATTATAAAATGCAGAAAAAATATGCCAAGTACTTTGACATGTACAAACCATTGGCAGCAAAGGTTTGACACTCGTCTCTGGTCATTCCTGGCTTGTACTTTGCATCTGCGTAACCGTATATGTATGTGCTTCCAGACCCGCCAATAGTGAAGTGCTGACTCACAAGCATCCCTCCCATAGAAACAGAGTACACCTAAAGAGAATGACAGTTAATGCATCATTAGAACTTGTTTTGTGCTGTGCAAGGGAAAGCACAACATTATACACCAATCCCAATTTTTGCAAACTTTGCAGTGCATGCACGCTATGGTGATGATACACGGGGCAACTTTTTGAGCAATGGTGCCGAGTGATGTTGCTTGGGCACTTTCCCATTGAGAATGGGCAACAAATTTCTGTCTGGATACTTAGATAGAAATTTGGTGCCCATTCTCAGTTGCCCGGCAGCATTGCTCAAAAAGTTGCCCTGTGTATCATCACTGTAAGTCATCGCAGAAAGTTGATGTTACGGTTTAACTGATGTTACGGCCCATGTTATGTTGTGACTTTACAAATGCTACAAATGCAGTCAATACAATACTGAAGCACACATAAAGATGAAACTATCAGCTTTTGCACCTGAGGCACACATTAACATGAGCCAAGATGCTACAGGACAAATTGCCAACAGTAAACTGATGCCCCATTCTATTTCTGACAGTCCAAGCGTTTCCGCTACTTCTGACACAAAGGACAAATAGACTTGGAATGGTCATTTTGTCACGTCCAGTGATGTGACAATGGTCAGCGTATCCAGTGCAGACATGGTGTGACGTCAACTTCAAATTTGCTTTGCAAACTTTCAATTCTGAACATCTTGGCAACATAATAATCTGTGTTCTTTCACCATGTTTAACAAACATTTGTCAAAAGCTTAACATGTATTGATGAGCTACTTTGCAATGCCCATCTGAATAGCCATCAACAACACAGGTAAGCTTTTTTTGTTAGATATTTGGGTTTTCTTTGCCTTTATATAGGTAGGACAGTAGGAAGGCCGACAGGAAATCATGGGAGACGAGAGATGGGAATTAGTTTACTGTTGGAGATTTGTCTCTTGTGTCGCGCCGAATCCAGTGTAGACAGAATCGCTGTTTATAGCAAAATAAATTTTAATGTTTTTAGTCACGTCATGCTGCTCTCTTCCTGTGTAAACAAGGTGTGAGGCAAGTTAACATGATCCCAGCCTTTTGTTATAATGAAAAAGATTTTTTTGAATGATTTGTACATCAATAACCTTTTATAGATTGTCATGTGAAATAGCTCATCAGTATGCGTCAATATTGTATTGATACACCGTATCAAGCATGACATTATAGGCATTTTTTTGTCATTACAGCTAATAAAATCTCTTATTTTTATCTTAACAATAATACAAACACCATGTAGGGTGAAGTTTAAATGGACATATTGCACAGGCAAATTTACAAATTTCTGGCCAGTTGTTCGCATCTGTCATAGAAGTCACAACTTAACACGGGCACTGTCATGAGCCAGGTTTGATCACTCGTGTTTTTTGGGTGTTTTTCCTCTCTATCATTGATTTCAGCTGTTTCCTGTTACCTCTGGCGTCCGCGCTCTCGTGCGCGCACCTGTTCTGTGTCTTCGCGCTGATTGCGCTGCCTACTTTTCCCTGTTCTTTGTTCTTGTCTGTGTCCGGGAATTGTTGTACGTGAGTGTGACATGCTCCTAGCTCTTGTGCTTGATGAAATTTGTGTGTTAGCAGCTATTATTCTGAGTCCCAGCCCCAGTCCAGAGCCCGACCTAATTTCCTGCTGTCCAGTTCAGCCGTACAGAACTACCTGTCTACTGACATGGCTGCTTCCATCTGCCAGCCAGAACCATCTCCATCGGTGTACACTTCACTACAGTAGGACAACTGTTGAGGATCTGTGACTCGGGAAGCTTCTGATTATTCCTTTGTTTCTCCAGCTGCAGCGTGTTTGCTACATAGCGCCTGGCAGTCTGTTTTTGTTTGTATATTGGGACTACAATAAACTTTGTGAACTACTTTTGCCTCTGGGTCCATAGGGTCACCTGACAGGCACCAGTTAAACTGGTATCCGAATTGGTTTAACTATATACATGGTTTGTATCCTCAATACAAAGATTCATGTTCTGCTAATAGGCCTATCACTCTTTCTGATGGAACAAAATTTCTTGACCCCTTTTCTCTACTGTCCTGTCAGTGAGGATGTGACCCAATCAAATGGCCGAGACATAACATTTTAGCATAGGACACTCATAAGAAAGGAAGTGAAGAGAACCACAGCTCAACTAAGAGTAATGTTCTACCTGTGGCCCTTTTTTCTTGTCCCAGCCTGCAGTGATGAAACCAGCTGAGAGATCCTCTCTGTGCTGATAGCACAGCTCCTGCATAATAGAGGCTGCTGCCATTACCAAAGGAGGGTCATCCATCTGAATACTAGATGTCCAGGAGGAAAAGAAAAAGATGTCTGTTTGACTGGAGAAGAAGGCTATTTTCACTTTAGTCACTATTTATTATAGAAGACTAGGAGTGCCATTTTAAAATAAAATGAAGGAATCCATTATCAATTTATAGCTTAAAAAATGTAAAATAAATAAATAAATAAATTTGGAATCACCTGTGGAATGCGAGCTGGAATTTGGCTGCACGTGTGATGGCTTGAGCATCCGCAAGGGATCCCGACATGCAGCAAAATATTCTGTCGTGAACTTGAACTAGTTTGTTTATTACCTTTGATGAAACATAAGACCTGGATACAAAACACAATATGCAGTTTAATTATTTATTTAGTTATTTTTTCAGTTCATTTATTCAGTGTTTAAATATCACATGCTCATACACATATCTTTTTTTTTTTTGGGTAACACTTTATTTTACAGTGTCATTGATATGTTACATGTAGTTACTATAGTAATAACTATAAATTATGCATAATTACATGCAACTAACCCTTAACCAAACCAAGCCCTAATCTTAACATTATAGAAAGTACATGAAGATACTTAATATTGCTCAGTTCTTTAATGTATAATTAAAGTGTAACAAAGACACCTTAAATAAAGTGTTTCCATTTTGTGTTTAATGTGCCTTTATGCTGTCATTGGAGAGGAATTGTGGGATACCTCGCCTAACTGGTAGATACTGCATCAACTTACCCACCCATGGAGGCTCGCGAGTCTGAGCCAATAATAACACCTCCAGCAAATTTCACCGCTAATATTGTAGTCTGTTAATGAAAATGCATTCATGATAAGATTTCTGCGCAAATCGATGTCAGTTATGAATCTTTGTCTTGCGCCATTAACATAGTGAAAATGAATGTCAGGAAAATGGTCTCACCCCAGTGCTGACTCCTTTCACATGACTGTCTGACGAATACGTCTCCATGTTTTTCAAAGCTCGTAGCTAACTCTATCCGAAAATGTATCCTAACTAATTTTCTAATCTTTGTTCGTTATCTTATTAAATCGGACAGAACCCCTTCTATTGAAATGCCCTTTTACCACAACGCGCACGACTCCGAAGCACCTCAAAGACCGGAAACAAACATACCGTGAACTGGTTGGTCCGTTCATGGTTTCACTTTCTAAGCATAAGCAGCCGCCTCTCAATCGTTTGTCTCTTTTCTAAGCTTCATGTGTCTAAATTACTGAACATTACGGAGCCACTCACATTTATTTGCAATGTTACCAACTGTTGTGAAGACTACGGAGCCGGGCTTCTGCTTCGAAAACACTTTAAGGTAAAACATAATCCGCAACTCGTTTTTTAGTGACACCAGGTGAGTGTGAAAGCGATAGTTTGCAGTTAGCGAAGGAAGCTCATACAATAAAATATCATACTCTATTAATATAAACTATGCAGTTGTAAATAACAATTTTGAACGTCCCTTGTTCGTTATTATTATTTTACGAGACTTGAAAAGTCACTATTGCGCGCAGACATAGCCTGTTAGCTGTTAAAATAACCTCGATAAACAATGGGAAAATGAAACTGTATCAGTCAATATAACAAAGTTAACATAAAAAGAGTTGTCCTTCGGTGTATTCTGAGATGCCTATTGAGTCTGTCCATTTGGCACACACACCCAATGAAACTTTCTTGACAAGTTGCTCTCCACTGGCAAACTGAGGTTCATGGGAAATGTGATTCAGCACATCCCAAATATGTTAAGTGTGTGTGTCTCTGGCCTGGGTGTTCTAAATAAAATGTGGAGCTGTAAAGTGAATCCAAAGCTAATAATATTTTGTTGCTTCCTTCTAATGAAACTGCTAACATTTAGGCATGCAGACTTGTTCTGGCCCAAGCCAGGCATGTTTTGTATGTGATGTGCTATCAGAGGGCCATCTATTAAAATTACCCCCCCCCCCCCCTGACACTTCTGAGTTCTTTTGTGTTTCTTTATAGAAATGCAGCATTAGACAGTTTGGTGAGGGGGAAGAAACCCAAGCCCCTTAAAACTGGAACAACTATTGCTGGAGTTGTGTTTAAGGTAAGACACTTTAAGTGACGCTTGTTTATTAACTGAAATCGGGTCGTATTTGATCTGACCTCTGTTTTGCAGGATGGAGTGGTTCTTGGTGCAGATACTCGCGCCACATCCAGCGAAGTGATTGCTGACAAAATGTGTGCCAAGATTCACTACCTTGCTCCTAACATTTAGTAAGTTTAAACAAAAAATCAAAATTAAATGACTGCTGTTTAGCATTATTAACTTGTATGTGTTACCTCAATAAGTATACCATTAAAATGTATGAAGAGCAAAATTGTAACAAAAATTAATTTAAAATTGAACTGTATTGAATTTCATTCTTTAAAATGGACTATAATGTATGTAAATGATTTCATTGTCTTTGTTTCTTTCTATCTGACCTTTCTCCATTCAAAGTTGCTGTGGTGCAGGGACAGCAGCAGACACACAGAAAGTTACCGAACTTATATCCTCCAATCTCACTATCTTCTCAATGAACAGTGGGCGAAACCCCCGTGTCATCATGGCAGTCACTGTCCTTCAGGATACTCTCTTTAGGTACGCTTTTAACAAAGGAACATGATCTCACTTGTATTAGGTGTTCATACATGTGTCGTTCTAGCAAATGTTTTATGAATGCACAACTTAGATGTTAGATGATCTAACATGAGTTAGATGCTGTAGACTTGTACATGTTTAAAGGTTCTTTATTGGTTCCATGAAGAACCTCTAAAATCTATGCAAACTTTTATAATGGAAAAAGGTTTGTTAGATTAATCAAATATTATTCACACTAAGAAAAAAGTGTTTACTGTTTACTGAAAGGTTCTCCGGGGAACCAAAAATGATTCTTCAATGGCATCGCTGTAAAAACCCTTTTTGGGAACCTTTATATATAAGAGTGTATGTCCAAGATTGTCTCTCCAACATGAAAATAGCATGGAAATGAATGAAACACATGAAAATTGCCCATCATAGTAAAAGGTTCTTAAAGGATTAGTTCACTTTCAAATGAAAATTACCCCAAGCTTTACTCAGCCTCAAGCCATCCTAGGTGTATATGAGTTTCTTTTTTGTGATGGACATAATCAGAGATATTTTAATATGCTGAAGAAAGTGCTTCCATCCACATCCGTCCATCATAAAGTTATGAAGAATGTGTAAACTGGCATTGCATCATTTCCACTTTTTCCATAAGTTAAATAGGTCGTAGGACGTAGCGTAAGCTTTTTGAACTGCAAGAGTATTATGCTTTCTTCGTAACTTGAATACGGAAGGCAGTCTGGTGGAAGCTAGATATTTTACTTCATAACTTGTTAAATATGGATTTTTTTTACAGAAACGCATCACTTCACTTCAGAAGGCCTTTATTAACCCCCCGGAGCCGTGTGTACACATTTACGAAAAAAAGGCTTTATGGATTTCCAAGAACTACATAGTGATTAAAGAAAGATAAACACATTTAATTACACGTGACGTGAATACTTGGTTGGAAACTCAACAGATGCTCACAGAACAGAATACAATGAAAGGCATCAATACTTTGGTGAACCGATCCATATATGGGGATATAGAGAGACACTTAATGCATTCATAGATTTAGTTTGAGGTCTAACTGCTGTGAAACATGAAACATAGTAGACTACTGAAGCAGAATTAAACCCACCAGAGGAAGAAAAGGATGAGGTCTAAGCATAGTTACAGTACTAATGCTTATGAAAGCCGGCCTATATAAAGTATGCTTTGTATGTCATGTAAATTCACACTTTTCACGTGTCATGCACAGACTCCGGAGAATCATGCTTTATAACACTTTTTTAATTCTTAGATATATCTGTATTTGATAAAAATTCCTTTATGTAACTTATTACATACTCCTTTGTCTCAGAAAACTGAAACAAGTTGGAAGATCTGTTTAAATTACACAATTTTTGAGCAATCTTGTTACTATATTTTTGTTCTGGAGTTTCCTTTCTTCTGTCTGGGTTGAAAACAAAATAAAAATTTGCACATTATGTTTTCTTAAGGTACCATGGCCAGGTTGGCGCTAACCTGCTGCTGGGTGGGGTGGACTGCACAGGAGGTCACCTCTATGATATTGGACCTTATGGGGACATGGACAAGGTGCCATTTCTTGCTATGGGTGAGAATTCTTATAATATGAACATGATTGTGGGGATTTTATCTCAAATTAATTCATCCTCATCGTCACATTTTTTTCAATGCAGGATCAGGAAATCTAGCAGCTATGGGAATTTTAGAAGACGGCTTTAAAACAGACATGGATGTAAGTATGAGATAAAAAATTATATCAGCATATTGGATTGTATGTTTTTAATGCCAGTAATGTACTTTGAGTGCATTTAAGCTGTTGATTGTTTATTTACACAATTATTTAGATGGAGTCTGCCAAACATCTGGTTCGGGATGCCATCCATGCAGGTGTAATGAATGATCTGGCTTCAGGTCATAACATTGACTTGTGTGTCATTACAAGAAATGGTGTTGATTACATAAGGCCATACCAGGAGTCAGAACAGAGAGGGAAAAGGTGGGTGATTTCTGATACATAAGCACATATTCTCATAGTATATTTAGCTTGTTTTAAGAGTTGTGTCACACTATTATGTTATAGATTAATTTCTGTGTCTGACTTTTAAGAATGTCTAATAATGCTTGCTCTATAATTGTTTTCCACACAGAGAGGGACAATACAAATACAGCCCAGGAACAACAGCAGTACTCACGGAACAAGTTCAGCATTTTGAAATGGAATTGATTGAAGAGAGAGTGCAAACCATGGAAACCTCATAAAGATTGCATACTGCTTTTTTAACATTTAGTAGATTATACCAACCAATTCAAGTGTCAACAAATGAATGAGAATTTAAAAAAATAAAACTGATCTCAAGTCAAATACATATTGGAGAGAATATGATACTAGACACACTGACATGTGAAATCTGAAATTTCAAATAAACTGTGATTTGTCAGTTTTAAAAGTGACTATTTATTTCTAACCTTCATGCTGTTGTTTAGGCTATGTGTTTCTTTGGCTCAGTGCAAAGCACAAACCTTACTGGTCATGTCTGTTTGAGAGGATTACAGATAAACACATCTTCTACCAACCTATTCAAGGAAACCTCCACAGAGTGCCTCTCCTTTTCCTAGTTTAAACCCGTTCAGGGCAAATCTACATAGTTACTGGTGATGTCATCAGGGTTGGCTTTTGGAAGTATTTTTTTTACTGAAATAGGCCTACAATAAAACACTGAAAACAAAGGCTATTTTTATAGGTTCTAAAAAATTTAGAGTTGGGCTTAACAATCTTGTTCACAAATACATTAAAGGTTATGCCATTAGTTTTAAACAGTTTGTTATTTTAATATTTATGTGAATAATTTCTCACTTTATTGAATGGAATTATTCATTATGGTTAATAAGCCAGATGTGAAATTTATATGAATGGCCTATTATTTAGGATGGTGTTTGGTTAAATACATTAAATCGTTTTTATTGAAAAACAGACAAATTTTCGACTTAAGACGCACCCAGCAAAGTTGAGTATCACTTTCATTTTCAGTTGATCTTGTTGTCTCAGACTAGGCTAGTTCGTTAGCGATTCACTTTCAACTATGGCGCTTATGGACGTATGCTTGTCACCTGAGCTGAAACAATCATGCTCTTCTCCTAGAACTTGGCAATTTGAGCCGACCTCCTGTGGTCCGAGTCATTACATGTTCGGACTGAACGGCAACGAACTGGCCGTCCCGACTGGAATGGACGTAAGTTGACTATAGCGCTACATCCGTGTTGACTTCCTGATTAAAAACAATCTGAATTAAACAAAGACATCTAGCTTAAAAGCATAAATTTAGCAAAAGATGGGTCCGTACTGGGATGTTCTCTTCTTATGTTTCTCATTTTTTATTCTCCACAGCCGGAACAGTTTCTCGGGCCACTCACAGAGGGAGATTCGGATATAAAAATTGAATTCCTTCATGGCACTACCACGTTAGCTTTCAAATTTCAGCATGGAGTGATGGTGGCTGTGGACTCAAGAGCATCTGCAGGGTCTTACATAGGTGTGTTTTTAAAGCTAAAATGGTTTACCAGCGATTTTCAACATACATGTGCTGTTGAATAATACATGTTTCATTTGCAGACGCAAAGACATTCAACAAGGTAATCGAGATCAACCCGTATCTCCTTGGGACAATGTCTGGCAATGCTGCAGACTGTGTATACTGGGAGAGAAGACTAGCCAAAGAGTGCAGGTAAATGTATGCATCAATGCAATTTTATTCTTGATGTCTGTTCTGAGGTCTTATGTAGGACTGTTAATGTGGATATCAGTTTTAAATTATTCCTTTTTGTCTGTCAAAGTTTAAAGGATTAGTTCACCCAAAAATGAAATTTCTGTCATTAATTACTCACCCTCATGTCGTTCCAAACCCGCAAGACTTTTGTTCATCTTTTGAACAAAAAAAATAAGATATTTTGTTGAAATCCAAGCTATTTGACTCCTCCATAGACAGCAATTTAACCACCACTGTCAAGGTAAGGAAAGGTACTAAAGACATCATTAAAGGATTAGTCCAATTTCAAATAAACTTTTCCTGATAATTTACTCACCCCAATGTCATCCAAGATGTTCATGTCTTTCTTTCGTCAGTCGAAAAGAAATTGAGGTTTTTGATGAAAACATTCCAGGATTATTCTCCTTATAGTAGACTTCAATGGCCTCCAGACGGTTGAAGGTCAAAATTACATTTTCAGTGCAGCTTCAAAGGGCTTTAAACGATACCAGACGAGGAATAAGGGTCTTACCTAGCGAAACGATCTGTCATTTTCTAAAAAAATACCTACACCTTCCCTATTCAACTTACGCAACGAACACAGCGGCAGTTTTTTTCGTAAGTAGAACAGGGAAGGCGGAGGACATACAGCGTAAGCTTTTTGAAAAATGCAGAAACCGGAAGCACGGTCAAGGCAATACTTTGTGTTTATAAAGCATATACAGTTGTATTTTTTTCGAAAATGACCAATTGTTTTGCTAGATAAGACCCTTATTCCTCGTCTGGTATCTAGCAAAACAATTGGTCATTTTCTACTGTTCCCTGTTCTACTTACGAAAAAAACTGGCGCTGTGTTCGTTGCGTAAGTTGAATAGGGAAGCTGTAGGTGTAGGTATTTTCTTAGAAAATGACAGATCGTTTCGCTAGGTAAGACCCTTAATCCTCGTCTGGTATCGTTTAAAGCCCTTTGAAGCTGCACTGAAACTATAATTTTGACCTGCAACCATCTGGAGGCCAATGAAGTCCACTATAAGGAGAATAATCCTGGAATGTTTTCTTCAAAAACCTTAATTTCTTTTTGACTGACGAAAGAAAGACATGAACATCTTGGATGACATGAGGGTGAGTAAATTATCAGGAAAAGTTTATTTAAAAAATCCTTTAAAATAGTCCACATGACTACAGACAAACATGACAAACAAAAATAACGACTTTGTTGAATAATCTCTTCTCTTCCCTGTCATTCTCCTTGACGCAGCAAGCACAGTGCAGACTTCCATGTTCTACGTCCGAACGCCGACTCATTATTGGCCGGCTCCTGCGTCAGCATTACTCACATGCGTCATACTGCTCACGTGAACAGTTTCGGCCAATGCTGAGCCACCGTTTGGACGCAAACACGGAAATGCTGCACTGTGCTTACTCTGTCATCTGCGTATGAGAATATTCTTGTCGCTTCATAAAATTAAGGTTGAACCACTGAAGTCACATGGACTATTTTAACAATGTCTTTAATACCTTTCTGGGCCTTGAATGTGGTGGTTAAATTGCTGTCTATTGATGAGTCAGATACCTTTCGGATTTCATCCAAAATATTTTAATTTGTGTTCTGAAGTTGAAGGGCTTATGGGTTTGGAACAACATGAGAGTAATTAATGACAGAATTTTCATTTTTCGGTGAACTAACCCTTTAAGGGAATGTGTTTTTTAAATGCGATGATTTTCAAAAGAAAAAATCCTATATTTGAATGCATTCAGTCTACAAGTAGACTACTGAAAAATAATCACAAGCTGATATTATATTTTTAAAGGATTTACAAGCTCAGGAACAAGACACGAATTAGTGTGGCCGCAGCCTCCAAACTTCTAGCCAACATGATGGCTGAATATCGAGGCATGGGCCTCTCCATGGGCACTATGGTTTGTGGCTGGGACCAGAGAGTAAGAAACATTAACATTTTTCTTATGTTCGAGCTTCACTTTTACCTCTCACCTGCCATCTTTTCTCTTTTCACCCTCTGAATAGACAAGATCAAAATTTACATTTTTGTCATCAGCATGTCTCTAAACAGCCAAAAATTCAATTTCTTTGAATTGAGGAAGCAAACATGATGCAAAATAACAATTCAAATTTGAACTAAAGGAAAAGGAGTAAGATTAAATTGTCATTTTTAAGTTGAAAAGAAAAGTTTATCAAACTTTAAATGTTTGCTTGACAAAGCTTTATCTGACCATTTAAAGGTCAAAGTTTGAAGGTGATTTATGCCATTAAAACAGGCAGACAGAGTGACAGGTTTTTAAGAACATTTTATTTCCTAGAAAGCATTACCTGTGTTGAATTTCTTTCAATTACAGTTCTATAAATTCCTTTCTGCAATTCTACTTCAGCTTCCTGTGGGGTTTGGCCAGTTCAATTAAATTCCAACTCAACTCCAGCCAATTCTTCTCTTTGTTACATGGCTTTTGTCTGGTTGTCCATGAGAACTTAAACCATTTAATTTGTCATTTATCAGATGTGATTGCACCATTTGATTGCACCTTATGCACCATTTTACAAACAGCGACAGTCCCTCTGGAGAAACCTGGCATTTAGTGTAAGACTCAAGGGCCCAGTGTTGGCAGCTCATGAATTTCCCTTTCTGCGATTTGAACCAGTGACCAACGATAAAGGAATAGTTCACTCAAAAAATGAAAACTTGCCCATGTTCATGCCATTCCAAACCAAACCTGTATGACTTTCTTTTGTCTGTGGAACACAAAAGAAGATATTTAAAAACAAAAACAAAACAAAGGTCAGTGAGGTCCAGAGTTGCTTTGAGCACTGACATTTATTTCATTGACAAAAACAGTCATCAAAATATCTTCTTTTGTGTTCCAGAGAAGAAAAAAGTCATAGAGGTTTGGAATGGCATGGGTAAAAAAATGATGACAGAATTGTCATTTCTAGGTGAATCCCTTTAACCACCATTTAAAGTCGCAGTGGGCAGCTCTGGCCCTCAAAATCCAACTCAATTTTAACACTGATAAAACTCAACTGCTTGTAGCTTTCTATTAATCCTGAAGACCTTGAATAGCTTGAGCAGGTTGTTTGATCAGGGTTGGAGCAAAACTAGTAGTTCTACCGGAAAGACTTGGGGAGGTAAGATAACGTAACAATATTTATTAACAATCAACAAGAAAAATGCATAGAAAGAAAAATGGCATAGGCCCCGTCCATAGCTCAGATCCTAGAGGGTTGCGGACTCTGCATTTCCTGCCTGAAGATGAAGGTAGGGGCGTAGCCAACCCCCTGGATGATATGGACAGGGACCATCCTGGTGGTGGTGGGGAGGATGGAGGTGAAGGTTGGCGCCAGCATCTGCAGACTCAAACATGTGTCAGCAATCTTTTATACTTCAAGTGTAAGATAATTATTGGTTCGATCTAAATTAATAGGTGACGTAACATTGAGTCTTTCTGGCAGAACTTATGCTAGAGCTTTCATATCTTGAGGGCCAGAGTTGCCCACTCCTGATTTAAAGCATTTTCTCAATAATTTTGCTACATCTTTACCAGCATTTGTGTTTTTACAGGGTCCAGGTCTATATTATGTGAGCAGCAGTGCCACAAGGTTAGCAGGAGATATGTTCTCCACAGGCTCGGGGTCTAACTATGCCTATGGTGTAATGGACTCAGGGCATAGATGGGACCTGAGTGTACCTGAGGCCTACGACTTGGCAGAGAGAGCCATTTATCATGCCACACACCGTGATGCCTATTCTGGAGGGGTGGTCAACAGTAAGTAGCCCATCATATCACACAGTGCCCAGTTTTGATATTTGCAGTCAAAATGTTTGGTATCTGAGATGGTCTTCTCATACCCATTCATGATGAAACTCTTGTCTCTGTGCTTTCTTACCAGTGTACCACATGCAAAAAGATGGCTGGATCAAAGTTTCCCAGAATGATGTTGGTGATCTTCATCATAAATATGTTTCTGAGCGGAAGTAACAGGCTTCTAGGTCAGAGCTGTCACTGAATAATGTTATCACAAGCAATTTTTTAAAACTAGAGACCAGCTTCCTTTAGTACTGACATGTAGTTTGTTACAGAAGATGAAAATATCAGTAATAAACAATGTGTTTCAATGTCATTACTGTATGGAATATGAAATAAATCACTGTGAAAACAATTGTCTAAGGGTTTTTTGTATTGTTTTGTTTTTGATCAGAATGCATGTAATGAATGTCTGTGGAACATTTTGAAAAAAATGTAAGAAATTGCTGCACCATACAATTCAATTCAAACATCAATTTTAATATTAATTCAAATATCCAATTTTTTTTACCCATTTCTATAAATGTATTTTAAATGCATAAGTAGCCTTACAAGCAGAGCTAAATATTTCGCCATTTTTTAAAAAGTGTTATACACTCATAAGCTTCCATGTGCAAATGTTTTTACTTTTGTATATACTGTATAGATACAGAGTGTGGCATTTACTTATAACCTCAGACCATTTATGACACTTTTTCTAAGCATGGACTTTATCACAAAAAAAAAAGATTGTAAATGTGTTCTTTGATCATTTTATTCACTTTTATACTTTATTTCTAAAGTAATGAGGTTTTATGGAAACAGCTTCATTGTAACTTAATTTCAGAAGGTGCATTTCTTTTTTGATCATTTACTGATAAAAATTAATCATTGAGACTAAGAGTAACATTTTTTTTTTTTTTTTTTTTTTTACAAATCTTTATATTTTGAGTAGTTCACTTAATTTGAATATGTAGACAAAAACACATTTTATATGATTATCCTGACAAGGCTTTGTAGACGTGCATTTACAACATACTATTTAAGTTACATTTACTTAAAATATTTACTGATGGATTTGGCTGATACTCTGAACCCTCACTTGGTGATTACGTATTTCTCCATATTGCAACATAAATCTAGCAACCTTTCTCATATTTCAACTTTTAATTATTCAGAGTCATTTTATAACTGTTTATAACTGATGACAAAAATGACTAATGAATAAGGGTGCATGTTAAAGACATGTAAAGTGTAATTGGTCAAACACAAATTAGGGGCCGTTGCACAACACAACAAAAAAACGTAAAACTTTTTATGCCACTTGGCCGTTCATTTACATGACAACAACGTTTTGGGGGCATGAAAACTCAAACTTTTGAAAATGGATTTCAAAGTGCACGTTTTTGAAAACCATACCGTTATTGTCTCCAAAAACGTCAAAAAACACAAAAGTGGTTGTGGTTGTGTAAACATAACGTTAGTTGAGTTCAAAATAGGCCTGTTTAAAAGTCTGATGATGCAAATAGCTGCCTCAATTATTTATTTATTTTTTTTGTAAATCCAAGGCAATATTTTTTTAACAGGAGGCCTATGGAATTTCTTCCTTTGGTCAAAACACTTTTCCCCAAAAATAATGACTAATATTGCATCACAGATTGAAGATTTTTACTACAAGGACTAACGCATGCATCCTTTTTAAAGGCTTTTCCATTCTATCTTTTTGCATGTTGTAAAGAAGATGTGAAATAGGCATGCTTATTCTTATAGGCCTGGATTTATGTTACAGGTTATCATTGATTTATCTCTGTTGTTACATAAACAGAGGTAATCTGGTATTAATTCTAAGATGGAATGTGGTGTTTTTGCATTGCTATCTGAGATAATAATGAAAATAATAGTGCTACAAAGGTTACAGAGGCCTGGTTTATTTGATTCACAGTGATTTATTTGCATATTGTGTTTCTTTGCACAGCTATTCACAATATTGTGTTTAAAATGCAGTCATAATGTCTTGTTTTGTTTTTTAACTTGTATCATATTGCAATATCACATTTGCAACAAATTCATATGAAATATTACATTTACAATATTGCACACATTCTTCCTCTAGCCCCTCCCTCTCAGATTGTTTATATCTCTTGTTCATATCAACATGCTGTGCACTCTGAGCTGGTTTATATTTTCTACAGTTGGTTTGGTCACATCATTAAAAACAAGTGTGAGCCGTTGTGTGTAAATGATGACAACTGTGTTGTTTAACTTTTGCCATTTGTGTTTACCATTCTGCATCAAAGTGCAAAATGTGTTTTAGTGATTAGAATGTATTTAGAGTTTTGCAAAAAAGAGTGCATGAGATTTGCAAATGGCTAACTGCTTGAACTTGGCCTAGGCCCTATAACTTTTCGTTTTTGTCGCTTGGCTGTTTCCATAAAGGTCCAGAAGTTTTTCGTCAGGTGTGCGATGTTCTTTTTTAATATGATGTCATTACGTTGCTGTCTTGCCGCGAGCCAATCGCTGTATTGCTGATCATGGTTTCGAGTATCGGTATAGCATAAGCTGGATCTGCACATTACGATGAACAAAAGAACGCGCAGTAATCTCAAAACACCTTAATCCAGACAAGGTTTTTTTAATAAAAATACGCAAATTCGTTTGAAGAACCAAATTAGGCACAGATCAGTTAGATTAGAAAATCACAATTAGAAGATCTGGCTTCTGTCAAATCATCTCAGATGTAGGCCTATTGACTGAGGTACGAAGAATGGACCCAAAGTCTCTGTACAGCTGCTCCTGATACGGAAAGGTCTTCCTTTTTGTTACGCATCAAAATTCAGTATATCTCAGCAGTGGCAAACAGAAACCGAAACTTAACGGCTTCCACAACCACACACAGTTGAGGTTCACAACGTCGCTATATTGCAAGGAGAGTCGTGTAGCCTATATCCTGACTGAAACACTGAAGTACTGTGTCTCGACGCATTTGGAAACAATATTGTGGTAATGAGCGAAATTACGTTATCAATTTTGCTTTGTGAAAACACGCTTTTGGATAAAAGTGTTCTGCTAAATCTCGGCTTGTTTGACGTTTCGCTTTTCATTTTAAAGCAGGGCGAATGGAAAACATTCGCGTTTAGCTAAAAAAAAAGGGACAGACAGACAGATAGATGGATAGGGGGATGGATGGATGATTGAGTGGCTGCTTTTCGTGCTGCATGTATTCTAGGCATCTGCTAAAGCATTTCTATGTGCTTGCGATGATGTTGCAGATAATAATCATAATTATAAGCATAAATAGGTAGTACAGGGGTGTCCAACTTTTTTTAAGGGAGGCAGATTCTATGTTATGGACATACTGGGGGCTGGATAATTCTTCATTTTTATATATAGATAATATACATTATAGGGTATATAGCTATACAGGGCTCCAGATTAACATTTGAGATCATCATTTGAGATCAGTGGCAGTGTCACCAAGTTCTAGATGGCACTAGCACCTAGCCTAATTGTAGCATCACAAATGCAATATTAATAATATTACATGTTTTGTATCTTGGAAATGCACATTTGACAGCTTGAGTTGACAGTAGCAGTAGCTTGAGTTGGGAAGCAGATGTAAATGTATTTTTTTATTTTCATTTACATCTGTAAAAATGTTAGCAACCCCAATTTTTGAAGGGTAACACATATTCTGTCTGAAGTGAGAACTGTACTCTTATTTAAATTAACCTTTGGTCTTACATTTAGATCACCACAAGTAAAACCGCTGTTTGGATTTCTGTTTTGCACCATTTCCCGCCACTAATCTGTCACCATAGCTACTGATCACCTTCATCATCACTATCAGCTGTGTTCCATTAACCACCTAGTTTGTCTGTGTATTTAAGTCTTGTGTTTTTAGTTCATCATTGTCTGGTATCGTTCATTGTATGGTTGTGTCTCGTGTTTGCCAGTTTGTGGATTTACTTGCCTGTGGTACAGTTGCCACAAAGGTACAGTTGTCTGGGGAGGGGCCTTGAGGGAGCTTCGCTGCATATGTGGAGTGGGTGCTGGCATCATGTGGATCGTCTTTCACCGTTGGATTTGACGACAAAATGACACCAGCCCGCCTCTACCGTGATGCAGGAGCCAGTGACCAACAAAACGATTGAGCGAAACATCACCGCGGAGCCGGAGCACTGCGAGTCTAACCACCAGGTGTGCAAGTCTACTGCAACATCCGTCGCCAAGGGAGTTTGTGATGAGTGTGAAGGTATGGAATGGAGCCCCGCCCACACTCCTGCCACTGAGAGTGAGTTACAGGCAGACACCATGAATTCTTATTTTTATTTTGGAGAGGATTCCCTACCCCCTTTAATCCCTCCCGAACCTGTCTATTCTATTTGATGAGCTGGTCCCGCCCAGCCTCGCTCTCCTTTTCTCCAGTCTCTGTTCATCACCAGTCCCTTCTCCAGCCCTCAGCCATGCCTGCTACCCAGCCCTCGCTGTCTCCCATCATTCCCTCGGTTCCACATCAGCCTCCTCTCAGTGGTATGGCTACACCTGGGGCCTGCTGTGAGCCAGCTTCTTCTGGCAGTGGAGATCCTGCGGCTCCACCCCAAGCCTCAGATCCCGTCGTGCCACCTCGGCCCATCGTCTTGACTTCTCCGCCTTTGCTCCTTCCTCCCTCAACAACAGCAGCTACCATCGAGCTTTCAGCTCCACTGGACTCCCTCAGACCCTTGACTCCACCTGGCTCAGACATCGCCACGGACTTGCGGGTTGTTCGTTGCTCTCTGACCCTCCACCCCTACAGCTCCATTTGGCTCCACCTTCCCTCAAGCTCTGCCTCAGCCCTCCGGTACCCTGCTTTCATCTCAGGGGGTCATCGCTGCGATTCTGTTGCGGACTCAGACATTCGATATCACTCTGCTCCTTCTGCTCTTTGTCTATGCACAGAGCGCCTCCTCCATCGGGTCCGTCACTTCCACTCGTCATCGTGGTGTGGAGACCCTCACCACCATGGCTCCTCTCTCCAGCAACGCCGCTGTGGGACGCCGTCCTGGCTGTGGCCTGGAGCTGCATCAAGACTTTCCTGTTCAAGGCAACCCCTGGATTACACCACCATCTGCACCTCCCCTGGACTTCCTCTATTCCAGCCCTCTCCCAGACTGACATCCTCCACTGAAACCTCCTCCATCCATCTGTCGGCGTGAGGACGTGCCATTTCCCGCCACTAATCTGTCACCATAGCTACTGATCGCCTTCACCTTCATCACTATCAGCTGTGTTACATTAACCACCTCGTTTGTCTGTGTATTTAAGTCTTGTGTTTTCAGTTCATCATTGTCCACTATCGTTCATTGTATGGTTGTCTCATGTTTGCCAGTTTGTGGACTTACTTTCCTGTGGATTTATTAAAGACTGTTCTACCCTTTATCTTCCTCATTGTGTGTATACTTACAATCAAGCTGTAACAACCTCACTACCATGGTAAAAATTAACAATATTGTTTCTATGGTTACTAGAATGTTTTATTTTGTAAATAAATAAAATAAAGCATTTATTTGTCAATAAATGATTTTTTTATTTTGTCAAACACATTTAGTAGCTATACATACAAATGCACAGAACTGCTAGTTCACAATACAAATTTCTGTAATTAGGCCTCTATTTCATTACTCTATTAATAGATTTAATAGGCTACATTATATAACAAAATTAAATATTAATAGACCACATTTCTGCCACAATACCAAAGTTACAATTAGTGCTACTAAATCTATGGTAAATGTTGGTGATTTGTGGATTGAAAAGCCTTTTAACAGGATTGTTGTGGGCTGGACTTTGGACACCCCTGTGTAACTTAAGGCCAGCATGTAACAATCGTAATAATTTAAAAGGCAGATATTTCTGTTGCTGTAGACATGATGTTGATTCAACATGTTAATATTTCATAGTTGATGTAGTCTATATATGTACTAGCTAAATGTTTTTCAACCATTAAGCATTGTTTCAATGGTGTATTGTTTCACCATTGAAACAACTGACATTATTTTAGCCACATTTCAATGATCAAGTTTGATCATGTGCCGCCCAAGTGTCTAAAGTGAGAGCCCACTGAAATCTTCAACAGAAGCTTAAAGGCTGCTGGCTATATACTGGATATAAGTGGAAATGATCATTTTAAGCCTATATGTAGAGAATGCATTTTGAATAATTGCATCCATTTTTGTCTAGGAGGACCATACCATGATGCAGGTGGTCCCAGAAGAGCGCAGACCTCTGAGGACACTCTTCAGACTACTGTCTCTGTCCAGACCTGATGTGGTACCAATATGTGGGGCTTTCCTGTTCCTTGTTGCAGCTGTTATCAGTGAGGAATTACAAATAGCTTCTGGTTTTGTTTTAATTGATTATTACCACACAGCATTTTAGTTTTGTATAAGTCCTCTTCACTGTAAATTGTTGACTTTATCTAGAAAACCTGAAGAAACTAATTACCTTAAAATAAAGTAAAGGTAATCATTTTTGAGTTAATAAAGCTTAATACATCTTTGTATAGATATGGGTGTTTGTAGTCTATAGGCTAATTTACACTGCACTGACAGACACCAAACACTGCAGACAATCACCAGATTTCAATATACGTCACTTCTCAGACATTCCACGACTCGACAAATATCAAATGAACATGTTAAATTGGTTAAAACAATCACTGACCAATGGCAACATGCTGAAGTGTAACACACTGATCAGACAATACCTGACGGTCTGTTGCCATTGGTCAGCATCTGCCGATGCAGTGTGAATTGGCCTTATAGGTAACCAGAAAATGTGATTTATGGTAACTCAGTTTGACAAGTTGAAATTAGTTAATCCATTTTTGAGATTGTTGATCATTAATATTGTTTCCTCTTCCTTTGAAAGCTTATGAAGTCAAGTTGTATTTACAGTTTAACAGATTTATTAACTTCATAAAATTGTTGTGCAAAGTTAAATAAAAATGTTAGTTAGGATATTTGTTAAGTTTTACAGTGTGTTTAACATTTCACTGAGACTTTGTCCATTATCTTGATCTATAATTTCAGGTGAAATGCACATGCCATCATTTACTGGTCAAATAATTGATGCTTTGAATTCTAAATTTGATAGTAACACATTTGCAAGTGCAATTTTCTTCATGGGACTTACTTCTTTTGGAGGGTGAGTTTGATCTTTGTTTACATGATCCAGTTTAGTTTATTGATTATAGGGACACTAGCTTATTTGGACTGAATGTGCGTTAAAACATGTATTTCATGCACTTCCAGCTCTTTTTCAGCTGGATGTCGAGGTGGATTGTTCATGCTCACAATATCAAGGCTTACAAAGAGAGTCCGGCAACGTCTTTTTAGTCGTTTTGTTAAGCAAGACATTGCATTCTTTGAAACAACATCAAAAGGTCAGTCATGCATGTCCACAAAAATGATGCAAACACAGAGAAGTAGAAGCAAGAACAATTATTCCATGTGTATTTAGCAATTGACAAACAGCACAAGTGTTATTTTGGAGTTGCATTGCAACAAACACATATACATAGATGTTCAACTTTCAATATTAGTTTATGTAGGCTGGATTTTTCAGACTGCGCTTCTTTGTACAGGGGATATCACTACATGTTTGTCCAGTGATGCATCTCTGATGAGCCGGTCTCTGGCTGCAAATGTCAACATCCTCCTGCGCAGCCTTGTTATGACTATCGGCATCTACTGTTTCATGATACAGCTCTGTTGGCCCTTGGCCTTGCTCAGTGCGCTTGAGTCACCAATTACTATCACTGCTGAGAAAATATACAACAAGTACTATCAGGTAAATGGACAGTGAATACACTGAAATACACTGGATACTATGATCTTCATATCTTCATATTAACCTGATTGATTAACTATCATGTATTCTTTTTGTGTGTGTAAGGGACTGGTCAGTTCAGTGAAAAAATCCATAGTAAAAAGTAACCAGGTTGCTGGAGAAAGCATTTACCATATCAGAGCTGTCAGGAGTCATGGTGCTGAGAAGGTGGAGCAGAAGATGTATAACGGCAGACTGGAAGAAACACACCATTTTAAAATACACAGAGACAGTGTCAGAGCTACTTACTTGCTGTTCATGAGGGTAATAATCTCATGTATATTTACATTGTAATATATTTGTCAAGGCATTGGAATTTTTGTATAAGATATATAATCATTAATCAGCTTTCTTTTTTCAGTTATTCCAGTTAGGTATGCGGGTGCTGATCTTGTGGTACGGGCATCAAATGATCAAATCAGGGCAAATGACACCTGGAAACCTTGTGTCCTTCATACTCTACCAAATGGAGATCGGAGGCTATGTACAAGTGAGACACATATTCACAGTCATTTTAAGTTGATTTCCATGAAAGGTGTTAACACTGTGGCTTTATGTTGCAATCAAAACATTACTGTGTTTGTTTGAGAATCCCAAACAGCAAATTTATTATGGCAACAAATATTTTTTGCAGTTCCTATTTGCAGTAGGTCTAAACTATAAAATAATGTCTAGCATATAGAGCCTAAAATTCCATTGTAAAAACCAATTGACTTTAAAAAGAAGCATTTTTTTTTTTACTAGATTAAGTTAAAATTCTCAATGCCAAAAAAAAAGTATATTCTTTACTCACCTTACTTATTGTGAGTATTCTCATTTTCAAGTAAAATGCTGACTCCCAGAGTGCATTTATAAATTATGAACTATCTTTGTTTTATAATTTTATTTGTCCATTTTTGTTTTTGCTGTTGTTGTTTGTTGCCAGTGTTAGCAATCTGTTTTGTGATGTTCAGTCTCATTATCTAAAATAATTTGATTGTTACCATGTTGTGTTTTCCATGCTGAATGTTGATGCTGCTTGTGTCTACACAATTAATAACAAGTTCACTTGCATATTTTCTCATTTTTATTGGAAATACTGGTGTTACTTACTACAATCATTGTTTTAACAAATCATAACTTAATAGCATTACATTAAACATGGTTTGTTTAATGATCTATAAAGTCAGATAATTTTAAAATGTTTTTCACTCATTTGACCACACAATTGCATGATGTGATTAAACAACACTGATCACCATCATGGTGACCTTAAACAAAAGTTTTTAGTTAAACAACATCTATTTATGGAGCAAATGTCTGTGATGTTCTGTCAAACAAATTCAGTTATATTGACAATTTTTCAGCATTCAAGTTTGATTTTGATTGAATGTAAGTAAAGGAAATCATTGATAATTCCACTGAGATTGAACCACTGCTTTTTAAAATTGCACATTTTAATGCTAATAATATAGGAAAATGTGAAATAGTTCAACATTATTTTCTTTATTCCAGACATTAGTTGAACTACATATAGACCTTATAGAGTCACTGGAGTCAGCTGATAAAGTCTTTGAGTATATGGACCACAAACCATCAGTTTTATGTGGTGATCTTGCACCTGACCAGCTCAAGGGACATGTGACGTTTAACAACATTAGCTTCTCTTATTCAACATGCCCAGACCAGAAAGCACTGGAGGTACATTTATATGATTTTATGAAAACTTTTAAGTGAATTAAACAGTCAGTTACTGAAAATAAATTAATTTGAAAGTTGTTTGATTTATTGGGGTAACCTAAATATGATGAATGTATTCAATTAGCCTACCTGAATTTGATATAATACTGAATGCAGTTCCTCCCCATAGAATAGAACAAAATCAGAAACTAAATATGAAAACTAAACTGAACAAAACAATAAGTTGTATTGTAATTTGCTAAAGATAAAACAATGTAATGATCGGTGGGAGCATAAATGAAGTAAGAATAATAATATATTTAATATAGTAATTATTTATATATGTATTTAATTTATTTTACATTATTTTTAAAACTTGCTCTTATGTTACATATCTATTTTTTTCCTCCAATTCTATCTCTGTAGAATGTCTCATTTGAGATAAAACCAGGGTCAGTTACTGCACTAGTGGGTGTCTCGGGTGGGGGGAAAAGCACCTGTGTAGCCCTATTAAAGCATCTTTATGAGCCCCAGTCTGGTGAAATCCTCCTGGATGGAAGGACCCTAAAGGATTATGATCACAAGTACTTTCACCAAAAGGTAATAACATGCCTGCTTACCTTAAATGCTGCATGTATACAGCTTTACAATGCTTAGTCCATACCACAATGAACTGAGATTTGTGAATAATGCATGTTTCCAATGCAGGTAGCTGTTGTGAGCCAAGAACCAGAGCTCTTTTCCTGCTCTATTCACAACAATATCACTTATGGACTTGACAGTTACTCAGAAGATGTGCTACAGACTGCAGTAAAACAAGCTCATGTTAACAGCTTTGTTCACTCTCTGAAAGATGGCTATGACACAGGTAATATGCTACAGTTTTACTACAGCAATTTTGTAAATAGGTTCAAATATATTTGTAATATAGGTATTTTCCTACCAAATACAATGTGTTAAAAAAAAGTAGTCTTTATTATTTAATAAACGGTTGGTAACATTTTATAAAAAGCTTAATTTGTTAATGTTTGTAAATGCATTAACTAACATTAACAATGAGCAATACATTTTTTACAGTATTTATCTTTATCTGTTTATTTACAGTATCTGTTGGTAGTTTATGCTCATATTCATTAAATAATATTAACAGATACAACTTTTGATATTAATATATTTTTTTATATTCTAAATGTTGAAATTAAGATTAATAAATGCTTTAGACGCACACTGTAAAAAATAAATCCGTAAAATAATGGTAAAAAGTACTGGCAGCTCATTACCAGGACGTTGTCCAGTAATTTTACGGACATGTCCGTTAACCCTACAACACAACTCTATGAAGTGAAAATTCTAAATACAGGTAAAACACCTGTAATAATAAATACAGAAAGTTCTGTTAAATTAATACAGTACATTGTGCCTAATTTTTAGAAGAGTGTATTTTTCATATTTAGTTCATGTTAACTATAGCTAGTTAATGGTAGGCTAGGCAATTTCGGAGATGCTAGCAATAGCAGGTTAGCTTTGAAAGCATTTGATCCCACCCTCCCTTCAGAGCATCTCCAAAACCACGCCTCCTTCAAAACACATGAACACACACAGCCAGAGCAGAGTCTGCAAAGCATCACAAGAGACAGTGTTAAATTACCTCATGTCTCAAAGCACATAACATTACAATAATAATAAATGTAAACAACTTACAGAGCTACTATAGGCAAAACATTGCCTATACCTTATCTTGAACTAATATTAATAAATGTAACCTAAAGTGTTAGCAAATAGTCCCTAACAAACACAAAAGTTGCCCCAAAAGTTTAAAAAAGTATTAATGTATTTGCATTACATAACAAAATATCAAAACAGGTGGCATTTTTTTAAAAGAAATACAAGCAAATTTTTAAAAGAAAACTTTTCAAGAAGCCAATTTAATATTTTGTATTCAATGAAATTCATGTGTGAAAGGTGCCATCAAACGTTTTTTTACAAGATGTAATATAAGTCTAAGGTGTCTCCTGAATGTGCCTGTGAAGTTTCAGCTCAAAATACCCCATAGATTTTTTAAATACATTTTTTTAACTGCCTCTTTTGGGGCATCATTAGAAATGTGCCGATTCAGCGCGCGGCCCCTTTAGTGCTCCATGGCTAAAGCCAGTTGTGTTTATGCATTATACAGACTGCAAGTGTTTAAAAATGAAAATAGCGACGGCTCTTGTCTCTGTGAAATACAGTAAGAAACGATGGTAACTTTAACCACATTTAACAGTACATTAGCAACATGCTAACGAAACATTTAGAAAGACAATTCACAAATATCACTAAAAATATCATGATATCATGGATCATGTCAGTTATTATTGCTCCATCTGCCATTTTTCGCTGTTGTTCTTGCTTGCTTACCTAGTCTGATGATTCAGCTGTGCACAGATCCAGATTTTAATACTGGCTGCCCTTGTCTAATGCCTTGAACATGGGCTGGCATATGCAAATATTGGGGGCGTACATATTAATGATCCCGCTGTTGCGTAACAGTTGGTGTTATGTTGAGATTCGCCTGTTCTTCAGAGGTTTTTTAAACAAATGAGATTTATATAAGAAGGAGGAAACAATGGAGTTTGAGACTAACTGTATGTCATTTCCTTGTACTGAACTTATTCAACTATGCCAGGAATATTCAATTTTCCATTCGATGGCACCTTTAAGTGTCTAAAGGGACTGAAATCTTTTGGGGTCTACTGTATGTGCATTTGTTTGGGACTCTTCTTGATGACAGAAGAGTAACCAAATCTGTCATGTCTTTTTTCTGCCTGAAACAGAGGTTGGAGAGCGTGGTGGTCTTCTCTCTGGTGGTCAGAAGCAGCGCATTGCTATTGCCAGAGCTCTGATCAGACAACCTCAGATCCTCATACTGGATGAGGTCACCAGCAGCCTGGACACTGAGAGTGAAAAGATGGTAAGCATCTACATGCATCAGTCAAATCATCATTAAATGTTGATGTGGTCAAAAATTTGTTCATTTTCTTTGCTTCATCAGATCCAAAATGCCCTGGCATGTTTCACGACTCAAACCAGACTGATTGTGGCTCATAGGCTGAAGACCATTGAGAGTGCAGATCAAATAATAGTGATTGATAAAGGCTCGGTATCTGAGAAAGGCACCCACATGGAGCTGATGAAGAAGAAAGGAATCTACTACAAATTAAGAGAGAGTCGATTTAATGAAGACAACCCAGAGACTACTTGTTAACCGATTGAGAAATAATAGAAAAGAATGCACATCCAAGGCAAGGGTGAAGACACAGTGTAAAAAAAACATGAAAAAGAGTGCAAAGAATCCACACAATGATATTAAGTTTTGTCTCTTATTTTGCTCTTCACCAAATACATTGAAATATATTTATGTATAAACACATTGCATTAGCACATCTAGCATATTTTGCAAAAATAGAGCATATTCTGCTGTAATCTGTTTATATTACTCCTTTTGTTCTTTTTTAATTCTGCAGGATTTTAATTAAATATTTGAAACCATTTCACAAGGATGAATAGGCCTATATTTATAGAAACAGCATGCTAATCTAATCTTCTAATCTGGTTTTTATTATCATTACTTTTAAGAAATTAAAAACATATTTTAAGAGAAATATTTATACCATGGTCTCTCTGAATACTCAATTCTGATTGGCTGGATGATGTTCAATAAAACCGTTTAATGCACAGGTAGATCCAAGTCAGTATAATCCCTGTTCTATACACCGTTTGTGACTGCAGTGATTGGACAAACATTTTTGGTTTATTGATTTTTGGTTTGGTTCATTTTTAGTTTATTGATTACTATTAGGATATATAGAGTTTCAAACAGTGTAACAAAAAGTGTTATGAACAGCATTGCCTATACATTTCAGCCAGCAAGAGAAATAAAATCTACTTTATCCTTTGCCCCAATCCAACATGCAAATGGATTTCAAATTCTCGGTTACACTTTATTTTACAGTGCCGTAGTTACGTTGTGATTACTCAAATAAGTACTGAGTACTATTAATTAACTACATATACTTACTATGGAGTTACAGTTTGGTTTAGGGTTAGTTACTTGTAATTATGCATAATTTACTGTTATTACTATAGTAAATACATGTAGTAATGTGTAACTATGGCACTGTAAAATAAAGTGTCACCAAATTCTCATTCAACAGATTTACTTAATTTCAATTCACCTGGAAATTGTAGATCATTTATTTAGAAAACGAGAGTCCTGCATTTTTTTTATTAAGCTACCATTCATATGCCATAAAATTACTGTTTTGGATATTTTTTGCTTCGAAACAATATGTATCGTGAAAAACGCTATAAAATAAATGTGACTTTTAAAAAGTCTTAAAGGGTTAGTTCACCCAAAAATGAAAATTCTGTCATTTATTACTCACCCTTCATGTCGTTCCAAACCCGTAAGACCTTTGTTAATCTTCAGAACACAAATTAAGATATTTTAGTTGAAATCTGATGGCTCAGTGAGGCCTTCATAGGGAGCATAAAGGTACTAAAAACATATTTAAATCAGTTCATGTGAGTACAGTGGCTCAATATTAATATTATAAAGCAACAAGAATATTTTTGGTGAATCAGTGTGTCGAATCTGCTGTTTGGAGTGCCAAAGTCACGTGGTTTCATCCGTTGGCAGTTTGACACACGATCTGAATCATGATTCGATACACTGATTCATTTGTGCTCCGAATCTTCCTGAAGCAGTGTTTTGAAATCGGTCATCACTAAATAAGTTGTTATTTAGTTTTTTAGGCACTCCAAAAATGTTCTTGTCGCTTTATAATATTAATATTGAACCACTGTACTCACATGAACTGATTTAAATATTTTTAGTACCTTTATGGATCTTGAGAGAGGAAGTGTCATTGCTCCCTATGGAGGACTCACTGAGCCATCGGATTTCAACTAAAATATCTTAATTTGTGTTCCGAAGATTAATGAAGGTCTTACGGGTGTGGAATGGCATGAGGGTGAGTAATAAATGACACATTTTTGGGTGAACTAACCCTTTAAAGATTTTTGCTTTCCTGTTCCAACCATTTCTTTGTGTTAAAAGGGCCATTTGGAATTCCAAAAGGCACAAGAGGTGCTGATAGTGATCAAGGCCTGTATGCCAAGATGTGTCTACATCAGGGGACTGCTAATTGTCACACCTTTAGTATGACGGGGGAAGATGTAATCTGCTGATTGGCCAGTTTGAATGTCTCACATTTGGGTTTTAGTCACATGCAGGTCAAATAGATAAAAGAAGATTGGAACTGTTGTTCTGTCTCTTCTTTTTCTGGGCTCTCTTTTCTTGAGCCCTTCTCTTTGGCTCTCTTCTCTTTCTCTAGCTCTTGTCTTGGGGCTCTCCTCCTACTGGATCTTTCTCTCTTCTCTTTTCTAAAACCATTCTCTTTCTCTTTTTATCTCTCTGGTAACATTTTACATATATGCTGGGTATGATTAATCATATATGTTTTTATCATCTCATACATCTATTTTGTAATTATTTCATGAGTTACCATAACCAGATATTGTGATAAAACCCTTTCAATTACAAATTATGTGCTAAATAGTTTTGATTTAGAATTAAAGTTGAATTTTTTTTCATTGAAATGCTCCCTATTGCAATACAGTATTGTCAAACTATAGCAACGCTCTCCCACGTATTATGCTAATGTTAATGTACTTTTTTCCATTGTTAGTAGCAGTGGGTGGTACTAGTCAAGAAATGTAGTTTTACACAATCATATTGAAAACGTTTTTTTAGTCATTCGGCAGTCCTGCAGCCTGAACCACTGGAGGGTAACCACCTTACATTTTCTTACGTCAAGTGTTACCATAAATCAGCAAAGGAAGGGTGGTTCTTTATTCAAGCATAAACAGTTACAATCGCTTTTAATGATTATTTAATTTTTAATGTTGTCATACTGTGAGACTTTTTCATAAGTAAGTCAACTTATGTTTATAAATAAGCAATATGGTTTCTTTTTCACAGGCCTGCAAGTTACATCAGTTTGTGACGCTGCAGTTTGGTAAAGTGAAAGCACATGACTTACTTGAAATGCCTTTGTTGCCAGCATGTTTCTGTAATGGCTCCAATTCAAAAAATAAACATTGGTCCACTGTAAAAATGATTTTTGCTGCTTATTAACTTACTTAGGGATAAGTGGTCAACAAGAAACTTGTGTCAGTACTGGGATGAGCACAGTTTTTGACTGAGTGCAGCAACACATCATGGTTGTCATGTAGCCTCCCAGAGCCTGAGCACAAGCACAAGGACAGAAAATCTTTAAATGACAAACATAACTGAATATTAAACACCAACAAGCCTTTCTCTGTAATCAAAAACGCATATGGATTAAGTACACTTCAGTTTTACATATTTAAGTTAATACTATATAATAAATTTAAGTAAATAAAATGTATTTGTGTTGCAGCAATTGTGTGGTTTTAGCTCATTTTAATTAGGTAAATTTAATAAGCAGCATAAATCGTTTTTGAAAAATGGATCAAAATTAAGTGAATTTTGGCTGAACTCAAGAACAAATATCTGCCAGTGCAAGAAAAATAATCTTTTTCCCTTTAGATTAAGTTTATTTTTCTGACTCCACTGGCAGATATTTTTCTTGTTTTAAGCATAAGCTTATTTCAATAAACTTAATTTTTTTTTATTTTTTTTTTCTAACAGCTACCAGACTTGAGCTCTTTATTGAGCTTGATAAACAGATCAGTCTGACCTCTTTTAGACTGACCTCATTTCATATCATCACGAGTCAACAATGCTCCATAAAATGAAACTTTTATTTTTATAATCCTCATACAGAAATGCATAGCTGCACATTTTTATAGCTCAATATGTAGTCGAGAACTAAATGTTAGATTTTGACAAATTATTTTTGCATATGCTGTGTGGCAGCTTTGACACGCACACATTTGTCTTTTATTTTGGGTTGTGTAGCAAGATCGGCTACCAAACAAGCTAACCTTGTTTTGCTGGAAAGTCCCTATTGTTGTTTCACCTGGTTACAAATTTGTGTGTTTGGCTTGATGCCTGGCTGTACCTGGATCATTTGTTGTTGTCCCACCCCCTAGTGCCAGCGGCACAGATATGACAAGATCTGTTCTCCATTTTATAAAGCTGCCAGTGGTTTGCCTGTCTCGAAATGGCTGCCATTTTTGCAATTTTGCAATTTTGCATATCGTTGATTGGCCTATACATATTTTCCTATGAAAGCATGTTCCTATGGTAATGAATGGTGAAATAACCTTGAGTTAGCAGGTCTGATATATCCTCTGAGTACATGTTGGTATCTTAAAAGCTTTTGTTATAGTTGAAATTATATGTTACAGCATAAAAATCAAGAAAGCATTCTTCAAAAAGAAAGCAGTTATGAATGTTTTAAGAGTTTGAATAATTTTACATGCTAGTGAAGGTACACAACTGGTTTAGTGAAACCATGTGACTTTAATGAAATGCCCAGGTTGCCAGTCCAGTTTATCGGAGCTCTCTTTGGCAGCACCATTTTGTGATTGCCAGCCATTTTGTGATCTGAAATAACAGTTCACATGTTCTCTTCAGTAAGGAGAGTGATAGTGTGCACATATTTCTTCTTTTCATGGCCTGAAATTTAGAAGATTTTTCCAATGCTGAAGCCATTTTAAAATCAAACCACCAATGAATGGCTGTCTATAACACAACCAGTATTCACTTTTACTAGTTTGGTGTTATGATACATTAACTTAATTAACAAACTCCAAGATTAAGCTAGTAGAACTTAACATTTTGAACTTCACAAACATGCTAATTGTAATTTAATTTATATGTTGACTAAACTAACTCATACAATATTAATTCAAATCTTTTACAATTAACTGCTAGCAATAGCACACTTACAAGCAATGTAAAGATACAATCACTATCCATGTACACAACATGCTGTATATGCGGTCTTCAAAATTTTGCAGACCATCCTCGACCTAACCACAGTCTCTACCACAATGGTAACCCCCACAACTGCATCATAACAGAAACCCCCCTAAATCCCAACATAATAGAAGATAAAACGTTTATTCTCCTTATGCAGTCTGATGCAGAGTATGATGGGAACTAGAACTCTGTAGCACTCATTCAGTTTAATTCAGCTTAATATAATCAGCTTAAATAATTTTACATGCCATTGAAGGTGCATAATTGGTTTCATGAAATCGCATGACTTTAATAAAATGCCAAATGCTATGTTTAACTTCACTTTTAGACATACACTCGTGAAGCAGCCCAGGTTGCCAGTCCAGTTTATGTGAGCTCTTATTGACAGCCATTTTGTGATTGTCTGCCATTTCGTGATGTTAAATAATAATTTGCTAAATTCAGGAGATAATGAAAGGATCTCATCACATTCTCTTCAGTAAAGAGGGTATGAGGGTATAAAAATTCTTTCCTTTCACATCCTGAAAATTAGCAGTTTTTCAGAGCTTACTGCTGAAGCAATTTTAAAACCATATTGGGGCAGTCGTGGCCTTATGGTTAGAGAGTCAGAGTTGTAATCCGTAGGTTCAATTCTCAATACTGCAGGAAAATGTAGGTGGGGGAGTGAATGAGCAGCACTCTCTTCCACCCTCAGTACCCGAAAATGAGGTGCCCCTTTTGCAAGGCACCTAACCCCCAATTGCTGCCCGGGCGCCACAGCAATGGCTGCCCACTGCTATGGGTGTGTGTTCACTGTTTGCAGTGTGTGTGTGAGTGTGTGTGTGTTCACTACTCACTGCTCTTAATGTGTTTGCACTTACTTGAATGAGTTCAATGCAGAAGACAAATTCCAAGTATGGGTTACCGTACTTGGACTTCACGTCACTTTCACTTTTTAATGATTGTCTATAATACAATCAGTGTTTGCTATTGTCTTGTTGGAAAGTCCCTATCATTCTTGTTTTGGTGGTCCAGGCCTCTATATCTTGCTGCCTGGTTATGCCTGACTCATGGCACATCCACGATTGCAATGTTATGTTTTATCACCCTCTTTTGGAAAATATGTTGGCGACAAGAAATGGTGCAGTGATGTTTTGACCTCCATTACAAGGTGCTGCCTCAAAACGACTGCCACTACAATGCACAATGAATAATTGTTGCCATCGTGCAGATTATCTTTCTGTTCACTAATGCGTCAGTTGTGGCACATGTATTTTCAATTTTTATTTATCTATCTTTCTGCTGGGATAAGAAAGCATTGAACTATTTTAAACAACATAATACTTAATATCACAAATTATAGCTTAAATGGAAGTTAAAAAAAAAGTTAAGTTATTTCAAATATTATGAAACTATATCAGTTATTATGAAAGCCATCAGTCGTTTCTGTTCCATTTGGCTGTTAATGAAAAGTGTTAAATAGTAACTGACTGAAATGTTAGGACAGAAGATGAAAGGAAGAAGAGTGATGAGATATTATAAAATGGATGACAGATTTTTAGGTACTTTTTAGGTACTACCAAAAACATGCTACAGAAAAAAAAATGAAACAACAGACAACAGCCAAAACAAATGATACAATAGCTCACTCCAAGTTAAAAGGTTAGTTCAATCAAAAATGAAAATAATGTCATTTATTACTCACCCTCATGCGGCTCCACACCCATAAGACCTTCATTAATCTTCAGAACACAAATTAAGATATTTTAGTTGAAATCCGATGGCTCAGTGAGGCCTGCATAGGGAGCAATGACATTTCCTCTCTCAAGATCCATAAAGGTACTAAAAACATATTTAAATCAGTTCATGTGAGGACAGTGGTTCAATATTAATATTATAAAGTGACAATAATACCACTATAAAAGAAACAAACCAAAATAACGACTTATATAATGATGGCCGATTTCAAAACACTGCTTCAGGAAGCTTTGGAGCGTTATGAATCAGTGTGTCGAATCCGCAGTTTGGAGCACCAAAGTCATGTGATTTCGTTTTTTGTCACGCGATCCGAATCATGATTCAATACGCTGATTCATTATGCTCCGATGCTTCCTGAAGCAGTGTTTTGAAATCGACCATCACTAAATAAGTCATTATTTTGTTTTTTTGGCACTCCAAAAATATTCTCGTTGCTTTATAATATTAATATTGAACCACTGTACTCACATGAACTGATTTAAATATGTGTTTAGTACATTAATGGATCTGGCTATGCAGGCCTCACTGAGCCTGAACAAAAATATCTTAATTTGTGTTCCGAAGATTAACGAAGGTCTTACGGGTGTAAAACGGCATGAGGGTAAGTAATAAATGACAGAATTTTCATTTTTGGGTGAACTAACCCTTTAACACAACAGAGTATAATTTTTAGTGTGCCATGCAAAATTGTGTATTTAAAACATTTTTTGTCTTCTCTATTGTGATATATATACTTACATTTCACAAATCACACTTCTTTTGCTCTACACACCACGAAGACAGAGAGATAAAGTCTTAGATAAAGATAAAATAAATGACACAATCAACACAGGAATATTATAATCAAAATCAAAAAAAAAAAAAAAAGAAGAAGAAGAAAGAAAGTGATTGGCCATGAATGAGTTAAGTGTTTGCAGAGTTCTTCATGCCAGTGAAGAAGGTACACAAATGATTTCTTGAAATCACGTGACTTTCATGAAATGCCCAGGTTGCCAGTCCAGTTTATCTGAGCTTTTATTGGCAGCACCATTTCGTGACTGCCGGCCATTTCCTGATCTGAAATAAAGTTCAGCCAGGTGATAGTGAAAGGATCTCATCACGTTCGAAACATAGTATCTTCTTCAGTTTATTGCTGAAGCAATTTTAAAACCATATCACTAGTATTTAATGATTGTCTATTGTCTTGTTGGAAAGTCCCTATGATTCTTGTTTTGGTGGTGCAGGCTTGTTTCTTACTGCCTGGTTATGCCTGACTCATGGTGCATCCACGATTGCGATGTTATGTTTTATCACCCTCTACTGGAAAATATACTGCCGGCAAGAAATGGTACAGCGATGTTTTGGGCGTCCATTACACGGTGCCTTAAAATGACTGCCATGATATAGTGTACAGTGAATAATTGTTGCCATCATGCAGATTATTTACCTTTCTGGTCACTAATGCATCAGTTGTGGCACTATTTATTTTCAATTTGTATTTATCAATCTCTCCGTTGGGATGAAAAAGCATTACTTTATTTTTTTTTTTTTTTAATTGAGCAAAAAGAAAGTTACAATGTGACATAGTAACATACATAAAAGACAACAATAACACAAGAAAAGAAAAAACAGTGACAGGTATATACATATACAAATACAGAAGAAGACAGGAAGAGAGAGACAGAGAGTAGATATATGGTTGTGGTAGTTTCAGCAGGTACAGGTATAGAGATCAGTTAAGTCAATTTCATGAATTGCATTAGTAATTACTGTTTAGCTTTCCTTGTACTTTAACTTTTTTTAACTATTTAACAGATAATACTGAGCATCAGTATTTAATGCATTTTTAATGTTAAGAAACTTCAAGCTATTAAACTTTTCTGTTTCACTGTGTCTTTCAGTTTTCATGGTAAATGGTAACTGACTGAAGTTTCAGTACACAAAAATTAGGTTAAAGAGTGATGAAATATAAAATGGCTGACAGTTACTTTTTTTTTTTAGTTTTGCCACAAACATTCTATCAGAAAAAAACCCCCAAAACAACAGACAAACAGCGAAAAAAAATGATACAATAGCTCAGTCCAAGTTAACACAATAGAGCATCATTTTAGTGTGCAAGATTGTGTTTAAAGCATCCATTTTTTCTTGTCTCCTCGAGACCTGACAAAGTGCATGAGTTTTCCCGCGTGTTCTACTTTTGGATTGTATGTATAATCACGCCACCAGTGGTTGAATATCACATGCCAAACATAATGACAACACCCTGGAAAGTCCCGAACCGGCACTCTTTCACTTTCTTTTCTGCTGTAGTTTGTTGGTGATGCCGTGCCAATGCCAAGCTTACAGTCCTGTGATTGTAGGGGAGGGAAGGAGCTGATAGATGGATCAAATGCAAACTAGCGGCTCCCTTGCAAAGTGTATGACCTTTAAACACTTAAGTTATTTTGAATCTAATCAATGATTATTCAGTTTTACTGCCAGTGGACCAGTCTATATAAAAATGATAAAGTGATATTGTGGATGACATAACAGGAAAAACTTGGGGAAATTCTCATCATTTTTAGCATGCCTGTGGAAAAGAGGTTTGTACGGATCTGAAAGAACCTGCTTTAATGAGTCATCACAAATAATAAACAAAAAGGTTAATTCCCAAAATATTATCTGTGATAATGAAACTAAACAAATCACTGGGTTGGGCTTTTAACAACACCAACACACTTATAACCTACATTACAAAACAACTTCTGGCAGCAAAGCACATAAAAACATATGCTAAATGTAAATAATATTTTAAAATATTAAATATTTCAGCACTACCCTCAATGTGATTCACCTTGACATACATAGGCCTACTCCAAATTCGATTGTGCACTATAAATAAAACACTTTTATAATGAAATTGTTAGAATTCAAATAAGCTTTATATAGGCCTATACATTAATTGTAAAAACTGGCACAATGCCTTGTGTAGTCATAAACCTTTACATTGTAAAGGTTTATGACTACACAAAGCATTGTGCCAGTTTAGTTCGGTTAATAGACTGATAATCCCCCAAAGTTCCCAGAGGGGAAACTGGAGGGGTGTGTAGCTTTATGGTTAGCCTACATCAATAGAAATGTGGTAAACTGCGGCATTCACAACAAATAAGCTTTTTGTTTGGGAAGTCCCTTCAGTAATAGTTGTATGGGATAAAGAGCTCCCCCAAGAGACTAATAAATATATTTCGCTCCTGACCAACTAACGGGTATTGTTTTTGTCAGTAGACAGGATATATTACATCTTTTTGGTCCACTTTCCTTTTATAATCATTTTTATATAACACTAGTACAAAAAAGTATGGCTATTAGCTGAAACCGCTACATAATGTTTCCAGGTAATCCGAACCTGATTCTTTCTCGCTCACATGGCAACTTCTTACGAATCATGCGGCCAATCAAAAGCAATAAAACAAATTTAAGGCGCCAAACATGCTAGTTCGTCTGATTTCTAATGCACAGACATTGGCGCCACCTTGTGAACACAAATATGCAACAAGATGGCATGATATCGTTTAGCCTATATAAAAAAATCCAACTAAAGATCACTTAGACTATAAACTATTATGTTAACAGTTAACCTTGTAAAATAAATATTTATATTGTTAATAACATAAAATCGTATTGCTCAAATTGTTTGACCATAATCTGAATCTTGCAGCACATGTGGTCTGAGGTGTGATGGTTTGTGGGTTATGTGTTAGGTAAGAAAAAAAAAAAAAAAGGTAGTGGTGTGGTTATGTTCAAATAATATGGTAACCATGATGGGTTAGGGCATGTCCCAGTGATTCTTTATTGTTCTGTTTGAGCCTATGAGATATATAAAATTTAGGCTAGGAGATCAAACTGAACAATAAAGAACCCACTGGCACATCACATGCCCTAACCCATAGTTACTGTAGGCCTAGAGTGTTCATTAACAAATAGAAACCACAAACTTTGATATATTTGATCATATTGGCCTCACATCTCATCAAGTAGACTATTTTATAATGGACCTTAGTGGCCCTGTGGGCTGGGATATACCCCACACCCCCCTTGACCAAACAAAGAAGTCCAAATCCAAAAAAAAGTGCTATATAGCACTAAAAGTGGTTCTTGGCTCGTAATCATGAGAACCACTTTTGGTGCTATATAGCACCATACGGGTGTGCCTCATACGTCCCGAAAAGTGAAGCTGCGGGCTCTTTGATCGCCCCCTGGAGGCTGGATGCAGTACAGGTCATAAACCCCGCCCGCTCAATGCAGACGAATGAGACTTAAGTTAAAACATAAAAATAAATTATGCTTCAAATAAAATTTTCCGAAAGATGGTTCTGGTCATTTAAGGTAGTTGTTATCACGCTGATTTATATTCAATTGTTCGTTTTTGTGATAAGTTTGATTTTAGCTAGCAATGTCATCATGATTCACAGTTGATTGACAGCTCGTCTGAGGACTGTCGGAGCTTCGAGGGGAGAGTGAAGATAAATAAATAACTATTAATTTTCAGTTTCTGTGTTATTTCACACCGACAAATTGGGCTGTTCAGCAGTAAACTGTACTAACTGACCTACAGGATCTGATGGATATCTGAGCTTTTCTCGGTAACGTTAAATGTGGGCTTCATAAACTAATTAATAAACGTTATTAGTTAAGATAACATGCCTAAAGTTAGCCATGACGGAAAAAAGCAGGTGATCGTTATCTGGCAGTTAATTATTTTTATGGGTATAAAATAATAATTAGCAGGATAAAACTAATGATAGCCTACTCTAGTTAATTATAGAGCACCGTCTACAGCAATCGATCTCCTGTAACGTTAGTTTAAACCTTTTATTTAAAATGGCAGGACCGTTTCTGACGATTTAGAATTGTTTCTAGTGGCATATTATATTGAGTTTATCTACTGAATTTGCTGTTTCAAAAATATTATTGCTCTAGAAACAGAATAGGCTATTATTTTATAGGTAGAATTTTAAATTACATATAATATAGCCTATTTAAAATACATCAATGATGACGCAGCCGTCTGGGCGGAAGTTTGATACCGTGACTCCGCCTCCGGGCTCCACTGACGATACCTTCTGCGCATGCCCAGATTCCAAACTGACGTTTTTGCGTAACGTGTCAGCGCCCATCGGCGTCCGTTTTGGCTTCAGTTCAATACAATGGAAGGAAGCGGCGTTGCGTCGTCCATCTTTTTTTTACAGTCTATGGCACCATCTTTAAAGGTGCTCTACAGCACCATTGTTAAATGGTGCTATGTAGAACCCATAAGAGGAGCCATAGCATTTTATTTCTTCAACAAAAATGGTGCTAAACAGCACCAAGAGTGGTTCCTTTAAAGGGGCTTAACAGGTTCTTTGTACAGCAGTGGTGCTATATAGCACCTTAACCATGCACCTCAAAGAACCACTGAAGAACCATACAGTTGCTTAACAGGTTCTGTATATGGTAGCGGTGCTATAGCACCTCATCCCAAAGAACCACGACGAACCGCTGAAGAACCACTGAAGAACCAAGATTTGGTGCTATACAGCACTTAAAGTGGTTCCCCTATGATTACGAGCCAAAGAACCACTACTAGAACCATTTTTTTAAGAGTGTATCTGTACCCAAAGTTCACAAAGTCCATTCAAATATATAAATGGTATAAGGTCATAACATTTTAAAGTGGTAAAGTGTATTTTTATAGTGTATGACCATCAAAAGTGCTATTCTATTGATTGTAGTTTAAAAACAAATCCTACTGCCAACAATATCACACCAAATTAAATTGTTTTATTTAAACATTTAAGAAAAAGTTTCTCACTATTGTTAGATCTGTGGTGACATCACAAATATAGTTTTTTTATGATTGCTCAAGCATGATTACACACAAGTTGCAGACACATGTAGCAGAATAACTGAAAAATGAAAATGAAAAACTTTACAATAATTTAACAAAACCAAATTTTGACACCACATGGCACACAAGCAGTTCATACAATCTGATTCTGTTTGAACCACTTACACACTGCTGTGCTCAATCTTTATCATTTGTAACATTTCTACTTTATAAATGATATAGTCTCAGCATGTGTCATAGAACCCAGAAGCACTGCACTGTATTTACTTGCAACCAGCATAGGAGACTGACATGGAAGAGAAGAAATTGTTGAATAAAGTTATTTTTGTTTTTGTGCACAAAATGTATTCTAGTCGCTTTATAACATTAAAATGGACCTTTTTATGCCTCCTTATAAAAGATTCAAAATAAATCTCTGATGTCCCTAGAGTGTGAATGTGAAGTTTTAGCTCAAAATACCCCACAAATCATTTTTATAGACACTTTTTGGGGTTGATTTTGCGCTGTTTTAGTGTGTGTCCCATTAAATGCAAATGAGCTAATGCTCTCCGCCTTTTCAAGAAGAAGCGGTGTTCAGTTCGAAGTCTGGAGTTGGACAATGATGCCTACAGAGCCAGATAATAAATGCTGCATTATCATCTTGCTTTTATCCACAATGCCCGTTGTAGCGGACCCCATCCAAATGATGGCCAAAACTTTACTGATGAGTTTTATGAAGTTTATTGTACTTCACACAAAAGAAGAAGTGTCCATTTTCACACTAGAAAATCAAAGTAAGAGCTCTTTCCCTTACATTATCATCAATATACACAGCGAGTGACACAGAAACAACTAACATTAAACATATATACAGACCTTATGCCTTTTCAGGGGGTGCTTAATAAATTGGTAAACTTTATATCCATAAAACAACTCTGATGAAGTGCAATAAAGGGCGTGCTCTCCTCTTCATTACTGCCCTAACCAGTATATGGGGTGGTTGTGTACACATACTGCTAACACATATTTAGGTTCAAACATCATGTAAAAGTGAATTTTGCATAATAGGTGCCCTTTAAAGTACACATGAAATCAAAATTGACCTTATTTATTTTGTTAGCTCAAATGGCTAGTTTTGTGGTAAACAATTCATCCGTGCAAGTCAATCCACACAAAAAAATAGGTTGGCTTCGTAATATTTAATCAAAATCTAATAAAGCTCCTCCCCTCTGCAACGGTGCCCCTTCTCTGATGACATCAGTTTGGCGGCTTGGGTTGAAAATGCTTAAACCAGTCCCCTCCGACCGTTAGTCTACTATGAGCGAGAGATGGAGAGGAGGAGCGCTAAAGTAAAACTCTACCCTCTATTCAATATTATGTTTCACTTGGAAATATGTCACAACACTAGAGAAAACTCATTTGCAACTTCCGGTTCCGGTTGTAATAATGTTATGATTTTTGTAACATTTACAAATAAAAGACAAATTACATATGCTTGATTTTTAATATTTTGGAAGGTCCATGGCTGTTTTTGTTTTTTTGTGATGGTTGTTCATGAGTCCTTTGTTTGTCCTGAGCAGTTTAACTGCCGTGTTCTTCAGAAAAATCTTTTAAGATATTTTTCATAAAATCCAATGGCTCAGTGAGGCCTGCATCGCCAGCAAGACAATTAAAGGGTTAGTTCACTGAAAAATGAAAATAATGTAATTTATTATTCACCCTCACGTCATTCCACACCTGTTTCACACCACGCTGAACACAAATCAAGATTTGTTTGATGAAATCCGATGGCTCTGCGAGGCCTGCATTGCCAGCAATGCCACCGAACTTCTCAAGATCCAGAAAGGTACTCAAAACATATCAGTTCATGTGAGTACAGTGGTTCTACATTAATATTATAAAGCAGCGAGAATACTTTTAGTGTGCCAAAAAAACTAAATAATGATATTAACTAAATAATATCTAGTGACACTGCTTCGAAGCTTTATGAATATTTTGTTTAGAATCAGTGATTCGGATCGCATATCAAACTGCTGAAATCACCTGACTTTGGCGCTCCGAACAACTGATTTGAATGATTCGTAAAGCGAATCAAATGATTCGTAAAGCGTTGAAGCAGTGTTTTGAAATTGGCCATCACTAGATATTGTTGAAAAGTCATTAATTACTTTTTTTGGCGCACAAAAAGTATTCTCGTCACTTTATAATATTAAGGTAGAATCACTGTAGTCACATGAACTGTTTTAAATATGTTTTGAGTAGCCTACCTTTCTGGATCTTGAGAAGTTCGGTGGCATTGCTGGCTATGCAGGCCTCACTGAGCCATCAGATTTCATCAAAAATAACTTTTCATAAAAAATAACAATTTGTGTTCCAAAGATGAACGAAGGACTTCCACGGCTGTGGAATGACATGAGGGTGAGTAATTAATTACATATTTTTCATTTTTGGGTGAACTTACCCTTTAAAAACGTTTAGTGCCCAGAAAGCTACTAAAGACTTATTTGAAACAGTTCACGTGACTACAGTGGTTTGATCTTATTGTTATGAAGCGACGAGAATACTTTTTGTGCAAAATAATGACTTTATGACAATATCTAGTGAAGGGCGATTTCAAAACACTGCTTCGTGAAACTTTACAAATCTTTTGTTTCGAATCAGGAATTTGAAGCACCAAAGTCACATGATTTCAGTAAACCAGGCTTCATTATGTCTTAAGAGTTTTTAAAATTTCAATGGTTCACCACTTCAGGCTGAAGGAAATACACATTTACACCTGTAAAGTAGAGGGTGCAGTTCAAACAAACCTTTCAACTGTGCTGCCTTTCTGGATTGCAGAAGATTAGGATACAGGAGAAGGAAGTTCATCACTCTTATTTCTAAATCTAAAGTAATTTTTGCTTATTAGTATGGTTGAATTTGATCAGGAAAGGTAAGGCAAGGCAATTTTATTTGTATAGCACATTTCATACACAATGGTAATTCAAAGGGCTTTACATAAAGAAGAAGAAAAATAAAAATAGAACATAAGGAATATAAATAACAGTAAAAACAGAGAATTTTGCTATCTGGATGGATGAGCTAGGAAGTCTTAGGGGGTTTGTTTTTTGTTTTTGTTATCCATCAGAGCAGATCTAAATGGATCTTCCTCACACAACAGGACCGCTGTCTAGCTACCTGTCTAGCACTTCAAACTGATAAACAAAGTTTCAATCTCACCCTTTGCCAAGACACCTCAAACTGTGCCACATAGACCCAATCCCCCATCCGGAGTTACCTATGCAAAACAGTTCAAATTTCCCCCTTTGGAAAGTGTCCTGACTGTAATCCAGAGATATCTTAACCATGCACCACAGCTCAAATGTCCCCATGGTTTGTTCCCTTTATCCAAATGTACCAAATTTTAACTTAATCACAAATGCTTTCTTCCTAATTCTCCCAGCTCTTTCAACCAGACAGCAATATTTAAAATGCATTAAAAGTCAGAAATAACAAGATAACACATAAAAGATATAAAATACATTAAAAATTAAATAAAAACAGGAAAAGGAATTAAAAGAATAAAAAGATAATACATATAAAATAAAATGCAGACAGGACATAGCACAGTGCTCAATCAGCAAATGTATAGGTAAAAAGATGTGTTTTGAGTCTGGATTTGAATGTGGCTACTGTTGGAGCACATCTGATCTCTTCTAAATGCAACTGGAAGCCAGTGCAAGGACCTGAGGACTGATGTGTTCATGTTTTCTGGTTCTGCTCAGAATCCTGGCAGCAGCGTTCTGTACGAGCTGCAGCTGTCTTATGGTTTTTTTGGAAAGACCAGTGAGGAGCCCATTACAATAATCCACCGTGCTGGTGATGAAAGCATGAACAAGTGTCTCTAAGTCTAGACTGGAGACAAAGCATCTAATTCTTGCAATATTTTTGAGATGATAATATGCTGATTTAGTTATTGTCTTTACATGGCTACTGAAACTCAGGTCTGACTCCAAAATCACACAGTCAGATTCCTGACTTGATTTGAGTGAAGGAACATGTTCACTTTGAGAACTTCTTTGTTTCCAAATGCAATGACTTCAGTTTTTTCTTTGTTTAACTGAAGGAAGTTAACTGAAGGGGCTGTAGTTGTTATGTTTAAAGGATTAGTTCACTTTCAAATGAAAATTATCCCAGCTTTACTCACCCTCAAGCCATCCATGACTTTCTTCTTTCTGATGAACACAATTTGAGAAATATTAATAAATATCCTGACACATCTGAGCTTTATAATGGCAGTGAACAGTGTTCATGAGTATGAGCTGAAGACACTGCATCCATCCACATCCATCATAAACGTGTACTCCACACAGCTCCGGGGGTTAATAAAGGCCTTACGAAAGGGAAGCAATGCGTTTATGTAAAAAATATCCATATTTAACAAGTTATGTATTCAACGTACGAAGAAAGTGTAAAACTCTTGCAGTTCAAAAAGCATGCTACATCCTATGCCTTCCCTATTCAACTTAAGGAAAAAGTGTAACTGTGTAAGTGTAAGTTTATACTTTGTTCGTAACTTGAATACGGAAGACAGTCTGGTGGAAGCTAGATATTTTACTAACTTGTTAAACCCCCGGAGCCGTGTGGAGTATGTTTATGATGGATGGATGTAGATGGAAGCACTTTCTTCAGCTCATACTTGTGAACCCTGTTCACTGCCATTATAAAGCTTGGATGCGTCAGGATATTTATTCAAATATTTTTGATTGTGTTCATCCGGAAGAATAAAGTCAGACTAGGATGGCTTGAGGGTGAGTAAAGCTTGGGCTACTTTTCATTTGAAAGTGAACTAACAAGGTCAGCATCAAAGACATTGGTTAATAAAATTAGATTAAATACATAAAGTACATTTGTGTAATTGAATATAGTTAATACAGGTTTGCAAAAAAAAAAAAAAAAAAAAATTGCATTTCACTGTTTTTAATCATTTTGAGGAATACTGAATGTTTTTGTGCATGTGAGATAAGTAATTTCATTTTCACATTAAATTTAGAACTACTGTAGCTGTCACACAGCACACACTGCCGCTCCTATTTCTTTCAACTTGTGGACAGAAGAGCTTTCAGTCAATAAATGTGAAAAAGTAACTTATAATAATAATAATCTTTTAATAATCAATTAAAAAGGAAATTATACCTTTATGATATTCAGTGTTGGGGGTAACGCAGTACAAGCAACTTGAGTCACGTAATTAGATTGCTTTTTCAAGTAACACATTTACTCAATTTACAACAAAACATCTAAGGCCCCGTTTACACGTACATGGTTATTTTGAAAAACGGAGACATTTCCCTTCGTTTGTGCCCTTCGTTTACAGCAAACGGAGAATTCGCCTCTGAAAACGAGTCTTTCTAAAAACTCAGGCCAGAGTGGAGATTTTGAAAATCTTCGGTCTATTTCCTTTCGCTCCAGACCGCCAGAGGCAGTGCTGAAAGCACTAGTGGAAAACTCACGCTCACGCTTGATCGAGAATCGAATGACAAAGTTGTCACCTCGTGACTCGTGACGTGCATTGAACTATAATAACCCCTTAGCACGTCACCTCGATCTCTTTCTCATTCTCGCTTGTTGAAGATAACTTGACGATATTTTGTGCAGCTTGCTGCTGAAGAGATCTTCAAGATATATCGCGAGCTGTTTCGTCTTGATTACATTGTTTGTAAGTTGGATTTACACGCATCTCACGGCGCACCGCGATCGTGATATACGGATTGCATCACGCAAGAGGCTTCAATCTGCTGGATGCCGGCAAGTTTGAATGCTTCTGTGACGATATACTTACACTCGGAAGCCCTGGTTGTCTCGGCTGAGAGCGTATACGAGCCTGATCGCGGCGTGAACTACTAACGGATTTATCAACTTTTACGGTGAGTATTGATTTAACATGGATGCACTTCAGTGTTCTACATGCCCCAATGTAATGGATATAATGGATGAACATCGCCAATGTCCTGCATGTCTGGGTATGGATCATCTTAGAAAGGCACTGACTGACCCGTGTCCGGGATGCTCCATTATGCCACTCACCATGCGTCACGCTCGTTTAGCGGGTCTAGAATCTGCTTTGGATAGTTTGTTACCTTCTTCCAGTATCACCACAGCTTATCGTAAACATAAGCAAGCATCTCAGGGTGTGAAGAAGACTAACAAAACTAGATCTTCGGATTTAGAACGTAAAGTTGATTAGCTGTCTTCTGCAGTGGAGCTGTTATTGCCACTTCTGTCTAAAGCTCAGTCTAAAACGGATGTGCGAGAGACAGTTCAGCCTGTTACTTCAGGTGCTGAGGAAAACCGGCCTGAAGGTCCATCACAACACTCTGGCAGTGAGACCGTATCTGTGCAATCAGGTGGATCATCTTCAATTGTTGCATCCCTGGAAGGAACATTAAAAGCTATGCTTGCCAGCATCAATCTAGATCCCCCTCAACCAGCAGTGGGGTCTGAGAATATTTTTCTCCGTTGTGCGCAGAGAACATCATTTACAATGCCTCAGTGCAATGACTTTACGTCTGTATTGGTGTCTGCATTGCAAAATTCAACGAAGGCGACACGTCCAGATCAGTTAGCCCACACACTGGCTGTAATGCATGACCCAGAGACAGTAGGACTTGGTAACATGCCACCTATGGAAGCTAGTGTGGCGGCGCTTATTGTATCTCCTGATGAGGCACTTCGTGAGAATGTACGCTGCCCTAATGTTGAGTGTAGGCACACTGATGAGTTACTGTCTCGTGCATACAATGTTACAGCCAGCCTTGGCCGTGTTTCTAATTCCTTGGCGCACATGCTTGTGACTCTACACTCCTCTCTGAGAGAAACTTTGTCTGACCCATTAGTGACAGACTTAACTGAACTTACATTGCAGACCATGGGTGTTATTGCCAATCACTGTGGAACAATCTTAGGTTCTCTTGTACAGGCTCGACGGCAGGTTTGGTTTGCCCAGTCCTCTTTGCTGGAGGTATGTAGGAACAATTTGCAAAGATTGCCGTTGGTACCTGGTCGAATTTTTGTACCAGCTGCACAGGAAGCTTTCGATCGGCGTGTGTCAGTGTCTGAAACTCGCTCTCGTCATGTGGGGACTGCCCCAGGTCCCAGGCCTCCTCTAGCAGCCTCTAGTGCTCGTTTTCACAGTGCTGGTGTAAGACCCAACTATAGATCATCTCAACATTTCCATCATCGTAATTCTCAGACTACTACACCACCTCCTCCACCTCCCTGTAGTGGCGGGACTCAACCACGTGGTCATCAGTCTCACATCCGCCCCCCAGGGCCCCAACGTCGCCCCCCACCTCTACAGGGATCCCCAAGTTCATCCCGGGGGATTTTTTTCCATTTATTTTCTGGTCACAAAGAAAGACGGCGGGTTTCGCATTTTGGATTTAAGAAACTTAAATTGTTTTCTCAAGTTCCTGCCGTTCAGAATGTTGCGCACAACAGATGTGTTGCAGGCCATCATGCCGCAAGATTGGTTCGTGACGATAGATTTGAAAGATGCCTATTTTCATGTTCTGATTGCACCAGAGCACAGGCAGTTCCTTCGATTTGCCATAGGGGGTCAAATATTTCAGTTCAGGGTTCTTCCGTTTGGCCTGGCTTTGGCACCAAGAGTTTTTTCAAAGTTCATTCAGGCAGCACTGGAACCACTCCAGAGGACTGGGTTTTACCATACCTAGACGACTGGCTTCACCCCAGCAAGCAATAGGCACGAGGTCAAAGAGTGCGCTTCGGGTAGCTCACAATCTACTCATTTGGGTGCAGACCAATCTGCTTTCCATCCGGGCAGCATACCTACCAGGTCGACTCAATCATGCTGCAGATGCTCTCTCTCTTGGCAGGGTGTCGCAGGGAGATTGGAGTCTACATTCAGATGTCGTGCAGATGATATGGAGAACATATGGGACCGCTGTGGTGGATGTGTTTGCAGACAGTCTCACATCTCATTGTCCTCGTTGGTTTTCCCTGATGGACGAACCAGGGTCTCTGGGTCTGGATGCGTTAGCCCACGACTGGCCAGACGTGATGCTCTATGCTTTCCCCCCGTTACCACTAATTTGGAAGACTCTGTGTCGGGTGCGCGGCTGCGGGCACCGTCTACTGTTAGTGGCTCCTCATTGGCCTGCAAGGCCGTGGTTTCAGACACTTCTTTCATTATTGATAGGGCCTCCTTGTCATCTGCCGAACAGACCAGATCTGTTGAGTCAGTTAGGGGGGAGAGTTTGGCACCCACATCCGGAACGGTTGAAACTGTGGGTGTGGCCTCTGGGCCCACCGGGCCTCTCTTGGAGTGTTCACAGAGGGCCAGGGACACTGTTTTGAATGTGCGTGCTGCATCTATGCGCAAGTTGTATGCTTCTAAATGGAAGGTATTCTGTGATTGGTGTTCTAGCCATGACATCAACCCATTGCAGAGCTCGGTGGGATGCATTTTAGATTTCTTGCAACATCTTTTGGAGCTTGGACGTTCTGCATCTACACTTGTATGGTGTATGTGGCGGCCTTGTCAGCTCACCAGTCCGAGTTTGCTGCTTCTTCACTTGGGTCTGACCAGCTGATTGTTGCCTTCTTGAAAGGGGCTAATCGTCTTTGTCCTCCACGGGCAGTCCGGAGTCCGACATGGGATTTGAGTATGGTGCTTAGTTCCCTGTGTCAGCCCCCATTCGAGCCAATTTTGGAGTCAGACATTAAGTGGCTATCATTCAAGACTGCATTTCTCTTGGCAATTACAACAGCAAAGCATGTGAGCGAACTTCATGCATTATCTGTTAGTGTCCCCTGTTTGCACTGGAGTGCTGACATTAGTAGTGTCTCATTGTGGCCTAATCCGGCATTTCTACCCAAGATCTTGTCTCCACATTTTATGAACGCACCTATCGTGTTGGCTGCACTGCCATCAGATCGAGATGACATACGGTTGGAGCTATGTCCAGTTAGGTCCTTGAGGATATTGATAGGACAGCAGCCTGGCGTAAAACTGACCAATTGTTTGTTTGTTTTAGTGAAATGCGCAGAGGTGCTGCACTTTCTAAACAGAGATTGGCACACTGGGTAACGCAGGTCATTCTACATGCGTATGAATCTGCAGGAAGGTCTGTTCCCTCATCTATTCATTGTCACTCTACACGTGCCGTGGCAACATCTTGGGCAGTGTTCAAAGGGGTGTCGCTCTCTGAAATTTGTGCAGCAGCAACTTGGGCTTCATCATGTACATTTTCACGTTTTTACAGATTGAATGTGACTCCCTTGCCAGCGGTATGTGCTGCAGTGCAAAAGTGGAAGACCAGAGGCAGTGCTGAAAGCACTAGTGGAAAACTCCTCACGCTCACGCTTGATCGAGAATCGAATGACAAAGTCACCTCATGACTCGTGACGTGCATTGAACTATAATAACCCCTTAGCACGTCACCTCGATCTCTTAGATCATTCTCGCAATACCGAGTGACCAGAGACTCTGGCGGTCTTCCACTTAGTCATAGAACCACAGTTACACCTGTAACCAACGTTTGCATGTAAACTGAGACAAACGGGTGTTTAGGCAGCCAACGTAACAGTATGCGCCAGAGCTCGCACCTATGTTTACATGTGATCATGGAAGCGTTTAGAGTAGCAGTCGCATTTATGTTGGTGCAAAATCTTCTTGTGTGTTTGCATTTGCAAATACAGCTGCTCCATTATGTTGAGGAGCAGAGACGAATGAGTTCGAATCACTTCAATAGGAATTCGGGATTCTTTTTTGGGATTCTGATTGGCTTACGTGGGCTTGAGCTGCTTGACGTCATATATACACGGGTACGTGTACATTAACACTTTTCTGAAAACTGACATGTGTGCACGATGTTATTTTTGAAACCGGAGAGGTTGAAATGTCCGTTTATGAAAATAGCAGCCCACGTGTAAACGTAGCCTAAGTTGCTTTTTCAAATAAAAAAACAAGTTTCCCTGTCTGTTTGTCTCCATGGTTACATATTGATTAGAGTCCAGTTCAGCTGCGTCAGTTAGTTTCTCCCTTTGTTTGCTCTGTATATAAGCCCTCCTTTTCTGTTTCTTCCTTGCAATAAGTTCTATGTGATATTTGGTTGCACGTTCTCCTGGATTATCTCCTGTTTTGTTTAGTATTGGATTAAAAGTCTCATTGAGTGTCTCCTTTGTTGTGCACTTTATTAAAGTCACCTGTGACAGATTCTAGTCAATCACGTCACACGTATTACTTTGTGAGAGACTAGTTATCAATGACATCCTCTGTTGAGGCAGTCACATTGGTTTTTTGTTGAGCATCAAGGGGATCTATGTGGTTAATGTTTTTTCATCATTGTTTATGCGCATGTCCTATCTAATAAAAACATTAACCGGCTCAATTGAGCACTTTTTTTTGTGCACTTTATGGAATTTATGCACATCTTGGCATTTCCATCCTGCGGTTTTTATGATATTACCAAATTTACCTAAAATTATGTAGATGGTTGCATAGCTAGTGACTGAACCCTTATGTGACAGGAATACAGTACACACACAAGCATTAACACAAACACACGTGGCAGTTGTTTTTGTGCTAAATTCCTCTCCTAAAAAATACAATATAATGTTGTAGTTAAATTGTTTACTTTATTAAAAAGTGATTATTCTTTGTTCTTTTATAAAGTTCTTGAATAAATTAGATGGTGTTGTTACAGCGGAACTCTTTGTATTTGACTTTAACTCACATAATCTGTGATTGTAGTAGCCTACACGTCCAAGTTAGTTTTATTTAGTAGACAAATGTGGCTACAATGTATCAATGTTTGAGAGATCTAGCACAAACAACCACTGAGTTACTGATGATCAAACAAAAAGTGTTACTACTATCCCTGGTCTCTCCCTATGACAGGAACATGCAATTCTTGGCATGAAATTTTTCAAACTCGATTAAATATGCATTTTATTAAAAGTAACTTTTAACAGTGCAAAAATTGTTTTCACTCATACACAATATAAATATGCTAACATTTTATGATTTATTAAGCTTATTTTAAGTGCACTAAAATGCACTTTTTATGAATCAGTGTGCCAAATCTGCAGTTCAGAGTGCCAAAGTCATGTGATTTCAGTTTGGCGGTTTGACATGCGTTCCGAATCATGATTCGACATGCTGATTCATAACGCTCCGATGCTTCATGAAGCAGTGTTTTTGAAATCGGCCATCACTAAATAAGTCATTATTTTGTTTGTTTTTTTGGTGCACCAAAAATATTCTCGTCGCTTTATAATATTAATATTGAACCACTGTACTCACGTGAACTGATTTAAATATGTTTTAGTACATTAATGGATCTTGAGAGAGGAAATGTCATTGCTGGCTATGAAGGCCTCGCTGAGCCATCGGATTTCAACTAAAATATCTTAATTTGTGTTCTGAATATTAACAAAGGTTTTACAGGTGTGGAACGACATGAGGGTGAGTAATAAATGACATTATTTCCATTTTTGGGTGAACTAACTCTTTAAGTAATGCAGTTATAAAACACTTTTGTATATTTTGTTTACTTCATCTGACTAAACTTAAAATCAATTTAAGTGTTAGTGCTAATTAGTGCATTTATATTAAGTGTACTTAAGTACCACAGGTGGGAAAATGTACTTATAACTAGTACATTAGATATATATTTGTAATAAAATCAATTTAATTTAAATGTATAGGCCTACTATATAAAAGTCTCTAAAGATTATTTTTAAAGCATTCAAAGCACACTTTTGAGAAATACACTAATAGAACCCCTCTGTATATATTTTTTTGCCAGTATACTTTATTTCAATGCACTAAAAATCAATTTAAGTATTGGTGGTATTTAGTACACTTTTTTTTAATTGCACTTAAGTACTACTGAGGTAGATTTATACTTTTAATTAGTGTATTTATAGTGTATAACTTTTACACATTTTTTAATCACAAAAAAAAGAATGTACTACAAATGTACTTGCTTGTATTTAGTGCATTCGAGTATAATTTTTTCACCTGGGTGCATATAGGACGACCGTCACTGGAAGTTCGTCCACTAGGGGCCGGAGTAATTATACCATCATAAACACTAGATGTCACTGTTGTACACCAAATAAAAATCTCATCCCGACTGTGGCAAATTAAATATTTAATTAATCTGAATATCATAGCTAATTATATGGAATTTATGGAATTTTATTTTAGTTTTCTCTTCTTCATTTTTATTTATTCTTTGTTCGTCATCCCGATAGATGACATGGCACAAGAACTATTCTTAGCAACAATAATCTCTCACTAGTTTGATGCAGTCAGAAAGAAAGAAATATTTTTTCACTCCCCACCACTGTAGCTCCTGCCTAATGCAAAATGTAATAAAAACAGAAGTATTGTACAACGCCTGATGGAATCTGATAACTGTTAACTTTGTTTGGCTCAAGGTTGATGCACTGTATACAGCTTGAATTGTTGTTGTGCTTCCCTTTCAGCAACAAATCTGAAGGCATATTCAAATATATATGCCTGCAACCACACACATTGAAAGACGGTATTAATGATACTGCCTCATATACAACACATATGACAAAAACTATGCAAGTGGCTGTGGTAAGCATACATTGCTTACAAAAAAAACATATACCAAATGCTCTTGTTCTTCTTGAATTTCATCTTTATTCCCACACATGATTGGAAAGGGATTGGTGAATTCTTTATTGCAGAGGTAAAATACTGTGATAATGCAACAATGGTACTGCATACCAACACTTCACACCTGTGAGAGCAGAGCCATTGACATTCATTGTGTCTGGATTCAGAATAGAAGTGCAAATGATTGTGAGAATCACTGTTAATAGCTCCACAATTATAAGACTAGTGAGGTTTTCACCTCAAAGAATGGGCTTCTAGCAGTCGTTTAACTGTCAGATACGCCTGGTTAAAGGAGGACTGAAACTGATTCTAAGGGGAAAAGAAACGGGTTCTTTTAAAATGATCTAGTATGCTTCATCTGACCATCACTAAATTGTCCTGCTTAAATCAGCAACGATTTCACAAAAAATATTTAGACTTAAATTTAAAGGGATAGTTCACCCAAAAAATGAAAATGTGATATTTATCTGCTTACCCCCAGCGCATCCAAGATGTAGGTGACTTTGTTTCTTCGGTAGAACACAAATGATGATTTTTAACTCCAACTGTTGCCGTCTGTCAGTCAAATAATGCAATCCAAATGAAACCCTGCGGTTCGTGACGGCACATTGATGTCCTAAGACACGAAATGATCGGTTTGTGCGAGAAACCGAACAGTATATATATATATATATATATATATATATATATATATATATATATATATATATATATATATATTTTTTTTTTTACCTCTAATACACCACTATGTCCAACTGCCTTGAGCACACGCACAGTATCCGGTGCATGAGGTGTGTATGCGCTCTGGCATAGTTTAAAGGATTAGTCCACTTTCACATAAAATTTTCCTGATAATTTACTCACCCCCATGTCATCCCAGTTGTTCATGTCTTTCTTTCTTCGGTCAAAAAGAAATTAAGGTTTTTGATGAAAACATTCTATGATTATTCTCCTTTTAGTGGATTTCAATGGCCTTCAGACGGTTGAAGGTCAAAATTACAGTTTCAGTGCAGCTTCAAAGAGCTACTTATGGAACAAACGCGGCGCCAGTTCCATTTTTTTCCGTATGTAGAATAGGGAAGGCGTAGGACATACAACGTAAGCTTTTTGAAGAATACGGAAAGCGGAAGCACGTGCCAAGTGATCATTTCTGTTTATAAAGCATATACATTTGTGTTCATTTGTGTTATGCTGAAGAAACAAAGTCAACTACATCTTAGATGCCCTGGGGGTAAGCAGATAATCAAATTTTCATATTTGGGTGTACTATCCTTTTAAGACTTGTGTATTTGAAATGCGCATAAAATAACCATCCATTTGGATTACCCAATGTCTTTGTGGTGTTTTTGATATGCTTTAAGACAAACCATGTACAAATTCATAAGTCAACACCATTGCTGCTGAGTATTTTGTCTTTAAAACTGCAGTGATCTACAGACGGTTTCAAAAATGCGTTTTTACGTCACAAACTACCTTGTAACGTCAACGTCCCGGCAAGCTTTAGCATATCATTAATGACTGCTCTGAAGCAAGGGAGTCGTGTAACATTAGCAATGTTTGATAACATTGCAAGTAAAAGGCTAATCATATTACTGTTATGACGTTATAAAAAGCGATACCATTTTGCAGCGTTTACCTCAGTAAGTTGACCGAGTGGATCTCTGAGCTCATGCAAGTGAATGGAGGTGGGGCTAATTAGTATATACTTACTGAAGCAAGGGTGTAAAGATTACATTCAAGCCATTTTAAGGCATGAAGTAATTTCTCACAGGAAAAAAAACATTTTATTTTGGTGACCAAAAAAAAAAAAATGTGTTTTTAAAGATATAAAATTGACTACAGGGGTACTTTAAGTTTACTCTGCTAAAAAGTTTAAATGTGGCTGTTGAACAAGGAATATTAAAATGAGGATTTCTTGATTTAACCCTCTACCGCATAGTGTTGCCATATGGCAACATACTCTTTGGCTGCGTCCGAAAACTGGAAAATACTGCCTTCCGAGGAGTAAGGCATCAAGGCACGTCCGAATCCAATGTTAGCTTCACTTCCTCTCTCATGAGATACCTTCCTCAGATCGATTTTTGAAGGAAGCATAGATGTATCCTTAGCTGCCTTTGATATCCCACAATCCTTTGCTTTCCATTCTGTGACAATTGAGCTACAAAAATAAAGATGGCGTCTGAAGGTTGCGTTTGCTGCTCAGTTTGTGTATAAATGTACGATTTTGACCAACATATTTCAATTTTGATATCATTTCTATCGAGAAATTACTACTGTAATTATTAAATATTTGTTTGGTTCTCACCAAAGCTCGCGCTATATTGCTGTAGATCATTAAACTGTTACGCTGCCTCAGAAGTCTGTCCGAAATCAATTTCGTGAGGTGCCTTCATGCACAAACGCTGCCGTACAAGTCATTCTCTTATAAGATAGCGAGGCAGCAAGACAGATACCTAGGTTTTCGGACGCAGCCTTTATGTTCATTTCCTTGCCACCGTCTCTTTAAGAGAACATTCTATTTTTTTTTTATTGGTAAGAGAAGACTTTAATTTAGCCAATGATGTGCTTTGGTTAAGTCACATGACATGCAATTTTTTTCTGTGACGCGATATCTGACAGACTGCCATCTCTTGTCGGTAGTTGCTGAAAGCAAACTAAAACGTCAAACAAACAAGGACCTGCCCATGTCACATTCACAAAAAAAAATGTTAACATCATCTCAGGTAAGGTATGATGACATATTCACCACTCAAAAATGTTTTTAGGAAATTAGTTTTTGGTAAATCGAGAAAATGTCTGTGTTGCCATATGGCAACACTGCGCAATAATGGAATGGCATTATTATAATAGGTTAGATAGCTAGCAAATATCAGCTGCAGTCTGTTAAGCTATAACAATAACAACATTAATGCTAGTGATATAATGTTGATTAGTCGTATGTTAAAGGCATACATGGCATTTGTATAATGGATTAAATCAACATCAGAGATCTGCCATCACAGCCATGTATACTGGCCCAGACCTACCACTTTCCTATCATGGTGTCTCAAAAAGGCAGGTGCAAGTGGCTGTAAGTGTATTGTAAGTGTGAAGAGCACCAAATGTGATGTCTACATGTGTCTCACCTTTGGAAAAAAAAAAATGCTTTTTGAAGTTTCATACAGAAAAAAGGTGAAATTTAAAGAATATAAAGCATTATTCAGCAAAAGAGAATGGAAAAACAAGATGTTGGAAAATAAGTATAAGGTATTGCTTATAATTACAGCTAAAATTTATAATAGCACTAATTGATTCAATACAAACAACATTTCTGAGGAAAAATATGAACTATATACACTTACATTTATTCTAAGTTTTTCCACTATTGTACATTGTTGCCATATGGCAACGTATCATAAAGTACCTTAAAATATTTTTTTCCAATTTTTTTTTTTTTACAGCACTTTAAGTTAAGCCATTCTAAGAAAAGAAAAAAAGTCAAATATTTTTTTTTATAGATTTATCATAATGTGTGCGGTAGAGGGTTTAAAAAAAAATAAAAAAAAACCTGGTTGTGCATTTAAAACGAATTCCATTTATTACTATTCATGTTTCTTGGATGCACAGACACAAGGTGTTAGGATCCAGTTGCAGCATTTATTGGTAAATCCAAAAACGTAAATCCAAAGACAGGCAAGGGTCAAACTCCACGTAATCAGTAGGGATGGGCATTTCAAGCAAAAATAATATTCGAAAATCGCTGGGAATTATTCGATTATTCGAAAATCGCACCCCTCCCCCGCACCAACACACAAACAGTGGGAGAGAGAGACCATTCACGCTTTCAATCTGTATGATATTGATAAACTGTTTAATTCATTGGAGAATATGCTGTCTTAACTCAAGCCATATAATGATTGTAATGTGCTAAAACATTAATATGTTCGTTAATACAAGTGAACGTAAAATCTGCATGGCCATTCATAACAGTGCGAAGCAGAGCGAGCACTTTCAATTAATTGCTACGTTGAGCTTCCGGAGGAATAAACTGAAAACGCTCGCTCTCCGCCAGTGTGGACTATCAGTGTCGCTCGCTCGCGGCGTTCGCCTCGCTTTTGTCCAGTCCGGCACCTTTTTGTGGACACGCACCATGAATGACTGAGGGGATTTTACTTTCACTTTCAAATTAGCGCCAATTCGGGAGCGGTGACAAGTTATGATACCGATGTTGTTCCTGAACACCGGCAACACCGACTATCGCATCAATCCGAGGTGAAAAATGGTCCTTGTTGGAGTGCCCTCTGGTGGCTAAACAGGGCACTCCAACTCATGATCATGACAGTACCCCCACCTTATGGAGCGGCTACCAGACGCTCCATGAAACAAATACAAAAACCTCTCAGGAGGGAGGTGGACCGGAGGAGGGATGGTGGGCCAGGACCAGAGCCCCTGACTGAAGGCCAGGGAGGAGCCAGAGGAATAACCCACGGGGGCTCTAAGAAAGTCAGGATCCTGGCTGAATGCCAGGGCGGCGCTGGAGGAACTGACCAGGCGGGTTCCAGCAGGTCTGGATTCCTGGCTGAGTGCCAGGGCGGTGCTGGAGGAACAGACCAGGCAGGTTTCAATGGTTCAAACGGCCTGGGCAGTGGCGGCAGGACAGAAGGCTTGGATGGCGGCAGCAGGACAAACGGCCTGGACGGCGGCGGCAGGGCTGGCCAAGGGTGCTCCGTGGCGATATTAGGGAGAGCGGACAACTCTGTGACAGCAGCGGGCTCAGGCTGGAGCTGCTCTGGGACGGCAGCGGGCTCAGGCTGGGGCTGCGGTAGGACAAACGGCGGCAGGAGGGCTGGCGGCCTGGGCGGCGGGAGCAGGGCCGACCAAGGGTACTCCGTGGCCAGATCAGGGAGAGCGGGCAGCTCGGTGACGGCCTCCGTGGCCGTATCAGGGAGAGCGGGCTGCTCTGGGACAGCAGTGGGCTCTGGCTTTTCTGGCGGCGCCGGCAGGGCCAGGCGCTTGGGAAAACCGCTGGAGCGTCCTCACTGGCTGGAGCGGCCTCACTGGCTGGAGCGGGCTCTGGGGGAGCCTCCAGATCTTGAGGGATGGAAGCCTTCCTCCTCCTCTTCCTCTTTTTATGTGTGGGAAGCTGAGACTCAGCGCCCACCTCCCTTGTAGGCTCTGGAGCGGATTCACGGGCTGGAGCGAGCTCTGGAGTGGATTCACGGGCTGGAGCGAGCTCTGGAGCGGACTCATGGGCTGGAGTGCCTTCTGGCTGAGCAGGTGTTGCCCAGTGGACTCTATGGGAGAGTCCCAAAAATCCAGGACCCGAAGCCCCTCCATCTCCCATTGAGACAGAGGGTTCCTTAGACACCCATTAAACAAATCCTTAAGAGCCGCATCATTGTATCTTAGCCCCACCGCCATTGTTCAGAAATACTGGGCGAAACACCGTACCTCCTCTTCTCCCTGTTGCAAGGCCCTCACCACCCCCAGCAAAGCCACACGCTCCCGGCCCATGGCTGGCGGAAGAACCCTCATGCTGCTGGATCCGGTTGGTTCGTTCTGTCACGGGATGCACAGACACAAAGTGTTAGGATCGAGTTGCAGCATTTATTGGTAAATCCAAAGACAGGCAAGAGTCAAACTCCACGTAATCAGTCCACAAAACAAAAAGCCAGGACTACAACGTGCATGTAACAAACACAACGAACCGACAAACAAGAAAAAAACAACTGAGACTAAATAGACAGAAACTAATGAGCAAACACAAAACAGCTGGGTGCAATGAAATGAGGATAATGAGTCCAGGAGGTGAATATGGGTAATGTAGTCTGAGGTGAAAAATAGTCCTTGTTGGAGTGCCCTCTGGTGGCTAAACAGGGCACTCCAACTCATGATCATGACACTTAACTATTTCATTTATTTGTGACTGACAGTTTATGTTAAAACTCTGTAAACTAAATGGATGGAAATTGAAGGATTAGTTCACTTTAAAATGAAAATTACCCCAAACTTTACTTACCCTCAAGCCTTCCTAGGTGTATATGACTTTCTTCTTTCTGATGAATGCAATCTGAGTTATATTACTAAATCCTGACGCATCCAAGCTTTATAATAGCAGTGAACAGAACCAATGAGTTTGAGCTGAAGAAAGTTGTGTCAGTTATGCTTTTTTTGTAAGTTGAATATGGAAGGCGTAGGACGTAGCGTAAGCGTTTTGAACTGTGAGAGTTTTACACTTTCTTGTTGAATATGGAAGGTGGTCTGGCGGAAACTAGATATTTTAGTTTATAACTGGTTAAATATTGATTTTTTTTCTTACACAAATGCATCGCTTTGCTTCAGATGGCCTTCATTAACTCCCCGGAGCCGTGTAGAGAACGTTTGTTTATAATGGATGGATGCACTTTTGTTCATTTTCAAGTGAACTAATCCTTTAATATGCAATTCAAATACATAAAATTTTACATTTTGGCCTTTTTTTGAGTGCAGAGTGTGTAATGCATCTTGCAGTTCAAAGCACTTACATTAAATCCTACGCCTTCCAGAAAGAAGAAAGTCATATAGGGGAGAGTGGGGTAAGATGAGCCAGTGGGTAAGTTGACTGACCCCCTGAATATTGGCAACAGTACACTTTTATTGTCATGTGACATCATTTTTGCCAGACTGTGAAAAGGTGAAGCACATGGGAGGAGTGGAAGTCGCTTATTTACTTTAAAAACAGTTTTTGGCTTGTCAAAGTAAAATGTTAACATAACAGATGTAATGGCTGTTTCATCAAAGCAAATTTGTAACAGTAATGGCTGTTTCATCAAAGCTAAAAATATTTATGATGCATATTGGTGATTTAACAACGTATAAAACCATACAAGTCATTTAGCTAAATATTATTCTGAATTGGTAAGCTTGCTAGCTTTTCCAAAAATGGCAGCTATGGGGCAAAGTGAGCCAAATGCTATGGGGTAAATTGAGCCAGCGTTTTAACTTACCCCACCATAAGTCACTGAATCTGAAGTATAAACTAGTGTCGTTTCAATGTAATATTATGCAACTGGTTTAGTTTATCTTTATTTTTGAGTTTATTTGATAGGAACAATGTACAAGTACACCAAAATCCTTCTCTGATACGAACCAGATGATGTTTAATCATATATATCTTTCCACCTGCACTCTAATGGCCTAACATGGTCGACATTGCAGAAAAACTACCATGTCAAGATAATGTTTATTAGTTTTATTGACATTTATTCATTCTTATTTAATTTTACTCAACAAACTCTCTGTTTAGTTTGTTTATGGGAAGGTTACAACTTTGGTGTTCAACATATTGCTTCAGAAATGCAAACAATTAAACATACTAAAATTTCAACTTTATTTGGTTGGTTTTATGTTGCTTAAGATAGATTTAAAAAAAGAAATATGAATATTTGTAAAATGACATTTGATTATTAAATTTGATTAAAAAAAAGATTTTTAAAACAGGTACATTAGCTTTAAAAAATTCACATGGATTCGATTCACATTCAGTTAGGTGGTCAGTTTACACCCACCTACTGACTAGGCTCAACTTAACACTAACTTGGGGTAAATTGAGCCAGAGGAACACTTTTTTTTATAAGAAGCCATATTTTTAGAACCCTTTGTCATACAGTAGATGTATTCTGATAATTTAAAACGATAGGAAACATCCTGAAATTACTTTAAATACCTTCATTGTACTTCTGCTTTGTTTTCCCTTATCTTGAGGACCACATAAGTAAAAAAAATGGCTCATCTTACCCCACTCTCCCCTACACCTAGGATGGCTTGAGGGTGAGTAAAGCTTGGGGTAATTTTCATTTTAAAGTGAACTAATCTTTAATTTCCATTCATTTGGCTTACAGTTTTAACATAAACAAACTATTAAATATAATGTGATAGATATTTGTCAGTCATACATAAATGAAACAGGTAAGAAGAAACCAATACGGTTTCTGTAATAGTAATAATAAACGGAATGACTTTATTCAACAATATCTTCTCTACCCTGTCTTTCTGCTATGCTGTTTACATCCAGTGCTTCCAAGTTCTATGTCTGAATGCCGGCTCATTATTGGCCGGCTCCTGCGTCAGCATCATACGCATGTTACACTTGTTACACCATTGGCCAACACCGAGTCAGCATTCAGACGCAGAACCTTGTGTTCCGAAGATTAACAAAGGACTTACGGGTTTGGAACGACATGAGGGTGAGTAATAAAAGACATAAATTTCATTTTTGGGTGAACTAACCCTTAATTGAGAATGGGAACTAGGAATATGATTGCATACATTTTCAAAAAAGTTATTTAATTTTTATTACATTAAAACAATTCACACGCATGCTAAAACATTGCAATAAAACTATAATTGAAAAAATCCTCCCGACCTAAACCCAGCCATCAAACAAAGTGTGTGCTTTCCTTCAGCACTATTGCCAAAAACAGCCAGCTATTAGGAAAAGGAAAGAGTGTGTGAGCGAGAGCCTCCATAGCAACCGTTTCCCCTGCTGGCCAAGTTGCCTTGTGACGCTGAGTCAGACTGGGTTAGTGTTGTCTGTGCTCACTTCTGTGGGACATGAGTGACAGGCCAGGCATGTGCTTTCCCATTTGTCATGCTGTTTACACAGATGTTGTTGTATGTAGCACAACATAGTCAAATAACTACCTGACAAATATTCAAATGTAGGGCTATTCTTTTAAAAGCAAGCCTCTGGAAGTGATATTTTGTTAACTTATAATTAAATTAGGCTACCTTTAGGATGTTAGGTATATTTAAACATGTTGGATATGTATAGTAATATTAAAAATCTATTGAATAAAGGGATAATTATCTGCATCTTTCCAAAAACGTTGCCCGGTGGGAAGAAAAACTATAAAAAACATTGCATGTAGTTGTGTAAATCAGGATAATTTCATTTTTTTGAAAAATAAAACAAGCAGTGTGATCACACTCTTGCATATAACGTACTCGGTTACTAACGTAACCTCGGTTCCCTGAGATACGGAACGAGTACTGCGTATGGGGAAAGGTCTCCCTTTTTCCCCGCTGCTGAAGCCTTTTTCAATAACGCAGTGTAACTGCACCGTCATTGGTTCACTCATAGACAAGTTGTTGAACCAATGGCGGCGCGGCATAGCTGCGCGGCCTATGGCGACAAAGCGCGCGAATATTCCCGCCGAAATGGGCGGGGTATAGGGCTATATAAGCAGGCGTTTCGCCATAGGATTTCAGTGTCAATCGACTGAAGCGACGACCCTGAGCCGCAGCCTCGTGGCACGGCAAGTGACGCAGTACTCGTTCCGTATCTCAGGGAACCGAGGTTACGTTAGTAACCGAGTACGTTCCCTTTCGATACTTCACTCGTACTGCGTATGGGGAACGAATTCAACCACGCCGTGCCACGGCTGGGAACGATATAGCTTGCATTTGGCCACCCAGAGGGGGGCAAAAAGGACAAGCGGAGGCAAAGCCTAACCGAACCCATGGTTACACTGAAGGAAGATACTTCCTATGGTGGCGTGAAGCGGGACCTGTTGGAAGCCGCTAATCACACCGACAGGACCCGAGCTTGTAAGGTCGGGACATCGAGGTGATAGAACCTGACAAAGGTGGACGGCGAAGACCAGCCGGCCGCCTCACAGATGTCTTGGATGGAAACTCCGTTGGACCAAGCCCACGAGGAAGCCATTCCTCTAGTGGAGTGGGCCCTGACTCCTATGGGGCAATTAGTGCCCAGTGAGGAGTAGCACAGGTTAATAGCATCCACTATCCAACGGGAAATGCGTTGTTTCGAGACCGGAGACCCTTTGGTGCGGCCGCCAAAACAAACAAAGAGCTGATCCGACAGTCTGAAAGACTGTGATCGGTCTATGTAGGTCCTCAATGCCCTGACTGGGCAGAGTAGCTGCAGCTCTGGTTCGTCCGCCGAGGGAGGAAGAGCAGAGAGCGAGATGACCTGAGCTCTAAACGGAGTTGAGAGCACTTTAGGGACGTAGCCATGCCTAGGTTTCAGAACGACCTTAGAGTCACCAGGCCCGAATTCGAGGCATGCAGGGTTCACAGAGAGGGCCTGCAAATCGCCAACACGCTTTACCGATGCTAGTGCTAGTAGCAGAGCGGTTTTTAGTGTTAGGGGCCTGAGGTCGGCTGAACCCATTGGTTCAAATGGGGCTCCTTTCAAGGCCCTGAGGACCAACGAGAGGTCCCAGGAGGGAATAGTGAGAGGGCGAGGAGGATTCAAACGCCTAGCACCTCTCAAAAAACGGATCACGAGCCCGTTTCGTCCCACCGATTGGCCAGCAATAGGAGCGTGGAACGCTGCAATGGCTGCTACGTAAACCTTAAGCGTGGAAGGGGAGCGCCCCATTTCCAAGCGTTCTTGGAGGAAAGACAGTATGGAAGATACGTCACTCTCCACAGGGTCTATGTTGCGTGTTGAACACCAATCAACAAAGACTGACCACTTCTGGTCGTAGAGGCGCCTCGTAGATGGGGCTCTAGCCTGAGAAATGGTATTTAGGACGTCCTCGGGGAGGCTAGTCGGCTCCCATCGAGGGACCAGAGGTGCAGAGCCCAGAGCTGCGGCTGTGGGTGCCAGATTGTTCTGTTTGCCTGAGAGAGGAGGTCCCGTCTCAGGGGAATCGGCCACGGGGCTCTTAGAGAGAGCCTGAATAGCTCTGAGGACCAAACCTGGTTCCTCCAGAGCGGGGCCACCAGAAGGACTCTGTGCTGGTCTTCTCTGATACGCCTGATGACCTGGGGGATCAGTGCGATCGGAGGGAAAGCATAAAGGAGCGTGCTGGGCCATGTGTGGGCCAGAGCATCTACTTCCTTCGAGAAAAATGTTGGGCAATGAGAGTTGTCTTCTGAGGCGAAGAGGTCTACCTCTGCCTTCCCGAAGAACTCCCAGATCGTGAGGACCACTTGGGGGTGGAGCATCCACTCGTCGGAGGGGATGTTGCTCCGTGACAACATGTCCGCACCCAGATTGTTCCTGCCAGGAACATGAGTCGCTCTGAGCGACTGAAGCCTCGGAAGAGCCCATTCCAGCAGTCGTTTCGCCAGAGCGCATAAGCGGCTGGACGAAAGACCGCCTTGGTGGTTCAGGTATGACACCACCGTCATACTGTCTGACCGAACTAGAACATGACGTCCCGTCAAGTAAGCCTGAAAGAACTGAAGGGCTTTCATCACTGCTAGCATCTCTAGACAGTTGATGTGTAGATGGCTTTCCTCGTGGCTCCACGAGCCGAAGGCCGGTCTGCCCTCGCACACAGCGCCCCAGCCCAAGTTGGAGGCGTCTGTTGAGAGCACCGTCCTCCGTGAGACCGCCTGTAAGGGGACTCCGCGTTGGAACCATACTGGATCCATCCAAGGTTTCAGGGCTAGAAGACAGGCCCGATTGACCTTGAGACATAGGCGGCCGTGCCGCCATGCGCTGGGAGGAACCCGGAACTTCAACCAGTACTGAAGAGGCCGCATCCGAAGAAGGCCTAGCTGCAGCACCGGGGAGGCGGAAGCCATCAGCCCTAGCAGCCTCTGGAAAAACTTCAGAGGGAGATAGGCTTTGTTCGTGACAGATGCCGTGAGCTGCTGAATTGCCAGGGCGCGCTCTGGCGAGACTACTGCCGTCATACGGACCGAGTCGAAAACTGCTCCCAGAAACGAAATTCGTTGAGTGGGGCATAGCGAGCTCTTGGCTAAGTTGACCCTGAGACCCAGGCATTGTAGATGGCTGAGGAGCACGGATCTGTGGCGTTCCAGCTCGTCTCGCGAACGGGCTAAGATGAGCCAGTCGTCGAGGTAATTCAGAACCCGGATTCCCATCTGTCTCAGAGGGGAAAGCGCCGCGTCCATGCACTTGGTGAAAGTGCGGGGAGCCAGAGACAGCCCGAAGGGCAGGACCGTATATTGGTATGCCACCCCTTCGTATGCGAATCTCAAGAATCGTCTGTGACGGGGGGCTATCTGGATGTGAAAATACGCATCCTTCAGGTCCAGCGAGCAGAACCAGTCCTCGGGGCAAATGTGCGCGAGGATCTGCTTCAGCGTCAGCATTTTGAACTTCCGTCTCATGAGGGAGTGATTCAAAAGCCTGAGGTCTAGGATGGGTCTGAGACCGCCATCCTTTTTGGGGACCAGAAAGTAGCGGCTGTAAAAGCCTGTCTCGCTCTCTGACGGAGGAACCATTTCCACAGCTCCTTTTTCCAGCAACGACATGACTTCGGCCCGGAGGACATGAGCGTCGTCCGGATTGACCGATGTTTGAAGCACCCCGGCGAAGCGGGGGCCGTCGTGCAAACTGGAGCGAGTAGCCCTGGTTTACGATCCCCATGACCCATTCTGACACATCGGGGATGGCCTGCCAGGCCTCGGCCCGAGTGGCTAGGGGTTGAATAATGTTGGGTGACAGACCGCCGTTGAGAGGGTCGTACACCGCGAGGGGTGGAAGAGGAAATTTGCTCTTTTTGTGATGAGGTAAAAATTTGTCCGCCGTGAAAACGGCGTTTGGAGTGGGCGCAACAGGTGTGGGCCCAGCTGTCACTTGGAGTATGTTTCCCACGCCCGGAAATAAACGAGGCGGAGGGGAAATTACCCGTGGGAGCTTTTGGGGTGGTCCGGTCGTAACGGGACGGTCCCCTATCCTCTTCCTGTCCGACGAATCAGGACGACTTCGGAGGCACCGGGTCCAGTACAATCCTGGGCCGGGGTCCCTGGCGCCTCGGGAAGGGAGGGCGCTTCGCAGGGCGCGAGCGCTGGCGATGCTCCTGGGGCGGCGCTGCCTGTGTTGCAGGTGGGGCTGGTTTGTTCTGCTGAGCCGGCGCAGTCCTGGGGCGGCTAGACGCAGAAGCGGAGCTGGAGCGCTTAGGCAAGAAATGCCTCATAGCCTGAGACGATTTCTGCGCGGCAGTAAAGCGCTCAGTGAAGCCATCCACTGCAGGCCCGAAGAGACCAGAAGGCGAGACCGGGGCGTCTAAGAAGGCCGTCTTGTCTAGGTCTTTGATCTCCGTTAGGTTGAGCCACAGGTGGCGCTCCAACACGACCAGGCTGGCCATGGAACGACCGATGGCCTGGGCCGTAGCCTTCGTAGCTCGCAGGGCAAGATCCGTGGCGCTGCGGAGATCTTTGAAGGCTGGCGCGTCGATTCCAGACTCATCCAGAGAGCGGAGGAGTTTGGCCTGGAATGCTTGAAATATGGCCATGGTGTGGAGCGCAGAGGCAGCTTGGCCCGCCGAGGTGTAAGCCCGTCCAGCCAGAGTAGAGGTGGTCCGACAGGGCTTGGAAGGAAGGGCCCTCTTCGTCTTCCAACCCACAGCCGCGGGAGGACAGAGGTGAGCAGCCACCGCTTCATCTAGGGGTGGCAAGCGCTCGTATCCCTTCTCCTCGGCGCCGTCGACGGCGGTGAGGGCGGAGCGGTGCGTAGTGTGGAGGCGGGCAGAGTAAGGAGCGCGCCACGACTTCGTCAGCTCTTCGTGGACCTCAGGAAAGAAGGGCGCTGAACGCTGGCGAGGTGCTTGGCGGCGGCCTGGCAGAAACCATTCGTCCAGGCGGCTGCGAGACGGCTCCTCTGGAGGGGCCCACTCGAGGTCCAGCTCTTCAACGGCTCTAGACAGGATGCGGAAGAGCTCGGCATCCATGCCCTGGCCATGCTCGATGGGTTCCAAGGGAGGCGGTGGAGCGGGGTCTTCCGGCTCGCCAGCCCATCCTTCCGCTTCGGAAGCCGCAAGAGACATGGAGTCGTCTTGTTCGTCGTCTGTTCCCCCGAATGAGACGAGGTCACTCGCTTCTGCGGAGGGACGCTGCTCAGGGCGAGAGAACAGAACTGGAGAGAGTTCCCTGGGAGGAGAGGGCGAGGCACGCGGGGGCTGGGCCGGCGTGAGCTCGCTCAACTCCTGGCGCTGAGTCGCTCTACCCCGCTGTCTTTTCCTCGCCGGACCGCGGGAGGAAGGAGACGGGAGGGCGCGAGCGGCGAGATCGCCCTCAGTGAAGAAGGCGACCCGCGAGCGCAGGGAAGCGAGACTCATACACTCGCAGTGCGGGCATGAGTCTCCAGCGAGCGCGCCGTCTGCGTGGGGCTTGCCCAGGCAAGCGACACACTCGCTGTGTCCATCGTCGTCGTGCAGGGGGCCCTGCAAGTACCACATGAGTGGCGGGGCATCGTGAGACGCCGCTGCCGTGAAAACGGCAATTGGGTGGCTCTTTTAGAGCGGCGAGGGCCGCGGAAGCTCTTAAAGCGGTGAAAACCGCTGGAAATCGCTCTTTTAGAGCGGCGTTTAAGCCGCGGATGAAGCTCTCAGGCGGCGCGCCGGATGGCGGCAGGGGACGCACAGGAAGCGGCCGGAAGCGGGAAGCGGGAGGCGGCGGCTCGGCGACGGCGCTAGAAGCTGCAGTCCGCGAGGGCGCCGGCGCTTTCTTCCACCGGCGAGTCCAGGCGAGTCCGCTGCGGGAGCCTCTTCAGACGGCGGCGAGAGCAGAAGGCGGCGAGCTTCTTCGGCTTCAGGCGGAGATCAGCGAAGAGAAGTAGATGTCGTCGCTGAAGGAGAAAACACTGAAATCCTATGGCGAAACGCCTGCTTATATAGCCCTATACCCCGCCCATTTCGGCGGGAATATTCGCGCGCTTTGTCGCCATAGGCCGCGCAGCTATGCCGCGCCGCCATTGGTTCAACAACTTGTCTATGAGTGAACCAATGACGGTGCAGTTACACTGCGTTATTGAAAAAGGCTTCAGCAGCGGGGAAAAAGGGAGACCTTTCCCCATACGCAGTACGAGTGAAGTATCGAAAGGGAACAATGCATTATCACCTGCTTTCTAGATTTAAATATTTTTTTTCAGTGTTCACCTTTGTTAAAACCTTATAAGGATGCACTTAATATGTGTCTACAAACTTATTTCAGTTTCAATGTAGCTATATTTCGTAATCAGTCAAAATAATTAGTCACAGAACAAGTTTCCAATTTTAGCAGGTTTCGGGGGGAAGGGAGTCAGATGAAACTGCACATGCGCAGAGAGGATTACATTCAAGGGAGATGAAAGCTATTGATTACATGGATTTCTCGTGCTCCTAATAAACTTTTTGCTCTGCGTTTACCTAAGTTAACTCTAGTATTCAGAGCATTTGGAACGAATCTAAAGGAATCGGATTACATTTTCCAAGAAGATAATCTCGGTGAAAAATAAGGTGGTTTAATTTTTGCGATGGCGCGATGGTTTGCCCGACACGTGATCTGCTCCGTCCAATCATGGCGCAGCAACGATAGCAATATCTTCTTTGTTCTGGATTTATCATCGTAGCTGACTAATTACGCGTTTACTTTAATGGATTTTTAAAGATCAAGTATTTAATTGCTAGGGAATGCTCTCTGTGTGCTGTGTATTTAAAAACGAAGACGTGTTTTATGGAATTCCCGCTTAAAACCAGTTTAAGCCACGCGATCAGTTGTGTGGGTGATCACATGACTCTCCCTGCCCCCACTTCGATCCAATGAATGGGGAAGAAGAAGTCGGACATGTTTGAGGGAAATGTGTTGAATAAAGAAACGTGGCTGAAGACAAGAAGAAAATCAGGATTTTTTACCAACAATGAGGAATTCGACATATTTTGTTTTTCCTTTTTATTTTCAATTCACTTAATCTGGATAGAGGTATATGTTAAAGAGATTTAGATTTATTTAAAAAATCTGTTGTAAAACATTAATAATTTAAATTAAGCGTTTTAATTTAAATAATTTATAGATGACTTATAATTTGACCGGTTTAGTGTTGTATTTTTGTTTCCCACTATCTATGACATTGTTTCAAATCTGTAACCTTGGTAGTGGGGGATGGGCGGCAGTATATTTTTCTAAAAATCTGTTCTCCTTAACTTAACCGTTTTAATTTGAGGATCGTTTTAAAATACTCTGTTGTACCAGGTCATTTAGTCTTATGCGTCTAACAATTGTTAATGGCTTCTGGAAAGAGAATCTTTAAATGAATGTTGTTAAAGTGTAGTTTACTCGGATGATTTTAAAACAGCCGACAATACTGTTAAACAACGATGGATTTTGATCAAAACAGCTAGGTAATCAAACGTATTTTAAGTTTTATAGATGATTTTGGCTGTGGTAGGTTTAGAGCTCGACGTCGGCCTAAACGCATTAGTTCTTTTTATAGGCTATTTGTGTAAATTTTCGACGTAATTCTAATATTTAAGTTATTTCTGGCTATTTTAGTGTGTTTTACTTATATTTTTGGTCATTTAATCGAGTTTAACCACTGCGTGTCGTCGTTGGAAGGACTAAAGTTGCTGCGTCATTTCATGGAGGACACTCCTTGTAGGCCATGTTGAATCGACACAGAGGAGGACATCGCCTTTTGTCAGCTTTAGTGTGTTAGTTTTTTTACATTGCGTTAATGGGACGATTATAAAACATTGTTATACAATATTGTGTTTGGGTTTTAGGCGTGTGGTTTTTTTTTTCCCCCTGCTTAATTTTAGGAACGTATCACGTGGTTGCTTTAGACTTTTGAGTTTAGGTATTTTTGGGGGTTTTCCTCTTCTCATAGGCAGTAGATCAGGAACAGACTGAAAGGCGAGGTGATCTTTACGTGTGTGTGCCGCATTTGTCTGTTACGCGTGACTAATCGGGTGAGCCAATGGCGTGTTTCCAAGCTGCCCTGGGTGAACGCGCCTTAGTTTTGGGGAACCAATCAGCGAAGTCTTTTGACGTAACACTCAACTCTTGAGAAACGCAATATTTCTGGAAATGTTAGTGCAGCCATCAGTGTTGTAAACTATTCGCGAAAATGTTTCACTGTATGTTGGTTATAGTGGCGGTGTTGCCTAGACGAGAGTGTTTTTGCGAAATAATATGGTTTAAACCCACAAATCGTGCTCCGGGGGATGTGCGGGCGTGGCCTATTTGACGGACAGATCGAATGGCCAATAGAATGCGCGTAGGTGTGTACGAATGGCGTGACATCAGCCAATGGAGCCGTCGATGGGTTTATAAAAAGTCGGGCGGAGCCTCAACTTCGCCATTTCATTGTAGCGCTGAGCTGGAGGATAGAGGAAGTCAGAAAAACAAGGCCGCGAAACTCGGATACTCGAACGAAACCGGTTTAAAAACAGAATCCGGATCCATCCCGATGGAGACGGCCATTAGCCCGCCCTTTGACAGGTACCGGTTGGAGTAAATGACATTGCACTTGTTCTGTGAACGAAAATGTTGTTTGGAATATTGTCATAATTCGGCATCTTTCGGAATTAATTTATTTTAATCACTTTCGTCCTGTCGCAATAACTTCAAGTGAAAAACTGGAATAATAAGCCTGCATTGACTCACTTTCTAATGGCAGTGGTGTTGAAACGACTATTATTTTTACAACGTCTCTTCGCCACTAGTCTTCAAGTTTTAAAGTCTGATTTTAACGAGCAGCTGCCCGCCTTTAGTGCGCAGGCGCGCTTTCGTTCCCTGAGACGGCAGTTTGTTTATCGACACATTTGTCGGTGTTCAGACTGTCAAGATTCAGTGATACAACCGCTTTTTAAATCTGAGATTGTTTGAATTGCATAAATGATTGTATGTCGTTAAACATGCAGTGGTAGGATGCGAACGTGAAATTAGCAGGGTAAGCTAATGCTAGCAGCTAACGTTACCAGCTAACGTCTTTTTATTGGTCATACAGGTTGCGGACACGCTACTAAAATGTTATACATTTGTTTTGGGTGATTATTTAGACTCGGAACTGTGTGCTGAATTTTAGGTTTACTAAATCTAGCATGTTTCATGGATCATTTCTTCCGCGAGTGTGTTACAGTGACCATGTGGTGGTGAATTTGATCGGTAGATTGCATACAATACTGTCTGGCGTAATAGAAAGGCATGTTATGATCGATAATGTGTTTCAGTGGGGTATATATTCATATTTCTGTATCATGTAACGTTAGAGATTTAGGTCACAAGCGACGCCTTGATTCGGAAAACGAATATTTATTTATCGGGTGTTTGTAAGTTGTTTTGCCTCATTATTTGAAGCTTACTTTGAGGATCCTATGTTAACCATTTTTCTTTCTTTCTTTTTTTTCACGGTTTAGTCATTCTGAAACTCATCTTAAGTTGCGTTTCCGCCTCACACCACGTGGACTTTTGTCAACATTTAACACGCGCGGAGGGCCGCGGCTCTGTGCCTGTTTGATCCCCTCTCGGCTTATTTTGGTGGCTGGTGTCATTGATTTGTGAAATCTAATGGCACAGCACTGAATAATTTGTGGAGTTGTTTCGCTTTTGGTTGCTTAGCAACGCGAGTATTTAAACGAGCCGCATGAAGCCCGCCGCCTGCCCCCTCCCAACCAGCATGCAGTACATTTGACTGATAATAACAATTAATAATAATTAGACGTATTATTTGTTTTTGTTTTTCCAAACATTGTTTGTAATCCAACATTTTACTTGGACTGAAAATAAAACGTTTTCAATGTCAACTGTTTGTGATTTTTGTATCATTGTATAGCAGTGTTTATATTGTACATTCAAACCTTAAATTATCCAACTTTAAGTTGTTTAATATGTTTTATCAGTTTGACTAAATATTTATAAAGTTGTAAATGTATTGAATTATGTGATGCATATATCCAAAGTTATTTCTTTAGAAGCAGCCAGTCTGCTTTCTGTTTCCCTAAGTTTGTTAAATTACACTCAGTCTATACTGGGGCAAGTATACAAACCTTCACTTACAGAACCTGACTGGAAGGCATTGAGAGCATCGTTCTGCAGAAAGAGTAAACACCCATCTAAACTGTTTTGTAGTCTGTAGTTTTGTTTCATATATTAACATTGCAGTCGTTACGTGATTTTTTTACAAATATTGCATCATCTGAGCAGTCCCAATAAATGAATCTCAAGAGGGTGCACATGTAAAAACTTGTGATGCAAGTATTGGGTGCTGTCAACTTGATCATTTTAAAGCGTTTAACAGGCCTCAGAAGGTAAGTCTCGTGGAGGAAATTAGATTATTTAAACTCAGGTTATATAAAGCCCATATATTTTATTTTATAAAATTAGTGAGGATAGTGCAGTTTAACATAAGCAATTTGTGGGCTTAAAGGCAGTTAAATGCCCTTTAGGATTATATTCCTGTATATATGGGCTCATAAGTCATACTTGTTTGTTTTTCTAAAAACTCAATTTTAATGACAGCATAAATTTATAGAACCGTGTTATAATTATAAAGTCCATAATGATGTCTGAGGTATTAAATATACATAAAATCAAGTTTAAATGTGTTAATACAGACGTAGGCTGATTTTCCACTCTCTCTTTGACGAAGCAGAGTTGTTATAATTACTTGCTTTTTAATAATAAAACATTTGTTTAGGGTGAATCATTAGTAATATAAGGCCAACGTGAATAATTGATTTGTGCTTCAAAATGTTTGTTTTGAAAGCTGCACACTCATTGGCTAATTCCTCAGATGAACACAAACGACCCGATCTGGGTTAAGTCTATTTAAGGTCACGCCCCCAGTTTCCAGTTGGACTCTGGCTTATGGTTTCGGAATGAGTCGTAGCATAACTCGCACATGACTGGACAGATAAACTGCTGGAGGGGCAGTTGTGTTTTCATGCTCGGTACCCATAAGCGAAACGGACAATTAGAGTTTGAGTCATGACAAGTGTACTGTGATTATGTTGACGCGTCATGTTTCATTTCATTAAATCACAAAGTTGTTCGTCGTTCTGTCTCTACAGTTATAATTTGTCTGGGTATGAAACTATAATCCAATATTTGATACTATATTGCCCGGTTTCACAGACAAGGCTAATCCTAAAAAGCATGTTTGAGCTTTTAACTGAAAGCAACTTGCACTCAGTGCCTTTTTTTTTTTGTCTCAAGATGCACATCAGTAATTTTTTTTTTTTTTTTTTTTTTTTTTTTTTCTAAAGCATGTTTATAAAAGTTCCTTAAATGCCCTAATTTAACCAAGGCCTACTTTGGGCTTAATCTAAGCCCTGTCTGTGAAACCAAGACAAAATGTTCTCATCTGGCTCTTCTCTACATGACCCCCTCATCTCCCTGTTCTCCACAGCTCTTTGGGCGGGGGCGACGGCATGCAGGGGCTCACGATGATGGAGCAGACCATCTCCGGACCCGGCAAGCGCATCCGCAAGCCGTCGCTGCTGTACGAAGGTTTTGAAGGACCTGCTCTGCCCCAGGTTCCCCAATCCGGACCCCCTCAACCCCCTGTACGGGACCCCACTCGACAGGGCCGCATGACCAACCAACTGCAGTTCCTCCAGAAGGCTTTACAGAAGACGCTGTGGAGGCATCACTTCGCCTGGCCTTTCCATGAGCCGGTGGATGCTGCCAAGCTCAACCTCCCTGTAAGTTTGTTCTCGTTCCAGATTGGACTGATTGGGGGATGTTTCTCAGACCATAAGACTTGTTATTAAATATTTAACATGATGGCATGCTATACCAGAAGTAATGAGTCTAAACACAAGAGTTTGCTCATCTCTTCTCTCACGCAGGATTATTATAACATCATTAAGCAGCCCATGGACATGGGGACCATCAAGAAAAGACTGGAGAACAATTATTACCGCAGTGCCAGCGAGTGCATGCAGGATTTCAACACCATGTTCACCAACTGCTACATCTACAACAAGGTCAGTCAGTCAGTCAGCCTTCTATTAGTGCTCAGCCTTGTTTTTTCAGTTATTTTGTTCCATTAAGTGGCTCAGGTCTTCAACCCAGCCTGTTATGGTGCAATTACATGCATCAGTAGAATTGTCTAGAGACTGCCATGTGATCTAATAGTCGTCTGTTTATTATAGCCAACAGATGACATTGTCCTGATGGCCCAGTCTCTGGAGAAGGCTTTCCTGCAGAAGGTTGCACAGATGCCCCAAGAGGAAGAAGAGATTCCCGCACCTGTCCCTAGGGGCAAACCGGGCAAACTTAAAAAAGGCCACAAATCAAGTAAGAACAGGGTGGGGGAAAAAATAGATGACCCTGATTAAACTGTGTTGACAGGATTTCATGGTCAAATCTTTATATTTACCTGGATATTTATGCATAAATATTTAAAATATAAAATTATATATTACTAAAAATATATACTTTTATAATACTTTATATATTATTATATTTTTTTATAATCATATTTTTTAATATTAATAAAAAGTACATATTATTATATAAAAATTGCTAAATTTAAAGTGTGTGTGTGTATATATATATATATATATATATATATATATATATATATATATATATATATATATATATATATATATATATATATATATATTAATAGTGCTGTCAATCGATTTAAAAAAAAAAAAAAAACTAAATCACACTTTTTTTTCTGTAATTAATCGTGATTAAAACATTGGAGGTTTTAATATTTTATATTGTGATAATTTAACCGTTACTCTCCAAATTAATGTAGAAACAACTTAACGGTATATTTTAAATATTTGTTTAATCACTGATACTAATACTGGTTCTTGCGTCTCTACGAATTTAATTTTTTTTTACATTATAGATTTTTTTTTAACATTACAGCTATCAATTTCAATGTTTATTAGGCTTTAAAAATTACTTTTAATTTAAGTAAACTTAAAACAATCTTCACATAAACCCATTATATCATATAATGTAATGCTAGCCACTAATAATTAAATAAATACTATACAATAGATTTTATATATTGGTGTGTGTTTCTAGTGATACTCATTTCTACAATATTTCATCTACTAGAAACTGCTCTTATTAAATTATTTTTAAAAATCCTTATTGATTAATTACAGTCGATTTGTGTGAAATTCAATTGGTGCTTCTGTTTATTGGCTCTTTGTCTGCTTTTGTGCTTATGCATTTCTTTTTTCTGTCTCACTTTTAGTTTCAGGTGGATTCACAACAGCTCATCAGGTCCCTGCTATATCTTCTGTATCCCAGTCGGCCTACTCCCCTCCCACTCCAGACACCCCAGACTCGGTCCTGTCCACCCCACCGCAGATGCTTATAACCAAGACTTTGCCTCCCACTTCACATAGCACCCCTGCGCTGCTGGGCCTGCCACCTACCCAACCTACTGCAAAGGTAAGACCTCTTATTAAAAAAAGAAAAAAAAAAGAAAAAAAGTATTTATAGTTTTCAGATGCAGCATAAGCTAATTTAAATGCTTTTTTGCATTTTAGATGCAATTTAGCTAATTTTTCTTTCTCTATATTTTCAATAGAAAAAGGGCGTCAAGCGTAAGGCAGACACGACCACCCCCACCACCACGGGCATGCCTCTCACTATGGGTGTAGGTGGCATGGGTCTCAGCTTGGGCGGCGGTGACTCTCCACTCACCATCTCTGCTTATAGTGCAGACCCCAAACAGAGCCTGTCCCTTGGCCTGAACCTAGGTCTTGGTGGAGGCCTGGTTGGAGACAAAGTTCCAGCGAGACGAGGTGGCAGTGGCAGGCCCATCAAGCCACCACGGAAAGACTTGCCCGACTCCCAGAACCAACATCAGCCAGTGCGGCGTGGGAGGCTGAGCCAGCAGCTACGATACTGCAGCACGATTCTCAAGGAGCTGCTGTCGAAGAAGCACACAGCCTACGCCTGGCCCTTCTACAAGCCGGTGGATGTTTCCTTACTGGGACTGCACGACTATCACGATATTATCAAGTGTCCCATGGATCTAAGCACTATAAAGGTGCGCGTTGAAGAGTTTTAGATACATAACCATTTAAAAATGCCACCATGTGCTCAATCAGATCTTCATGTATTTCTCGATCTTGCAGAGGAAAATGGATCATCGGGAGTACCGGGATGCATTGCAGTTTGCTGCTGACATCAGGCTAATGTTTTCAAACTGTTACAAGTACAATCCTCCAGATCACGATGTGGTGTCCATGGCCCGAAAATTACAGGTATGGACACTTCACGATCATGATATATGTCTATCTTCTTTAAGACGAACACAATCGGAAATATATTTAAAAATATTCTGTCTCTACCAAGCTTTATAATGGTAGTGAATAGGGGGCGAAATTGTGATCACGATTCAAGTGAGATTAATCATGCCGCCCTACTTTTTCTTCCGTTTATACCAAAAGTAAGCATGTCAAAAGTTGGATATTAAAGGTTTCATTTCTCTATTTCAGGATGTCTTTGAGTTCCGCTTTGCCAAGATGCCTGACGAACCTCTGGAGTCCCTCCCACCTGCGTCCCTGGGCGGCGGCCTGGGCGGTCACTCCTCCTCTTCCTCCTCCTCTTCCTCCTCGTCGTCAGAGAGTGACGTGAGCAGCGAGAGTGAGAGCGAGAGCAGCCCGAGCTCCGACAGTGAGGAGGAGAGAGCGCATCGCCTGGCCCAGCTTCAGGAACAGGTGTGTACACAGGTAGCGACTGAACTTTTCCAACAAAGTTCGCTAAAACCGGCACTGTCAGATTTGACGTATTTGTACGTTTACTGAGAGCTGCAGTGGCCGTGGGTTTAGAAACACAGTGACACTCATTGACTCGCTTGTCTGCAGTTGAGGGCGGTGCACGAGCAGCTGGCTGCGCTGTCTTCTACGCCCATCGTCAAGCCCAAGAAGAAGAAAGAAAAGAAAGACAAGAAGAAAAAGAAGAAGCCGGAAAAACACAAGAGGAGCAGGAGCATGATGGAGGATGAGGTTGTCATTCGGCCGCCGAAAACGCCAAAACTCTCCAAGACGCCAAAGAGCAGGAGCAACAGCAAAGCAGCGACTTCCACTCAGGGCAAGAAGGGCTCCAGTAAGAAGAGCAACAAGAGCAAGTATGTCTCCATTTACTGATTTACACAGTAGCTAATTCATAAATCATCAACAAAAATAAACAAATCTTATTCCTTGTCATGTTTCCCTTAGATCCTCAAAGAAATCTCAAGCTGCGTCGTTTAACCCCCTACCCATGAGCCACGGTGGTCTTACGCCACACTATGACTCGGAGGAAGAGGAGGAGACCAGCCCCATGAGCTACGATGAGAAGCGGCAGCTCAGCCTGGACATCAACAGGCTGCCGGGCGAGAAACTGGGCCGCGTGGTCCACATCATCCAATCACGAGAGCCCTCGCTGCGCGACACCAACCCAGAGGAGATCGAGATCGACTTTGAGACGCTCAAACCGTCCACACTGCGGGAACTAGAGCGATACGTCATGATGTGTTTACGAAAGAAACCACGGAAACCTTATGGTAAGAGCACATTTCATTTAAATAAGATTTATATAGTGTAGCTGATTTATAAAAAAAAGATACAAGCTTCCTCTTAAAAAAAGAATGTTTGTTCTTGGGCGGCTAATGGGAATCTGAAGCTAGACTTTAACCCATAATGCTTTGTGTAGCCCCACCTTTCCTGGTTTCAGCACGCTCCTCAGGTCGACAGTCATATGCTCTTTACCCTTCTGTGAACAAACACAATGCAGTTCTTTCATTCCTCCACTAATGTTGAGTCATCTCCCATGTGACTCGTGTGTCAACATAGGTACAGTGTTGAATAATTACATGGAAAGATGAAACAAAAGAAACGAAAAATACATTTATTTGATCAAAATACAGTAAAAACAGTATTGTGAAATATACTTTTTTTTTTATTTGAATATATTTTAAGATGTAATTTATTTCTGTGATGCAAAGCTGAATTTTCAGCATCATTACTCCAGTCTTCAGTATCACATGATCCTTCAGAAATCATTTTAATTTGCTGCTCAAGAAACATTTATTATTATCAATGTTGAAAATAGTTGGGCTGCTTAGTTTATTTTGTGGATACGGATTCATTTTTTTTTCAGGGTGCTTTAAATAGAAAATTCAAAAGAACAGCATTTATTTGAAAAAGAAATCTTATAAATATCTCTTAATTTTAAGACTATTATAAATGTCTTTACTGTAACTTTTGAAAAATTTAATGTGTCCTTATGGAGTATTAATTATTAACTGTTCAAAAAAACAAAGTATTACTGACCCCAATCTGTAGTGTGTATATATTATATTGGCTCTGCTCTCTAGATAGGAATATATGCAGCCTTTTTATGTTTTATTTTGTAATTTTTATTTTATATAACTAAATGGTAGCAAATGAGACATGAATGAGACAGAATTGGGGAATTTATGCATTTGGCAGATGCTTTTATTCAAAATAAAATCTGATATCGATCTGATACTGATTCTCTCAAAAAGCCAAATTAGTGGTTTAGATGATACACCTTGGTGTATGACTTTATAAATATCCACCTGAATACTGGAAATGTTTGAAGTTTTTTTTTTCCCCCTACTCTTATTTACATTCATTGTATCTTTGATTTAACATTTAAGTCCCTGGTACAGGTAGAGACACCCATGACTGATTATTTCTAGATAAAACACTATAAATTACTTAATATTCGACAATATTGTTGATTTGATTGCACTTACACTATCAGATGAGAACTGACCTGAGCTGGATGATGAGGACATCACTGTTTTCTCATTCCATAATTGATGATCTTTAGTTACACAGTTATTGAACTAAACTAAATCAACACTGAACTAATTTCAACTGAATAATGACACTGTTGACTTTCTAGAGCTGCTTCTGTTTACATCATTGATCATTGTTAATCACTGTAAACAAATTTGTATTGTATGAAGTGCTATATAAATAAAAGTTACTTGACATAAATACTTCAGAAGTTGCATGGGAAATTTGACCAAATGTGTGTTTTGTGTTTTCCAGTGGCAGTCAAAGGTGCTGCGGGTAAATCTCGTGAGGAGTTGGCTCTGGAGAAGAAGAGAGAGCTGGAGAGAAGACTGCAGGACGTCAGCGGCCAGCTCAACTCCGGCAAGAAACCACAGAAAACCAAAGGTAGGGACTCTGAGGTGTTCACAGATTCAATCAGAATCAGGTTAATCAAATTATTAATTAATCAGATTAAATGAACATCTCTCTCTTGTTCTTTTAGTGGAGAAGCCCACTGCGGTGGAACCCCATGCCATGGCGTCTCGTCTCAGCGCCAGCAGTTCCAGCTCAGACTCCTCCTCATCGTCATCCTCTTCCTCATCCTCTGACACCAGTGACTCAGACTCAGGCTGAACCAATCAAAAGAAACAGACAATAATTAAAACACGCACTCCATCCTAGAATAGAAAAGAGCTCCTGCTCTAAACAACAACTAGTAAAACAGAGAGAAATATGAATAAGGAAAAGCAGGCTTTCTCTTTAGATGTATAGAAGCAGTGTGGGGTCAAAGAGAATTCTGGAAATGTTGGACGAAGAAGGAAGTGATGGAAAAGCAGACCGGGGCATCCTTGTCTAATTTGGGACTCATTTCCGTTAGGCCATCCTTCTTTACCTTGTGTATATATATGTACAAAGATATATAAATATCTATTTTTCTTTTATAAAGAAGAATTTTAAGCAATTCCCTGGTAGGGAAGAAAACAAAAATCTGACTTTTTCTTTTGTGAATCTTTTGTGTTGCTTTTTTTTTTTTTTTCTCTCCCTCTTTTCGTTTGACCTATTAGTTGTTTGTCCTAAAGAAAACAAAAGGCTTGGAGTGGAAAATACTGTCACTTTTGTTTGCATGAGCGAGTGCGTGATGTGTATGTGTGCCATTGAATCCAGTGGTTTTCCTGCCCACTCCGAGTAATTTACACACTTTGCACATACGTGGATGTGTGGCCGCTTGGTTGTGCATTTGAATGAAAAAAAAAACAAAGCTCCACCTATTCAAATGGCATCTGTACATCTTGAAGTTAGGAGAACATGAAATAACATGTTGGCTTTAGTGGCGTCTTAAAACTTGAATCTGATCACCTCTCCATCCAGCCTGCTTTATTCCCCATGGTCAAATGAATGGGTTCAAATCTGCATTAAACATACAGAATCGTGCTCTTAGAATTCAGCTGGGCTACATGAGCATTTGTTTTTCTGGATGCTTAAATTATTTTTCCGTTCGTGTGGTTTCGGTCAGGATTTCAATAGCAGAACAGAGTCTTAGATGCACTATCAGAAGCTGCTTAATAAGGTGTTGATATGAATACTGTTTTGTAAATCTTGGTTTTTGAGTTTTAGTCTGGTTTTGTTTGTTCAGTTTTAGTGTGTTTATTATTATTTGCCCAGAGAATTAATGCACAATTTATGATTTTTTTTTTAAAATCAAAATGACCCTCATATTCAGAAATGAAATGCTTGAAAATATAGTTTCAATATCATAACACATGCAGTTACACAACAACAAAACAATTTAAAATTTGTATTTTTTCTTCCAAAATTTGTACATATGTAAGTTTCATGACCTCGCAGCTTGCATCTGTCATTATGACCTGATTTCTGTTTCCTGTGTTATGTTTTTCTTTTTTTTTCTTTGTTTACTCCTGTCTTCAGCTCTTCTGTTTAGTATTGTGGCTGGTTTTTTCCACAGCTCATTCTGTTTTTTTAAGAAAACAACAAAACATAACGAAATGAAACCTCACGCTATAAGCATCATCTCCACAGATGCTTCATGCGACCGTAGTTCTCATCTGAAAAATGTCACATTAATAAAGAGGGTGAGATGTTCTTAAAACAAAATCTTGTGGCTGAGTGTTTCTTCAGGACCATATTATTTCATATATTTCTATATGAACTTAAATGGAATATGTATTGCATCCAGGGATATTATAGTTAACTAAAACCATTTAAAAACAAAGTTACTTAATAAAATATAAAGAAACTTAAACATATTTCATTCAGCTAGTTGCCAAAATGACATTTCTCATCTAACTTTGCCCGGTTTCACAGACAGGGCTTAGATTAAGCCAGGATTAGGACATTTAAGTAGCTTTTAAAATGTTCTTTAGCAAAAAACATTACTGGTGTGCATCTTGAGACAAAACAATGGCACTGACATATTGTCAGCAAGTTTCTTTCAATTAAAACAGCTCAAACATGCATTTTAGTCTGGGACTAGCCTTGTCCGTGAAACAAAACAAATGACCAAAACATGAACATTAAAATGGCTATTATAATAAAAACTAGTTGAAAATATTAACAAAATGATAATAGTTTTTAAATGATACTAAAATAACTTTATTTATTTATATATAACCTAAGCGCCATTAAACTATATGGCCCGGTTTCACAAACAGGGCTTAGCCTAAGCCAGGATTAGACCTTAGTTAAATTAGGATATTTAAGTAGCTTTTATAAACGTTCACTAGAAATAAACATTACTGGTGTGTATCTTGAGTCAAAACAGTGGCAGAGACATATTTTAAGATCTGTCAGTACGTTACTTTAAGTTAAAACAGCTCAAACATGCATTTCAGTCTAACTTCAGTCTAGGACTAACTTAAGCCTTGTCTGTGAAATCGGGGGTATATCATATAAATTAATTATAAAAGTTATTTTTTACATTAATCTGTAAAAATGCATTGCATTCATCAGGATACTATCCTGAACCACATCAGAAGGTGGCAGTAGTTGTTTTTGTTCGTCGAATGTCTCTTTTTAAGTTTAATAATACCTGTTAGCATTAACATCAGACGCTCAGTTAGCAGCACAAGCCCCGAATGTGGCGGTGTAACATTCCTGTAGTGTGCTGAGGTAAGTTTAGGAACAGTCAACATGAGTGTATGGATGGGATTTGACAGCTTATTGGGTCGTCGAACAGATATTAGTTGTTTTGTAATGTACTTGATTTAACCTGAATTCCCCTTAATATTTTGTAGATGATAATAGTGTAAACATAATATTTTAGAAGATCTTTAGCTTTCCTGTACACTGAAATGTTTTTGGATAAAGACAAAAAAGTGTTTTTACAGGCCTTGTGCACTGTTCCTGATCCTATGGGTAATTGATACTAAATTATGAGGAAGTATCCATGGTCAGTGAAGCGTATGAATGCTTTCATTATTCAAACACTCTCCACGAACAGCACTGCTTCTGCACTGAAGAACACTGAGATGAGGACACTCAGACTCGGACTTGTCCTGGTGGGCTTTGCGTTTTGTTGTGTCTCATCTAAAGGTGAGTTTAATAACCTGAAATATCTGTTATATGAAGACAGGACTGACTTGTAGGACTAGTCTCACCATTTTACGGTAACTACCTAATCACATGCTCAGAGCCATTGTAGCTTCTGATTTGTGTAAATCTAAAGGGTTAGTTCACCCAAAAATTAAGATTCTGTCATTAATTACTCACTCTCATGTTGTTCCAAACCCATAAGACCTTCGTTCATCAGTACACAAATTAAAATATTTCGAGAGCTTTCTGTTCCTCCATAGACTGCAATGTTATTACCACTTTCAAGGCCCAGAAAGGAAGTAAAGACACTGTTAAAATAGTCCATGTGACTACAGTGGTTCAACCTTAAAGGTGCCCTAGATTCAAAAATTGAATTTACCTCGGCATAGTTAAATAACAAGAGTTCAGTACATGGAAATGACATACAGTGAGTCTCAAACACCATTGTTTCCTCCTTCTTATATAAATCTCATTTGTTTAAAAGACCTCCAAAGAACAGGCGAATCTCAACATAACACTGACTGTTACGTAACAGTCGGGGTGTACGCCTCCAATATTTGCATATGCCAGCCCATGTTCCCAACATTATGAAAGGCATCAGACAAGGGCAGAACGTCTGGATGTGCACAGCTGAATCATCAGACTAGGTAAGCAAGCAAGGACAATAGCAAAAAATGGCAGATGGAGCGATAATAACTGATATGATCCATGATAACATGATATTTTTAGTGATATTTGTAAATTGTCTTTCTAAATGTTTTGTTAGCATGTTGCTAATGTACAGTTAAATGTGGTTAAAGTTACCATCGTTTCTTACTGTATTCACGGAGACAAGAGCCGTCGCTATTTTCATTTTTAAACACTTGCAGTCTGTATAATTCATAAACACAACTTCATTATTTATAAATCTCTCCAACAGTGTGTAATGTTAGCTTTAGCCACGGAGCATACATTCAAACTCATTCAGAATCAAATGTAAACATCAAAATAAACACTGTACTTACGCGATTAGACATGCTGCATGAAGAACACTTTGTAAAGATCCATTTTGAGGGTTATATTAGCTGTTTGAACTTTTTTTATGTTGTTTAAGGCAAGCGCAAGCTCTTGGGGCGTGGAGCACGAGATTTAAAGGGCCACACACCCTGAATCGGCTCATTTCTAATTATAGGCAGTTAAAAAAAATATTTAAAAAAATCTATGGGGTAATTTGAGCTGAAACTTCACAGACACATTCAGGGGACACCTTAGACTTATATTACATCTTTTAAAAAAAAGTTCTAGGGCACCTTTAAAATAGTCCATGTGACTACAGTGGTTCAACCTTAATGTTATGAAATGACAAGAATACTTTTTAAGTTCCTGTTTGATCTTTCCAAGAACCTCAATGCAGCAAAATAAAATACCTCACTGTTGAATATGCACAGATTTCTGGATGTATTAACCCTCAAGAATGTATCTTAACTGGCATATACTGACTCTCATTTGAATAACTTTGTTCTCTTCAGATGTTTACGTGTTCCAGGGCATTGACGAATGCGAGTATAGCAAAGAGGATTTGTCTGACATGGTCTACAGAGTGAAGCTGGTCTTCAACCAGAAGCTTCTGTGCAGTTATGACTCAAGGCTGGGGAAATACATTGGTTATGATGAATATGGAATCAAGAACGCCGATCATTTCAACAGTCAGATCTGGAAGATGAAACAGCGCAAGGAAGAGCTGGAGACACTGTGCAGAGCTGATGCAAGATTTTATGTCAACAGCACATCGAGAAAATAAGGGTAAACAGTGTATTTTTCATCCTTCTTTTATCTTCTGCTTTTTCATTTGAACACAATAATGACATTTTAAGGAAATGAAAGCAATGTGTTGAGATAGTCTGAAGTGATCCAATAGGTCATATTTAGTGGATGAATCTTGTTTTCTTTCAACAGTGCCGCCCATTGTTACCGTACGCTCCACTGAGAAGGCTCATTATGGTCAGCTCACCACCTTGGTGTGCCGTGCATACAATTTTTACCCACAGGCCATTAATATGACCTGGCTAATGGACGGATTGGAGGTCACTGATGACGTGATCTCTACTGAATTCATGGATAATGGTGACTGGAGCTACCAGATGCATTCATACCTGGATCTGGTGCTCCACAGAGGAGTCGCAGTGAGCTGCAGAGTGGAGCACAGCGGCCTGGAGAAACCTCTCGTCGTTCAGTGGGGTGAGTGAAGATAGTGAGCTGTATTAATAATTGTTTAGATAACTGTTGGAATTTACCAGTGGTAGTTGGTGCTGATCACCAGCCGATCTATGAACAAAAAGAAAGCACACAATCATCAACTTCATGCAGAAGAACTGACCATGGGTTATTACTGTTAAAGGGTTAGTCGTTCCACATCCATAAGACCTTCGAGATTTTTTTAATGAAATCTGAGAGACCCCTGTTCTGACGTGGAACCTGGAAGTGCTGAACGTAAACAGCATAAGAGAATGACACAAAAGAGAAGAGATTGTTGAATAAAGTTGTTATTTTTGTTTTTGCACACAAAAAGTATTCTTGTCGCTTCATAACATTAAAGTTTAACCACTATTTTAACAATTTCTTTTGTACCTTTCTGGACCTTGAATGTGGTGGTTAAAGGGTTTGTTCATCCTCATGTCGTTCCACATCTATAAGATCTTCATTCATCTTCGGAACACAAATTAAGATATTTTTGATAAAATCCGATGGCTCAGTGAGGCCTCCATTGCCAGCGAGATAATTAACACTTTCAATGCCCAGAAAGCTACTAAAGATATATTTAAAACAGTTCATGTGACTACAGTGGTTCAATCTTAATGTTATGAAGCGACGAGAATACTTTTTGTGAAAAAAACAAAATAACAACTTTATTCATCAATATCTAGTAATGGGTGATTTCAAAACACATGCTTCGAAGCTTTACAAAATTGTTTCGAATCAGTGGTTCGGAGTGTAAAAGTCACGTGATTTCAGTAAATGAGGCTTCGTTATGTCATAAGTGTTTCGAAATTTCAATGGTTTGCGTGACTTTGGCTGTTTGATTCACGCTTTGAACCACTGATTCGAAACAAAAGATTCGTAAAGCTTTGAAGCTTCATGAAGCAGTGTTTAGAAATCACCCATCACTAGATATTGTTGAATAAAGTCATTATTTTGTTTTTTGGCGCACAGAAAGTATTCTCGTCACTTCATAACATTAAGGCTGAATCAATGTAGTCACATGAACTGTTTTAAATATGTCTTTAGTAGCTTTCTGGGCATTGAAAGTGTTACTTATCTTGCTGTCAATGGAGGCGTCACTGAACCATCAGATTCGATCAGAAATATCTTAATTTGTGTTCTGAAGATGAACGAAGGTCTTACGGGTGTAGAACGACAAGAAAGTGAGTAATTAATGACAGAATTTTCATTTTTGGGTGAACTAACACTTTATCTAAAATGATTAGAAACCCCTTTTTAATTGAAATTAAGCTAAAAATTAAAATTAAAATAAAATAAAAAAATTAAAAATAAAATTAAAAATAAAATTAAAATTTCCATTTTTTAATTTAATATGTATAAGTTAAAAACACTAAAATACACACTGGAATAAATAAATAACTAAAATTAAAACTGAAATATAAATAAAATGAAACTAAACCTATATAGTAATTAAAAAAACAAAAACAGGAAAGACTAAAAATAAGAAAAGCACATAACAAAATGACTAAAAATGAAACTAAAATTAAAACAAAAAACTGAAAATAAAACAGCTATTTAAAATGATTGATAAACACTATAATAGTATATAAATAATGTTAAAATAACACTAAAACTGACGAGGCATTCTGTCCATGACCCACCAAATGTGGTCTGGTCCAAATTTTCCAACACTTTTACCTCTGCAAATACATGTTACTGCATGATGTTTGTGTTCATGAAGTTCTTGTTCTTCTGTTGAGCTGATGTCATGTTGGAATTACTGTAGAAATTTCCCACAAGTAAAGTCCACAGTAAACATGCATTTCTTTGTCATGATGTTTCCGATGGTTTTCTTGCGTTGTTAGTTTATTGATTTGCATGTAAACTCTCAAAATAGAGTACTTACTTCTGTCACCTTCTGTTCATTCTCTTTCTCTGATCTTTTCTCATGCTCAGACTCAACCTCTCTCGATACCAGAATTGCAAAATTAGTTGTGGGTTGCTCTTTTTTCCTTTTTGGCCTTATTGTGGCTTTTTCTGCTGCATACATCTACTACAAAAGACAGCACAGAGGTAAACGTATGGGGGTAAATTGATGCCAAAACCATTGAAAATGGACAGACTAAAATTCACAAATAGATATTACAACTTGTAAACACAAAACACAATCTACAAATAGATAAAAAATCCACAAACAAAGTCCTCATGATCCGCAAATGTAAAACAAGATCTACAAATAGATACAAAGTCCTCAAACAAACTCTTTGTGATCCACAAATATAAAGCATGATCTACAAAAAGATTAAAAATCCACAAATAAACAAATCCTGATTCACAAATAGAAATCAGTGACTTGTACTTGAAAACCAGAATTTGAATGAATGTAAAGTGACTTGTTTGCAGGTGAAGATTATGTTCTGTTTGTAGATTGTGTCACATTTGTTTTCATAATTCTGACACTATTGTTTCGCTGTTGTGGCAAAATAATGCCATAACCATTGAAAATGAAGAGACTATGAGTCAAAAATGCATATTACAATTTGTAAACACAAAACAAGATCTACAAATAAATTTAAAATCTGCAAATGTAAAACACAGTCTGTAAATAGATTCCAAATCTGCAAACAAACTCCTCATGATCCGCAAATGTAAAACAAAATCTACAAATAGATAAAAAATCCACAAACAGACTCTTCATGATTCACAAATAGAAATCAGTGACTTGTACTTGACAACCAGAATTTGAATTAATGCAAAGTGATTTGTCTGCGCATGAGGGTCATTTTTTATTTGTAGATTGTGTTGCATTTGTTTTCAGAATTTTGGCACAGCTGTTTCGCTGTTTTTTCCATTAAAAAATCTACAAATGCCCTCCTCACAATTTGCAAACAAACATGGTCTAACTTGTATTTTCAAACCACTGTAAAAAGACATTCGTACACATTCTGTGCAAAGCTCAGCATGCAAGTGTTGAATCTGTGTTTGCAGATCACAGGGCATTCACAGATCCCTCTGCACACGTCTACAGATCTTTTTGGCACTATCTTTCCGCAGAGTGTGTGACTACGATCCACACGTGTAGTCAGCCAATCAGGGGTATTGCTTCAATGTGATGTCACGCCCCCTCAATAAGCCCTTTTCAAAATAAGAGCTGACACTTCTCTAATGTGTGGGCTGGGCTCACTGCCATTTACCGTTGCCGGTGTCACAGCGCTGACAGGCGGACAGAGCCTGGGCAGCGCTGCCGTAGGAGTAAAATCTTTAATACGTGGAAGGGGGAGCTGCCACGGGACCTGCCACCGTTATATGCGCCTGCCTCGGGACCTGCCACGGTTATGCGCGCCTGCCTCGGGACCTGCCACATTATGCGCGCCTGCCTCGGGACCTGCCACGGATATATGCGCCTGCCTCGGGACCTGCCACGGTTATGCGCGCCTGCCTCGGGACCTGCCACGGATATATGCGCCTGCCTCGGGACCTGCCACGGTTATGCGCGCCTGCCTCGGGACCTGCCACGGTTATATGCGCCTGCCTCGGGACCTGCCACGGATATATGATGCATATATGATATATGCCGATTGATGAATGCGTGCAAACAGTGCAATCCTGCTCTTATGTACCTATTTATCATCTTAACTTAATATTTTATTCGCTCTTATTGCCCATAATAGAGCGCGTCTCGTGGCTCCTACTCGCGTCGCGCCTGCCTCAAGATCTCTCACTGTTTACAGCTACCAGACACTCTGATTGACACATGAGAGCAAACGGATACATAAATAAGAGCAGGACTGCACAATTTGTCATCTTATATTTTATTCGCTCTTATTGCCCATAATGGAGCGCGTCTCTTAGCTCCTACTAGCGTCGCGTCTGCCACAGCTTAGCGTCGCGTCTGCCTCAAGATCTCTCACTGTTCACAGCTACCAGACATCCAGGACTGATGCAGGAGAGCACAGAACAAAACATGTCACAGCCAAGGTGAGTAAATTGAACAGGTAAAATCACATTGTGGTCTGTGAAATATTGTTTAAGGATCTTTTTAAGTACTAGTTTAATAAGTTAATAAGATTTTTACAGTCTTTATAAAACATTTCTTTAAATGTTTGTGTCATTCAACAACACTGAAACAGCATTAGTTTTTATTTTTATTTATTTATTGTAATATGGGCTCAGACACCTTAAGCAGAGAAAAAAATGTAAAAAAAAATATGATTGTAAAAAAATGGGCTACACATTGTGGCATTAAGGCAAACTCAAAAGGTTATGCTGTACAAAATAAGTAACTATATTAGTTCTGCAAAGTGACTTTTTAGACTGTATTATTCAACAAATTTGATAAAGATAACAGGGAAGGGGGCACAGAGAAAAGTCCAGACAGTAGCACAATGTGTGGTGCAGCAACAGGAGGCATCCCTTTGTCATCAAAACCATTCAGGATCAGAATCTGTGGATGCTCTGTAAAATTGAGTATAATTATTTAAGGGTTTAAGGCTAGACTGAATATTAAAATCGGGAAAAGGGAATTTAAAAATGCCATTTTAACACACTTACCCCAAATGTCCCTTTGTTTGCAAAGCCGTTTCTGCCTGGAACCTGTGGAAGCCCTCTGTCTTTTTTAGGATTAATAGGGTTACCTTTGAAAGACCAAGAGAGGACAACAATTTATAATGCATTTTATTTGATTGTTCTCTATGCATCACCCATGCATTTTTAAGCAAACAAAATTATCCAAAAATTTACCTCAGGAGTAAGTACTTCCAAAATGTAGGATGTATTATGTAATTCTGTTATGTCAATCTGTGTGACTCTTTTAATTCTATCAGTGATCCCCTCTGTCTGTAGCAATAGGCATTGCATTCAACATTGTTACAGTATATTGGTAATTAAGTGTAGCTCAAAATGCTAGGAAATAATTGTTTATATTTGTTGTTTTTCTACAAAAGTTACATGTTTGTTTATTACAAAATTGGTTTACCTGTTGTTCATCAAAAAAAGAAATCCTTCCATTAAGTTTCATCTTCAGCTTTGGGGAAAATTTTGGATTTTTATGCAAAAACTGTTTGATCTAATTGTGCAATTTGTCAAGCCGTTGTGTAGCTCCTACAATGTGAAGAAATGCATCATGCGGTATTTCTTTTTGAAATAAGTGTAACAAATATATAATATTTTTCTAATTGTTCACTTCCAAAAACTTCCAACAGATATGCATGTAAATGTCACAAGAGAATGGATATGCAGATGAGAACCTTACAAAAGGTAAGGCACATTTATTCAGGTATTGGTGTGATGAAGTATTCATGTTGTTTACCATAATGTCCTGATCTGCCATTATGTTCACCACCAATCCCTGCTTCAACACTGATAGTGTTCTGTTAAAAGAAATGGGAGGGTTACAGAAGCATTCAATGTATTTGTAATGTTGTGATTAGAGAATGAAATTTGTTTGAAAATGTAAACCGCATACTTCTCGTAAGGATATGACTTTTCAATATCACATCCACAGCTGAATGCCATGTCCTTTGTGACCATTGCTGGATTTATGCCAAGCACAGTCATAGTGCAGCCATTTATTACAAATGTCACACTGAATCCATTGCAGTGTCTTGACCTCTGCGTGCATGGTTCTGCAGAGGAAATATGTACATTTATATAACTGCTCAATCAATATAGTACAACATATTAAAATGCAGTATTATCACTTATTTGGTCCAGATTTGTTGAAATATGCAAACATCAATCTCCTGGGCCAAACATCTGTTTTTAGCCTCACAAGCTATCATCTCAGGTGGGAAGTCCTAAGAACAGAAGATGAGCAAACCAGTACATAATTTTAAGCAATATAGTTTTTATAATATTTATTTTATATTTACTCAAATATTAGACAGATCATACATACATCCAGATTAGAGAAAACGCCACCATTATTTAATTTAGAGCTTGACACTGCTTTACCTTAGTTTGTATATTTTTAACCAAACAGGAGGCATGGTACATCCGAAGGTGGATCAACTGTTCTGTGTGGAGCAACTCGTAAGACATGCTGAGCCCTTTTGCTTCCATCTCTGCAATCTACAAAAATGTAAAGGGCTTTGTACAATGTACTGTATTTACTTAATTAAAGTCTCCATAGTATTTATTATATACTGTAAATGTTAATGAATGTACAAAGTAGCAAACATAAATCTCTGTCCACTCACTGTGCAAACAAAAACACCACAGTTTCTTCCATCTTTTATGTGCCATTGTTGTGGTTTTCGCTCAGTCCACCCTTCCAGGGAGTCTAGATGTCTAAATGCATCTCTGAAAAAAAAAAAATGGATGTAAAGCAGACTGTACCCAAGTCATGGAATATTTTAATACATAATACTTCAGGGTGCTTCTGTTTTTTTTGATGAAATCTATCATATAACGAATACTGGTCTAATGTGCTGGTCTCAGGGTGTGGACATGAGAAGTCGTCCATTTCTCTGGGTTTTGCTGCAAGTCTTGGATTACTTCTGAAGTTTTTCATCCACTCAAGGTTGACTGTTAGTTTTCCTTCAGCTGCAAGTGTTATGTTTGCGCCTGTTGGTGCACATATCCTTCCATCGTTGGGTTGGAAGAATCTCTGCTGTGTTCTATTGTTCATGTGTCTGGCACAAATGGCACAATTAGATCAAACAGTTTTTGCATAAAAATCCAAAATTTTCCCCAAAGCTGAAGATGAAACTTAATGGAAGGATTTCTTTTTTTGATGAACAACAGGTAAACCAATTTTGTAATAAACAAACATGTAACTTTTGTAGAAAAACAACAAATATAAACAATTATTTCCTAGCATTTTGAGCTACACTTAATTACCAATATACTGTAACAATGTTGAATGCAATGCCTATTGCTACAGACAGAGGGGATCACTGATAGAATTAAAAGAGTCACACAGATTGACATAACAGAATTACGTAATACATCCTACATTTTGGAAGTACTTAATCCTGAGGTAAATTTTTGGATAATTTTGTTTGCTTAAAAATGCATGGGTGATGCATAGAGAACAATCAAATAAAATGCATTATAAATTGTTGTCCTCTCTTGGTCTTTCAAAGGTAACCCTATTAATCCTAAAAAAGACAGAGGGCTTCCACAGGTTCCAGGCAGAAACGGCTTTGCAAACAAAGGGACATTTGGGGTAAGTGTGTTAAAATGGCATTTTTAAATTCCCTTTTCCCGATTTTAATATTCAGTCTAGCCTTAAACCCTTAAATAATTATACTCAATTTTACAGAGCATCCACAGATTCTGATCCTGAATGGTTTTGATGACAAAGGGATGCCTCCTGTTGCTGCACCACACATTGTGCTACTGTCTGGACTTTTCTCTGTGCCCCCTTCCCTGTTATCTTTATCAAATTTGTTGAATAATACAGTCTAAAAAGTCACTTTGCAGAACTAATATAGTTACTTATTTTGTACAGCATAACCTTTTGAGTTTGCCTTAATGCCACAATGTGTAGCCCATTTTTTTACAATCATATTTTTTTTTACATTTTTTTCTCTGCTTAAGGTGTCTGAGCCCATATTACAATAAATAAATAAAAATAAAAACTAATGCTGTTTCAGTGTTGTTGAATGACACAAACATTTAAAGAAATGTTTTATAAAGACTGTAAAAATCTTATTAACTTATTAAACTAGTACTTAAAAAGATCCTTAAACAATATTTCACAGACCACAATGTGATTTTACCTGTTCAATTTACTCACCTTGGCTGTGACATGTTTTGTTCTGTGCTCTCCTGCATCAGTCCTGGATGTCTGGTAGCTGTGAACAGTGAGAGATCTTGAGGCAGACGCGACGCTAAGCTGTGGCAGACGCGACGCTAGTAGGAGCTAAGAGACGCGCTCCATTATGGGCAATAAGAGCGAATAAAATATAAGATGACAAATTGTGCAGTCCTGCTCTTATTTATGTATCCGTTTGCTCTCATGTGTCAATCAGAGTGTCTGGTAGCTGTAAACAGTGAGAGATCTTGAGGCAGGCGCGACGCGAGTAGGAGCCACGAGACGCGCTCTATTATGGGCAATAAGAGCGAATAAAATATTAAGTTAAGATGATAAATAGGTACATAAGAGCAGGATTGCACTGTTTGCACGCATTCATCAATCGGCATATATCATATATGCATCATATATCCGTGGCAGGTCCCGAGGCAGGCGCATATAACCGTGGCAGGTCCCGAGGCAGGCGCGCATAACCGTGGCAGGTCCCGAGGCAGGCGCATATAACGGTGGCAGGTCCCGTGGCAGCTCCCCCTTCCACGTATTAAAGATTTTACTCCTACGGCAGCGCTGCCCAGGCTCTGTCCGCCTGTCAGCGCTGTGACACCGGCAACGGTAAATGGCAGTGAGCCCAGCCCACACATTAGAGAAGTGTCAGCTCTTATTTTGAAAAGGGCTTATTGAGGGGGCGTGACATCACATTGAAGCAATACCCCTGATTGGCTGACTACACGTGTGGATCGTAGTCACACACTCTGCGGAAAGATAGTGCCAAAAAGATCTGTAGACGTGTGCAGAGGGATCTGTGAATGCCCTGTGATCTGCAAACACAGATTCAACACTTGCATGCTGAGCTTTGCACAGAATGTGTACGAATGTCTTTTTACAGTGGTTTGAAAATACAAGTTAGACCATGTTTGTTTGCAAATTGTGAGGAGGGCATTTGTAGATTTTTTAATGGAAAAAACAGCGAAACAGCTGTGCCAAAATTCTGAAAACAAATGCAACACAATCTACAAATAAAAATGACCCTCATGCGCAGACAAATCACTTTGCATTAATTCAAATTCTGGTTGTCAAGTACAAGTCACTGATTTCTATTTGTGAATCATGAAGAGTCTGTTTGTGGATTTTTTATCTATTTGTAGATTTTGTTTTACATTTGCGGATCATGAGGAGTTTGTTTGCAGATTTGGAATCTATTTACAGACTGTGTTTTACATTTGCAGATTTTAAATTTATTTGTAGATCTTGTTTTGTGTTTACAAATTGTAATATGCATTTTTGACTCATAGTCTCTTCATTTTCAATGGTTATGGCATTATTTTGCCACAACAGCGAAACAATAGTGTCAGAATTATGAAAACAAATGTGACACAATCTACAAACAGAACATAATCTTCACCTGCAAACAAGTCACTTTACATTCATTCAAATTCTGGTTTTCAAGTACAAGTCACTGATTTCTATTTGTGAATCAGGATTTGTTTATTTGTGGATTTTTAATCTTTTTGTAGATCATGCTTTATATTTGTGGATCACAAAGAGTTTGTTTGAGGACTTTGTATCTATTTGTAGATCTTGTTTTACATTTGCGGATCATGAGGACTTTGTTTGTGGATTTTTTATCTATTTGTAGATTGTGTTTTGTGTTTACAAGTTGTAATATCTATTTGTGAATTTTAGTCTGTCCATTTTCAATGGTTTTGGCATCAATTTACCCCCATATAAACGTCTACCACTACTGATACTGAAATAATGATGTGATCATCCAGGATAGATGTAAAGGTAATATGTAAACACTTTTCTTGTTTTCCCCAGGTTTTTCTTCTCTTCCCCTCTTTTGAGCACCTTTTTCATTCATTTTGTCATGTTAAGGGTTGAAAAATCAACTTTTATGTGGGTGCGTGTAAATGTTTGATTCCATGTTGTATATTATTGCTCATTTTAATAAAGAATATTTTTTTTAACGTACCTATGCATGATTGCCTCTGACTCATATTTGCATGTCAAATACCAATGCTCGAAACAAAACATATATAGACAAAAAAAAAGAAAGAAAAAAAAAAACATAAAATATAAACCTCAATGCTGCAACATCAAATAAGTTTATAAAATTGTGTCTGTAGAAACATGCATATCTTTAGAGATTCATTGATGTACAGTTTTATTTTTTAATCATCTGGAGTTGAATGATATCATTTAGGGCAGAAAAGCTGCAGAAAGAAAACACTCTGACTGCATTTACTCTAACAGCCACAAGGGACTGTGGTTAATTGTTCAGTTCATTTCCCCAGATGAACAGCGAGGTTTAGATTTCAGAGCAGGTGCAGTGTGGAGCTTATTCACTGTCATTATCACTGCTGAACTCAGAAGCCCTTTTGTGTTAAAGCTCTTTATGTTTCCCTTAAGTATTTGACCTAAGAACAAACATTTTCAATCAACAAAAACTAAAGCTTTTTTGTAGTTTACGCATTTTATAAATGAAAGCAAAAAATGTAGAAAATTAGATGGCATACGAATTATATTATGTTCAAAATAAATATTATATACTTATTTATACAGCTCTGGAAAAAATTAAGAGACCACTTAACATTGATTTCTGAACATGGAGTGGTCTCTTAATTTTTTCCAGAGCTGTATATATTGTACATAGTACAATATGCATATAAATTAATTTATTAATAATATTGAAATATGTATTTAATAAATAATATATACAGTACAGTCCAAAAGTTTGGAACCACTAAGATTTTTAATGTTTTTAAAAGAAGTTTCGTCTGCTCACCAAGGCTACATTTATTTAATTAAAAATACAGTAAAAAAAAACAGTAATATTGTGAAATATTATTACAATTTAAAATAACTGTTTTCTATTTGAATATATTTGACAAAGTAATTTATTCCTGTGATGCAAAGCTGAATTTTCAGCATCGTTACTCCAGTCTTCAGTGTCACATGATCCTTCAGAAATCATTCTAAGATGCTGATCTGCTGCTCAAGAAACATTTAATGTGTACAATTGTACAAAATATTTGTGTACAATATTTTTTTCAGGATTATTTGATGAATAGAAAGTTCAAAAGAAGTGTTTATCTGAAATCTAATCTTTTGTAACATTATAATTGTCTTTACTGCCACTTTTGATTGATTTAATGCATCCTTGCTGAATAAAAGTATTCATTTCTTTCATTTCTTTAAAAAAAATAAATAAATAAAAATTCTTACTGACCCCAAACTTTTGAACGGTAGTGTATAATGCTACAGAAGCTTTGTATTTCAGATAAATGCTGTTCTTTTGAACTTTCTATTCATCAAGGAATCCTGGAAAAAAAAAAGTACACAACTGTTTTCAACATTGAAAATAATCATGTTTCTTGAGCAGCAAATCAGCATATTAGAATGATTTCTGAAGGATCATGTGACAAGAAGACTGGAGTAATGATGCTGAAAATTCAGCTTTGCATCACAGGAATAAATTACTTTGTCAAATATATTTAAATAGTACACAGTTATTTTAAATTGTAATAATATTACACAATATTACTGTTTTTTACTGTATTTTAATTAAATAAATGTAGCCTTGGTGAGCAGATGAAACCTCTTTTAAAAACATTTAAAATCTTAGTGGTTCCAAACTTTTGGACTGTACTGTATACAGTGCTCAGCGTAAATGAGTACACCCCCTTTGAAAAGTAACATTTTAAACAATATCTCAATTAACACAACAATTTCCAAAATGTTGACAAGACTAAGTTTAATATAACATCTGTTTAACTTATAACATGAAAGTCAGGTTAATAATATAACTTAGATCACACATTTTGTGTACCACTTTTGCTACAGTATTCTGAGTAAAGCTTTGCTGATCTTCTTGTAGCCTTCACCTTTCCGGTGTAAACAAATTTTCTTTCTCTTCCATGTGGTGCCATTGCTGACAGCATGAAATGGGAAGGGATTTTAGCACCCTTTTATAGTCGACTGTCTGCTGGTCACCTGTGTAATGAATAATTAGACTCACCTGTGGTTGAATTCTTGTTCAATTAAATTTTGTAGTCTAAAATTTAGCTTTGCTCCAGAGACTTTCAGTGGGGTGTACTTATTTTTGCATCACTCTGATTTGAGTAAAACAGAAACTTTTGTTCTCTAAGTTATAAGTTAAAGAGATGTTATATTAAACTTAGCCTTGTCAACATTTTGGAAATTGTTTTTGTGTTCATTGAGATATTGTTTAAAATGTTACTTTTCAAAGGGGGTGTACTCATTTACGCTGAGCACAAATTTATATATATATATATATATATATATATATATATATATATATATATATATATATATATATATATATATATATAAAATTTGTATTCCCTTATTTTTATGATCATTATCATTCTTATTCTTATATATAACAATAAAATTATTAAATTATAAAATTAAAAGTATAATTTATTTTAAATAAGTTTAAGATTTATTGAGGGACAATTTTATTGTTGACCACAACTGCTCTAGAATTAAATTTAATTAAAAAAAAAATGCTCGTGTATTTTTTTCACAATAAAACCACAGACCGTAAAATTTAAAAACCCAGGGCGGCTTGTATTTTGAAAGAGGAAAGCTGGTCATTTTTTTCTCCAGTTGGACACTTCTGCCCTCTTGTGGTCATTTGCGGTATTGAGCTTTTGTACTTAAATCTTTTTTTTCTGCAATAATTATCTTTAATTAGCCCATTATCACTCCCTCTCTAACTCTAACTAGTAACTGTAATCTTTACACTCAAAAATAATCCTTGTTCAGTTTACTTAAAACGAGCTAAAGCAATGCAATTCTCAATCATTTTGTAAAATCTAATTTCATTTCTTTCAGCTCTTTTAAATTTGTAAAATGAAAAATTTTCCTTTTGTTTGGGGACTATATGAATAACACAGTAAACACTTACCTCGTGTAGTGTGCTGGACGATTTATTTATTTGAAATCGAGTAGCAACAACAGTAAAAGTAAATTATATTTATAAAATTGCGGAGCTTATGACGACTTATGAGTGTAAAATTATTTTAGTGTAATGATTTCCATGCGTGTATCCAGGTCATTTATACTCATGTGCTCCTACAGCTTGACCAGGGTGACCAGAGGTTTGCCAACAGCTGCTTAAACATTCGGCTGAACTTATACAAGAAAGTAAAGGTTTTCACGACATAAATGTGAGCGAATTTATTTTATTTTATTCATGTATCCTATCTGTGTAATTGTAAATCGCTTTGTCCCATTCATGCCTTTGAAAGTCAAGAGGTCGTGACAGTGAAGCGTGGGAAAAAATATCAGTGGTCTTTTAATGCCCTCTACTGGACATAATCAGGTACTACAACACACAGGTGACCATAATGGCGGCGTCCTCTCGTCTCATATCCAGGCTGACATTAGTGACGGGTGAGATTTAAAAACATTTACTTTGTCTTAATGGCCATGTATATTTTATATAATTTATGTCATAATACCATTTCAAAGTTGAACACTTTTGTTGTACAAGTCATACAGCTACCGTTCACTTTGAGTGCTCGTGAAAAAACCTTTGTTTAGATCATGTTTTGAACTATTGAGTCTGTAAAAATGATTAACAAAACATTAAAAGCTACAGTTACAGTATTGTTTTCAGTATTTGTATATCTAACAATACATAAAATGCTTTTCGCTTTTTTAACCATTATTAGTCTTAATGTTGCATTATAACCGTATGCAAAATTTTGTCATTTTGCTTCTACTAAAGTTTAAAGAAATTAATTGAAAGGTATATAGGTTCTTGTACATATCAGAGATTTATTGATCAGAATCATAAAGCAGTCATGGTCAGACAGTGTCCTTGTTTCAGGAGGCGGCAGTGGCATCGGCAGGGCCGTGTGTCAGAGATTCGCCACTGAAGGTGCTTCTGTAGTAGTGGCTGACCGCAATGAGGAATCAGCCAATCAGACCTTGGAACTCCTGTCACGTGACCACAAAGGTCAGGAGCACATGGCCCTGGGGGTGGACGTGTCATCAAAGGACAGTGTGGAGAAACTAGTGACAAGTATACAGGTATGATAGCCGTGTGTGTGTGTGTGTGTGTGTGTGTGTGTGTGTGTGTGTGTGTGTGTGTGTGTGTGTGTCGTTCATGGGCTCTTCTGGAGCTCCGAGGGTCGAATAATAAACCAGAATGATCTTGATCTTGTTTTCTTACAGTGCCGCTACTTCCAGCCGCCCTCTGTGTGTGTGAACGCAGCCGGGATCACTCAAGATGAATTCCTTCTCAAGATGGAAGAAGATGATTTTGACAAAGTCATTGATGTCAATCTCAAGGTGCTCTAAGGTGCTTTTGGCACTTAAATCTTAAAGGATTAGTCCACTCTCAACTAAACTTTCCTGATAATTTACTCACCCCCATGTCATCCAAGATGTCCATGTCTTTCTTCAGTCGAAAAGAAATTAATATTTTTGATGAAAACATTCCAGGATTTTTCTCCTTATAGTGGACTTCAGTGGAGCCCAAACGGTTGAAGGTCAAAATTGCAGTTTCAGTGCAGCTTCAAAGGGCTTTAAACGATACCAGACGAGGAATAAGAGTCTTACCTTATTGGAACTGCCGTTGCGTTCGTTCCGTAAGTAGAATAGGAAAGGGGTAGGACATACAGCGTAAGCTTTCTGAAGAATACAGAAATGCGGTTTTGGCGAAACTACTTGAAAGGCAATCATTTGTTTATATAAAGCATATACATTTACAATTTTTTCGAAAATGACCGATCGTTTCGCTAGATAAGACCCTTATTCCTTGTCTGGTATTGTTTAAAGCCCTTTGAAGCTGCACTAAAACTGTAATTTTGACCTTCAACCTTTTGGTGCCCATTGAAGTCCACTATAAGTAGAAAAATCCTGGAATGATTTCATCAAAAACCTTAATTTCAGGAAAAGTGTATTTGAAAGTGGACTAATCCTTTAAATCTTTATTACTTACAAGAAAGTTTTAAGTGAGTCTTGTCAAGAAACTTAAGTTTCTATTAAAAAAATGTTTTTGATTTTGGTAGCCATCACTTATGCTCCCAAGACTGCATTTATACACCAGTAAAAACAGTCAAATGTGAAATATTGTGACCATTTAAAATACCTGTTTACTATTTGATTAGTATTTTTATATGGTAAAATGTAATTTATTCCAGTGATGGCAAAGCTGAATTTTCAGCATCATAACTCCAGTTTTCAGTCATACGATCCTTCAGAAATCATTCTAATATGCTGATTTGGTGCTCAAAAAACATTTCTTATTAGTATTATCAATGTTGAAAACAGTTGTGTTGCGTAATATTTTTCTTCAAACTTGATACATTTTGTTTTTCATTATTCTTTGATGAACAGAAAATTCAAAAGAGCAACATTTATTTGAAATTGAAATCTTTTGTAACATTATAAATGTTTTTACTGTCACTTTTGATCAGTTTAATGCTTGCTGAATAAAAGTACTAATTCTTTATAAAAAAAAAATTCTTACTGACCTCAAACTTTTAAATGGTAGTATGTATATTCAGTTCCTTTTCATTTAAAGTTGTCCCCGTCTCTATAGTGTTTCTGAAAATGTTGAATAATCTATACAGTGTATCTGATCTTCTGTTTTCATGATCTCTTTCAGGGCACTTTTCTTCTGACTCAGGCCGTCTCTAAGGCTTTAGTGTCTGCCGGGGCAGCGAAGGGCTCCATCATCACTGTGGGCAGTATAGTGGGCAAGGTCAAGCAATTACAGTAGAGCAGTATCACACTGTAGTACACTCACAGTTTTATTACAGTGGACATTTATCAATTTTACACCAAGGATGCTTAATAAAGTCATTAACATTTTTTCTAAACATAGTATCTCTTTCTTTGGCTGTAGGTTGGGAATATTGGCCAGGTGAACTACTCTGCTTCTAAAGCCGGAGTGGAGGGACTCACTCGAACCGCAGCCAAAGAGCTCAGCAAGTATGAGCATTTTACTGTGACTGGCACATATTTACAGACCTGCCATTTTTAAACACATTGTTACCATTTTATGATTTTCTTTAGGGTTTGTGGTGCTGCTTATGTGTTAATAATGGGCTGTAAACATGAAAACTTAGCCAGCTGACTTGTTGCCTCACTGCCTTATCAATGACTTTGTAGGTAGCGTTTGCACACTAAGGTACCTCACAAAATTGATTTCAGACAGATTTCTGAGGCAGAGTAACTTTCTTTGGTGAAAACTAATAAAATATTTAATTTATAATAGTAATTTTTCATTAGACTTGAGTTAAAAAGTGGAAAACATTGGACAAAAATGTACAAACTGACCAACAACCACAACTTTCAGACATCATCTTTATTTTTTTAACTCAACTACCTCATAATGGAAAGCACAGGATTGTGGGATATCAAAGGCAGCGAAGGATACATCTATGCAGCCTTCAGAAATCAATCAGATGAAGGCATATCATGAGACAGGAAGTGAAGCTAACACTGGCCTTGATACTTTCCTACCTGGAATGTGTCCTCTGAAGGCAGCATTTTTAAGATTCAGGATGCAGCCCATGTCTCTTTATGTTCTGTTTTTTAATAATTTAATATAAAAAATGTTTTGTGCCTTTTAGATTTGGTATTCGCTGCAACTGTGTGCTGCCAGGGTTCATCGCTACACCCATGACAGATAAAGTACCAGAGAAAGTCATCGATAAAGTAAGGAAGAATATATCTGTCTTCAGATTAATAAAACAAGCTGATTATTTGTGCACATGAACAAGTCATTTAGAGCTATTTCTTAAATGTGACGAGATTCTTTTTATTGATTTAAAACAGCTTTAAACTTTACTGAAGGATCTTAAAGGAATAGTTCACCCAAAAATGAAAATTGTTCAAATTGTTCCAAACCTCTATGGGTTTGTTTCTTCTGCTGAACACAAAAGAAGATATTTTGAAGAATGTTGGCAACCAGATAGTTGATGGACCCCATTGACTTCAATAGTATTTTTTTCTTTGGAAGTCAATGGTGCCCTCAACTATCTGGTTACCAACATTCTTCAAAATATCTTCCTTTGTGTTCAGCAGAAGAAAGAAACTCATACAGGTTTGGAACAACTTGAGGGTGAGTAAATTATGACAGAATTTTCATTTTTGAGTGAACTATCCCTTTAACCTTTTTATTATATTAATTTATTGCATTGTCAGACCATTGCACTGTATTTTACCATATTAAAGCCACTTTTATTGTTATTTAAGTTCTATTTTGGTTATTTTGTGCAGCTCACATCCATTATTCCAATGGGAAGGATGGGAAAGCCTGCTGGTAACTATTATTTCTTCATTATACAAAAACATGTTCATAAATGCACTATTATCATACCAAAAGTGTTCTACTAATTGGTTTGGATGATCACTATGTATATAAATATAAAATGAGATCTATTTCTCTTTCACTCTTGTTTCTGTAGAAGTCGCTGACGCGTGTGCCTTTCTGGCTTCTGATGACAGTCGATATATTACTGGAGTCAGCATTGAAGTTGCTGGTAAGAAGCTTTATCTCTTACTGAACAGCATCTTCAGCAGAAAAACTACAGAGAGCGTTTTATTTAGATATATTCTGTTGTCAGTTTGTATTGAATTAACATGAACTTTTCTCTTTAATCAATACAGGTGGACTCTTCATTGGCTGAAAACAATGTTAAATGTCTTTGTTGTTCAACAACACGGTGCCTTTATGTAATGTATGTAATGTAATTGCTGTAAAAATATTGTATACAGTGCGACAAATGAAAATCCTATATTTATACAATTAAAGTGTGAATATTTTATAAAGAACCCACTTTTAAAAAACAATTAAGTTGACACAAGAAGAAATGTGTTGATGTGTGGTTTAATGGGAATGCTTGGACCAAAACATCAAGTCAAAGAATTAAAACAGTTAACAGTTCAAAACTCCAAGCGCAAACAAAATTGATCATTAAGATGAAGGTTTTGTATGTGTTTGAAGGAAAGTGGCCAAATTACATACGGTTTCACCTAAGACATGAGAAAACTTGTTGTTGAAAAGTGAAAATGGGAGTTTGGCTCAGAAGAACGAGGCAGATCAAATATTAGCAAAAGCACCATGTGACCATGACAACTGGAAACAAACGGGAAAAAGACAACAAAGGAGTCCAACAGCTCTTTAAATAGATTATATATTACACAAACAGATTTTGAAGTACTTACATAAAACAAGTTTTAGCACCATATTTTTTAAAGGCAGATGTTTGTCTTTCACTGACAAAAACAATCCTAGCAGTATTGTCCTTGTGAGAAAACCACACAAACAACTTTTAATTCACAAATAATTTTTATAGCTTTTCATTCCCCTCTCCATGTTTTAAAAAAGAAACAAAAAATATACATAAAAAACAAACCACCATCAGTTTCCTTCCCTCTCCTTCCTCTTCCTGTCCCTTCTCCACTGCTGTCTGAATCTCGAGACATTTCGGTGTTTTTTTTTTTTTTTTTGGCATCTCCACCTGCTCTAAACTCTCCGAAACCTCTTATTTGCGACTGAAATAATGCAATATTATCACAAGCAAGTATATATATATCATACAGAGAAGGCAGATTTGCTTTCTGGGGTTTAATTTACATATTTAATAGATTGATGAAAAACTACAGGAAATAATTACAGATGAATACCACATTATTTTGTACTGCAAGTGTTGGTCATTTTCTTGAGAGCACCTGTTTGTTTCACAAAATAAATACAATAAAATATTTCTGTACAAATGGTTCTAATGCACAATTCCAGCCTGAACACTTCACACGAAAGGTCAAAGGTGACAAACAGATCGGTTTGTCATCAATACTGAATGCTGTGGGTCAACTCTGTGCAGATTGTCAGATAAAATGCAAATTTGTAAAAGGCACATGTAGTGAAACGCATAAATACTGGACTGGTAAGTTGGCAGCATGTCTATAAAAGTCGAAAATTCGTACAGATTTTATTACTCTATAATAAATGTACAACATTATCAAATTCAATACAATTTTACACTGTTAATGGCTTTGATTTCATTGCATCTTTATATGGCCCAAGTCATTCAGGTGTGATTTTATTACAGCACAGAAACGCATTCTAATTTCACCTTCTAATGGAATTTTCATGCTCGGCTTCCGTTCCTCAGTTTAAATTTTGCACCTGCATTCTATTCTATAAGGTACGGGTGGAAGCGAGGAAGGGGCGGAGCTCTGCACAGGACTATAAAAAGGAACGATCAGGCATGGAGGTAGGAAGAGTGGAACGTCTCGGAAGAGAAACAGTGGGGAGGGGAGCTGTAGGAGAGAGGGGGCCGAAACGGGAGGGTCTTCCGCTTTAGGCCAGCAGTATCTGCTCGAACACACTTCTGTTACTTGACAGAATATTTGTCAATATCTTCTCCTCTCCTGCGAGAATGGCTCTCTTCTCCTCTTGTTGTCCATCCGTTGCTGGGAGTGTTTTTCCCTGGGCGTGTACTTTGTGTGCAACTTTGTTTCACAACAATGTGTGTGTGTGCATGTGTGTGTATGTGTGTGTGTGAATCTATGTGTCCCACTTCTTACACGTAATTTCAAATGTCTTTATAGTGTTTGCATTATGTCTAGGTTTTAAGTGCATGATTAAGTGAGTATGTTTGTGTGTGAGTGTTTGTATCGGTGATTGTATTCCCCTTTGCCCTCAGCATGTGTGTGTTTATCCCAGGAAACAGACAGGTCCCACTTCAAAACCAAATTTCTGATTGTCCTCCCCAAAGTCTGAGATCCTGATGTCCAGCAGAGGGAGCTGCTCCACCTGAGGTGTGTTCACCTCCAGCACTGTCCTGTCCAAACCTTTACGATACTGCAGGGGAGAAAAAGACAAAGAAATACTTAAGAGGAGAGACAAAATACCTTAAATATATTGGATAATGGAAAAAAAAGAACTATGTGTAATTTGTAGATAAAAGTATATAAGACTAAAACTACCCAGCAAGCGCAAACATTTTTATTTATATTTAATTTTGGCTGCAGTTAAAACATTCTAAAACTCACCTAAAATAAATTGTGTAATCGAGATATGAAGTGCTGTTTACATATTTAGACTAAAAAAGTCTACATCAAAATCAACTGCAATTTCAGAAAATACCCAGTAGATTTAATAACAGCATTATAATGTATTCTTACAATGAAAACAGAATGGGTCAATAATAATAATAATAATAATAAAAAAATAATACTTAAGCATGCATTAAATTGAACAAAAGTTAAACATTTATATTGTTACAAAAGATTTTTTTATTTCAAATAAACACTGTTATTTAAACTTTCTATTCATCAAATAATTCTGAAAAATATCAAAAGTATCAGAAAAAGCAGCACAACCGTTTTTAACACAGATTATAATAATAATAAATGTTTCTTGAGCAACAATAGAATTGTTGGTGAAGGATCATGTGACACTGAAGACTGGAGTAATGATGCAGAAAATTCAGCTTTTCCATCACAGAAAGAAAATACATTTAAAATTGTATTTAAATTGTAATAATATTTCACAATATTACAATTTTACTGTATTTTTTTATCAATTAATTGCAGCCATGGTGAGCATACAAGACTTTTTAAGAACATTTTTAATCTTACTGAACCCAAACTTTTTGAATCGGTAGTGTATTTAAATTTTTTTTTGTTAAATTGTTCAATTAATGTACTTTAATGTACATTTAGGACCAGATTTACTAATAGCTTGCGACAGCAAAAACCCTCTTTTGGCATTAAAAAACTACTACCAGGATTTACTAAAGACACGCAGTGAAAAATTAGCGCTGAAAAGACATGGACACATGGTTATTTTTCAGCTGACCTTATTGCATATGCATTTGTAGGAGTTTCCTTTTCAGACGCAAAATTTATGGGGGGAGAGTATTCAAATTAATCACACAATGCGATTTACTAAGGTTTGCGCTAGTCAGTTTACTGGTATTTGTGCATGTCTTAAACCAGACGCTAATTTGCGTTGCTCTTGGTAGATTGCGTTGGTCATTATGGAAATGATAGGTAGCATTATTGGTCAGAACACCGGCTGTGTCTGCATCAGTAGATCACACGCAGAACTTTCCACTCCCATCAACGCTTTTTTGGAATTTCTCTCACGCTAATTTGTCCTGTTCAGTAAATCTGGCCCATAATGTTAATTTAGTGTAAAAATATTTATGTAGCAAGAGGAAACTTACAGAGCAGCCGTCGATGAGGGCTTTGATGTAGGGGCTGGTCTCGTAGCTCAGCTCTTCATCATTGGCTCCCTGGAAGTGTAGCGCCCTCTGGTAACCGTTGTCGGTAGTGAAGTCAACCCAGGCCACTGATCGGTGGCAGTGGTAGGTTAGGTTTTGACGGGCCTGGACGCTGAGCAACCGCAAGAATCCCAGCTGGACTACACCTACAGGTTCTCCACTCGAGTCAACATATGAAAACTACAACACAAATGAAAGTATTAATTCATGATTTAGAACATATTGAGCATATTTTGAGCAACACAATCTAAAATTTTGTTGTCTAAAAGAATGAATTCATTTTTGTCACTGTACATCGCTCTCAATGTGAATGCCCTTTAATTAAGTTACTTTTAGTTTATTTATGCATATTAGTTGGTTAAATTAAAGAGTTTTGAGGCCATAAACTCACCTTGTTGCCCTTTGCAAACTGACTGTACCAGGACCCAGGCTTCTCCTTTGGCCAAGAGTTCATCTTTACCTATGGGAGAATTTTTGGATGAATTAAACATGAATTTTTAACCATATAATGGTGAATGACTGCAAGTTCTTACATTCTCTACTGCTTTGCTGGGATACAAGCACGTCTCTCCACCGGCAGTGAAGTTACAGTAAACTCTGAAAGAGTCCCGGGCGCAGCCTTGATTTGGATCAATCCAGTACTCGCCTATATAAAAGAAGCATAATGATTAGATTGCAAAATGCCTCACCATTGGTCATGTAATGTATCAATCACTTAATAACCATGACGATCATACCATCTTTCAGATCTGGTTGGCTGAGGTGGAGGTCCTGGCAGGTGCGGGCTGGGCTTTCCTGCGTTCCCAGTGGGAAGCGCATGCTCTCGATCTCCTGACGCAGGGAATTGAGCGAGCCGAAGATCTCCTCCATACCCTCATTTCCAGTCAGGAACTCTGCGCCCGTGGCGTCGGCAGCCTCAGTGTCAGTCTCAGAGAGCATCTTACTGGCGTCGATGGAGCGCTTGGACTTCTTGGGGATCTGAATGGGCAGCGGCTGGATGACATCACCAGGGGGACCCTAAAGCAAAAGAAGAATTCAGCTACATTTCAAGGATTTAGGAATTCTGGGATGTGCTGATCTCCTTTATTTTTTGTCTTAAATCAGTGTTTGTTTTCAACAAAAATCTTTCCCTGCCAAATGATTCTTGCGTTTTGTACTCTAGATAACACAGACTATACTCACCGGTGGTCCTGGTGGTCCTTGTACACCTTTTTCTCCTTTAGGACCAGCTCCACCCTGTACCACAGAGATAAGACACACAAAATTAGTGTAAATTTACTGTAAAGTATGATGTAAGACAGAAATGTGAACTATGTATGATGCTTTATTTAAACATTACCTCACATAATATGGCTCATGATATAATTCTCACACTCATTAACAGACATTTTATATGTTAAGTACAAATATTTAAGGAAGGATTTCACAAGGATTACTCACAGTGGCACCTTTAGCTCCTTTGACACCCCTCGGACCCTGTGAAAAACATCACATCCATTCAGTTTTAATCAAAGAAACCAATGTTTTGAGACTATATTTTGGTGCTTCAGAGCTCAAGTTGGTACTCATAGTTTATATTTTCAGAAAATTCAGAATTTGGTATGATAAACAGCTCTAAAAACCTGAGAAATAGTAATGAAAGTTTACTCACAGGCATACCAGCAGGACCTGCAGGGCCAAGAGGGCCAGTTCCTCCAGGCATACCCTAAAATAAAACACATCAAGAAATGAAAGAAGATATTTGATTGTATGAAATAGGGTATGAACTAGGAAAGTTTTGCATGTATGTACAAAAGTCTGGAGTTGGTAAGATGTTTTAATGTTTTTGAAAGTAGTCTCTTATGCTCACCAAGGCTGCATTTATTTGATGAAAAAAATACAGTATAAGAGTAATATTGTGAAATGTTCTATTTGTGTATAAGTTTAATTGAGATTTCCTGCAGTGGCAAAGCTGAATTTTCACAACACTGGTAGGTGACCTCCAGTCTTCAGTGTCACATGATCCTTCAGAACTCATTCTAATATGATTGATATGCTCATTATGTGCTCAAGAGACATTTATTAGTCTCTTAGTGTTGAAAATGTGCAGCTTAATTTTTTTGTGATACATTTTCTTCAGGATCATTTGATAAAAATAAAAGCTAAACAAAATTTATTACAAAAATCTTTGTTTTTACTATCATTTTTTATCAATGCATCCTTGCTGAATAAAAGTATTAATTTCTATAAAAAAATCTGTACCAACCCCAAACTTTTAAACGGTCATGTATATTTTCCTGTGGTCTGATTTTAATGTGCGGACTTGACCAGACTTCACATACCGTTTCTCCCTTGGGTCCTGATGATCCCTGGGGTCCTTGCATGCCTCTGTCTCCCTTCTCTCCTTGTTCTCCTGGAGGCCCAATCAGACCGAGCATACCTGGATGTCCCTTCTCACCTTTAGCACCAGGGTCACCACGAAGACCAAGTAAACCTGGAGGACCCTGTGAGAGGAGGGGAAAGCATTTTAGTATTGAATATATATGCATATATTATATGGTATTATAATAGTACTTCACTTTCATTAATGAGTTCTTTTATATTCAATACTCAATCCATTACTCAATCCAAGGTCTTACCATCGGTCCAGGGGGTCCTCTCTGGCCAGCAGCACCTGGGGCACCTTGCTCACCCTGAATGAAATGATCGTTTATCAGTTTTATCAGAATCAGTAAATACTACATTAGATTTAGTTAAATAAACAGAACTTTTACAGAAAAGAAACAATTCTGATTGGATAACTGTCATCTCATACCACTGATCCAGGCAACCCTCTTAGACCTTCAGTTCCTGGTTTTCCTGGTGGACCCTGTGCCCCCACGGGTCCAGTCTTTCCTGGAGGGCCGAGGGCACCTGGATCCCCCTAGGGAAAAAAACAGAAAGATTATAGGAGGAAAAGAACTACAGAATGCCTGCTGTATTCTCTTTCAATTATATAGTCTTACCTTGCTTCCTTTCTCTCCTTGACGACCCTCTGGTCCCCTTGTACCTGGAGGACCCTAAATATGAACATTGACACATAATTTAGAATCCAGAAATATGCCTTTTTATAAGATCCTGTATAATATTTATTGTACATCAATAGATAAATGTAATATTACAAATGACTCTCTTCTAGGTCAAATTCAAGGTGGTCTTACTCTCTTTCCTGGAGGTCCAGGTGGCCCGTTCTCACCAGTTGGTCCAGGTGAACCCTAAAGTAAATATGACATATGTTGATAAACACCTCATAAGGCCCAGAATGCATAAGGAAGATGTGCCCTTCATAAACAGGAAAATGATCACTCACAGCTTCTCCTTGTTCTCCATCCTCTCCTCTGTCACCCTTTGCACCATCTTGTCCCTATAAGAGAAGTCAGAAACAAAGTCGTTGGAACCACTGAGCAATAATGAATCATATACTATAATAAAACCAGGAACATGTATGAATTCATGTTGACTTTAATTGTCATGTATTAGTATATAAATGACAATAGCTTTACTTACTCGTGGTCCAACTTCACCAGGGGGGCCAGGATCACCAGGGAAACCAACAGGACCCTTAAAAACACAAATATCAGCTGCCAAAGAGTCACAGATAGACCTATCTCTTCTTTTAAAGCTATGTCATGTTTAATACGTACAGGGTTTCCTTTGGGTCCATCATCTCCAGTAGGTCCCTTTCCACCAGCAGGACCAGGGGTGCCAGGCTGCCCAGCCTCTCCCTTCTCACCACGCTCTCCTCTTGGGCCCTATCATTGGACAAGCGAACCAGTGACATGTTAGCTGTGACCATATCTACTATGTATTTTAAACAGGCTCAGAGGATGTTCAATTTTCATAAAATTATCACCATTTTTCCTGGCTCTCCACCAACACCAGGTGGTCCAGATTCACCAGGCTCACCCTGTCAATACAAATAAAAAGATGTCAAGTGTCATCAATCAGAACAATCATATAGTTGTCAACCATGCAATAAGATGAATTCTCCTATACTTGCCTTCTCTCCTATGGGACCTGGATTACCCAAACCTCCTGGAGGACCTTGAGGCCCCTGCAAAATGAACAATATGCATGAAACAACATAATGACATTATACAAAATTAACTGAATCAAGTATTTCAGAGAGTCAATGCATAGTGATTATAAAACATAATAATGAATTAGTATTATTTATAGTGCAAAATTAAGTTGCTTACATCAGCACCATTAGGACCAGCTGGACCACGTGGTCCTGGGGGACCAGGAGGACCCTACAGTAATACACAACCAGAAAAGATTAGGAAATACATTCATTCTAATCATGATTCAAAACACCAGAAGATCACATGATGCATTATACATAACAACTGCACCTTCTGAACTCTCTTTGAATTAAAATATTAAGACTCACCAATGGCCCAACATCTCCGGTCTCTCCCTTTTCTCCAGATGGGCCTGGCAAACCCTAATGAACATTAATGAAGTATAAATTATAACTAAAGCATCCTGTATATAGAATTTAATAGGTAAGAGTGAATAAAACACAATCTGTTTAGAGTACCTGCAATCCAATGGGGCCTGGAGGCCCAGGGAATCCTCTTGTCCCTTCATCTCCCTTAGCGCCAAATGGTCCCTGCTGACCTCTGGCACCTGTCTCACCATCAGCACCCTGAGTAGAGATGAAGAGATTTGACATGGGGTTGATCACAAGCACTTGTTATTAAGCCATTAATGGTACCATGAAATTATAATCCCACTTGTTTCCTTAAAAATGCAATGTAAGCACTTCTTTAACATGTAATATGTGTGAATATGAAATTCCTTTCACACTTACAGCTGCACCAGGCTGTCCAACAGGACCCATTGTCCCAGGTGGACCAGGAGGACCCTGTAAATATGCAAATAATTGATTATAGATTGATATTATGTTCACCAAAACAAGGATTCTTTGCTTTAAGTGAAAGCTAATTTACTTACATGTTCTCCTTTGGATCCTTTAGCTCCCTTTTGTCCTGGTTCTCCAACCTCACCCTATACAAAGAACAATGCAAAATTTATATTTTGACAAGAGCATCCATTTGAAATATGAATATCAAGATATGAAGAGGTCACTGACCTTGTCTCCATCCTCTCCAGCAGTACCTGGAGGTCCAGCAGGGCCAGGAAGACCAACTGGGCCTTGGATGCCATCACGACCAGCTGGACCAATTGGACCTTTCTCTCCCTGTAAAACAGGATGATCTTGTGTGACGGGCCTGTAAATAAAACTGTATTAGAGATACAGTGCAAACTTACAGTAGACACTTACTGGCACTCCTTTTTCTCCTGCAGCTCCAGGGGGTCCTTGAGGTCCAGGTCGCCCAGGTGGGCCGACAGGACCTGCAGTGCCAGCACCTCCTCTCTCCCCAGATGATCCCTGCAATTAGTTGAAATACCAACATGTGATTTCATAATTCCTCAAAAATGGTAAAATAATATGTTCTTCATTGTGACATAAAAAAATTTATATATTTAAATTGTAAATATTTGTAAAGCATAATTGAAAACACAAATAATACATAATGTCTGTATTTGTACTTTTATGCTGATTTAAATAAGTTGATTGAAGTTGATTGTGTTGAAATATGAGACATTCATGAGTCAGAACTTAATGAAAGTCTGTATTCTACTTGTGATATTTTATGATATGCTTAATATGAGCAACATACAGCAGGTCCAGGTGGTCCAGCAGGGCCTTCATTTCCTTTCAGTCCTCCAGTGCCCTAAGGAAGCACACAGGTAGAGCTCACTTATTATATATAAATCATTTATGTGCAGTTTTAAAGTGACCAAACACATAGAGAAAAGGTTTTACAATCTAAAATTCACTGGTAAGAATGAGCAGGTCTTATTACCGGAGTTCCTGGGAGTCCTCTTTCTCCTGGGAATCCTCTCAGTCCAGGGGGTCCGTCTTTACCGGGGCCGCCAGGGGGACCGGGATCTCCTTTGGTTCCCTCTTTACCAGAGGGTCCAGGAAGGCCTTGCTCACCGGGTGGTCCTGGGGGTCCTGGGTGGCCACGCTCACCCATCTGACCAGTCTCACCAGAGGGACCCTAAACAAGAACTAGATTTGAGTAAAGCTTGCATAGTTCAATACATTTCTCAATTGATTTTAAAGATTTATTCATCTTAGAGTCAATTTGGATTTCTTCTCCGACAAATTACTCAATCTTCGAAGAAGCAATATTGAAGGTCTACACCAAAAAACTTCTACCTCTAATGAAATTATAAAACTCACCTGTGGTCCAACCACTCCTGGTGGCCCAGGTGGTCCAACTTTGCCTTGGAAACCCTATGAATGCAATGAAAACGGAAAATAAATGATGCTGCACATTTAATCTCACCTTGATCTCAGTGAATGTTGTAATGCACAAAAACAAAAGATACGTACAACTTCGCCTCTCTGTCCAGGGTGTCCAGGCAGTCCATCTTTCCCTGGAGGTCCCTTCAAAAATCAATAGACATATCAATAAAAAATAGACAAAAACTTACATTGCAAGCATCAGATCCAACTTATAAACTGTAACTTACAGGAGGTCCCTTTGGCCCAGGGAATCCATTTGCACCTTGAGGTCCAGTTAGTCCCTGAAAAATGCGGAAACATTACAAATAAAATAAAGATGAACTAAAATATCTAAGCTGTAAATAAAATTTTAAATAAACATACTCTCTCTCCAGGTGGTCCAGGAGGCCCATCACTGCCTGATCCGCCCTAAAACATCAGAATTAATTGGTTATGTACACATAACCTACAATTGTTGGCAATGACAATTTAATTCACTTTTTGAGAATAATTTAACTTAAATTGCATTCATACCTTAGCACCTGTTTTTCCTGTTGACCCACGGGGTCCCCTCTGCCCTCTGGGACCCTAAATAAATATAAATAAATCTTTAGGCATTGCTTTACAAGTGAACTGATATGAAATCAGTCATCTGCGTGATCAAATCTAACAAATGCAAGATTAATCTACAGCAAACATCTCAAATCAAATGAAAGCACAAAATGTGTTTAATAAAGAGGAACAAGAATAAGAATAAGCAATGAGAGGATGAATTAAAACAGGTCCATACTGTCGGCCCTCTTAGTCCTCTTGGTCCAGGTTTTCCGATCAAACCCTGGAAAGAAAAAAAATCAATTCTGAATTTTAGTCAGCTATTTTTAAAAATAAAGGAAGATGTGTATGTGGAATGTGTGTGTGTATGTGGAACTATTTCAATTATTAATTGTAAACTATTCAACTTTGACCTCAAATGCAGATGTCGCATTGACATCCATGTGACTAATTCTGTTGTCTGGAGTTTTAGTCTAAATTAGTCTAAAAAAATCTTACTCTTGCGCCCTTCTCTCCATTTGCACCAGGGAATCCTGGGAAACCAAGGGAGCCCTGAAAATAAAAGCATTACATTAACTTTAAAAAAAAAAACATTATATTTGATGAAATCCACAGCTGTATATCACACATGATGCATCATAAACAATATTATTTTTGTTTACCTTAATTCCTTGTCTTCCGGGATATCCAGGAAGTCCAGGCACACCAAGTTTACCCTGGAATGACATAATTTAGTAAGATTTAATACATCTTTATACCAACAATATAACATTATAATATTCATTATACCTTACAGTCAGCACCAATGGCAATACAAAACATAGCGAAAATTACTTATAAGTCAAAATCAGCAATCACCTCTTAATTTATATAATCAAACTAACCTTCTCTCCCAACAGGCCGATAGGGCCAATTTCACCAGGGGGTCCGACACGACCCTTTGGCCCCTCAGGACCGTCCTCTCCTCTTGGTCCGGGCACTCCCACCTCTCCCTGTTGGTGCACAACAAATCTTAGTTTGCAGATGAAATGGGCCAATACAGTCAAGTGCTACTAATGCTAACTCTAGACATCATCATTTTACATTTGTGCTAATCACATGCTACTTGATGAGTTTCTATCCAGGGATGCTTTATATGTAAGACGTACCCTCTCTCCCTTCACACCAAAGTCTCCTTTGATTCCAGGGAATCCATCCTCTCCCTGAAAGTAAGAGCATTTTATTTATCACAGACCACTGAACCTGCACTTTTGGCACAAACAGATAACAATTTACTGAAATGTTTCATTATTATAATGACAATATATATGACTTACGTTAATGTTTTAAACAAAAAACACTCACCTTCTCTCCCTTATGGCCTTTCAATCCACGGATACCTTGAGCTCCCTGTGAATGTCACAAAATATGCAGTCTGTTATGATCTTACAGCTGAGAGCAGATATCAACTAATGGCCATTGCCAAAATTCCAATACATAAAAATGTCTATGACAGAATTGTTTATAAAGATGACAAAGACACAGGATGACAAATGTATCACTTTAATGATTTAATGTCCATTTAAAATAGCTCAAGACAACAAAAGCTACCTTCATTCAACAAAATAAAGAAGATATATATTTTACCTTCACTCCCCGAGGGCCAGGATAGCCAATAGACCCCTGAGGACCATTAGGACCCTAAACATATATATAAGCAAAGAAAATAAAGGTCAAAATATGAACACACTGGGATTTGAGGGAATAAGAGTTCTGTTAGATATTTGATAAAGTGAGACAGTTTAATATATTATCTCTGTACTGAAGGCTAATGTAATTGCTGATTACACTCAGTATAAAGTGCACAAATACAAACAGGATACAAATAGTTGTGGAACAAATTATATGGCCTCACCTGATTTCCTTTGGTTCCACCTGGGCCTTCCTTTCCGGGATGACCCTGTGGGACAAACATGAGTGGCACATTCATTACCACAGGTCTTCCATAATCATTTTTGTTTTGTCACATTAAGCAAACTGACATTTGGTCTAAAATGATTAATTCCCATAAACTGAAAGTCATTTACAAACAAAAGTGGTCAAATAAAATCCTATCTAGCACTTACAGGAGGACCGTCAGCTCCGGGCATTCCTGGTAGACCTGGTTTTCCTGTGGGTCCCTGTTAGAAGACAAACATAATGGTAGTATAATTGCATTAAATTCCTTTAAACATTATTGATGATTTCAGCACAATACTGGACATGTAAGTGTGTTGTATATTTTTTTTATCAAATGCAGACAAGAGCACATTTTGTAAAACATTCTTTGACTATTAAAAATGCTTTGTGTTCTGCAATCATAAAAACACTCACTTTCTCTCCTGGCGGTCCATTAGGACCCTGTGGCCCTGGCATTCCCTGTTGCACACAAAAGCATTAATATTAAATACACTTCACTCTGATTTTTGTACATTTGTAAATACATTTGTCATAAACTTCATAGTTCACCTGTGTTCCTGGAGCCCCCTGCTGTCCTGGAGGACCAGGCTCACCTTGGGGTCCCTTAAAAGTGGGAAGAGGACAATGAGCATGAGGACGAGAATATTTAATGTTGATGTTTTTTTCTTAGACTGTTAATTTTTTTCTATTACATACTATGATTGCTGTTATTATGACTACTTAACCTATTACATACATATGTCACATTATATTACATAATTTTAAACTGTTCAAGAATGTGCATCTAGAGTAATGTCAGAGAAGTCAGATTTACTGACCAAGTTTCCTTTTGGACCATGTGGACCATCATTTCCACGAACACCCTGGCAAAGGAGATAATACGGAGAAATGAAAGAAAGATCGATCTGGATATCCATGTACAAATATTTATTTTTCAAATCTTTTATGATGGTGTGTTGAAGTTGCTGTGCAACCATATCAATTATAAAATTGCCTTAAAAGACCCGATTTAACATTTTACTATGTAGTATTCGTATCTTTCAATGAATACTCACAGGAGGACCAGGGAGGCCAGAAGGCCCTTTAGGCCCCAGCAAACCACGGGGGCCCTACAAAATGAGAAAAAGGTTAATCAAAGAACATACAACAAAATCTAACTAAAACACAGAGCCTTATGGACTTTATACTGGAAAGGAAATCCAAGTTATACAGGCAGATACTATCATATACAATGTCATATCTGTGTACAGTGTCTAAGAAACAAAAATACCCACCGGTTCGCCGGGAAGACCTCTGGGTCCAACGTCTCCATCATCTCCCTGACAACAGTCAAGATGAAAACTCATTTTTTTGCTTTATGAAGATGATGATAGATATAAGGCAAATAATCAACAAAGAAAAAATCAACAAAGATCAAGAGGATGTTAGACAACATACATAATTAATATTCACTATTGTTATTGTTATTTACTGTAACAGTGCAAATGTTAAAAAAAATCCTTGAGAAGTACCCTCTCTCCGTCCTCTCCGGGGGGTCCTGGGGGTCCCATTCCGCCAGTTTGACCCTGTAGAAAAAATGTAAAATTTTAATATTATAACTAAATAAATAACTAAAAGCTACGAAACAAATTCCAGTGAGTGAAACCCTTGCTGTCTGCTGTGTACACATGAGAAGCTGCATTGCATTTTGGCCAAAAGAAGGTGTCATAAACACAATAAATTATGCTGCCTTAAAACCTCACTACCTTTTGGAACAGGCCTTTTGATTTAAATAAACAATATAGTTCATGAATATTTAATAAATTTCAGCCCTTACCCGATAACCCTTGTCACCAGGCAAACCAGGAAGGCCATCAAAGCCACGGTCACCCTAATATAGAAAAACACACACACGTGCATGAACTTCTTGTCTAAAAAGACTCAGTCAAAGTCAACATGATTGCCTTTGAGAGTTGGAAGACACATACAGCTGAAACCACACACAGAACACAACAAAAACAAAAATGGTTAAAATATCCAACCTTAATTCCGGGCTCTCCAGGCATTCCTCTGGCTCCATCAGCACCAGCACGACCCTGCAGGATACATCATATATAAACAAATTGATTTTGACATTTCATAAGAAAAATGCAGGTGGTGCTATCATCGTGTTAGGACGCTCTGGGTAGTTGCCAGGACGTTATTATATAGTTTCTAAGGTGTTCTGGGTTGTTGCCTACTGCCTGCCCTTGAGTAAAAAAACACTGTTAAGATATTTTGATGTTCTGATGCGTAGATATGGCTTCTGTTGATGTAAATCTATAGGTTTGGTTTTCTATAAGTCAAGAACACTGTAGTGGACTCACCCTCCGACCAGCTTTACCAGGAGGACCAGACAATCCTTGAGGACCTCTGGGGCCCTGCAAAAACACAATAGGGATGCATGATAAAGGCCTGTCTCTTTAGTTTCTATGCAAGATATGTGTACATTCTGACTGTCAGAGAACTTCAGGATGACTCAATGTCTGGCAAATGTTCTTGAAGGAAAGACTAACAATTATAATAACAGAGAAACACAAATGGAGGGTCTTACCTGAGGACCAGGGTCCCCACCTTCTCCCTTTAAGCCAGGACTTCCAGGTGTTCCCTATTTAAGAACCAGATAACAAAAAACACAAAATAGCACACTGATCACAACATCAAAATGTAAGCACTTGACAAAAAACGTATAAAAGTGTAATATATATATAATTTATTTGCGTTAAGTTCTTTTACCAAAGGTCCAGGACGGCCGGTGAAACCCATTGGCCCTGGTGGACCTTTCAGAGCCATCTAGACAGAAGAAAACGCCATTAATTCTAAATTAAGTCACATAAAGTTAGACCTCAATGTGAAAAAGCAATAAATAAAAGTTAAATGATTGTTTTATGACAGCTGCAACTAACCCGAGCCTGCGACAGAATGGCTTGAGCTTGGGCCTCCTGTGCTGAGGCAACGGGCCCTTTTTCGCCACCACTCTGTCCAAAACGGAACTGCAAGTACAGAAAAGAGGTTTGCAAATCAAGGCCCAGTTTGGACTAACTTGTATGTGGGAGCTGAGGGGGAGCTGGTTAGGAATAAAGTCATATATGACATCCTTGACTGTAATGGTAAAATGGTGACATCTAGTGGTGAGATGACTTTATGAACACTGAGCATCGAGAAAGAAAGAGGAGAGAAGACTTACAGGAAGCATGACAGAAGTTCCAGGAGGTCCTGGGACACCGTCCGCTCCAGGTAAACCAGCCTTACCAGTAACACCCTACAGAAACAACCAATTTGATTTATTAAATACTTTCAATTATAACTACATACTCTCTACACCACATAACACACTAAATTTATTTATTCACAAGGAGAGTTAACATGAACTTGGAAAAACCTAATGAAACAATGAGCACTACAATGTATGTATTTCAAATGTATGTATTTCAAAGTTTCAAATTACATATACAAAAAACTAAAGTGTAAACACACACACACACAAAAAAAATTTCTACTTACCCTCTCACCAGGATCACCAACAGAACCAGGGGGTCCTTGCGGGCCAGCGGGGCCAGGGAGACCCTAATGCAGAGAGAAAATTACATAAATAATGAGATTTTATTATCTACACAAACCACAGTTGTGGAACTTAATTTTTACCATAACTTTTTACTAGCATGCAGTAACAAGTAACTTCCGCTAACTCGCACTGGGCCCCGCCCCAAGCTTGGGATGGCCCTGTGTAGTAAATATCATATACTAGGGTGAATTCAGGTTGATTGGGACACGTTTTTGCCATTGAAATGACTGGGAAAATGTTCCTGAATTCACTGTATATGAGAAAAAATAAATTGCAATGCACAATATGGAAGCTGTAGGAAAGGATGTTCTGCAATTCGGTTAAAAAGGAATGGGAATGCTAATTAATCATTAATTCACTCAAAAGAATAAAAGAGAACATACTGCTGGTCCTTCTGGTCCAGGTGGTCCTTCAATCAGCATTCCCTGTGAGATTAAGAGTGAAAAAAATGAAGAAATTAAACATCTAGAAAATAAGTAATTATGCCATAGGGCTATATCAAAATGGTATTCTGTAGCACCCTCTGGCGGCCTGGGTGAATTAAATGTCTAAACAGGTTTTGAAGTTGTTTTTACACTTCCCAAATGTTAACCTTTATCATAATGGTTTTGTCTGTTTCGATTTTGAAATTATGATGCTTACAGGTTCAAGGACAGCAGGCTCTCCCTTCTCTCCCTTCAGGCCATGCACGGAGGTCTGAGGAAAACAGATATGTAACCCAAAACAGAGCCCAGTCAATATACAAAAAGAAGAAACCAACAGTCTAAGATGTGCAGATAGTAGCTGAGAACTGTACACCCGCCAACATTATAACCTTTGAGTGGTTATGAATGTGGCTCACTGAAACTCATGATAGGCCTTGACTGACAATTTATGTTATAATGAAGTCAAGTAAATACTGACCAAACAGTCTTAAAACGCCACTCATCCACTTCTGTAAGGTCATCCATTTAAATGTGGCACATTAGAGACTGAAGTAACAGCTTTATTTTTATATATGCAGTTAATGATCTACAAGTCTACAGCACATTAATACATACTGAAGAACTCTGGCGCTGAAGTCAAGCTCAAACAGTCGTGGTTCTCTTCCAAGAAGATACTGCTGTTCTATGCTGATCGAGATTAAGGCAGGTCTCAGATCAGCATGAGAGCAGCTTAGTCAACCAATATTAATGGCGCTATACTGAACTAAGCACTCTATGCAGACTTGCAGAGGAATCTTGTGCAAAGGAGCAGTGTTCAAATCTTGTGATAAACAAGGTTTGCTGACAGGGGAACCATTTTCTGTTGATGACATAACTTGGTAACCCATTACTCTAAGCATATTTGATTTAGTCTTAAGTAAACATTGACTGCAAATACATCAACTCTTTTTGAAATTGAAGTTCTCTTCCAAAACCTATAGTGCGCTGCCTTTCTATCTACTGCCTACCAATTTTGTTATTGTAAACTAAAATAAAAATCAATTCGGTTAATTGAAATAAAAAAATATTAGATTAAAAACTTAAACTCAAAAAATGAAAACTAGAAATCTTGCATTTGCAGAGAACTTAAATAATAGAAAGAAAAAAAAATGAAATATGAAAATAAATGCTAATTCAAAATGTTAATAAATACTATAATAGTATATAAACAATACTAAAATAACTTAAAATCTTAACATAATAAACTGATATAGGCTTGTCATTTTAATATTTGACTCACAATTGATTCCAACAGAGTTTGACTTTAACATTTTGCTAAATACCTGATAAAATAATAATTATAATACATAACTCATACAAATATTATCAATATTACTTATATTATTAAGATATTTAATTAGATTATTACAAACAAATTTTACCATAACCAGTATTTAATAAAATGCAAATATATTTAAAATCCATATTTCTTATTATCTTAACACATTTGCCAGCTTAGATGTCAAAAGAAAAGATTCTCAACAACAACAAAAAATATTTCTGCCTAAGTATGGGATTTGGAACAGAGTTTAAGTCTTAGACCTGGGGCTGGTTGCATAAATTTCTTGACTAACTAAAAGTTAGCCATCTATTTTTTTTTTTCTTCAAGACTGGTCCTAACTTTTTAAAGTCAGTTACATAAAAGTAGATCAGTCTAATCTGAATCAGAAAAGTAAGACTGATTACCTCTTGTCTAACTGCTAGAATAGAAACCCTTTATTGTCATTATACCATGTACAATGAAATTAAAAAAGATTAGTTGGTCAAACTAGTTCTTAAGACACTGTCTTAACATAGTTTATGCAACTGGCCACAGAACTTGGACTAGCACCAGAGCTTAGCTGGTCTTAACAACTGTCTGCTTGATGCCTCTGCAAGACCTAAAGCCAGTGCAAATTCAATTTAAGCTTTTATCAAAGCTTTAAAGGGAATTTGCTGGAAAGCACAAGGTAACTTACACCTCCCTCATCTGTCACAGCGGACAGGGCAGGGCCTAGGGTATCTTCCGTCTTGCTTTCGGAGATGGGCTCATTGTAGTCCTTGTAGGAATAGTCATACTCCTTCATTCCAAAGTCGCTTGTTATATACTCCTCAGTGAAGGGCTCGCCTGGCGTTTGAGACACCACTTCACCACCTGTCTTGGTCGTATCTAATTCCTCGACACCGACAGTCTCGTCGACCTGGGCCGTACCATTGGGAGCAGAGGTAGGGGTGGAGTGGATGGTTTGGAGGATGGAAGATTATATGGTGTGATGGGGCAGAAATGGATAGAAGATATAGAGAAGAAAAATGGAAATGAGAGAGAGCAAAGAGACAGAATAATCAGAAAAATAGATCTTACCTGTTGTAAAAATCATGAGAGAGGAACACACAGATATGGGCACAGGTTTACACACACACACACACATAGCACACAGACTGATCTCACCAAAACTGTCTTCTTCATGTCTAATTTTACAAAGAATTAGTCCTTTTTACCGCTTTGTTGTTCAGTCCAAACGCCCGTTCACACCAAGAACAATATAGTAATAACTATATTAGCATCCACACCAGCCAACGATAATATTCCTTTTGTTAAAATCACACACTGCCACTTTAAATGCTCAAACCGGATGGATTTTAATTGGCTATGTTGTTGATTATTATGATTTTTATCATTCATCAACTGGAATAAAATCATTCTAAAAGTGATTTCAATTATATAATTTCTCTGTGTTGTTATACTTATAGCTGTGGTATGGACTTCCCTATTCTTAGAGAATAATAACAATTATTAAAACTTTGTTATCGTTCTTGATGTGAATGGGCCTCATGAAAGCACTTGTCCATTTCTTCTCCGTCATCATGACATTGACTAAGCAAAATGTGTGACCATAAATATGATCGTTGTGCCTCAAGATGAAATTAAAGTCTTTTTTGTGGTGTATTGTCCAATATTGTTGATTTGAGACCACAGAATCATCAAGTCTATGGCAACACACTTACTTTGAAGCAAAAACTAAAGCACAACTACCTACTAGTTTCTTACCATTATATTGTTGACTATTTCGTTTAACTTACTGGCCATGTAGATTGTCCATTTCCAAACTATTACTAAACATATTGTTTAATCTTAAATACAAACCTGACCAAAAAGTCCCACTCTAGATGAAAAATGATTTAGGTCTACCCATAACTAACCCATCTAACTCATTGTATTTATGAAGTTTATCAGTTTCTCTGACCTTACAGATTGGTAGTGTCTGACTTCCAAAAATATCTCACTCTTAAAAGGAGCTGTCCAGCAATGAATGCATGGTATTCATTCCATATTTGCACCATTTCTTTTGTGATCTCTCAAGATTTTCATTCTTATGTCAAGACACATTCGGTTTTGATATAAGAGCAAGGATAAAATCTTAAGGAAAGTGAAATAAGAATCACAAAAGAATATCTGATAAAATGGATGCTATGCATTCATTTTGCTGTTAAGTACAGCACTTATCATGGCACACGTGGCTGCAGAATGGTTAATTGTTAATGTAAAATAAACACAGGCTGGTCTCACCTCCAGTGTAATGATTTAAAGTAACTGAGAGACTCTTACAGAGACTGTTGACTGCTCCATGTCTCTCAGCTATCTATGGGTGTGGGTTACCTGGTTAATGGTTTCTTCATATCCAGTCAGATCACTCTCTGGCTGTGGAGACGCCTCTTCTTCTACTGTGTAATAATAATCGGTCTCTGTGGGGGTGTGGTCAGCCTCTGAGTAAGCAGGATCTACGTCCTGATTGGAGGAGGCCAAGAGGTGGGTGGGGTTGGGGGTGGAGGCAAGCAGATTTGAAGGGGAGAGATTGATTAGTATAATAACAAGCTCAGATCTGGTGAACTTGTTACATGCAGAAAGAAGAGATCAATGTGCTTTTGCCGATATAAGACGACAGTCTTCTGGCAAAAAGCCATTGTTCTCGCGTCATAGTAAAATCAGAACAGGAAACTTTTGCAGCTGGAATCAAAAATCTTGGAATAAACCTTTACACAGTGAAAGACTTATTTTAATCACCAAGATTTGCTGTCCCAGACAGATTTTCCCTTTAACCTGATTTGATTTAATAAGCCACATTGCCATGTCAAGGAACAAATATTGTCAAGTTGGGTCAAAACTTGACTTTATAGGTGTTGACGTTGGTGCCAATGGTCATTGGACCATTGAAACACAACAGACACAATTAATAAACAACTTTTGGACATTTGTCCACAATCCATCGGACAGAAAGTGCAGCATCACAGAGTCAATATTTAAAGTAGAATATATATTTCTGTGAAACTGTTTCATTCACATAATACTGACAGGACAGCATTTAAAAAAACAACACGTAAAAGAGAAACAGGCTGAAATCAGAAAGTGAGATGGAGAAAGAGACTCGTTGTGTCATGTGTAACATTGAGCTCTACCAATGACTCATTAAACTGTGGGATCTTATGACTACGTTTCTCAACTGATCACATGCTTTTATAATCGGCATTACCTGGTAAACTACTTTCTACAAACTAACCAGTTAGAGAGTGTAGATTTGGAGTGACAGGAAATAAAATGGAAGAGAAACAAAAGACTGTACAAATAGCCATGCGGTGATGACACAGTCTATACCGCTTATCATATCCTTCTAATGATCGCTCAGATCATTTGATATATGAAAGGGTGGAGGAGAGTCTGTATGTCTCCAACCTCACAGCTGGTCAATGTCATGATACCTTTAAGGTTTTACACACTGTTTTCTGAATTTTTATGCCAAACCTGATGGAAATCGACAAATCTTGTCTTTTGCGCCTCCTTGATTCTGTTTTAACATCAATCCTGAAAATGTATGCAAAACCTGAAATGTACGATGTAGGATCTTATTCAAAAAGCACCTCAGAGTATGTGTTGCATCTGTTATAAGACAAATCCCAGATCAACCTTTACTTTGAGATTTGAATACAGTCCTGAACCAAGATGATGAGGTTGGAAATACAGCTCTTGATGGCCAACACGGGCTCTTGATTTTGTACCTGTTGATAACCATTGGTGGGTTTCTTCTTGGGTATTTCTGGAGAAGAGGCGATCTTGCCACTCACAGCAGCCTTGTCGAAGGGTGGGAAACTTTTGGTCTTTGATTTGACGTTATTGACATCCAAGACCTTAGGTTTTGAAGGGAGAGGCAAAGGCGCAGGGGTAGGTTTGAAAACAACAGTTTTTTGAGTGACGGCCGCTTCTTTAACAGTTTTAGCAACTTTGGGCTGAACCTTCTCTACCACAGTTTTGGTCGCTTTAGGCTTTGCGGGTGCTCCGTTGGCTTTCGTTTTGTCTTTGGTTGGTTGTGGTTTGGCTATTGGTTTAGCTTTTCCCGTCTCAGTTTTCGTTACTTTGCTCACTGCTGCCTTTTCAGTCTTCACTGTTTTTGCACCATTAGTTTTAGCTTCTCCGTTTGCTTTTTTCTCCACAGTTTCCTTCCCATTGCCGTTGTTATTGACTTTACCATTGCTGCCAGCCTTACCATTAGTGTCTTTCCCATTCCCACTGCTTTTGCCATTGCCATTTCCATTTACTTTAGCCTGACCATTACTTTTTTTCTCCTCAACTGCCTTTCCATTGTCATTAGCCTTCTTTTTGTTGTCATTCTTTGGGGCTGGCGTTACTTTTGATTTGGGTGCTAGTTTAGAAGCCAAAATAGGTTTTATCTTTGAAATCAATAATTGCGCTGCAGTAGGTTTGGTCTTTGCAGTTTTGACTGATGGAGTTGGCTTGGCTTTAGCTGGTTTAGCTGGAGCAGGTTTATCTGATTTTCCACCAGCAGCAGCTTTGGCTGGGGCATTTTTTTGCTTATCGGCTTTGCCGTTGTTCGCCTTGCCCTCCTATTTGACAAATATAGTTTTTATTTATTGTATTAAAAAGTGTAAGCGTTCATGAAAAGGGAGTGAATGAGAAAGAGATAGAGAGTGGAAGACAACAGGGATGGGTGGGATTGAAAGTAGTGGGGATGGACAGAAAAAGAGAGAGACAACACAATGATTTTAAGATCGCTGGCGCTTGAATGACTGACAGAGATTTCAATGGCATTACTGGATACAGTATAATGTTTAGTCAGATTTAATTCTTCATAGTTATATAATCTGTTTAGATTTAGTGAACTTCAATTATACCTAAAGAAAGATAAATAATGTGGTACTGTTTTCTCCAATAATGCCAATCTCCACATTAAAAAAGCAGCATGTTGTGCGCATGGGGATGTAACGCTGTGAGGCACTGGGGGAAAGTATGCTCAAATAGCATCTGTTGATAAAACTGATGCATGGCTGGTACACTGTGCTGCTCAACTGCACAGAAAGAGAAAAATTAAAGGACAGGAAGTGAGATAGTCATATTACACCATTCATAATCCTGTTGCCAGCATGTATAGGATCATTAAAGAAAATTGTTTTAGACAAATAACATAAATAATACTAATTCAAATATTATTAGTTACATTAATCAATGTGAAAGGACTGAATGGTGTAGACTACCCAGAATCAGATGACAAGCAGAAGCAAAAACTGCAGAGAATAAAACAGGCATATTAATTGAAGACTTATCTACACATACTGAGCTAGTAGAAGTTATCTTTACTCACAGTGAAATACAGACTTCAAGATATTTAAATGCTAGATACAGATTTGACTGTCCACAGGGCAAGAAAAACAGCACTACAAATAAGTGAGAGTACAATGTTGGCCAAAGTGAAAGTAAACCTAAGAAGTGAAGAGATGGATATGAATAAACACATAGACACAGACGTTCGTTGTACATATTAACAAATCAGCGTGACACAAGACACAAGAGAACTCACAAGTTTTGTTACTCACACAACAGGTGAAATGTGAAAACATGCAAATACATGTAAGAACATAAGTTTTAGGGAGAGTAATGCCATGCAACTGTGAAGAATAAAAAGGTACCTCTGTGTACCTGAGCTATGATTAACATGAAAAAAATATCACTGAAAAAAGTAAGGTAAATCAGAATTAAACTAGCTAATGTAAATATAAAATGAAAATTTTTAAATATCATTTAAAAATGTAAATATAAAATCACTAGATTTCCTAAATATAAAATTTATTCCAGATGTTATGTACTTGGATGTATAAACACTTCCCTCTCTGTGAAGTAAATCAGTGTTTGTACTTTCTCTAAGGCTGTTGGTTTAACACAGTGGGGCCATGATCTGTGTGTGATATAGTGTGTGTATGTGTGTGTGTGTGTGTGTGTGTGTGTGTGTGTGTGTGCCTCCAGTGCCCCTTTAAAATCCACATACACACAATCATGTACTGACCAACACAAATATTTTGACACTATACAGGTACAAATATATGACAAAGGACAACATGTAGGTGACACAAGCAACATCAATATATTGTTACAGTTGATGGGTGAAGAGAAACGAGGTGGCGTACGGAAAGAGGTGGGACATCACACATGACGAAAAACAGGAGTGAACAGAAAGGAGAGGATGAGTTTATTCAATTGAACGCGACAGGAACGTTTAACATTACACTTTCTGCGTTAAATTGTGTCATCATCTATTGAATGACACTGATGTAAACAACAACCCTGATAATGTTGTAAAATTTGCATACTGACTTCTGATTGGTGCTCTTTCTACATGTATTTGCATATTAAATTCTGATTCATCTTTTCTTTTTTGTTAAGTTACTAATCAGTTTTTTTAATCATCATGCACATCTAAACAATTTTAAGTATATTTTTCTAACCCCTCTGTCTTTTTTTTAAGTATAAACCTTATCAAATATATTTATTTTGTTACAGGGATGTTTAGATATTTTTTTAATGTAAAACAAGACAAAAATATTATTTTTTTCCAGTGTACCTGAATCTTTAAGACAAATGCAAATCTAGTATTTCTTCATAACTTATGTCATTTCTTTCTCCTCCTCTCTTTTCTGATTCACTCCATTTTCACGCTCCCTCTTTACCTGTTTGGTGAGGGTCCCGGCTGGGACGGAGGGAGGGACGGATTGGGAGGGAGGGACACTCGTAGTTCCTTTATAATAATAGGGGTATTCATAATCATCCCGCTCTTCATCAAAGTACTGAGAGACATGGGGGGAGAGAGAGGAGGAGTGAAGCCAGAGGAATGCAGGGAAGGAGAGAGAGGGCATGTGAGTGACAGAAGGAGAATGTAGCAAATGTCAAGAGTGAAAAAAGAAGACTTTGGACAGAGAAAACAAATGGAGGATGTAAGATGTAGGAACTAGGAATGAGGATGACAGCATGATGGTTTTATCATTTTGTTCATCAGACTCATGGGTTAAGTAACACTTTTAAATGTTACTGCATAACTGCAAAACACATTGAGAACTTCAATGAACGAAAAAACATCTGAAAAGCTAACATAACAGTATACTGTAAGAAGAAATAAAGCTATTATATGCAGTTTCAGCATTTAGAGTGAAATGGTTGTTATAAAACAGATGCAGACTGCGTTAGAGTAGAGCACCTTTGATGATGTGGAAGAGCTGTGGATGTATGAAAATGTATTGTAGGGCAGTGATGTGGATATCTGACTCAAATCAGGGGCGCTAAATACTGTAGGTGAAATATAATACTAATGTGCTTTGAAACATAAACAATCTAGATTTTCAGAACATGAATAATTAGCTGGCATTCTGATGTGAGATTTTGTGAGTAACATTTACAATATCATTTTTGGCCCATATTTACTCAAGCATTTAGCGCAAGTCCAATCCAAGTCAAATACAGGTGCAACTTTTGAACGGCATGATTCTACAGCAAATATTTGGTCACTTTTTTGAAAAAGCAAAAACATTTAGCATACATTTGGTGACTTAAGCACTGAGTTGCATTAACATACTGTAAACTAACCATCAAACACTTGTTACTAGTGAAACTCCATCTATATATCTCACATCAGGACGCTTTTCCCCATTTTGAAAATGTGCTGTGGTACTCACGTAGGTGTTTGGGTCCTGGGACTGGACTTTGGGCAGAGGGGAGTCACAGTCAGGGCTGTAGTGCTCGCAGAAGTCAAAGGCAGCCTGAGGGTTGGATGCGATCAGCAGTTGCTGGATCTCACCCTGGAGAGAAGAAAAGAAAAAGCAGGGATGTCAGTTTGTGGCCTGGAACCTGAGGTCAAAATCAGGCCAACTGGGATAATACAGCATTTAGTATGTGCAAGAATAATTTTTTGTGAAATGAAATGTATGAAATTAAAGGATTCTTGATTTTGTTTTTGGGCTCTACTGGAATACATTTTCATGCTTGAATGTTCAAGAAACACATTATTTTTCACATATTTTACATTTTTGCAGCACCTCTCTTCCCAGTCTGTCAGTAACGCTGTGTTTAGTTCCAGTCTCTATGAAGCCCCTCCTTCTGAAAAGCGCAATGTGCTCTGATTGGTTGGCTGGACCAGTATGTTGTGACCACTTCGGGTGTGTTTTGGAAATGTCAGAACTGTTTCACATGCGAGTCACTGATTATATCATATAAGATTGAAGTCAACATAAAATGACATTTGCAACCCATTTAACGTCCATAATGTGACATATTTTAGAAAAAAATGCTTGAACTAGTACAGTGTTAAATGTTGGTCATCTAATTTTTTTTCCTTAAAGTTAATAACGTTTTTAAGTCAGTTACATCAAAAAGTAGATTGGTCTAATTTGAATCCGAAAAGTAAGACTGATTAGCCCTAATTAACTGCTAATTGGTAAAGAACTGTAACTGGCCCCAGGAATGTGCATTAAAATAGTAAATTGTAGTTAAAGGGTTAGTTCACCCAAAAATGAAAATTCTGTCATTAATTACTCACCCTCACGTCGTTCTAAACCCATAAGACCTTCGTTCATCTTCAGAACACAAATTAATTTTGTGATAAAATCCAAGAGGTTTTTTTAATCCCCATAGACAGCAATTTAACCACCACTTTCAAGGTCCAGAAAGGTAATACATCATTAAAATAGTCGACGTGACTGCAGTGGTTCAACCTTAATGTTATGAAGTGACGAGAATACTTTTTGTGCGCAAAACATATACTCAGTCAGCGTTCTGATGTAGAACCTGGAAGTGCTGAGCGTAAACAATGTAGGACAATGACACAGATGAGAAGATAATGTTGAATAAAGTCCTTATTTTTGTTTTGTTTTAAATATATATAAAAATATCTTAATTTGTGTTCTGAAGATGAACGAAGGTCTTACAGGTGTTGGAACTACATGAGGGTGAGTAATTAATGACAGAACTTTCATTTTTGGGTGAACTAACCCTTTTCTGTGTTAAAAAAAAGTCCAAAAATGTGTCTTAATTGTCATCTATCAATCACAAAGTGTGTATCACAGAATTCCTTGAAAACTCATTGCACAAGGTGTACCAGACCTGGAAGACCTCCTCATCCAGGAGACGGGCTCCAAAGACTGTGATGCCCTTGGTGTCCAAGACTGGGTTGTTGCTACGTGGCAGAGTTTTGGTTATACGGTTCTTGCAGTCAAGGATCAGAGTGATGTTCTTCTTCTGCACAGAAATGGCTATGCGGTGCCACCTATAGGATGAGATGAGATATTGAAGGTTTTAATGAGCATAAACTGGGCAGACAGTCACAAAGGAGTTCCTGTATATAGTTTGTGAGTTTGCCAAGGGCAAAAATGTAAGAAACCTTTGTGCCTGGATACAAAAAGTATTAGTCTAAAAAGTGATATTTACTAATCAACCAACAGTTTACACATCACACTGCTTGAAAACACAGCAACACAAATAACTATAACATCTCTGAAACTTTTATAGACACAGATGGGCTGATGGGGCTCAGCAGGGGTTGGTTACTGACTTGCCGTCAGCCAGGTTGACCCCTTTGAACAGTGGGTAGTCCTCTGGGGCGGGTTTGCGATTCTGGTCCTCATACAGGAAGATGGGTGAGCGCCCCAACTCCAGACCGAGCTGCTGTACACCCTGCTCGTTGTAGATGGACAGCAGGAAGGCCTGAAGACCAGCCTTGGCCTTTACCAGAGTCATAATGGAGAAGTTCTCCGGGAAACGTCCTACAGGAAAGGAACACGAAGATTTGAGACAATAAAGCCGCTTATTTCAAGCACAGACACATTTGCAGTCTGAGGGAAACCTATGATTCAAGACTCAACTTGCAAAAATTGTACTCATTTCATTGACACTACCATTCAGATTTTGTGTTAACTTTGCAACCATCTCATTAGCTACTGAAAAGCTCTCATCCTGTTTTAGAGGAGTAATTGCATGTTAGCGACCCAAATGATTTTCAACCAGACCCAATAATCTTTCTAAGCATAACATAACAACATCCAAATAAAAACTCTTGAAACCAGTCTGGGAATAAATCTGTCACAAAATAGGAAAAAAATAATGAATTACAACCCAAATACCCAGTTGATAAAAAAATGAATCCCACATAATATATAATACATAAATGTAATATTCTTTCCAATTAATCAAACTGTAAAATTCCTAATTATATATACGAACGTTGAAAAAAGTATGCAGTCTCATCACTTTCCTAACTTGCCAAGCCTCAAATCATAGCCTTGTCTTTTTTGATTTCCTTCATATTCCAGACACTGAATACTGAAATACCACTTTCACATATATATCACTGCAAGATCTTGTAGTTTGTACAGATAAAACATTATGTTACACAATTGTGTGTCTATGAACCAAACAGAATGTCTTCAGGTTTGGTTTACATGATTAAATGTTATTAAAACTATCAGATATTAAAGGAACGTACCTGAGAATAGTTGTTTGGTGGGGGCAGAGATCTGAGCTTTCTTATTGATGCGGTAGGCATGATCAGGAGTGCCGGCCCGGCGGGAGGTACAGAAACCCGGAACCTTCTGCACACCTTCAGGGAGGGAAGGCAACTGCAGCACCCGCAAAACATCTACTGGATCTGCAGGAGTGAAAGAGTTTCATTTTTTAGATTCTAGATTCAAAGAAAATACCAACAGCATACATTCTTTTAGTCTGAGCTTTGCAAAATAATACTACCTTATTTTTAGACGAGTTAAAAAATGCACTTATTTCTGCAAACACCATTTTACACGGCTCAAAATATTGTCCATATAACATATTTGGAATGTGGCGTTTAAAACAGATGTTGAATCCTTCAAAAGGCCCCACACAGACAGGTTTTAAAATTTTATGTCTGTTTCCATCTTCCTATTGCTCTTGGCAGCTCTATTGCTCTTTATGGGATCATCTGAATCCTGATGCCATCTGCTCAACCCACAATGTGTACTACATTATTAACTGTCTAAAACTATGTTAAACTCTCTAACAAGGCTTAATGTATTTGCAATACGTATTTGAGGTTAAACAAGTTTGGCTCTGTCTCCATACACTCTTTCAAGCTCTTGACAAATCCTTTATTTCCTTTCCATTTTAGTGCTGGTACTTTCCTCTGAGGCTATGCCAGTGTTTTTGGTCTCTATAACCACACTGACCAAAATATGGTCTGTGTAGTTACCACAATGTGTAGTTAAGTCATTTCGTATTTAGCAACTAGCATATTCATATTACAGACTGAAAATAAGAAATTCTACTTATGTAAACTAATTAGAATGTGAGTATACAGTTAGCCATACAAAGACAGATGCTCATAAGAGGGGATTAGACTAGAGAAAATTAGTGTACGTTATTCAATACAATACTGTGGAAACAGCATGAAAGAGGTTCAAGAGTGCAGGGATACCCTAAAATGGGACTTCTACCTAAAATGCAATGCTTCCTTGATTCTCAAAAGGTCAACCTATTCAAATACTGGGAGAAAGAGATGAACAAGAACGAGAAAGTCTCTGGTCACTGTATCGGTTTTCAGAAGAGACAACATACACAATGTATGCCACTGTTTGAGAGCTAAACCTATATGTCCACTGGGCCTTCTTGGCTAAATCGGATGAAATAAGGAGGGAAAAGCCCAAAAAGCATTTCCCAAACAGAGCAAGATTAGGAATAAGGTCAAGCATAAATAAAATAAGACATAAAAGAGAATAAAAATGTTATGTATCATTGAATTAGGTCCAAAATAATCATTTGATTATACATTGATAAAAAATATATTAAACATTATATATTACATTCTTAAAAATAAGGGTTTTTTCAAAGCAATGTCTAGAAGAACCATTTTTGGATCCCCAAAGAACTTTTCAGTGAACCGTTCTAAAAGGAATCATTTTGTGAACATTTTTCAACTATAAAGAAACTTTTGTTCTATGGAAGGGTTCCATAGAAGTTAAATGTTCTTTATGGAACAATTGATGCCAATAAAGAACCATTTTTTGAACATTTTTCAACTATAAAGAAATTGTTGTGGAATAAAGGTTCCATAGAAGTTAAAGGTTCTTTATGGAACCACTGATGCCAATAAAGAACCATTATTTTTAAGAGTGTATGTTAAATTTAACAGAATGAGTATTTATCTTACACACACTTTCCTCAAAGTTAATAAAAAGAAAAACAGAAAACATAACATGTTCACTCTCTATTGCTACACTCTCTATCTCTAAAGCTGTCATTGATTTTTTGAACTGACACTATGTGGAATGAGCGGCCAAATCATCTCAAAACAGCCAAATATCAGCTGATTAATCAACCTCAATTGGTTTATTACTACTACTAAGCCATGTATTTATTGCAAACACACACCAAAGAGCTTGGCCAGAAGTATGTTTTACATTGTAAACATGTCCTTGAATGTCTGAAACCTTTGCTCTCACAAAGTGGTCACACAAACAACCAGTGTATGCTCACACACACTGCAAACACACGAGCAGACAATGGCTTTCAATAAACAAGACCTAGTACAAACATTCCAAACAGTAAGTCATTGCCAGTCAAGGTGACCCCAAACATTTCTAAACAAACTTCCATCAGAACTCTGTCATGAACATGCGATGAGAACATTCCAGAAGACCCAAGAATCGGATCCTCGATCTTCTCTTTTTTGACCCTCTACTGTCTTCAGGCTGTCCTTCTTGTGAGCTTCAAATAACTGTGCTAAATACCAGCAAGTCATACCACCTGACACCTTGACCTTTCAACTCTCAACTTTACTGTCTCACAAAGATGCCCTTGTTTTGAGTGAGATGGACAATTTGAAACAGCAGAAAGAAAGGATGAAGATGGAGAAAAGGTTTCAGGAGACACTTCTGAATGTATCAAACAACTGTGACAACAAACCGCAAACAGATTCATCTTCAAAAAGATGCAAAAGACATGAAGATAAATCCATCACAATGATGGGATCTGTCTTTCCTGTCTCGTTCTCTCTTCCCGCCAACCGCAATAGTTAGGCGTGCATGTACAGGCCTGTCTGGAGGTTATAATTTAAATCATGGCTCTCTATATTTATGATTTATTTATAATACACAGACAGCTATGCCATCATACCAACTCCTGGCATAATATGGGGTTACAGAGACATATATATCAAACGAGCATTTAATGTTCACAGATTGCCAAGTGTGTTAGTGTGGTTGATCTTGATGAAAGGTTAAAAACAAGCCTGGCACAAGTGCATTAGCCTGATTACTGATGCATTTCTTTCCAGGAACTGAAATAAGGGTGTTTTTTTACTGATAATTTAGTGCTTTTATTAAATAAACCATATGAGATTTTTAGAGAACAAGTACCTCTAAGCAATAAGCCAGTTAATTTGTGCATGTCTATTCAATTGTAGTGCACAAAGCAATTCAGTTCAACTTAAAAACTCATGCCCTAGAGATGGAGGGCCCGTTGGAAGTCGGCTAAAAACTGCATTAGAATATAAACTGCCTTAAACAAAGGCCATAAATGTATTATACATTTTAAGTCTGGGTCTGTGTGGTTCAGTATGAGTCAGTGTGGGTGCACAGAGTGCCTCTGCTTGGCACTGCCAGGATGGGTAAACTGACCACATGGCCACTATATTAAACATCATGTAAACTAAAAAAGATTGAGCGTTTATACAGACTTCCCACAGCTACTGTACACACCTTTCACTGTAAACCAAAGCATATATTACCCAGACAAAAATTAATATACTTTACCGGAAATATCCTAAGAATTACTCAAACTAAGACAATATGGTTAGCAATGTTTTGCAAACATTTTGAATCATAATTTCTTATTTTGTTATTGACAATTAGTTTGATCACCTTCATATTATCTTATGCACAGAAGTGTGAAAACACTCTCATCAACTTCAAACTATAAAGATGCCACCATATATCCAGAGCTACAATCATGAGACATGTACAAAAAATGTACTAAGCCAGACTAAAGGATGAGGGTGCTTATTATGTGCTCAGAGAATCTTTTAGATGTGGTGCTACTGAGTTAAAAAGCTTGAGCATGTGTTGGGCCCTCTTGTGGTGAGTCGTCTGCATTCCAAAATCAAATGATTTTAAACTAACCTTGAAATACAGAAATTTTGTGAGGTATAAAACCTGCTGAAACAATTTCGGTAAAGTCATTTTCATTGTATGTGAGAACATCGGCATAATTCAATGAAACATGCTTCGAAAGGAGATCCAGTAATCTATGTAAGGTATTAATGGCTCAAATCGTAACTTTCTATGACCTTCTATGAGCCAAAAAACATCTATTTCCAAAAAAGATTGTGGTGGACTGAACCTTGAAGACATGATGACTACCTATCTCTCTGAAACATACCACAAAGCTGTGCTTCTTCAGCCAAAGGAACTGTATTGTTGTCAACAGAGCCATTTGTGGAAGTGTGAGGCTTCTGGAGGCCCTGTTGTGGTCAAAGTGTGGAAAGGTTCCTACAGCTGAAAACCCTGCTGTTGGATGACTGGAGTTAGTTTTGTTTGTCAGAAATGTGCGAAGAATAAATAATTGTGCACTAAGTCTGATCGCCTAGAAAACTAATAGCACAGCTCGCCACAACAATTGATTTGAGTTGAGGTATCATTCATGTACAAACAATACAAACAAGTTTAATAGGCCTACCAAGTATTTACAATAGTAATAGTGACCCTATTGTGCCGTTCCGATCCATAAATCGCATATTCAACAAATCTAATACGTGATCTCATTAAACTTTGGCCTTCATATTCCAAATTTACTTCAAGTTAGTGAGGGGAAGATTAGGAATGAAAATAACACACAATGACATGCTTGCTTTCATTTCACGAAATTGTCAGGAATGATGGACACACCCATGAAGACAGTCTTTTCTCACGTGCTACGAATATATACACGAATATTCCGGGCATTTCCCTTACACACAGTGGCTCCATTCAGTCCTCAGCACTGCATTTGGTTGATGGTGTTTTGGTTAACAGAAGCGAGACAGACTGTTCTTTGAGAGTGCTGCCTTTGAAATGAGGTTGAAGGAACATCCATGTTAAATAAATATTCCCCACCTAGAATCACTACTCTCTCAAAACAAAAGTCTGTCTGCTGTCCCAAATTCAACAATATGGAACAATGTTGAGCGCTTAAGGACACTAGCAGAAATAAATGGACTTGGACATAAAAGGAAAATCCTAAATAGTGGCTTTGGTTTCCATAATATTTTGGGGCTTACACATAATCTAGTTTCTTACTGGTAATTTAAAAAAGCATAGATGATTTATCAAGTAGAAACAGCAGGCTGAGGATTATTCACAGTGCAACTTTCACTGGCCTAAATCTGGCATACTGTGGAAAATTCTTCAGGTGTAACAGACGTGTGCGTTTACACAAATATCACTGAGCTCACACACGGAGACACTAACTCATTCACTCCATCTCTCTGAACCACAGGGCAGAATAATAACCTACTCATGCGACGTACAAATATTCAGACTTCCTCCAAATGCTCAAGGGAAGGAACGGCGAGAAAAAGCGCGATCAAATCAGCAATCTGGAATTACATACATGCCTGAGGGAGATTAGGCGCGCGCCATCATCTAATGTTTTGTTTTTAACCTTTTTTTTTCAGTCAACTATTCGCACATTAAAATATTAAAATAAAATCTGTACTAAGTTCAGATATGAAAATAGATTATATCTTTTTATGTCTACTGCTACTTACTGTACAAGAAACTTCTTTGGAAAAACAGCCGAATCTCGAGCGCCACTCACCTAGTAGTGGTGGACACTAGAATCGCAGTTTTTCATTATTGTTTCCAGCTAACGATTTTTATAAAGTGAACTATTAATGTGCAGTACGTCTTGTCGGGTGTTGTAAATTAAATGAATATCTGACTAAATAAAAAGGGGAATTTTTTAATAATAAAAAACTATAAGGTTTATGAAGAAAAAGAGCAACAATTTTATTAATAAAACTAACTTTACACAGTGCGGAACAGGTGTCAATAGCCTACATGCAAGGAAAAATGCCTAAAAAACTCGACAGGGTGATTAGGACGCCGTCGCAAAGGTCTTGGGACAGCTTGAAGAGGTTATTTAAGTTAGCCTAATTAATAAAATAATATATTAAATTGAAATATTGATTTGAGAAATTATTTTAAAGAGATCCCGAAGAGACATAATAGGCGAGCACAGAATTAGTGGTCGTTTATAAAGTGTTGCTGTATTATTCAGAAATTCAGAAATATTCTGAAGCATCCTACAGAGAACGTAATTAATAAGCCTATGTTTAAAAATAAAACAAATAAAAAAATAAAACTGTATATAAAAATGTAAACTATACCCTTTGAAATAGCTACGGGTAGGCTAGCTACGATTAGGCTATTCATTGTTTTCGCTAACAACAACAAACGACACCTCAAGGTGCTGCTCGCTGAAATGAAGGATGTGAAACCCTGTCAGTGAAAGCACCGTCCTATCCTATGCCCCCGCCGGGGATGCCACACTACATGTGTGCCAACGAGGCCTGGAGCTCAACTAAAGGGCCTATAGTGTGTATATTTCAGCTCTTGACAAATTCTGACATGATAAACGAGTGATGTTAACTGACGAACCATAGCCTACCAATGTGAGCTCAGTAAATGTTAACAACAATCACAAGCATATGCTATCAACAAAATTAAGAGTAGCCTACAATTTAACTGAGAAGTGAAATCATTAAAACTTATTTAAGCATCTTCTTGAAAACACAAATACACGGCAGCTAGTCACCTGTAATCTCAGCGTTTAGCCTATGGAGTGCGTAAAAGCGCATCAACACCAACTGTTGCATTAAGCTATAATGACCTGTGCATAAATCATGTCAAATCCCACAAACACCCCAAAAAAGCAAAAAGCTCACCTGCTTCTGCCAGAGCAAGGCACAGGAGGAGCACGAACGAGGTCTCCATGCACCACGGCCTCCGCTTCTTCCGAATATCCATAGTTCCCAAGTTTTTTGACCGGTTTGGACTACAAGGCAGGACAATTTCAAAATTAGCTTTTTCGTTCTTTCTCTCACAGCTTTTAGGGAGCTATTAAGGAACTTTGTGCGCCTTAAGAGACGCACACCCACCTTGTTCTTCAATAAGTTATCTGTGTTATGTACAAAACTTAAATAGAAAGAAGGGAACGGGTAATAAATATGCAGTTTTACAGCTTGAAACCCCTAATGCTAGAGCCCCATTGAGTCTGAGTGAACAGAAAAGCGGAGAGAGCAGAGAGAGACTTCAAATCACTCTCTCTCAATCTCTCTCTTTCTCTCTCCCTCTTCTTACTTTCTCCCACGAAATGCGAGGGAGCGTGTGTGTGTGTGGCGAGAGAGAGAGAGTGAATGAGAGGGTAGAGAGTAGAAAAGAGGGAGGGAAAATCATGCATACGGACTTCTGCGGCTTTCTACACGTTCGTTACGTGTCGACAGACTTTCATTTCAAGAAATCATCAAGGATCTATATGTCCCAAAATATCTGCAATCATCAAATGAGCTGTTTTATGTTGACGTGCCAGCGATTGGCATGTAGATCAGTCAGTTTATTTTTCTCTATTTATTTCTGTTAGACAGCTGAACCATGTAGGACCGATGGGTCCGTAGGCATGAAGAATTTCGGCAGCCAATCAGATCCTTATCCGCTCGTGACGTCATGCACAGTGTCTTTCCTGCCCTTTTCATAGCTCGGTCCAAATCGGTTGGTCAAAATGACCACGCCAGCAGGTACGAAACGAAATGAACCTTTAGCCCTGTCAGCAAAACTTCATTTCAGTTAGTCATCGACAATTAGTGAAGAAATGTTTATTGTATGCAAACTAAGAATGACTAGTTTCAGCCCGTCTACTTTTTCTGTCAGTAATGTTTGGCGCGCAAATTGGTTCGTCTCGCGCGCAACGTCCTTTCTCTCAAAAACAGAACAAAACACGGATTTTTATAATACGTATATGATGTAAAAGTCTAAAATAAAGTAATATGACTTAGGTTACGTTATGTTTGGCCGACATACTCATTCTGATTCTAAAGAGCTCGAGCAGCAGTTTGAAACCAAGCAAACTCGCGAGAGTAGGTAATCTTACTTATAAAAGTTGTTTTATTCAAATTCGTTCCACTTTTGCACAGCCCCAATGTCAAAAGTGGCTCTGTTTACAGGAATTATAGCCTATAGTATTTGCTTTTGCTTTAAGTAGCCAAGTTCTTAAAAGTAGGCCTATACAGGCTATTCTAACTCTTTAAGATTATACTTTAGTGACATGAGTCAGAAAGCAATGAGTGTAATCATGTGCTCTCTCTCTAATTTTGCTATTTGAACTCCAATACACCAAAGAAACTAGTTCATTTTGATGTCTCTCCTTCGTTTTCTCTCTCACTGCCTCCTATAGATGCAGTCAGTTCTTCAAAGTAAGGGATAAAAAAGGAAACCCATTCATTTATGTAGGTTACGCCTGTGCTCTGTCTAAGGATCTTTATAAGCCACTTGCTTTTGAAGAAACAACCCTTATATATGAGTCTGAGGTTCCTTAAACGGATAGAACAAAAGGTCTACAAGATGAGCATAAAAATTTTTTGAATGGTTGCCATTGACTGGTAATATACTGTCAGCAGCCACTAATCACAATATGGCCTGCACTTTGTGCTTTTATGAATATTAAAACTCCTAGTAACACTAGGAGCTGACTAGAGCTTTTTCCTTGCGCGGATATTCTAATTTGCACTGATTCAAATCAGTGCTTCTTATGTCCTGTGGCCCATTATGGTCTAAGGGAGACAATCCATAAACAATCATGGCATGTGTTTTTGTAAGGCCTCTGGCTGGTTCACTCTAGAGTTTCTATAATAAAACAGTATAATCATATGCTTTAAATCTGTGGTGTTCCCATTGACACAGAGAGGCCAGAGGAGAGAATGTGAGAAAGAATAAAGATATTTTTAAAAATGTGAGAAAAGATCAAGGAAAATGAGGATGTGGGTGGAAAGTGGGAATCAGGTGTATTAAACTACTACTGAAGATAATATATAGCAAATCAGAGCACTTGTATAAAGGGTTGTGTGGGTATGCAGATTAATCTTCTAAATGATTGTTTGTTTGTTTTTTTTAAATTAGCACTCATGCTAAACCTAACTGCTAGTGAAGATCAAAACAAGCAGTTTGTTGTTCATAATTACAGTTTAATCATGAACAGCATTTTAAAAAAAGAAAATCTCTAACTAAATGCAACTAAAACAGATAAAAAATGGCCTCCACTTGGTCTGAATCTATGGTTGAGCATGTGAACATTGAGATATTCAGAAGTTGACGTACAGGTGAACACGGACCTTGAGAAGGTATAAAAATACATCTGGGGTTGAAATGGCCTGAGACCAGTTTACATCCAAAAAAACTGAAGCGCAACTTTGACTCAAACACTGCAAAGTACCTTGAGAACGTTCACATAAATAGACGACTGACATAACGTCTTGGCATGCGTACAAACCATGTACAAGGCAAAAGTGATAAAACCTATTATTAGAAAGAAAAAGGTAAAAACCCACTCAGAAATCCTCAAGACAGATGTTTCCCACCTTGAGTGAATTCAGCTGTTCAGATTAATACAGCCTACTAATTTGTCCACAGTAATTCCAGGGTTTGACGATAGGCCACTAGCCATGCGGTTGTGTAGGTTTTGGTTGGCCACCCATGCTAACAGATTTTATGACAACATCTGAGCGAGCAAATTAAATTCGCCGCGTGTGTGAGAAAATGAATTATCTGCCGATAGGGCTACGTGCCGGGCACTAACCAGTTCAGTGGGGGGCACACGAAAGCAAAGCTCAAGTTTTCCTTGGAGACAGACACGGCAAGTGCTTGCGGACAGCATGGTTATTTCCAAAATGGGGACCTTGTAATTACAATAAAGCGACCAGATTATATTGCAGACTTCCTTAAAAAGTCTGTATTTTACTGGGCAGGGCTGCAAACCACGCACACACACCCTAGCCCACTACAACACACCAAAATAGATCGGAGAAGGGGGGAAGGAAATAGATTGGCATGTGTATGTGTGTGTGTTTGCGAGGAAATGGACTGGGTTGGTACAGGGTTACAGCAGGAGCATTGAAAATAATTGCCTATGTATGTACCTCTGTATTACGCTACACAGAGCTCCCAGTAAGTAAAGAGCACAAAATGAGAGAGCTAAAGAGAATGGATCAGTGATTTTGGATCCCGGCCTCATGTACGCCCAGATCAGCCTGTGGAATGGGAAGGGTGAGACTGAAGGCTGGCTAGAAGGTTAGCAAATGTCTGCAAGCTTAATGGTTGCTGTGCCAGTAGATGAGAGCTGCATATGGCTATCAAACCATCAGCTATGTTAGTAAGAGTTTAAAGCACCAACAAATAAATGTTTGTTTGTTTATCAGATTATTATAGTATGTGGGAACATGAACACTCACATAAGCTTTTGGTTTGACTCATTTTTTCGGACTCTAAATTTGGCTGCGCCTCAGATCATTTAGCACAATTATGCATCATTAAGCAATTTTTCTTCAACTTCTTCAATCGTCTCAGTAATGGTGACTATTAAACAATATTAAAAGGCTACTTATATAAGAATACAGGAATAGAACATACATTGAGAGCTCATGTAATGGACATTTCAGAACAAAAATGCTATAGTTTCTCCTAAAAAAGAGTGCAAAAGGAGACTTTACCTAATTTTGTTCACCTCAGATTTTCTTTTTGAGAAAAAGACCCAAAATACTTCCCAAGTATTTCCAAGACCAAATAATATGAACTATGGTACAAACATTGATTTAATAGCATTAAATTTGTACATTTGTCTATTTTTTTTCCTCCTTTTTTTCTATTATTCTTTGGGACAACGTTGAAATTTCACTGAAATATAAATAACTCACACATTAATCTGTTATGAAAGCCATTTATAGGTTTTGCTAGCATAGATTAATGTTTAGTAGTTTATCATAATGTTTAGCATAGCTCAATGTCCAGTGTCATAAACCTAACTACATTTATTCCAAACAGGTGAAACAAACAAGTGTGGGAGAAAGACGGAGAAGAGAAAGACTGAAAATGACTATGGAAAAAGATGATGTGAAAAGAGAGAGAACAGGTACTTAACTCTTTGAGAAGTCACGGAAAACTTCACGGAGGGAAAAAAAAAATCATTGGAATGAATAGGGATGGTGAGGGGGTCCTATGGCATGCAGCGGGAGAGAGGGAATGAATGAGGCCTATTGATGGAGGGAGAGAGAGAGGGATCAAACAGTATTTACCCAGAGAGAGAGAGAGAGAGAGGTGGAATTGAGGGAGTCATGAGCAGAAGGGAGGAGGTCGATTCATATGACCCACTGACTGAAGTGGAAATTTGGGGACATACTGATGAGTCAAGGGAGGGGACGGTGATGGAGAGGACAGAGAGAGAGGATTTTCTGGATGAAATACTAAATTGCATTACAAAATCTCATTTGAAACAAGCAGTAAAATAGGAACGTCCATTGTCTTGTAGTTCCATAAAGTAAAAAATAAACAATTAATAAAATAAATGTATATAATAATAACAATAACAATAATTTAAACTACAAATTCTATAGGAAAAACTGCTATTTGGTTAATTGGGTATGATCAAAATTATTATTAAATGACAATACATGTAATTTTACTTTAAATGTCATGAAAAGTAAAAATCAAAAGTGAGTCACTTAATAATTTATGGTAAAAGAGCCTTGCCCATAAGTTGGTTTGTTGGTTGGTGTTTTAATGCCATGCCAGCTTCCTCGGCTATAGAGTGCATTAGTGCCCGCCCCCTCTTTCAGTGGTGCTAGTTCCATAAGTAATTTTTTCATATATTTTTCCAATAGGGAGTCTCTGTTAAAGCGTTATAAGCCATGAACTAAGTCAACCAGTTACAATGTGAATCAGAACATTACAAACTTTCATTTGATTTAAAAAAGTTTTAAAAAATCTGGCAAAAAGACAAGATTGCGTACTTAACGGCTTTAGTGAGGGAAATAACTATAATCCCATGAAGCACTGCAAACGGCATAATCGAATTAAAAATGATGGCGAAATAAAAAACTGCTCATTTACAAATGTATATAAACAATACATTTTAAGTGCATTGCAAAATATGCATACAAATACAAACATTTAAGTATTTTGAGATTGTCTACAATGCTTCTTGGGAGTGGGCGGAGCTAAAGTGCAATTTTGCCACATATTGCTTTTTTTTAACTCTCTGATTGGTGTAATTTTCTATACAGCATCATGGGTAATGTAGTTTCCACCAGGAATTTATTATTTTTTTTTAAATAAGTTAAATATAAGGTCTTTAAAGTTTAATTACCCACAAAAACCATCACAATGTAAATGCAAACATTTTCTTTTTTTTGGCAAAAATACAAAATCTGGCAAATCTAAAAACAGAATGCTTTCAGATGAATGATTAATATGGATATCTAAGATTATTGAAAAGGAAAAATCTTCAAAAAGTCTAAACATTTAAAAATGCATCTGAGCAAACAACCATCCCAATTTGAAATGCATTCACTGAATGGATGTTTGCTCTAGCCAAGTGTCATGATGGGTTCATCATGTGCCATGCATGCTACCTATGTAGAGAGCTCCAAACACGTTCCTGGGTCAACATAACTGTTGGAAAATTTAATCCTAACCACATCCCTACCCCTAAAACTAACCCTACCCATAAATTATCCCTAAAATCAGAGGGAAATGATAGGTAAATAACATGGATGTAGAAGCACCTAACCCTGCTTGTAAGCCTAAACTTGACATAAACTGTACAGTTGTAACTGAAATCTGATTGTTAATTGAAATGTTGTTCCAGAAACTCAGGTGAAATCAGGTTATGGTTACACTGTAAACTCTAATGCTCAAAATACTTAATTGGTTTGAGTAGGACAAACTTAAATTAAACAAATTAGTTCAGTTAGATTAACTGCACTCAAACAAATTACTCTTTAAACGAACATAAAAAAATCATGGAAAGGATTTCCACATGATTAAGTTGCTTTATTTCAGCATTATGCAATTCTGTTATTCCAATTTAATGTACTTACGTTGGGTCAACTTAATTTATTAAGGTTGATTTACCTAAAACCCTAAAACTATTAATTAACAGAAACTTTTAAATACCAACATAATAGAACAGTAAACATTAAAAAGTCTTTCCATTTTCTCATCTTCCTAAAAACTGCTTAAATAACACTTTATTTCAACATTTACACTCCTAGTTCAGCCCCTTTGCAAAGCATGATGGGAAGTGAAAATCCTGTTTGATTGAGTCCTGGTTGGGTTTACTTGATTGAAACATGTTATTCCAATATGAAAACATCAAGTTAAGTCAAAGAGTAATCGTTTCAAGTCAATTTAACATGAATCAATCACATTTAAACCAGAAAACTGATACAAAATAGTTTAAATAAACTGAACAGCATCAAAAAAATCTTTTATTTTTGAGTGTGTCATGAATATTTAGAACTTTCTTTTTCTTTTGAGTTCACAGCACTGACATATTTCAAGTAAACTGAACTGTTTCATTGTTTTGAGTTGTATGAACACTTTTCTTTTAATTTAGATCAACTTAAGTTTAAGTGAAACTGGGCTAGGATTTATATTTCCCATCATGCTTTGCCCATGGCACTTGAAAGGGAGAGTAAATGCTAAAATTAAGTGTTATAAGGTTTTTTGCACAAGATTAATGGTAAGGGAGATTTAGCAGTAATTAGTGTTTTGTTATGCTAATTTAGAAGAGCTTCTGTTAATGTGGGTTTTTGCAACGCTATCTCACGACCAATTCGTACTTATTTTACGAGGTGGCTATTTCGTACGAATTCATACGACTTCACTCGTACAAATTCGTACGATTTGTTTAAACCCCTGTGACGGTTAGGTTTAGGGGTGGGGTTTGGGGTAGGTCATTCGTATGAATTCATACGAATTTGTAAACTCGTAAAATACGTACGATTTACCAAAAAACGTGTGAATTCGTACGAGTGAGGTCGTATGAATTTGTACGAATTAGCCACCTTGTAAAATACGTACGAATTGCCGTGAGATCGGGTTGGTTTTTGGAGAGTTACCATCATGGTGACAAGCGGTGCATGCTGCTTTGAGAGCATAAATTACATGTTTTAAGTTGCTGTACTCATTCAGAAAGATCTATACTATGCTATTGTTAACATATTAGACAATTAGCACGTTGGCATTTTCTGGATTTTCTTATTAGGGTTTACAGTGAAATAAATAACATTTATTTGACAAGAACTCAAAATAAAAAAGTTAATTAACTAAATATTTTATGTTAATCGCTATTAAAATGTATGAGTTTTTTTGAACTCAGTACTTCAAGTTAAGAACAATTAACACACATGAGTACTACAAACTCAAAACTTGGTAGTTCTGCTTACTTAAAACTGGGAACATCATTACTCAAAAAATTTGCTGTAACTGATTACCTCACATTTTTTGAGTTAGCCCAACTTATTCGGGTTTACAGTATAATCTGCAAACTTTTCCCACATTGATTTTGAAGGAAAATCTGTTTAAACATGGTAAAATGTGTTAAAGCGAGCTGAAAGTGTCATCATATTAGATATTAAATAATCATATAAGATATTAAGACATTTGTGAATCATAAGCATTCCTATCCTGCAGGAATCTGTGGAGTTTGGTGCAGATTGGGGCTCCACTGCGGTTAGAATGCCACATTAGGTAGCTGCTGATTAAGGCCGTAGACAGAAAGACATCTGGCAGGCTTTTGGAACAGTTTACATGTCATTTAGAAGAAAGTTTTTACAAAAACAACAAGCAATTTCCAGAACACTAATTGCAGGAAAAACCCTCCCGATCAACATAGGGCAGCTTGCTTCAGTCAAACACACAATGATGAATGTGATGATCTATTCTATAAGCATGAACTAGTTAGCTTAAATTGTTTAAAAGTTACAGTAAAGACAAAGAATTCTGAACAAATATGTATGGTTTCCACAAAACTCAACTGTTTTAAACATTGATAATATGAAATGTTTCTTGAGCATCAAATCATCATTAGAATGATTTCTGAAGGATCATGTGACACTGAAGACTGGAGTAATGATGCTGAAAATTCAGCTTTGATCACAGGAATAAATTCTAAAATATATTAAAAGAGAAAACAGTTATTTAAAAATGTAATAATATTTCACAATTACAGTTTTTACTTTATTTTAAAAAAAAATGCAGCCTTGGTGAGCCAGACTTCTTTCAAACATTAATAAATTCTTTACCAACTCTAAAGTTTTGAAAGGTTGAGTATACATTTAGTGATTAAGATATCTGCAGAGCTGTAAGAGACAAACGTCTTATCGTTACGCTGTGCTCTACAACATGTGTGAAACAACAGGTCTGTTTGTCGAGTCAGGGCTAACACATGAGCTTGAGGTGTCTGCAGCACAGACTGGCCGCACACTGTACCGTAATAATGCACCTTTGTAGCCAAACTAAAGCTAAAGGTGAGGAGAAGAGCTCCACAATGGGACCGGTCAATGAGACACGCACTCCAGGGGGAGGATGAGGAGGAAAGGGAATGTACCACTTGGGTGTTGAGGAAGGGGGTGGGGTGGCCGGGGTAAAGCACAGAGAACAGAGGGGTCTTTTGTGAGACAGGAAGGGAGAGACACACAGCGAGCGGTAGGTACAGTAGAAGCCTGATGGGAGAGAGGAGAGAGAGGGAGAGATTGAGAGGTACGAGAGACCTGATTGTGGCCTTTTCAAGACAACCAGAGTGATTCTGAACTTGGATATTTGGTCCTACAATATGGTTAAACTGAACAAACCAAATCAAATATATTTTGTTATTAATGAACTGTTTTAACTTGTGTATATTTAGCAACATCCCTTTTTTTTATATATATATATATATATATATATATATATATATATATATACAAAACCATGTGTGTGTGTGCTATATCTAAAGCGCACACTAAATGTACTGTCATATTTTGTTAATGTAAAATAGTTATCATTATGATATACGATTTGCTTTTAAATGAGTATCATGATCTTAGTTGACTCAAAAGTCACACTACAGTTCAAAGTTTGGGGTTGGTTATATTTTTTATTGTTAAAAGAAAGCTTGTTTCCTCCACGGATTAAAAAAAGGGTAATTGCAATTTTTTTAGATAATTGAGATATAAAAATTCAGAACTGTGAGATAAAAAATTGAAATTAATCTCAATTGTGACTTTTTTCTCACAATTCTGAGTTTATATCTCACAATTCTGAAAAAAAAAAAAAAAAAATCAGAATTGTTAGATAAAAATCAAAATTACCTTTTGTATTTTTTATTCCTACACAAGCTTCCACTTATGTTCACCAAGGCATTTAGTTGACCAAAATTACAGTAAAAACAGTAATATTGTGAAATATTATTACAAAAGAACTGCTATCTGTTTGAATATATATACAGTACAGTCCAAAAGTTTGGAACCACTAAGATTTTTAATGTTTTTAAAAGAAGTTTCGTCTGCTCACCAAGGCTACATTTATTTAATTAAAAATACAGTAAAAACAGTAATATTGTGAAATATTATTACAATTTAAAATAACTGTGTACTATTTAAATATATTTGACAAAGTAATTTATTCCTGTGATGCAAAGCTGAATTTTCAGCATCATTACTCCAGTCTTCAGTGTCACATGATCCTTCAGAAATCATTCTAATATGCTGATCTGCTGCTCAAGAAACATTTATGATTATTTTCAATGTTGAAAACAGTTGTGTACTTTTTTTCCAGGATTCCTTGATGAATAGAAAGTTCAAAAGAACAGCATTTATCTGAAATACAAAGCTTCTGTAGCATTATACACTACCGTTCAAAAGTTTGGGGTCAGTAAGAATTTTTATTTTTATTTTTTTGAAAAGAAATTAAAGAAATGAATACTTTTATTCAGCAAAGATGCATTAAATCAATCAAAAGTGGCAGTAAAGACATTTATAATGTTACAAAAGATTAGATTTCAGATAAACACTGTTCTTTTGAACTTTCTATTCATCAAATAATCCTGAAAAAAAATATTGTACACAAATATTTTGTACAATTGTACACATTAAATGTTTCTTGAGCAGCAGATCAGCATATTAGAATGATTTCTGAAGGATCATGTGACACTGAAGACTGGAGTAATGATGCTGAAAATTCAGCTTTGCATAACAGGAATAAATTACTTTGTCAAATATATTCAAATAGAAAACCGTTATTTTAAATTGTAATAATATTTCACAATATTACTGTTTTTTACTGTATTTTTAATTAAATAAATGTAGCCTTGGTGAGCAGACGAAACTTCTTTTAAAAACATTAAAAAACTTAGTGGTTCCAAACTTTTGGACTGTACTGTACTGATTATATATATATATATATATATATATATATATATATATTATATATATATATATATATATATATATATATATATATATATATTAGTTATTAATACCCAATATGGTAACACTTTAGTTTAGGGTCCAATTCTCACTATTAAAGTTGCTTATTAACATGCTAGTATATTGGCTGTTTATTAGTACTTATAAAGCACATATTAATATTCTGCATGACCATATTCTACATCCCTTAATCCTACCCAATACCTACACTTGACAACTAACCTTACTAACTATTAATAATCTAATTAGGAGGTTTTTTTTAGGCAAAATTCATATTAATAGTTAGTTAATAGTGAGAATTGGACCCTAATCTAATGTGTGAACTATAATATTAATATGCTAAAATGGTCTTCTTATTATCAATGTTGATGTCGATTATAAATGTCACAAAACTGTCACTTTTGATACATTTTTTAATGTCTTAAAAAAAAAACGTAACCCCAAAATTGGTGAAATCTCTAGAGTCTCATAACGCTAAGATCTGCAGGATAAAAATAGTGATATCTGAGTAACCAGGTCAAAGCCTTCACAAGACAACAATCATACAGAGAAAACTTAACAGCAGGAAAACTAAATGGCATCAACGTCATTTACTCCAATGTAGTTGACTTTTCCAGCCGCGCCACAGCTGCCACAACAGCATGAGTGACAATCAAGAAACAAACAGCGAATGACATGAATAATAAACTCGTCTCTTTTCCTTGCAGATCTTCACTCTCTTCTCCACCTTATCGGATAATCTACAAAATCTCCTCCAGCTCTGGCACATGTATTTCCTTTATTTTACATTTTAATAGCAGAAAGCAAAATGAAGATGTGATTAATTTAGAAAATAATTATTTTCAATAAAGACTTTCTGCACTGGATAATTACAAAAAAAACGACACAATCGGTCAGCAAGTGCTCTATTTTAAATCAACGACCAACATGTATTTCAAGAAACTAAAACCTTGCATTCCATTCTGCAGTATTTTTGCCAGTTTTTTTTTAAATAACGAATTACAGTGTTGGTTAGTATATCCTCATGTGCACTTGTTTTCTTTTTCTCTCCAGTGCTCTTACACAAGAAAACTTTACATTTCTAAAAGACATGAACTATAAGTAGATGTTTTTAAGAAAACAAAAGGCTTCGGACGTCCACACTGCCACAGCAGAAGACTGCAATTTGTCTATATTTTAGTCTACAGCAAACATGCATTACTTTGTTAAACAATCACAGAATGTCAACAACTAAAAAAAGGCAATTCTTCAGCACAGATCTGAATGGGGAAAATATTAAAGTAAATGACGGACAGAATAATATATGACTTTAAACAAATGAGTGCTGGGTTACTCTAAAAATAAAAAGAATTAACTACTATCTACTAATTAATTGTTATGGTTAACAGTGTAATTACTGAACTAATTACTCTCTCTAAAAAATATTTGCATTACTTATTACTTAATATAAAATTGCATGAATTATTCTTGAACTGACTAAAGGGGAGAAGGTTAAAACACATGTTTTAACATTAGACGTTAGATTTTGATGTTAAATACTCTATTGTTTCACATTAAATTGTTTTTAATGCAATTACATCAGAAGTAATTTTTGAATTACAAAAAAATTAAGAGTGATCCCTTATTTTAATTACAGTAATTATTTAGTTATGCATTACATCCAACACTGAAACAAATATGTTCATATTGAGGAGCTCATAAGGACCTTACAGATTCACATTTCAATATATTTCACCACTGTTTAAGAAAAAGAATAATTTGGTTTAAGGGATGAAAGAAGTGGAAATCAACATACAGGACTTTCCTTAAATATTCAGTATCCTTAAATTTAATATAACATTTCACTTGAACTATGACTTGACGTGTTTGTGGCTGATACACAGCAGTTTGAGCAGTTTTATGTCACAACTTTGTCATTTCCTTACATTTTTGTTTAAACTCACAAACCAAAGTGCTAATTTGCAAACCTCTTATGGCTGATAAATATTGCTAATTTGCAAAAACCCTCATCTCTGCAGCTCTAATTTACTCCTCCGTCATATAATGATCTCATCATGGTGTCCACTTCTTGTAGTCAGTGGAATATTTACAGTTGCAAAATTTCCTTCCAAAGAACGTTTAATTTTAAGTATGTATTTAAAAATATATATTAAGAAATATTTGGCAACATAAGGTCTGGAAATTCCATTTTAAGGAACAGTGATGGTCATTCAAAGAGAGCAGTGAGGTTTCTGTCCTGCATTCACCTCACACCGGCTGATAGGTGGAGCTGCCTTTTAACTTAATTGATAACTGAGTAGCTGTTTTAAGTTTAAATATAGCTGTAAATGCATCGTCACGGTTTACTAATGTCAAGCTGTGCTCAAGGAACCTATACAATAAAATATTATAATAACAAGAACAAAAAAAGCCTATTTAAATTAGACCCTTTTTGCTTGAATAGATAATGTGATCTCAGCAATAACACATCTTTCCCCACAACAATCAACTGACTGGATGAAAGGTAGAATTAAGAGTAAAAATGCTTGTTATGCCTTATTGTAGTCGTGAGATGTGCTAGAAATAGCTATTGTTGCAAACAAAATTAGAAAATGGTTAAGGATTAGGTTTTGGCATCAGTTTTAGAACTGCAGAGTGTTTACTGCGCAAATACTAACTGTGAAAATATGCTGCCCTCATCATTCCAGTACAGAGGAGTCATTGTAAGAGCTCCACCTGACGGCGGACGGAGGAACTGCAGGCGCATCTCACACAGGAAAGAAGCTTTTGATAAGAGTGCAGGTTCAGGTTCAAAAAGACGCATATTGAGTATTAAATATATTTTATTTTCATCATACATTACATATTATTTGGCTATGAATAAATGTAAGATAGGTTGAGAAACCGATTATTTGTCTATTTTATAGCTTAATATGAGATCCAGATTTCTCTGACAAAAAAAAGCTAAACCTGGACATTCAGACTAGCTACATCTTTTTATCAATTCTGTTTTTTTTGCGTGCGTGGCCTAGAATTTAGAAAAGAAGGAAGAAGGAAGTGAGGGAGGAGTCAAAGTTGAGGCAGAGTGTCATTGGTACATTACAGGAGTGACGTTGCAGACGCCCTCCCTCTAGCGGCCACAGCGCGACACTGCAGCGCCAGCAGCGGCTCAGAGCCCGGGGGTCCTGCTGGACTGAAGACCAAACCAACTCACCTACACGCCTGAGGGACCCCCAAAACACACAAGACTCCACTGCCTCAGAATTCAAGAGTTTCTTTTAGTAAAGACAGGTGAAGGACCAATTTAAAAATCTAAAATATGATGTAAAAGAGGGGAAAACAGAATTTGAGCTTAATTCACTTGCCATTAGCTTAAAATCTTAATGTTGAAAAAAGAAGTTAAAGTGTATATATATGTAGATATGTGTATATTATATATTAATATGTATATTTTAGATATTGTAACTACAATTAAAATGTTTTTTTATTTTTTATTTAATGTAGTATATCAACGAGGTCACAAAACCATACACAAACAGTAATTAGAATGGTGTTTAATAGCTTTTTTGATAATTATAGTCAACTATTTCAAATTTCTACGATACTGCTTGAAATTTAATGTCAAGTGTTTAAAGTAAGAATAGATAAATATTGATTACCTATTGTATTTTACTTAAAACAAACTAAAGCAAATCAATTCTACAGGTCTGGCACGTGAAAGATACTTCAAAGTGTTTGTGAAAAGGCAGACAGATTGCTTAAAGAAGATAAAAAGTTCACACAACTGTGCTGTATTAAAACCTTTACTTACACATGGTACATCCAACAAAAACAGATTCTGAATTAATGACAATAAAGCAAAAAGAAAGAGACATTTCTTTCTCCACACTCAGTACAGTCAATCATTTCCACAACTGCTGGAGACAGATTAAAAACTAGACAAGAAAAATGAAGAGGGAAGGGTGTGGAGGGGGGAAAAAAAGACCCCAAATAAACATTTTTGCACTAATACGTCAGGATACACAAAGATGTAAAGCATAAGAAAAGAGCAGTCAGAAAACATAGTGAGAAGCAATATTTTTGTTGTATTTTTCTTTTGGTGGGAGTAAATTAAGAAAGCTCTTTCATATCATATCAAGTCAGAAATCTCTTAAAGACTCCCATTAAACAATCACCATATCATCGGCCCACCCACTTTTAAGTACAAAATCATCATCATATAGCCCTCCTTCAACTGTACATCCATCCATCATGATCCTATATGAGTGAATCTCACAAAAAAAACATGTTCAGGTCACATTTCACATCAAAATCAAGAGGAAAAACTCCCCACACATTATTCCAATTTCTGTAAATAGTGATTCATTACTGTAGGTCAATAATTTTAATACTTCACAATATGGTTGTCAGAAGTACCGACTTGGGTACTGAAATTTTAAAAATGTGGCGATACCAGCATTTCAACCTAGCATTTTGAGCAGATTCTTAAACACCTGATAGGCTATTGTATTCACGCACTCAACAGATATGTCTGTCATTGTCTACAATGATCAACGCTTCAAAAATAAGTATGTGTAAAAATATGTAAAATACGCAAGCATTGTAGCCAATCACAGACTTGTCTGTTGAGCACTTGAACGCAACGGCCAATCAGAGGTGCTCAAAATGCTAAGGGGGAAATGCTGGTAGTCGATACTTTTGATTTTGCGATGAAAAATGCGACCCGGTCACATTCTTGACAGGTTTTGTGCAATTCACCTGTATGAACCCACTTCACCCTCGCAAATGCTTCGACTTCACCCATATCTTATGCATATATCTCTTTACAGAAGCAAACATTCACCGATAAGCCAAAAAACGAAGATAAAAGTGAATCAGCTCTCAGACTGTAACGTGCACAACCACTTCATTCTCAGGCAAAGGTTAATTCAAGTTTGCACTGTGCATATTTCAGAGCGCCACTCGGCTTCAAATACACAAACAGGAGGGCTTTCCCACGCGTGACAAAAAAATTGCAGCAACAAGGCCTTAGAAAAAACGCACTACCAGAACACTCTGGATCTCTGACTCAGCTCAGTATAAATATTTGCAATAGGGGCTCCATTTAGTGATCATCACAGTACACAGTCAACCAGTAGGGGTTAGTTAGGAACAGCCAAAAAAAAAACAGTCCCCTCACACCTGTTTGGCAGTGCTGAATCAGTTCAGGTGCATAATGGATAATTCAGGGGTTACGGTCCATTGTAACGAGACATTGTACATTGTACAAAATCCTGTGCAAGCCTTATATTATTCATTTTTATGAATGCCTTGCAACCCTAAACTAATTTTGAGAGCTTGAGATTATGAAAAAAGTAACAATTTCTGGGAAGAGGAGAAAAAAAAAAAAAGTGGACCCCAAAAGACAGGGAGAGTCGGCCACACACAAGCTCACAGCGCACGTCTGGATTAATATGTAGTTAAGCGAAAGTCGATTATGGCAAACTGCAATCAAGTAATAGGAGACTGGGCCATTGCACTCCATTTCAAGGAAATACGGTGAAGATTTTCACCACATGACGATTCTTGTATGCATCTTTCACATAGGATTTTTACTGCAATGTTGCACACACACACACACACACACACACACACACACACACACACACACACCTACGCCCTATAGGCTGACAACTCAAAGCTCGAGTCGCCCACATGAAAACACAAGCACACAGTGCACAATCAAATGAGCCTTCCCACTGTTTAGATATAGAGCAGACCATCAACATCAACTGAAGTAGCTTTAATTCCTGGATAAACCAAACACGCAAAAAAATACCGAACCTCTTCTTTGAGGAACCTAAACTACCGGGAAGCCAAATTTATACGACCAGAGGTCAGTCGTTGATCACATTAAAACGGCTTCATAACAGGATACTTCCTAGCACTGGCCCTAACAAAACAAACACAGAGGGAGGTTAAGCTAGGAGGCAACGCTAGTCAAAAAAACCCAAAGCTATAAATGGAAGTCTGGATTCAGTCACATGTCAATGGCTAACATATTATGGATTACAGTACAATCCATCTGAAAACAATCTTTTCTGATGTTCATTCTGTCTTTCTGGCATGACTATACTCTCAACTGGAAAATTAAGCACCTTATGAATATATAAAACAGATACTAATAGGAATCTGCACGTAGCTAGATACTACAATTGAAATCGTTATGCAGAAGATGGTGTATTAAACAAGAAATTGGCATATCAAATTCAAGCTTATTGGAGAAATTGCATATTTTAACCACTGCTGTGTTTCTATTTTGGTCTCAACATTTATGTCTAACCGTTGTCATTATTAGCACCAAAACTGATGGGACCACTTGCAATCTCTAGATATTTTTCAAACACTGTCAGTATTTGATCTCAAGTCTCTGCCTAAAATTACCAGGTAACAGGTATCACCACCATCAATACTGGTGCATTTTCTGGATCTTGTTTAATGGCCTGAATTCTTTCCCTGATGGTCTTTCGATTTCAGTCTTGCAAGACTATACAAACGCTCTCACATAAATGCATAGAGATTGTAGTGGATGCTGGTTTTGACACTTCGACCTTTCAGATTGAACGCAAAATTCTTACACGACCCTAGTCCCTCAATCCCTGCTGAATAATTCAGAGAGTCGCTATGAGGGAGGCAACCTGTACTGATGGAATGTAGAAGGTGATTCTACAACACATTAAAGCTGGAATACACACTACACTACCTTTAAAACAGATTTAGGCATCATTAACTTGCCGACGGTTTCAGAGTAAAACAAGGCATCAACTCATGCAGAAACATGCGTCTTGTTGCTAGGAGATGCATGTCAAATGAAAACAAGATGTGTTCTAAAATCGGCTTAAAATATTAATTGTTTGATATTCTCTGACTAGATGGAATCACAGTCTGTGCCCATCATACACTGCACGGTTTTCTAAAATCGTTCAACTCTGACTGTCCAAAAACGGCAAAATCGCTCTCACTTTCGCCAACTAACGTGGACTCTTCTAAACTGTAAACCAGGCAAAAATCCATACAAAAGTCGTGTAGAGTATTCCAGCCTTTACATGAACCAGAATCACCTATGCCAAAGTTAATACCATTCCAAAGGAGCCTGATGACAAGCGGATTTAATAAACATAAAAGAAAAAGGCCTTCTACACCGATCACGTGGAAAGGACGAGAGTGGTTGGACATACTACACAGCACACACACACTTTATAAATATTTGTCTTTTTGGGGGGCATGGCGGGGATTTGGTTCCCATTTGAGGAATTGATGAAGAAATGGATCAAAAGAACATGGGGGAATTATGAAATGACAAAGGTTTAAGGTCCTCTAGAAGGTACCAAAACCTATACCAATCTATTTGCTCATTTAAAAACAACACAAACCAAGAAAAACAAGGTCGACCCTCCTATTGCCGCCAAAAGAAAAAGCAGGATTTTCCTGCGAGAATTAATCTGTGCCTTTAGGCCCTCTTTTGAACATGATCAAAAATTCATGTCCAACAAAACCTGCATACATTTATTCACAAATGTAAAACTCTGGCCTGCAATTCATAAGGGCCAGATGCAGCAGGCCGAGAATTTCCAATGCCGTTTATAATCAGACTCATTTCATGAGTACAGTACAAAGTAGGATTTCAAAGTAAAAATCCCAAAGATAGCAGTTAGCAGTATTCCACAGTCAAAAACGAAGAGGCAGGTCTGCCGCGACTTGATTCGTACCAGCCAACGGGCTCGCCGGATTCTCGCCCCGGTCACACATGCACTGTAAATTCAGCCGACGGGCTGTCTAACTGCAATGACGAATGAAAAAGAAGTACAATTCGTGCATTCAGAGTAACATACAAACCAAAACGACACACGGAGATCTCTAGAATCAATATGAGAGTTCTTAAACTGGAAGCCGAAGTCTTTAAATTGAAGCTTATGATTTAGAACCTCCAAGGAATTTGAAAAATAAGATCTCTCTGGACAGCTCATACTGTGTAAAACGTTACATGGAAAACAAGTTTTTTTTTTTTTTTTTCAGACAGCTTAGAGTCTTTTTTCAGGGCTGTACTGGTTTGAAGGTGCGGCATGGAGAACATGTAGGAGAGAATTGTGGGGGAAGGTGTTAATGGGAAGTGAGACACAGTAAAGCCCCAGAGTCCAGGGGGGACTGCGATACCCTGGTGCAAACCGGATTGAACTGGATCGATACTGGTCCAGGTTAGGTGAGCTGATGAGGCGCTTCAAGCATTTCCATTAAGAAGGTGTCGATTGGGGTGTCTCCAATCAGCTTGAAGAAGAACAGGTGCTCCAGGCATTTTAAGCCAATGGAGCGAAGCGCTGGCAGCCGGAGAAGGAGCTTGGCAAACCTGAAAGCCATGAGAGATGTTGAGAAACTGAACTGCAATATTAGCAACATAGCAAAATGATTGCCCACTTTTTTTTTTTTTTTCTTCACTATGTAGATTGTTAATGGGATGTTACTCTACTGTTGTGATCTATCGAGGGATAGAAGTGAAAGAAAGTGCTGTACCTGCCCTGCTGGTCAGGATATCTCTGTTTACAATAAGCCTCCAGCGATGCATAGACCTTCTCTCTCAGTAACTCCACTTCACTTGGGCTGGACAATCCCTTTGCATCTGCACAAAAAACAAAAAGCTGTCATTAGTTAGGTCATGAACAGTAGGAGTAAATATCACCAGGAATTCACTAAATAAAAAAAAGTGTGCAGTTACTGTGATATATTTAAATATTTTACACTTGTTTTGCACAATTGCGCTCTTTTAGCTCATTCTAAATTTAGATTTTGGTTGAATGGAAATTGAGTGTATGAACTAGAGATGCACTGATAACACTTGGTATCAGTGCATCAAACATTCCTGGGATGTTTGTGGTTAAATTGTTCATATATTTCAATAGCAAAGTAAAACAATTCACTTATTTTCTAATGTAATGGTGAGGAGAGAGAAGGAGAGAGAGGACTTCTGTTGCATGTGCTTGATTACATTTTGCTCACCCACCACACACGCTTGCGTCACTTCAATTAAAACACAAACAAGGAAAAATATTAAATGTTATGTGAATTCTGTATAACGAGTGGCTCCCTATATTACACAAAAAAGTCTGTTTTGTAGTTGCTCTAAATGTGTGCATTGCCATTAAACTGAAGATGAAATATGATGGAATGATAAAATGAACAGTGCAAGTAACAGAAGCGCATACACTATATTCTAACAGGCATAATAAAACATGAAATTGACTAAAAGAAACATCTATTTACTAAAATTAAGCCAAGTGATAGGGCTGCACGGTTAATCGAAAATAAATCACACACGATTTGGCAATCGGCTGTGATTTTTTTTTTTTATGTGCAGCTTGTCAGTGAAGTACAGCTAAATGCTGCTCCATCTGAAAGCCAGAGGGCCCTCTCGCGCAAAAACTCCAAATATGCTCCGCAGATGAAATATAAGGCATGTAGTTCCAGGAAATGCCTATGGACATCACACTATGCTGAAGCTGAATGAATAGAAGATTGAAAGGCTTTGATTGATTAAACATGACTAATAAACACATGACTACGACAATGACTACTATGCTATTCGACATAGCCTTTATCACTGTATAGAATAGTATGAAATAATATTCTTTTATGGGTTGTTCTGTGTAAGAAGCCACATCATCTCTCAGAAGGATGTCATTAAAATTCATATTCTTTTGGTTTCTCTCTCTAATATTTTTATTTTTTTTTTAAATTACAAATGCAATGAAAATGTATCATTGGCAAGTACCAAAAATCAAAGTATTGATATTGTATTTGATAAGGAAGAATGTTAATATCAGAATATCCTTAGAATGAACTAATATAAATTTATGTATAAATGTATATGGCTTTGTGGACTGACCTGGGTTGAAGAGGATGATGGCTCTCAGGCAGCCCAACTCTGTTTTATCCATCTGCATGTCTCTCATCTTGCTCACCAGCTCCGTCAGCACCCTGACGCCATGAAAATGGGGCAGGATGGAGCACAGGATGAAATGCAGGAAGGGAACGTGGAGGAAAAAAAAAAAGAAGACTCAGGTTAATGTCTGAAATACAACAAATCAGGCAACAGAAAAAAGCTTGGCAGAGCCATTTTCATAGCAACTTCAAAATATACAAAACAACATGGGATATAAATATTACAGTCTTCAGATTTCATCTTAATAGGACAAGAAGAACAATCAGATAGTAACTTTTTAAAAACAGAGCATGCCACGTATAACATCATTCACTCTTGCTTACATTGTTAGTCCAAGCAATGCATTCAGTCACACAGACACAAGGTCAGTTTGGTTTTTACCTGCCCCAAACAGCCCCCAGACATAATTTATCCTAAATAAACTCAAGCTACAGGCTTTTCTGACTGCTGCTGTTTGTTTATGGCGTGTGGCGGAGTGTCATTACCTGTCGAATATGGCCCCAACCTCTGCATTGTGCGCACTCTCCCTGTGTGTTCAATCACAATGTGTTATTAAAATGTCATTACACATATCACTGTTAAATAAATGTCTCCCCACTCCAGAAAGGCCCAGGCAGAGACGTTAAGACTCCACGTATGTTGGCGGTAGGCCCAGTTCAAAGAGTAACAAGCTACAGGCTCTTGTTGAAAGGAAGGCAGATCATGGGTTGGCGGCAATGAAGCTTGAAATGACAATTCCCAGCGCAGAACAAATACAACATAACATGATGGGAAAAATCTTTGACAGGATAAGACCAGGGCTCAACAATAAGGATGGACACTTCAACAATTTAATCATGCACATGTAATTTCAAGTCATGCAAACTCTGGTGTTTTGAGCATTGATGTTTTGCAAATCTCACCAAGGTTCTCTTAAAGTCTGGTGAGCATTAGTTAAAATAAATGTAATGCATGTGTTATTCACAGATAATTGCTAGCTACTGAAAATTACATTTATTCTTTTAATACAAAATATAACAAAACTATGATAGAAATTTTTTTTTGCTAATGCAGCCTGTAAATATCTGAACAAAAGTAAAAATTTAAATAAAATCACTGTTGAGCCCTGAAGGAAAAAAAATATAATATCATTATTGTTGTTGTGGAATATAACAGTTCATTCATTTGTGGTATAATTATGCACTATATCATTCAGCATGCCTTAATTGCTTAAAATGCACATAAAATGATTCTGAAGACACATTAGATTTTGCACAGAGGGTTAAAAAGCATTTAAAGCATGAGCCAATAAAGCAAAGCAAGAAGCATGTGGCACATATCACATGGCACCAACAAGACGACAATGAAGCGCTGCAAAAATCAGGTGAGATGGACAGAAGCACAAGGACAGGGAGGCTCATTTCTGAAGCAGAGGCATTATGACAAGATGAATGGCAATAGAAGAATTTCAAATGAGCATCACAACAAACTTTAGCATAGCACATCTAGAATGAGCTAATTTAGAACAACAGCCTGTAGCTCATTATTCCTGGATTTGCATAAGACAAAGACAAAATATGGAGTCTTCAGAAGTCTTGGGGAGAATTGTGCTAAATTTGTTCCTTGAAATAAACAACTGCTGTAATAAACAGCAGATTATATAACAGAGCACACTTTATATGTGTCTGTACTGATTAAATGGGAGTGTGTTGAGACTATAAGCAGAGGAGAGCGTTGGTGCACACATAGGTGTTTGCATGTATGTGCATGTCCTGTCTGTTGTGTGGTGTCATTCTAAAAAAAGCACACTATATACAGCAGCGTCAAGGCGGCAGGCTGTCGGGAGGTAAAAGGTATTTTTCTTTGTCATGACGCAGGAAAATCCAACCACCTTTGCAGCCTTAAATGTGTCATAAAAAGCAAGAATCAAAGCTGTTAAATTTTATGAGCGCAGGTTTACCACAAATTATGATACAATAACAATTTCTTGTCTATCCTTTTCACACACAAGCAAAGCAGGTCACATGCACATCTTTACATAATTGAAAAAGAGAAAGAACAAGAAATAATTCAAGAAAAGCATTGAATTGAATAATATTAACAAGTGTAACAAAGATAATTCTGTCATTAAGTCTCATTGACTTTACAGGGTTACTTAACCCAAAAATGAGATTTCTGTCATTAATTACTCACCCTCATGTTGTTCCAAACCCTTAAGACCTACGTTCATCTTCAGAACATGTGACCAGAATACTTTTTGTGCACAAAAAACAAAAAATATAACTTTATTCAACAATTTCTTCTCTTCCCTCTGTCAGTCTCCTATGCTATTTACATTGTAGACACAGTGCTGCACTTCCGTGTTCTACGTCAGAACCATGTAAGTGCAGCACTGTCGACAACATAAACAGCGTAGGAGACTGACAGGGAAGAGAAGAAATTGTTGAAACAAACTCATTTTTTGTTTTGTTTGTGGGCACAAAATGTATTCTCGTCGATTCATAAAATTAAGGATGAACCACTGTAGTCACATGGACTATTTTAACGATATCTTTGCTACTTTTCTGGACTTTGAATGTGGCTCTCTCTTGGGGATCAAAAACCTCTCGGATTTCATCAAAAATATCTTAATTTGTGTTCCAAACATGAACGAAGGTCTTATGGGTTTGGAACGACCTGAAGGTGAGATATTAATGACAGAAATTTCATTTTTGTGCGAACTATCCCTTTAAGTGCAATGTGAATATGAACTATCATCAATAGTTATTTTTCCATCTAAAGTTGTGGATGTATAATTTAGGCACAAAATATCGCAAAAAACATTGCACATTCCATCCTATGTGTTCAAGAGAGCAAAATTTCCTTGGAAATTGGCGCAATATATATTTATAATAAAAATGGAACTTGATGCAATCAGGGAAGCCACTGTGGCTCTTTTTTTCATCATAAACAAGTTGCATCGTGCAGACGAAATGCAATAAATGTTGCCATGTGATCTTGCGTTCAGATGCCTGGTGTTTGGGAACACAATCATGTGAGACGCTTCTGGGAGCGAGTTAAACCAAATCATTATGATGACAGACGTTTGATCTAACCAACATTTGAGATGCTGTGCAATGAAATTGGTCCGCGGATTAGTCCAGTTAACAAATCACATCTACTGTTAACAAATCACATCTTACAGTTTAATGGATTTGTTCGGTAAATGCGTTTCTATCATATTATTGTCTTATTCTTGGATTAAAAAAAAAAATGTATGTACCTTAACTGAGCGCACAAGTTATGCGCATTCTTAGGGTGATGATACATGGATGAACTTTTTGAGCAATGTTTTTGAGCGATGTTGCTTGGGCACTTTCCCATTGAAAATGGGCAACAAATTTCTATTTGGATAATTTAGATAAAAATTTGTTGTCCATTCTCAATGGGAAAGTGCCCAAGCAACATTGCTCGACAACACTGCTCAAAAAGTTACCCCGTGTCTCATCACCTTTAGAATTTATGTGCATCTTGGCAGTCTGCAGTCATGGGACATGACTATTACCTGTCAAAGATGGCTCCCACCCCAGCACTGTGAGCACTGTTCCTGTGCACGTGGAGGCCGGTGGCCAGCAGGATGCCATCCTTCACCGTGATGGATCGATGAGAGAATGATGCGATCAATAGCTCATTCCAGCCTGAGAGACAAATGAAAGCAGCAAAAGATGAGTGGGGTTCAATATTGAGTAAAGTAACAGTATTGCTAAGGGAAGCATCACTAAAAATACAGATTTAAATTTTTAAATGGTTTTCAGAAACATGAAAATCGTTATTCAGAGTCAAAAAGACAGAGGCAATCAGGTTTACCAGCACGCAGCAGGATGACCTGGTCATCCAGAGACAGCTCACTGAAGTGAGGGATCCTTTTTGCCCACTCCACCAAAGTGAACAGTTGTTTATCAGCTGCCTGGCAGATATTTGTGACTGGGTCGTTCGGCTGAGGAGAAGAAAAAAATTAAGTATTATGGGGATGGAGATGCCCGTTTACAAAGTCTTGATTTCGTTTTTTGGGTTTATTAGAATAGGTTTTCATGCTTGAATGTTCAAAAACCACATTTGTTTTCCTGTATTTACCTTGTTACAGCACCTCTCTTTCCAGTCTGTCTGTAATGCTCTGGGCTGCATTTCGCAAAAGCTTTGTAAGCCTAAGTAAGCCAACTTTGCTCACAATGCTTTTGAGAAAAGCAGCCATTTAATTCCTGTCTCTATAGCTGCTTTGTCCCAGGAACTTTTCCACCCCAGACCTGATAGCATTTCCATCGCAGTCTAAAATACTCTGAAGATAAGTCCGTTGACATAGGACTCCGTGCGACTTTCCAGTTCTAGCTGTATTTTATCCTATGCATATAAGCTTAATAAAGCCTGAACCTCATCATCAATCCATCAGTTGTACTTTTTAAATTCCACTGTTGATTTGAAGAGCAAACAACTCTTACTGTATGCACTGCAACAGACTTTTAATGCTGGCTGAAATAAAATGCTGCGTAGAGTCAACCAATCAGCATAGTCCCACCCCCGAAAGTTCTGGCACTTTTAAAAAGTATTGCCCCTTGAGCAGGTACGATCTGAGAGGAAATGTTTTACTTGGAACTTTATTTAGACCCTGATTCCTATGATTGAAACACACTGGGTACCACCACAAAGCCCCTAGTTCCTAGGTAAAGTTCCTGTGGTGGAAACCCCCCCCCCCCCCCCCCCCCCCCAAAGCCACCCCCAAAGCCACCCCCCAGTTGTTTGCCTATGCCTTGGGTAGGAAGTTTTTAAATGAGAAATATTGTGACATTGTACATTCCCAGAAAAAAACTCATGACTTGAATTGTGGCATTTTAGGGAGTTCAGAAACAATGCTTACTGATCTAGAGAATAACTCCCTTTGGAGTGACTTTGTATCTTGTAACTTTGCAGACCTTTTTCAGCAACATTACACACTAAAGAAAGTTGAAAATGTAAAAAAGCTTAATAGGTCCTCTGGAGATTGTGGTAAATATGCATTCAGTTTGTTATAAGACATTACATTTCATGCATATTGCAAGTAAAAATATCAAAAGCTTTATCAAAACTGAAAGCTCTAAGGGCCAATTCACACCGCACCGACAAACACCAACTAACTCGTCTGTTGGAGTTTGTTGGATAGGCGTGATACAGTGATGTGCGGGTTGGCTTTTTTTCCAACCCGCAGGTTCTGCTTTTATGAAATTATTTGGACCGCCCCAGCCTGCCCCGCACCACTGTATCTATTTTAACAACACGCCCCGGCCTGCACCCACGACCGTTAAATAGACATACTAGGCATTGTAATGTAAATGAAAACAGCCTTTATTTCAACCTTGGAAAGTGCTTGGAAACATTGCCCTGTAAAATGGCAACAACATACGATTATGAATATGAACCATAAATCAGGTCATATTAATAACAAGATAATGATAAAGATTTTCAACATCTACAAAGCAGCGTTTGTATACTATGTACAGCGAAGCAGATGAGCCCAGAATATGAACAATTCGTTTATTTACATGTTTTGTTTTCCTACCATAGAAAGCCTCTATAAAGAAAAAGTTTACATCTCTTAACGTAGCCTACTAAGTCAGAGATCAAAGATCAAATTCTGCACAAAACAATTATTCTATATAGTATGCTTTATTAGTAGTGTTTACTAAGTTTGGTCTTTTAATGTCACGGTCTTACTTAAATTAAGCCATGTTAAGCGTTTTCTTTATGTGAGGAAAATGCTTAACGTGTAATTAAACGTATTGCGTTCATATTCTGCGTTCATACTCTTTTCTGTATGGCTATACTTTATTTGTATGGTATTTACTAAACTTGGTTTGTTAAAAACACTGCCTTAGTAAATTAAGCCATGTTAAGTTCACATTAGGCGTTTTATATATCCCTTTCAGATTTGTATAGGCCAACCGTTTACAGCCTACGCTACATAACCACTGAACTTGTTTTATTTAACACACGGAAATGTTAATTTAGCGTTTTTACCTTCACTGTGCAAAAAAAGAATGGCATCCACTGTACTGGGGTTTAATCTATTTTGCCTGGACTCAAGCACCCAGCCAGCAGAGCTGAATGCGCTTGTGGCCGGGATACAGAGAATCATTTTTGACACCTTGGCAAGCACAGGAAAGGCGATTGACTGTGACTGCCAGAATGTCCTCTCCGTCCCAGATAAACTGACCCTCAATGTAGCATTTTATTTTGTTTTATTTCTCCCGTTTTGTTGTCGTGGCTGGCGGCGGGAGCTGCTTTTGTGACGTGCCACGTGACGTCAAAGGTTTGGGGACATCACGCAGGTTATGTTGCTACAGCCTTCGTATTGTAACCTTATGAAAGAACCTAATAAAATATGAAAATAGATATTCCCAAATATTTAATATAGGCTATAGTGAATTGCACGCAACACGCAAATAAAGTGACAATTCTTATCCCGCCAAGCTGCGCATTACTAGTGTGATAACCCTTGTTTTGTGTCTGTCGCCATTGGTTGGAGTCTGCTTTCACCCAACTGAACGTTTAATTGGCGTTTGTCGGGTCATGGAATGTCCGCGCGGTGTGAACAGTTTTCTAACAAACGGCAACAAACTCTGACATAATCTGACCTGGCCACGAACCGTTGCCATGACAATGAGGCAAGTCCCCTGCAAAGACAGCCGTTTCGTGCCAGTCAGCAAGAGCACTGCTCCAATTCAACAAAAGACGGGTATAACCACCATGAGAGCAACGCAGGTTTACCTTCAGTTTCGATTTAAATTAATTCGTTTTGGCTTGTTTAGCTACATGGTTGTATAGGCCTATGGGTCATATAGATATACATGATACCAAATATATATGATAATATGTTATTAATATAATAAACTTGCCTGTCAATATTGTTAACATGGTTACACATATGTAGTTGTGGAATTTTCCCAGTCAGACTTGACATTTTTGGTGTTTGTTGAGGCAGTGTGAACAGGTTTTTTCTCATAGAATTCTAAATCCAATGGCCAACTTTTTCGTTGCCGTTTGTCGGTGCGGTTTGAATTGGCCTTAATATGAATGGCTGGCTCTTCCTCAATTTCCTGTGTTTAATCAGTCCACCAGCTTACTGTCATTGTGCTGTTACAATTAAAGCCCAATTACCTTAAAAAGTCTGGATCACGTAACAGATAATCCTGGTGCTTAAGATCATAAATCTTCTCTAACATACTTATCTGTTACTTACAGAGCTTCCACCTGAGCTGCCATCTGCATGCAGCTCAGTCTTCTGCTCCACGGCCATTTCTGCTTCCAGAATCTTCTCCACTGGCATCTCTTCATTCGCAGCGCTGGTGGACTCCACCTCTCCTTCTCGCTCCTTGTTCCTCTGACGCTCCTCCTGAACGGCTGCATCGCACACAGGGAAATGAGGAAAAGGAACGAGACGGGGAGACAGAGATGAAGGATAGAGCAGAGGACAGTGCGAGAGGGATTAACAAGATGGGAAAAGGAAAATGAAAAGAGAGAAGGCGTAGTGAATAGGGAAAGCGGTAAAGATGAAAACAGGTGTAGAGAGACACAGAGATATACAGATACATGTAGTTCCTGGTTAGTTTTCAACACATTCATTCACACACTGAAGTCCTCCAGCAACATTCCTTCTTCAATGACCCAGTAAAAGCTACAAAGGTCCCTTATTGCACAAATTCAAAACAACATTCTCACATGACTAATATTTTTTGCTGCATCATGTCATTTAAAGGGGTTATATCATGTGAAATCAAGTTTCATTTGACCTATTGATAACAGTTTGATGCACTATAAAAATATTGTAAATTCAGAGCTGAAAATTTGCCTGTTCATAAAGCATTTATTGAAAAGAATTTGCAATGCATGTATACTATTACTCATGAATATGAAATGAACTAACAACAGCAAAATATTGTGCTGTTTATGGCTGGGTGTAGCACCTACAACTCTGCAAATCTTTCTGAAACATCATTTCAGTCAAACTCCAAGCATCAATTTGGAAAAAATTGAAATATTTTCAAAGAAATCCTCTGAAAAGTGGATAAATAATAATAAAAATAATAATAATAATAATAACTATAACTGTTTAAGTGTAAAAAAAAAAAAAACCCTTGACTAAGTGGCTCTCAGGGAAAAAAAGATGACATGACCCCTTTAATGGCCGTGACTAATATCCTACTGAGCAATTCTTTCACCATTCCCACATTCACACACACATGACCAACCCTCCCTCCCTCCCTGCTTTCTCCTTACATCGTTGACGTTCATCTTGGACCACTACAGAAGGAGAGGGAGGAAGAGAGAGAACGAGAGGAAACAAAAGAGGGAGAGAGGGGGACAGGTGTTAGTGGTGATAACAGCCCTCCCTCCCCCTCTCCTCTCCTCTCTGGTTTGTGCCGTGATCTATATGACTTTATGAAATCTACATGTCTCATGTACATGTACATGTTTTACTTACTCTTATCATTATCATTGTCTATCTGTCTGGATCAATTCTATTTCGCTCTCCTTAGTAATAGACCAATATATTGGACAAACTAATTAATCGTAAAATAAATGAACAAATAAAAATCTATATATTAAAAAATGACATTTCTGCAACTTTTCTGTAAATCCCAATTGCTATTAAATTGTACATAATATTTCAGTGCTTTATTGTCTATCAACCACCCTGCTCTCTAGATATTACCATCAGTTTGTTTCCTGCACCACAGCAAAGAATGTTTTACCACAAGTTGTGGTAGATCAGTCTTTCTTTTGCACATAAATATAAACATTGTGACCAATATAGTCTAATATACAAACAAATGACTATTACATGTAGGGGCATTTATAAGGGGAGGAAACACTGGCATCAGACACTGAAAACCCCTTATCGGTTGATCACTACTCCTTACCTCTAGTGTAATCCCTTCACTGGAACTCATATTGGGTCTGTAGTATGTGTATGTGTTAGGTGGGACAGGAAGTTCTGGTTCTTACCCTCTCTCTTCATTCCCATGGCCAGGCACTTCTGGTAGCGGCAGTACTGGCAGCGGTTCCTCTGGCGTTTATCCACCAGACAGTCCTTATTGTCTCTGCATGTGTAGCTCAGGTCCTTCCTCACAGTGCGCTTGAAAAAGCCCTTGCAGCCCTCGCAGCTGTACACGCCATAGTGCTTGCCTGGAGAGAAAAGCCAGTTTAGGTTAGTTAATTAGGAGGTTAATCGACAGGTCAGTGAGCCCAAATTGGATAATTTCATAATGTTGTCACACAATGTTGTAGTTACATAAGTGTTACATAATGAAAAGCTGTTTTTATTCATTTGTCACTTTTTTTTTTGCTTTGCACTCATCAAGTTACACATCAAAACAGAAAGTCAAATGAGCTGAAAAACCTTTTATTTCTAACATATTTAATATTTTCTCACCATCCACTTTATTAGGTACACCTGTTTAACTGCTTGTTAATGCAACTTTTGTGACTTTTACTGATCTCACTTACAAACAACTGTAGGTTTTACAGAGAATGATCCGAAAAAGAGAAAATATCCAGTGAGTGGCAGTTCTGTGGGCAAAAATGCCTTAGAGGGGATAAGGCCAGAGAAGAATGGTCAGACTGGATCAAGTGGATAGAAAGGCAACAGTTACTCAAATAACCACTTGTTACAACCAACAAATCTGCAGCAAATGTGTGATGCTATGTCAATAATGGACCAAAATCTCTGAGAAATGTTTCCAGCACTTATGTGACGAAGAATTAAGGCAGTTCTGAAGGCAAAAATGGGTCCAGCAGGGTACTAGCAAGGTGTACCTAATAAAAAGGCCAGTGCGTGTATACACTACAGTTAGGGGTAAGATGTATTTTGTATAGCAATTAATACTTTTATTCAGAAAGGACATTAAATTTAAAACTGGCTTTTTCCCTAACAATATAAGTCTTTACTATTTCAAATAAATTATGTTCTTTTGATCTACTCACCAAAGATTCCTAAAAAAAAAAAGAATTACAGTTTCCACAAAACTTTTAAGCAGCACAACTGTGTTCAACATTAATAATAAGATAAGTTTCTTATGTACCAGAGGAGCGATCCCCACAGATGGCACACAAACGTTTCTGTGAGACCATGGGTCCTGGGCTGTGGCTGGACAGCGGCTTCAAACCGAAGGGCGGTTTCACATCATCAGAGCTGCTGACGGCGTGCAGGCCCGACATGGACACAGTGGAGTTGATCTGAGAATGGCGATGAGAAAGATGACGTGGCAGAAAAAAAGAAAAAAATATTTTAGTTAAATAAAATGAATACTTCCTATTTTTCTGTTAGTGATAAACAAAAAACAAATCATAAGGTAAAAGAAAAATACATGTTAATTTCTTATGGTCAGTAACACATGCCTTAATGCTTAACTAATCATAACCAGACATTTCTCCCCAAATCATTCAACCACCATTTCATCACAAATCAACTTGAGCAAGTGGAAGATGATCAATCATTAAGAATCTTATTTTGATTGCATTTTAATGTCATTTGAGCACAACCCCTCAAAAGACAGAATTTATCTAAGTAATCATCCAAAACAGAGCTACATTTCAACATTTATGAGCAACAGTAAAGGGAAGAAGACATATGCATGAGAGGAGCGACTAGAAAACGAGAAGAGCATGAGAGAGTCAGGAACTGTTCTCACCTCTGTGTTTCTGGGAAACATGTTCATCTGTGAAGTAGAAATGCAGTGATGAGGAGGGGCGCAAAAAAAGCTTGTGGAGCGAGGGAGGTGGTGCTAAATTACCAAATCCACTATGCTATTTTGTTTTGTTAAAACTAAAAATAAAACTACAAAACAAATAAATAAAATCAGGTATAGATTGACAGAAACCTACCTGAGAGACTTTGGAAATTAAGGTCAAAAAACAAATGTTCTGTTAAAGATTAACAATTTAGAGTGAAACACTCAAATAACCTCTGTAAATAAACTAGGATTTTGAAGAAAAAAAAATTGCTCAACCAAACCTTGAAAATTTGCAGGTCCAGTTACATATAGAAAGTCATTATACAATACTGTTCAAAAGTTTGGAGCTGGTAAGATGTTTTAATGCTCACCATGGCTGCATTTATTTGATCAAAAATACAGTAAAAAAAAATTACTAAAATTACAATTTAAAATACCAGTTTTCTATTTTAAGATATTTTAAAACGTAATTTATTCCTGTGATGTAAAGCTGAATTTTCAGCATCATTACTCCAGTCTTCAGTGTCACATGATCCTACAGACATTTGATTTGATGCTCAAGAAAAATGTATTCTTATCAATGTTGAAAACAGTTGTGCTGCATCATATTTTGGTGGGAACTGCAATATTATTTTTAAAGATTCTTTGATGAATAGAAAGTTTAAATAATTATTTGAATTATTTGAAAAAGAAATCTTTAACATTATAACATTATAAATGTCTTTACTGTCACTTTTGACCAATTTAATGCATACTTGCTGAATAAAAGAAAATCTTACAGATCACAGACTTTTGAACTGTAGTGTACATTAAGTGTAATGACATTAATTCAAATTTAAAAATCTACATTACTTTATTAAATCTTCATGTACTCAATACAAAAAAATCAAGCAGACTTAGGGGGCTTTTACACAACTTTGGTTTTGAACTAAAAACGTAAAACTTTTTATGCGTTTTGGCCGTTCGTTTACACGACCACGACATTTTGGGGGGCCTGAAAACACAAACTTTTAAAAATGTGTTTCAACGTGCAAGTTTTGTAAATGATACCTTTATTGTCTCAGTGGAAACTATGTGAAAACGGTGATGTGTTCAGTTTATTGGCGCGTAGTGTTTCTTTACAAAGTGACATCGCCAACTACTGGCCTGGAAGTATAGCGCAGCGTTTTTAGTCATTGGATCGTTTTGACAATGTCTGTAAACAAAACTTCTAAAAAATGCAATGGAAACACTTTTCCATTTTTAGTATATCAAGCTGGACTGTTCATCTTAATGCACACACACACAGGCCTGCAACTGAAATAATGAGAGTCTAGTGGACAGTTGGGACTGATAACATGAAAGTGCTCACCTGTGGGCTGCTGATGGGGCCGTAGCCGACCGAGGGAGTCCCAGGAAGGCAAGGAGAACCCAGAGAGGAGCTGATGACTGAGAAGGGTGAGCCCATGCTGCTGATGGGACTGTTCACAGCCGAAGTGATGGGTGGCAGAGAAGTCATGGCGGCGGCTGAAGGGGCCAACGGGGGCGAACGCTGACCTGATGGTGGTGAGGAAACGGATGAGCTGTCTGGACTACGAGAATCTGTGAGGAGAGAGGTATGTTTGTGGATCAGACCGGTGTAAAAATTACACAATTACATTCGGTGTGTCCAATAATTCTATAGGAATTTCAGCTTTTTTAAATTAATTAGCATATTGTCAAGTTTTGTCTCATGGAATGCAAATGTTAAATGTTAATTGTCTAAAAATAAATCATTTGTAGCCTATGCAATACATAAAAAAGTGAGAACACAAACTACTTATTTATCTTGGATACTTGAAAAATAATCTGGGTTACACTTTATTTTAAGGTGCCTTAGTGTAATTATGCATTTAACTAAAGCATAATATCAGTTAACAACAACAGAGTTAGGATATGAGTCAGGGCTTGATTTTGGATTAGTTGCATGTAATTACACATATTTATGACTATTATTACTAGTAAGTGCATGTAACATGTGAAACTAAAATAAAGTGTTGCCATAAACGGATATTGAAGCTAATATATTTAAACACTATTAACACTGGCAAACCAATGTATACAATTTGCAGTGGTAGTAACCTTTATGGCTCAAGCCACTTATTATATACAAAACACAGTGTCATTCATATCCTTCATGACAAACTTAGAGCTGTAAACTTAGATTGTAATTGCACTGCTTAAGTGTAAATTTCACTGCTCAAACGCGGAGTCACATGTAGATATAAAATCAAAACAATCTCACCTCTGCTGTCGCCCATGATGTGCAGCCTGGCTCTGCTGTTCACACCGACTCACTCGCTCTGATGTCGGATGGCAGTTCAACTCAAGACCGCGGACTGAGGCCCGGGCCCCTGGATCGTTTACCAACTGAAGTTATCCCTGCAGTTTACAAAACGCTGCGTGAATGACATTTAAGAACATTTAAAGCATAAACACGAAAAATATGAATCCTCACTATACCTCAAAGCGAGTTATATTGCATTTGTGTAAACATGACAGAAAACTTAAAATTTTAAGAACAGTCACGTGGCTTTTTGTAAGCATATGAAGTGTATAGAATAAATTCGATATATTCCACATTGTATTAGTTTGATAAAACAGGATTAATCACGTGCAAGCATGCAAAACGTTATTTCCAGTATCGGCTAGCTGATTAGCTCGCTGGATAGTTTTAATTTAACAGCAAAACAAGCCACATTACTCCTAAGAAATCTGCTCTAAATGTATTCGTAAATTCATTAATGCTGTTTTAGTGCACGACAGGTGTTTAATTTATAAGGGTTGTGTGTAATAACACGCGCATTTATAATTGCATTCGGCTAATCGACTCAACTAGCATGTTAGCTAGCACGCTAATAACTCTGCAGGCACAAATTACTGCCCACAAACAAACAGCGGAAAACCGAGCAGTGTGTTATTATAACAGAGTTATAACAACATATACCTGTCAATTATTGTAAACAACAGCAGCATTTACCCCAGTTACGTAAATATGGCGAAGATTTATATTTAAAATGGCTTAATTAGGGCCGCGACTCTCCGTTCCCATCTCTTCGGTGTGATCCTCACAGTTGCCCCGATCTTCCTTTCTGAGGAGGAAACTGAAGCTGTTTACGTCTGAGCACGGAAACTGACGCCATTTTGGCTCGTGTAAAGTATGGATTGAGCCAAAATGTCTAATTCCAAAAATAGTTTATTCCTTCCTTTAGAGTACATTATATAACTGTTTCTGGGTGATTCTTCAAATGTGTGTCGCATTAACATGTTTACATATTTGCAAAGCAATTAAATCAAATGTTTAATTATAAGGCATTTTTTTAAAAATTAAAAATGTATTTTTATTTTATCATTTAATATATTATATTTTTCATGAGAATGGCTTTCTTTATAAACAAACAGGCACATGTTGAAACAAAAATAAGGTGGCATTTTGTCATTAATATCAATATATAGCTATTTATATATGTAAATTTTATATATTGTAAAAAAACATTATGTAATTATGTAATAACTACTATGGGCAAAATAATTATTGTGTGCAAAATGACTTTAACACTGAAATTAATACTTTTATTCAGCAAGGATGCACTGAATTGATCAAAATGACATTCAGGCAAAAAAAAAAAAAAAATCAAATAAATGCTGTTCTTCAGAACTTTATATACTGAAACATATATATTACGTTAGGTATTAGGTAAATATTAGGTAGCAAAACTGTTTTCAACATAGATGAGCATATTCTGAAGGATCATGTGACTCTGAATATGGGCATAATGATGCTAAATATTCAGCATTGCCATCACAGGAATAAATTACTTTTTAAAATATAAAACATATTAAAATAGATAACGGTTTAAATTGTAATAATAATTCACAATATCATTGTTTTTACTGTATTTTTTACAAAATAAATGCACTCGATGAACATTCCTCTTTAAAAAAAAAAAAAAAAAAAAAAAGAATAAAACTTACCGACCCCACACAGTTTACATTATATTAATATAAATATACACCATTGGCGTATCTAAACTACTAAATCTTTTGTATGACAGAATTTTAATGTGTTCACACATCATATGTCTATATGAACACTCACTTCTGGTTTGTATCTTGCATTTATTCATCTAAACAACAATGTTTAGTCTTCTTTTATCTTGGTATATAAATGTTTTCCCGAGTGGAATATAAATCATTCAGCTTCAGGTTTGGTGCAATCTTGTCATTGCAGCTTGTCAAGATAACTAGGGCCTGAACCTTTTTGTGAACTCAGCTGCCATCCACAGGCAAGAGTACTCTACAACAGTCAAACATACCTGCAGTTAGATTTAATTGCAATGTAATTACTTTTTCAATGCGTATCCATCTCTTTTGTGATTCTCGGGTTTTGTGGATTAAGGGTCAACAGAAATATTCATGTTTTTAATTTAAAATTAATGTGTTACTTTACTAGTTACTTGAAAAAGTAATCTGATTATGTAACTTGTATTACTTTAATGTGTTACCACCAACACAGTCAACAATTCTCTCTCTCTCCAAAACATTTCAGTTAATATCATAAAACCAATCATTATCACCCGGATCATCTTTATTGAGTTTAAACAGAACCTTAAAAACAGAACATGCAAGATGTACAGAACTTTACATAACAGATGAGTTGTGAGTATATTTGAGAATGAAAGGCCACCTGGTCAAATACATGTGAAACTAGACACTGTATTAGCATCACAAACTATTAAGCTATTAAGTCTTTCATTTATTTTCCACAAGGTGCAAGTGTTTCTTGACAGCAAAATGACAAGCATTCAACAGTTAAGTATTAAATATTTAATGATTTACTTGCCAGTACAGTGTAGAGCAAATGTGATGGATGTGTTTCAGAGCATATACACCAATATCACACAGCTGTTATTGTTAAAGAACAGTTGAATCTTTACTGACTACTGTAGCTTTTCATTTGCTCTGATATTTCAGTACTGTGATCATATTTAATTGCAATGTAGCCTGTCAAACACAAGATATTCTTTCATTTATTGGCCGATTATAAATAAGCAAAAGGGCGGAGTCAGCTGGGGTTAACGTCAGGATGCATTTAATAGGAACGGATTGCAGGGGGAATAGCAGCACAGTCTTCTGCGTTCAGAGAGTGGTCAATCACGGGTCTGTATTCTAGAGTAACCTGAAACACACGTTTGTCAATGTTAGCGCATAGAAATGGATGTTTTAGTCCTTTATGCAGACTCACAAGACAGATTTAAAGTGCCCCAATTATGCTATTTTAAAAGGTTCCTAATTTAGTTTAGTATGATGTCTCCTAAAACACTTTAATTTCTCGTGATATACATTGCACATCACATCATTTCTCAAAGTGTCTCAAAGTGTCTACTGCATCCAGCACGTGTCAGAAATGAAACACCTGTCACCATATCTGAATTTCAGTGATACACAGTGATATGAACAAGAGTGTCGGTTTCTAAAGACCTCATCCTATAGAAGTCAATGCAAAGTGGATTTGCAAAGCTGAAAACAGCATCTTCTCAACATGTCGACAACACAAACCAAACTCTTCCAGTCTCAGCTACAACTAGAGTGTTTGAGGGAAGGTCAGAGCAGATGTTGTTCTCAGGCAGCCAATGAAGACCATAGGCATTATGCAAATTTGTTACATTGTTGGTAGGTATGTAACAGGAAGGGAGACTGGAAATGTTGACTGATTTCAGCAGTTCAGAATCAATTCTTTTTTAAGAATCTTTATTTGTTGTGGACTTTTGTGGACATTTTACTTTCACAAACAGCTATATTACACACTACACGAAAGGTACTATTTGAAAAAAGCATAACGGGGTTACTTTAAATGTGTACAAAGGAACAGAATCAATTATATATTTACCTTTCCTGTCTTGGGATCCACATAGGACAGTGTGTGTTTCCTCCAGTGCTGTTCAAAAGGCTTCTTCTCTTGTCCCTGCAGGGGTTTGGAATAGTCATACTCATCCACACGGTCCTATAACAAGAACAGGGAAACAGAACCATTAAAAACACAAACATTATTAACATGACAGTTGTGTCTTTAACACCATTATTCCTACCAAGCTGCAAGACCAGATTACAAAAAAAAACAAAAGTAACAATAGTCCATGTCAATGAACTACATACTATACTATGCACTATACTACTATTCCATTTTATAGTAGATAAGATGTCCAAATTAGACAAAAATGTACAGAGCACAAAAACCAGAGAGCTTTGTTATGGCTCTGTACATGGTACAAAATATTGTTGTCCTTAGACAAGCATGCTGGTTTCAGAAAGTTGACCTTGAAGTCCTCGCGGGCGTGAGCGCCCCTGCTCTCTTTACGGGCCTCAGCAGAGACGATTGTCTGCACTCCGTTCAACATCAGATTCTGCAGCTCCAGAGTTTCCACCAGATCAGTGTTCCACACAATGCCTAAAGACATAAAAGATGAATTTAGAGCACAGCGCATCATAAGAACCATCATACTGCAGAGACAACAACAACCTTTCTGTACAGTAATGAGTTTCTAAACTGCCATTCTAATTTTCAGTTTAGATTAGACTTTCTCATTGCTCACCAATATTTGATCAAAAGTACATACAATTGTGACATTTCATTTAATTTTAGTGTAAAATGTTCTACTTTGTAGTAATGATGCTGAAAAATCAGCTTGGACATCACATTAAACTTAATTTTAACATGATCCTTCAGAAATCATTCTTATTTTTTTCAGATTTATTTTATGGCAGTTTTGCCTTTTTATTGAGATAGGGCAGTTGTTGACAGGAAGCAAATTGGGAGAGTGAGTGGAAAGGATCGAGAAAGGTCCACGAGCCGGGACTCAACATCGGGTCACCCAAAGCACAACCGCGCTATGTGTGGAAGTGCTGCCCACAAGGCTATCGGCGCCAACCAGAAATCACTCTTAACATGCTGATTTGCTGCTCAAAAATATTCTTATTATTATTAATGTTGAAAACTGCTAAATATTTTTGTGGAAACAGTGATAAATGTATTCAGGATTCTTTGATGAATAGAAAGAGAACAGCATTTATTTAAAATTATCTTTTAAACATTATAAATGTCTTGTCACTTTTGATCAATTTAATGCATCCTTGGTGAAGTATTATAGTAAAGCTATAAATTTCTTATCTTAAAAATATTATTGATCCCAAACCTGAACTGTAGTGTATGTTAGCGTTTTTGAAGCTATTGAATTCCTAATTTATTTCATTTCTCCTGTGCCAGTCGTCTCTGACCTCTGTCAAATGTCTTGATGTCATCCAATGTCTTGTAAATGGAGTCCATTTTCTCACAACCCTCCTTCAGGACTTCTCCTGTGCGGAACACGGCAGCATGACTCTGCATGGTCTGAAAAAGAAAAACAGAAAACAGAAATGAAATTATTTTGAAATTAGTATCTTATAATGACTACTGGAGATCATCCGAAATGAGGCTTTAAACTGTCAAATTCCCATTTAATCAGTCTATAATATTACGTTTCTTTAAAGAACTGCAGTGAAATGACTTGCCTTCTGCATGTTGAGCCTGATTTCTGAGGTTCTGGTACTGCCGTTAGCAAAACGGATCTTGTCCAGATTGGAGACAGATGCTTCTCCTGCATTGGGTTTCAGAGGGGAAAGCTTCTCTCCTATGTGAGAGGATAAAAATATCACACCATTTTTAATGGTTTGTTTTAAGAAAATATATATAAACAAATGACTTTATAATGCCTTAAAACTTCATTACACAGTAATCCTTCATGAAATATTGCTGTTCTAGATTTAGTCTCTAGTTTAATAAAGGGCACTCATGAATTTGGAGCATTCCTTCACAAGTTCTAAGTCTTATAAAGCTACCTGGAGTGTTTGTCTCAGCAATAGTCAGGGCACAAGCACGTCCAAACACAACCAGATCCAGCAGCGAATTGGCACCCAGGCGGTTGGCACCATGCACTGACGCACAGCCGGCCTCTCCACAGGCGTACAGGCCTGGCACCACCTTATCCTCTCCATCCTTATAGGTGATGACCTGAGAGGATTACAGACAGGATATTAGCATTATGTTCTTATGAGAGTAGATTGCAAACAGTGATTGTAACATTTATGTTGAATTAATCAAATGTAATATTAATGTACACTATCTTTCAAAAGTTTGGAATCACTAAGATTTTTAATGTTTTTGAATCTTATGCTGACCAAGGCTGCACTTATTTGATGAAAAATACATTTTAGAACAGTAACATTGTGAAATATTGTAACAATTTAAGCAAACTTTCTATTTTAATAATTTAAAAATGTAATTTATTCCTTTGATGGAAAAGCTGAAATTTATAATTTAATACTCTAGTCTTCAATGTCACATGATCCTTCAGAAATCATTCTAACATGCCTATTTGGTGCTAAAAAACACAACAACATTTTTTATGATTATCATAAATTTTTATAGGATTCTTTGATAATTATAGTGTTTAAGAAAACATTTATTGTAAACAGAAATCTTTTGTAGCATTTAACACTTCCAGTTGTGATACAAAATTGTATGCTAATAACTGGTGCGGGAGAAGTAACACTCCATAATTTATGACTTAAAGGATATTACTTAAAAAGGTGCCACAAGCGATTTCTGAGAAACACTGTTGATATTTGAAATCAACCCAAACACAAACACACCCCTCCCTTCATGTCTCTGTCCCCAAAACACACAATGCAAGAGTGGATATCTCTTTATCACAGCTGAAGCGAAGCAAAATAATGCTTTGGCAAAGACGAACAAATGAACATACAATACACAAGCAGGAGTTGATTGTTAGTCACCAGCAGAACACCAGCTCCAGACAAATAATGGCACTCAAAACTGTTCAGTTAATATAGCTAACATTACAAAAACAGCATATCAGTTCTGTGAAACACAGCAAAAAGCAACACAACCTCAGCTCATCTGTTTTCAGGCCTTCCCGCTTAGGTTTCGCCAAAGCTTTTCGGGTCCTAAAGCTCTTGCCTGATCATAACCCTACGACCCCCAGTGATATTCATCTGACCTTTTCTCTTTTGTAATGTCTCTCAAATCTCCCTCTTGCTCACTCTCTCTTCTCCCCCCTCATAAGTGTTTATGCCCCCTACTGCTGATTGGCTGCAAGTGTGTTGCGGTGTAGTCCGATCCATTTCAACAGCGTTTCTCAGAAATCGCTTACTGACCCTTTAAGGGTTTGTTCAAATTTCTAACTTAAGATGAGCAGTAGTCAAAGTGATGGTGAAAAATGGGCAGAATACCTGTCCCTTGTAGTTGGTGGGGATGCCGCCCATGTTGTAGTGGACGGTGGGTAACACTGGGATGGGCTCTTTTGTAACGTCCACTCCAGCAAAGATCATAGCAGTTTCAGAGATGCCGGGGAGACGAGCAGCCAGCTGTTGGGGTGGAAGATGATGGAGCTGCAGGTAGACATGGTCTTTTTCTGGCCCAACACCTCTGGTGGGAACATGGTAGAAACTCATTTTAAGAAAGATAACACCAGTTCGTTTGTCAATAAATCAATCACTTTCTGTCTATGTAAGTGAAGTTAAAAACAAAACTTGCGAATCATTAAATAAGCAGCACATTAAAAATGGTGACTCTGTTGAGGGGTGGGCATTAAGTATTTTATACCTTCCTTCTCTGATCTCAATGGTCATGGACCGCGAGACCACATCCCTAGAGGCCAAATCTTTGGCATTGGGTGCATAACGTTCCATGAACCTCTCGCCTTCACTATTGATTAAGATTCCTCCTTCTCCACGGCAACCCTCTGTGATCAGGCAACCGGCTCCATAGATACCTAAGGGAGTACATCATAGGTCATCTGGAAGGGGCTGAATATTTATAACACAGATCATCAAGTATAAACATGGATGCATGTAAACACAGCAGAGAAATAGTATAACTATTCATGTAATATATGACTGCTAGACAACATATAGACAAGACTAATCTGACATGCGAGACATAATCATGTTGTAAACTATACTGAGATGACAACTTGAGTAAACTGTTACTTCACAATCAGTGGCAAAGATGCTTTGATGATGCTTTATAGTGAAACTACTTTAAAAGGACTCACCTGTGGGGTGGAACTGAACAAATTCAAGATCCTGGCAGGGCAGACCTGCACGTGTCACCATGGCATTACCGTCTCCTGTGCTAGTATGGGCTGATGTACAGCTGAAGTATGTGCGGCCATAACCACTGCAGAGAAACAAACAAATAAAGATATTGATTTGGTTATGTTGTAAAAACACACTGTATTAATAATATATACACTGTTCCAGCAAACTTGACCAAAAATAGTAATTATACAAGTAGTTTGTTATAATTAGAAAATATGCATTGAAATTAAAATCTTATTGTTATTTTAGTGAACAAACAGAACCAATCAAACTTCAAAAGATGTAACTGATAAGTTTAAGAAAAAAGAAAAAAAAATTTAACCTTCTGTTATACCTTTGAATACTTAAGGAAGCTTGTTTTATACCAATAAAAAAAAAAGTTAATTGCAACTCTTTATATCACAATTCTGACTTTTTTTCCCCTCAGAATTGTGATATATAAACTCACAACTGTGAGTTATAAAGTCGGAATTGCGAGATGTAGTAAATTCTGACTTTATATCTCATAATTCTGACTTTTTAAATAAAAAGATAAAGTGTCACAATTACCTTTTTTTTTTATTTTATTCAATGGCAGAAACAAGCTTCCATAAATACTACTGTTTCTGTTGTTAAAGGTGCACTAGAATTAAAAATTGAATTTATCTTGGCATAGTCAAATAACAAGAGTTCAGTACATGGAAATGACATACAGTGAGTCTCAAACTCCATTGTTTCCTCCTTCTTATATAAATCTCATTTGTTTAAAAGACCTCCGAAGAACAGGCGAATTTCAACATAACACAGACTGTTACGTAACAGTCGAGATCATTAATAAGTACGCCCCCAATATTTGCATATGCCAGCCCATGATCGAGGCATTACACAAGGGCAGAACGTCTGTATGTGCACAGCTGAATCATCAGACTAGGTAAGCAAGCAAGGAAAACAGCGAAAAATGGCAGATGGAGAAATAATAATAACTGACATGATTCATGATAACATGATATTTTTAGTGATATTTGTAAATTGTCTTTCTAAATGTTTCGTTAGCATGTTGCTAATGTACTGTTAAATGTGGTTAAAGTTACCATCGTTTCTTACTGTATTCACGGAGACAAGACTGTCGTTATTTTCATTATTAAACACTTGAAGTCTGTATAATTCATAAACACAACTTCATTCTTTATAAATCTCTCCAACAGTGTAGCATTAGACGTTAGCCACAGAGCATAGCCTCAAACTCATTCAATATCAAATGTAAACACCCAAATAAATACAATACTCACATAATCCAACGCATGCATTCAGTATGCATGACGAACACTTTGTAAAGATCCATTTGAGGGTTATATTAGCTGTGTGAACTTTGTTTATGCACTGTTTAAGGCAAGCGCAAGCTCTGGGGGCGGAGAGCGCGCGATTTAAAGGGGCCACAACCTGAAATCGGCTCGTTTCTAATGATGCCCCAAAATAGGCAGTTAAAAAAATTAATTTAAAAAAATATATGGGGTATTTTGAGCTGAAACCTTAGACTTATATTACATCTTTTAAAAAAAAGTTCTAGGGCACCTTTAACTAACACAAAAATATTTTTCATTCATTGAAATAAAATAAATACAATATAAATATCAGATGAATATAAGTTTCCTAAAGTACATACAGTAAAATGACTAAAAGCTATAAATAATACTAAAATAACACTGCCGGATGCTTGAGACAGAAAACCAGATCATGTCTCTTACCCAGTGGCAATGACTGTGTTCTTGGCTCTGAAACGGTGGATGGATCCGTCCTCCATACATAGAGCAATGACTCCCTTACACTCTCCATCCTCCATCAACAGATCCAGGGCAAAATATTCGACAAAGTAACTGGTATCATACCTCAGGGACTAGACACCAACAGACACAATCAGATAAGGCTCAACAGGTGCTCAAGTTCTAGCTGACTTTCAGATTCTCACTCACCCGTCCATAGAGTGTGTGAAGCAGGGAGTGACCCGTCCTGTCTGCCACACAACAGCATCTGTGAGCCTGACCTCCTTTACCAAACTTCAAACTCTGACCTCCGAAGGCACGCTGATAGATCTTCCCGTCCTCGGTACGGCTGAAAGGCATACCGAAGTTTTCCAGCTGAAAAGACATAATATCAGCTGATGAAATTGGAATACTTTCAAAGTGACAATAGCCGGGTTTTCATTACAGATGTGTAAAACTTTTGTGATATTTTCTAAATGTATATAAAACTATTGTGAAATGATGGCATTTCCATTAACCGATGTTATGTAACTAAAACTTAATTTTTTCCTCTCGCCATAAGTCATTCCAAAAATCATGGCAATGGATGTTAGCAGGTTTAAGTATATCACAGCCACTGAACTAACCATTACTTTTTTAATCGAAGGAGATGAGGGCGTATAATCCAAGCATTAAAGGTGCTAAAGAGGATCTTTTCGTCGACTGAGAAACCAAAGACTGTTAGTGAGTTTTTGAAATGAGCACTTGCGTAAGTGCTCCTTCACAGCTCATTTCGAGGGAACGCCTCCCAAAACTCGTGCACGAGTATTGGAACACAAGTGTTTACCACCGGCATTCGCTGTGTCGTGTTAGTGGATTCATTTTGTCGGACTCACTGCAGGTAACTCATAATCCACAGTTGTTACTCCTGTCTCCTGACAAAAACACAGCATGCGGTGCCTGTGGAGTGTGGAAAGTTACTGGAGCGCGCAGCCGCGCTCGTCTCTCACAAGGAACGTGATGGCAGTGATTGACAAGCCAGAGGGCCAATCCGCGCACGTCTCTCACAAGGAACGTAATGGCAGTGATTGACAAGCCAGAGGGCCAATCGTTTACACGATGATCGCGTAAACGATTGGCTGATCTTTTTAAGGCCCTACCTCGTTCACAGATGATGTATATTAATATTATTCCTTTCAGTGCACCTAATAAATAGTCTTTTATCAGTTAGTAAAGACAGTTTCAAGTAATATTGCAAAAATGTATAAAACAAAACATCCTCTTTAGCACCTTTAATGGCAAGGAAAGCCCCTTATACATAGGAGCGACCATGTATGAGGCGTTTCTGGGTGTTTCTCCCTATCTGCTTCCAGGTCTTTATAAAAATTGTGGCATTTCTTTGTTGTTTAGAATCCAGTATTCCCATTATTCTTTTGTCTTTTACGAGTTTAATAAAGAACTCTGTATCATCTTCAGTCCAAACATACCACGCCATCTTAAAAGATTGATCGACTTTTACGTACACCAGGTGATCTGTAAATGCGTAAACTGTTTCCATTGCAGTTTTGAAAACTATTGCTTTTTCAAATTGCCTGAAAAACCACCTCATGTGAGCATAAAAAAATTTTTTGCGATGTATGGGATTTTTTCGATTGGGCGCATTTTCAATTCGCAATTTCAATTTGCGCAATTTGAAGGGTAATGGAAATGCAGTTAATGACAGTGACAGGTCATGTGATCATCGCTCACCTCAACCACTGCAGCAGGGGCCTGCTCGGTCATGTAGTGAATGGCATCCTGGTCTCCCAGCCAATCAGATCCCTTCACTGTGTCATAAAAGTGCCAACGCCAGTCGTCGTCCTCCATGTTTCCTAATGCAGCATTAATCCCACCCTAAATGTTAAAATATAAATAAATAAAAAATATTAAAAATATTATATAAATGTTATAAATATATATATAAATAAAAAGTTGTGAGCCATTGTGAATAAATTGATAAAATGAATTTGTTAAATGTGTGTTATATTATATATTATATATATATATATATACACACACACATATACAGTACAGTCCAAAAGTTTGGAACCACTAAGATTTTTTTATGTTTTTAAAAGAAGTTTCGTCTGCTCACCAAGGCTACATTTATTTAATTAAAAATACAGTAAAAAAGTTTGGGTTCAAAAGTTTGGGGTGAGTAAGAATTTTTATTTTTATTTTTTTAAAAAAAGAAATTAAAGAAATGAATACTTTTATTCAGCAAGGATGCATTAAATCAATCAAAAGTGGCAGTAAAGACATTTATAATGTTACAAAAGATTAGATTTCAGATAAACACTGTTCTTTTGAACTTTCTATTCATCAAATAATCCTGAAAAAAAATATTGTACACAAATATTTTGTACAATTGTACACATTAAATGTTTCTTGAGCAGCAGATCAGCATATTAGAATTATTTCTGAAGGATCATGTGACACTGAAGACTGGAGTAATGATGCTGAAAATTCAGCTTTGCATCACAGGAATAAATTACTTTGTGAAATATATTCAAAAAGAAAAAAAATTATTTAAAAAATAGAATTTTAAATTGTAATAATATTTCACAATATTACTGTTTTTACTGTATTTTTAATTAAATAAATGTAGCCTTGGTGAGCAGACGAAACTTCTTTTAAAAACATTAAAAATCTTAGTGGTTCCAAACTTTTGGACTGTACTGTATATATATGTATATATGTATGTATATATGTATGTATGTATGTATGTATGTATGTATGTATGTATGTATATATATATAAAAATAAATGAATTTATAGTCATAGACTGACATATTCTAAGAGAATATTAATTCTGTATTAGTTAGAACATACATATTGATCTTTTGTTTTTTCAAAGTGGCATAAGAATATCAGAGGTGTAGTTTCAAAGGTTGAGCTGCATTATGAACTTTAGACTTCTTGAACTGAAAATGACTGCACAGCTCTCACAGGTTACAAACTGATTCTCATTCAATCTCTTCCTGAGCAAACTATTTGATTCTGATGCATTACAGTTTTCATATTACTACTTGTTCTTTCAAAAAAATATAATTGTTACTAAATTAAACATCAGCAAACACTGATTTGCAAAAACTGGTATACATCCAGAAGACAAATTGTTATGCTGCTGCAGTACATGAGTGGGTATAAGAGGCAGATTAATAAGTTACTGAATGAGAATAACCCAATAAACCCAAAAGGAAATCTCCAAACCTGTGCGGCCACTGTGTGTGAGCGGGTGGGGAAAAGTTTGGTGACACAGGCAGTGTTGAAGCCGGCCTCCGACAGACCGAAAGCAGCGCGCAGCCCTGCGCCACCGGCTCCCACCACGACAGCATCAAACTCATGGTCTACTACTGGATACTGAGTGGAGATCTGAGAGGAGAAATACCAAAAACACAATGATCACGCAAGGCCACTCGCCTATAACATCTAGTTTTGCTACTTTAAGGTGACGACTGGAACTAGAATTCAACAGTACCTTAATAGCCGGGAAAATGAAAGCTACTGAAACCAAACAAGGAAGCAGCATAAATACTTACACTATCTGAGACTTTTGCATCTCCCTTTTTTCCATAGATGGAGAAATGTAACTTGCGGTTGCTTGCCTGGCACACTGCTGGCAGCTGGATGGAATGACAAAAACATCATTGCAATACAAAACAGACAGTGACAGCAATCTAATGTAGATGTGAGATGTCTGGTTATTGTGTTTCATTTGAACAAAACATAGGCTGAGCATCCATACTGGAGACTGGGGATATATGCAAGGAAAATTATAAGATAAAGTCATTTGCTGCGCTTGTGTATGTTTATGATTTGTAGGACACATTGCCATAACACATCTACAAACTTTAACAGGTGACTGTAGCTGTCATTTATATCTGTAATAAACACTAGAAACAATTCTTAATTCAACTTTCACAGCAGTCTGTTTTTATATGAAATTAAAATAACAATCATGCATTCAAACACTTAAAAAGTAATCACCTAAAATAATAACACGAGCATAAAGTATCACATGGCTAATGCTAATGCTGCCAGCTTGACCTTCAATGTATCCCTGTTTACAAAATATCTAAACATTACTTCTATAAAATTACACATTACATTAGGTTTCAAACCCTCAGGCATTTCTGCTAAAATGATAAGCTCCATAAATAAAACAGTATCACATAATGTGTAGCCTACACTCCAGTAACAGAGACACTGAGACTATGTAACAGTGTTATCCAACACAGCAGATGATGGTTACAAAACCAATACATAACAAAGGGTACAACAGACCAAAGCGTGTCTCAGGATAAAACAATTAAACTCTCGGCCTGTAATGAACAAATGCCATTAAAATAGAAAGTATGCCCAAGATTTGAAAAGACTTACAGCTTTAGATGACACAATCTTTCTCCCGAGGACACGGGAGGCAGCGCACACCGCAGCCATGTTGCTCGAATCTTTCTGAATGATAAACGCGAGCGCCTGTGTGTGGAGCTCGTGAACGCTCTTGTGATGTAAGTGGTAGTAGACTCAGTTCCACGAATCGGTTCTTTCGAACCGTAAAAAAGATTCAGCGAGTCTCTGACTTCACGGCGCGGCGTAATGCATTGTACTCGACTCGTTTTATTAATAAGTTATTTTAATCGCATTTGTAGGTCAGTTTGTTGTACCCTAGATGATTAAAAAAAAGCTTCTCGCAACATGAGCCAAATCATCAAATGCTCACTGATGGTACGCTGCTTACTCGGTTAAATCGGTTCGGTCTGCTTCGTGAACGTGTCGTGACAAGAAATCCATTATATTAATTTCAAATAAGTATAATTACTTACAATATAGTGAATAATAAAACAAATTTGAGATATTTATTTCTCTAAATAAATTACGAAAAATTGAACATCGTTAGCTCGTTCTTTTTACAACTAAAATATTTGAACATTTACCACTTCATTTAAAATGTGATTAAATTAAACTGTTGTAAAAAAGGCTCAACCAAACTGATTAAAAAGATTCAAAAGAACCATTTGGTTCTAATGATTCATGAACATAGACTGTAATGAATCGCCATCCAGTTTCCCAGCTTCAGTGCGGACCGTACCAATATTTGTCCACTGTGGGGGGATTTGTTGGTTAGCGGTCATACAGAAAACAAACACAAACATGTGTTTAAGATGGGTGGAGTTATTTCCTGTAAATGCCACTGTATATAACATAGCCTTCTAGCTTTAAATAAGCAATATTTTTCCCAAGAACATTAACGCAGGTGTTAGCTTTACCAAATAATGGAAGCGACTATTTGAATCTATTTGAGAACGGGGGTCAATGTCAAGTGCTTTGGATACTTGCAAGGTAAAATGGACATTTGATGTAGTATTGTATTACTAGCATGTATTGTTCTTGCCTGATTAATGATACATTTTCTTTGTTAAATATAACTAGCCAAATCGTGTATGCATGTTGTGGAAACAGGAAGTGTCATATTTCAACTAGGAGGTCTCGCGCTGCTGCTCAAGTTTCTAGTTATGAACTGAATGGGGATGCTACGTCAGTTTCATTATGTTTGCATAAGGACAACAATGCTTCATTATACATTAAAAAGGGGCATTTGGTTTACAGTATTTACAATAGCATTTCCCTTTTTATATCATATTGGTCATATGTTTGATAGAAGTATGTTTTTATTTTTCAGCTGCAGTCCACATGAACAACCTGAATGATCCTCAGGACTGGAATATAAGGCCGGAGAGGCAAGGCGGTGGTGGGGACAGCAGTAAGTGGAACTATGCCCTCCTTGTGCCCATGCTGGGGCTTGCTGCCTTTCGTAAGTACTACACCACACTATTGCCCTTTACTAGCATGTATGTTTTAATCAATTGTACTTAAATGTAATTTTTTTCTTCCTCCTGGGGATGGATTCCTAGGATGGATCTGGTCCAAGGAGTCTCAAAAGGAAATCGAGGAGGCCAAGGTGAAGTATGAAAAGATCGTAAAGACAATCCAAAAGGACCTGGATGTGAAGTACAGACAGACGCTCTCTGAAAACCGCAGAGAAACAGCTCGGCTCGAGCTTGATCTAGAGAAAGAAAAGCAGCGGGCACATGGCTACCGTCAAGCCCTGGCATCGCAGAGTCAGAAGCTCGAGGAGGAACGTCGAGGCATGAGGCTGGAACGTGAAGCTCTAGAAAACGAGAGATCTAGATTGCGTTACGGAGGACCTGGTGGCGCCCTCTTCCACGAGGCGTTGCAAAAGGAAAAAGAGCGAGAGATGAGAGCTTCACTGGCTCTGAAGGAAGTAGAACACAGATTGGTGGAAAGACAAAGGGCCTTTTGCAGTATTTTGGTGCCTCGTGTGAGGAGGGTGGAGATGGAGAAGGACCTTCTGGTTCAGACAACCAAAGAGCCCCTTCTTGCACATCTGGAGATGGAGGACGGTCTCAGAGATATTTTTAAGAATGACCGCAGTTGTGCAGAGTATCTCAACACAGATGAGCGGAAGAATGGAAGTCTCATGTGGCTGTATCTCAGATACTGGCAGCTGCAGGTCACTCTTCAAACACACCAGAGAGCTGAAGCTGCTATACTCGGGATACAGACAAAAAAGTGACACTGGGAGAGCAGAAATGAATCTATATCAATAAAATGATGTATTTTAAATGACTCATTACCAATAAAGCTAATGAGATTCAATTTTCATGTCATATTGTTTTCTTAGTGCGAAGAGCAATTTAAGTTTGTACATACAGTGAGTCTAAATACCATATACACAGTAAAATATCTATTTTTTATTGTTGTAAAATAAGTTTTTAGGACTCATGAGGTGCAAGTGGTCAAGAATATTTAACTTAAATACTTAAACTCACACAAAACTCATCCATACTTCATGCATCTGACCTAAATTCGGACATTGTTGGCATGATGATGCCAGAAAGACAGCATAATTATTCCATTAACATGAATCCAAAAAGAGAGCATCGGTCAGTGCAAGATTGGATTTGCTCAAAAAAGTGCCACTTGATTAAAAGAAACCCCTCAATACATTAAAATCATTGCACTGTAAAACACATCTAATGCAAATAAAAATATAGCAAATCAGGCCAGTTGTATTTCCAAAGGGGGTGGGGATTTAAAAAAGCTTTGCATTTGTAGAACCAGTTTAACCAGTGCTGAATAAATAGTTAAGTTGAGTTGTCATGAAAATATTCATGAGGAAAAACAACATTATGCCCTTCAGTTTATTCTGATACTCAAAGACAAGGTAAGTCAAGCTTACAAACTCTATTATTATATGAAGGCCTAAAATAATTTAGGTGCAAGTTAAAAAAAAAAGATATACATGCATGCATACCAATACGAGTTAGGACATGTAGATATAAAGGAACAATTTGCAAGAATTTGCTTTCAATTATTTTTTTCCCTTAACAAATAAAGGCATTGAGCTGATGTTAACTGCATGGTTCTCTTTTCAAATAAATACTCTGTTCAGTATTTATATTGTTGATTAATTTAAATTTTACTGCTTTAATTGTTAAACTGTCTGTCTGTGTATGCTTTGAATACTTGCAAGGTAGTATTCTATTGCCAAAATGTATTGTTCTTGCAGGATTAATGGGAAATTTGCTTTGTTCAAGGAAAAGAAACTGGCAGAGCCAAGTATGTATATCTCAAGAAGTCTCAAATTTCAAGTAATAAGAAGTTCTCATGCTGCTCATGTATCTAGGAACTGAATGAGAATGCGACATCAGTTTCTTTGCATAAAGACAATAATGCAACATTACAAAAAAATTAAAAAAAAAAAAGGTAATTGGATGTCAGAATAAATCTATATGTCTATATATACAGTACAGTCCAAACGTTTGGAATCACTAAGATTTTTAATGTTTTTAAAAGAAGTTTCGTCTGCTCACCAAGGCTACATTTATTTAATTAAAAATACAGTAAAAACAGTAATATTGTGAAATATTATTACAATTTAAAATAACTGTGTACTATTTAAATATATTTCACAAAGTAATTTATTCCTGTGATGCAAAGCTGAATTTTCAGCATCGTTACTCCAGTCTTCAGTGTCACATGATCCTTCAGAAATTATTCTAATATGCTGATCTGCTGCTCAAGAAACATTTATGATTATTTTCAATGTTGAAAACAGTTGTGTACTTTTTTTTTCAGGATTCCTTGATGAATAGAAAGTTCAAAAGAACAGCATTTATCTGAAATACAAAGCTTCTGTAGCATTATACACTACCGTTCAAAAGTTTGGGGTCAGTAAGAATTTTTATTTTAATTTTTTTTTAAAGAAATTAAAGAAATTAATACTTTTATTCAGCAAGGATGCATTAAATCAATCAAAAGTGGCAGTAAAGACATTTATAATGTTACAAAAGATTAGATTTCAGATAAACACTGTTCTTTTGAACTTTCTATTCGTCAAATAATCCTGAAAAAAAATATTGTACACAAATATTTTGTACAATTGTACACATTAAATGTTTCTTGAGCAGCAGATCAGCATATTAGAATGATTTCTGAAGGATCATGTGACACGGAAGACTGGAGCAATGATGCTGAAAATTCAGCTTTGCATCACAGGAATAAATTACTTTGTGAAATATATTCAAATAGAAAACAGTTATTTTAAATTGTAATAATATTTCACAATATTACTGTTTTTACTGTATTTTTAATTAAATAAATGTAGCCTTGGTGAGCAGACGAAACTTCTTTTAAAAACATTAAAAATATTAGTGGTTCCAAACTTTTGGACTGTACTGTATGTATGTATTTATTTTACAGCTCCAGTAAATATGAACAACCTGAATGATCCTCAGGACTGGAATATACTGCCAGAGAGGCAGGGTGATGGTGGTGGGGACAGCAGTAAGTGGAACTATGCCCTCCTGGTGCCCATGCTGGGGCTGGCTACCTTTCGTAAGTACTACGCCACACTATTGCCTTTTACTAGTGTGTATTTTGTGATTAACTGCACTTAATGTATTTCTTTGCTCTCTTAGGATGGATTTGGTCCAAGCAGTTTCAAAAGGAAATTGAGGACGTCAAGGTCAAGATGCAAAAGGACCTGGATCTTGAACGTCAAGAATATCGTAACATAAAGTTGGAATGTAAAGCTCTAAAATACAAAATATCTATGTTCCATGAGGCCCTGGAAAAGGGAAAAGAGCAAGAGCAAGGAGCTTTAAATGCTCTGAATGAAGTACAGAATTTGCTGATGCAAAGGCAACAGGCCTTTTGCAGTCCTTTTGTGTATTGTTCATGGAGGGAGCAGTTAGAGAGAGACCTAATGGCTTATACAGCCAAACATCCCCTTGCACATCTGAAGATGGAGAATGATCTCATTGATATTTTTAATAATGATCGCAGCTGTGCCGAGTATCTCAACGCAGATCCGCGGAAGAATGGAGGTCTCATGTGGCTGTATCTCAGATACTGGCGACAGCAGGTCACGCTTCAAACGCACCAGAGAGCTGAAGCTATACTCGGGATGCAGACAAAAAAGTGACACTAGGAGAGCAGAAACGAATTATGTGTTTTAAAAGACCACATTGCCAATAAAGTTAATGAGACTAAAAATGTGTTTTATTGATTTCTTTGCCGGAAGAGCGAATTTGAATTTGTGCTACAGAACAGAAAGTGTAAATACAATGTACACAGTAAAAGGACAAAAATATATTTGGATATTTAACAAAACTCATCCATACCTAATTTATCTTATCTAAATTATGCCACTGTTGACATGATGAGACCAGAAAGAGAGCAGCAGTTTATATCAGTGTGACCTTGGATGGAAATCCTTATATTCATAATATGTTATTAGGGGAGTGTAATATGGAAATCACATATTTAATGTACATTTATGCATTTAGCAGATGCTTTTTATGCAAAGCGACTTATATACTAAGAGCTATTTCAGGAAAATATGTTTGACCCAGTGTGGAACTAGAATTAGTATATTCAACACTAAATCAATTTTACTGCTGTCTACATTTTAATATCAGGTTTTATGATTTACTCCCTTGTCTGAATGTCCAGTATACTATCCCAACAAATTTCTGTTAAGATGTAATATTTTATGGAGCTAAACTACTCCTGAATTGAACCAATGACAATGTGGTTTAAACTGTGAAAGTGCTGCAAATTTGTCATGTAAATACACTAAAAGGAAGTTGAGGTTGAACCCAAATGCAGTTTTTTTTTTTTTCAAGAAGCAACGAGGGAACAACAGGAAACAACACAGGCAAATTAAAAGTCCAACTAACAAAACAAGAGCACACAGACATGATGTAAGTCTGTCCTAACAACATATTTAATTATAATAAGATGGTGTCATCTGTGTTTTGCAGTTTGCAAACATAATAATATAAAATATAAAATAGATAAATAAATAGCCTAATAATAAAGTGATAAATAAATACCTATCTGTTCAGAATTGCCTAATTTTCACTTCTTTAGTATTCCCTTATCATGCAGTGCACATGATATTATACACTTAAAATAATTAATTAATTGGTTAATTTATTTCCTTGTAGTCCAATGTGTGCTGTCCATAGATTGTGGCGCTGTCAAAGGGGCGCAAGACTTTGATCTAACCGTACAGTGATATGATTGGATGACTGGATTAAATGGGCGGGGTTTATACACTCGATGCCACGCGCGTCGTCTAAGCTCCTCTCTTCTGTCAACCTACTTTGCTAGATAAATGTCATGATTTCAATATTTCGCCGATATAGATTCAACAATTCTCTCTGTATGCTCATCTTTAATTCACGACATTTTAAGGTATGACAATGGAGCCATCTCTGATATGTACATTATTTAAGAACAATGTCGACGCTATTTGATAATGACCTACATAGACTATTGTCATATGATCTATCTATCTATCTATCTATCTATCTATCTATCTATCTATCTATCTATCTATCTATCTATCTATCTATCTATCTATCTATCTATCTATCTATCTATCTATCTATCTATCTATCTATCTATCTAATGTCTGACTGTCAAAAAAGTCCTCAGAACTATAATTAATTGAGGGTTACTTTTTCATTGTTTTTATTTATTATCTACTATATTGTTATATCTATCTATTATTATCTATTATTTATCTACAGAATGATACCACCACCAACACTGGAGATTTTGTTGCCCCAGAACCTGATGTCATCATTGTAGGGGCCGGTGTTTTGGGCTCTTCATTGTCGGCGGTTCTTGGGCGAGATGGACGCAAGGTTACAGTGATTGAGAGGAATCTTAGAGAGCCGGACAGAATAGTTGGTGAATTGCTACAGCCTGGTGGATATCGTGCCCTCAAAGAATTAGGCTTGGAAAGTGAGTTTCTACTTGTGTATTCCAGTCTGAGCACTTGGCCACCAATTTTCTTTATACTGACCTATAATCATTATTTTTATAGAATCAGTAGAGGAGATAGATGCAAACATTGTGAATGGTTATATCATCCATGATGTTGAAAGTAGGATGGTCGTGGAGATTCCTTACTCACAAGATCAGACTCAATGTGGCCTAGCTTTCCATCACGGTCGCTTTATCATGGGACTGCGTAGAGCTGCACTGGCAGAGCCAAAGTAAGACCAACATATGCGTCTTACATGTTTAAAATATTGCATATAATATTATAAAAGTATTTTTAATAACATATTTACCTGGTGGTTGTTGAGTGTGAGGTTCATTGAAGGCTCAGTAACATACCTTGAAGAAGAAAATGGCCGTGTCACAGGCATCCAGTACAAGGACAAACATTCTGGAAGAATAAAGGTTAGTCAAGAGACCACATGTTTGTATGTTAACCAGTGATATTAAATATTTGGGTAGCTTCAACATCATAACTTTTGAGTGAAAAAAATCATTATAAACATTAGGGATCATTAACTGATTACATTTGTACTTGAAGCATGTATGGTTAAAATCACAAAGTTGTTAAGTAGTAAAATATTTGCTGTATTTTAAGTATATCATCAGTCACTATCTGTTTTGCAGAGGTTACGTGCTCCTCTGACAGTGGTGGCAGATGGATGTTTTTCAGAATTCAGAAAGCGTTTGAGCTCGGAAAGGGTTCAGATCTGTTCCAACTTTGTAGGCTGCATAATGAAGGTACGAGGTGCTCTGGTGTAATGTCATAAACCTTTTACTATTTCACAACCATTAAATAGTTGCTTTTAAAAGAAAACCCAGCTTATTTTAAATTTATACATAACACACAACTTGTATTGCATTGGTTTGTCTTCTCAGAACTCTCCTCAGTACAAGCCCAACTATGCTGAACTAGTTCTGAGCTGCCATGGACCGGTTCTGATCTACCAGATCTCCGCCACTGACACACGCGTTCTGGTGGACATAAGGGGACGTCTCCCCAAAAACCTTAGCCAATACATGATTGAGAAGATCCATCCGCAACTGCCAGGTCAGAGAACTGATATAATTGTCAATAAGAGTGTATTTAAAGGGATAGTTCACCCAAAAAGGAAAATTCTGTCATCATTTTCTCACCCTCAAGTTGTTCCAAACCTGTATACATTTATTTTTTCTGCTGAGCACAAAAGAGCTATTTTGAAGAATGTTGGAAACTAAACAGTTGATGGGACCATATTTTTTTGCCTCCATACTATGGAAGTCAGTGGTACCCATCAACTGTTTGGTTACTGACATTCTTCAAAATGTCTTCTTTTGTGTTCAGGAATTAATACAGGTTTGGAACAACTAATGACAGAATTTTGAATTTTAGGTGAACTATCCCTTTAAGTGAGGTTTCAGTCCACATACAAACCCGATTCCAAAAAAGTTGGGACACTGTACAAATTGTGAATAAAAAAGGAATGCAATAATTTACAAATCTCATAAACTTATATTTTATTCACAATAGAATATAGATAACATATCAAATGTTGAAAGTGAGACATTTTGAAATGTCATGCCAAATATTGGCTCAGTTTGGATTTCATGAGAGCTACACATTCCAAAAAAGTTGGGACAGGTAGCAATAAGAGGCCGGAAAAGTTAAATGTACATATAAGGAACAGCTGGAGGACCAATTTGCAACTTATTAGGTCAATTGGCAACATGATTGGATAAAAAGAGCCTCTCAGAGTGACAGTGTCTCTCAGAAGTCAAGATGGGCAGAGGATCACCAATTCCCCCAATGCTACGGCAAAGAAATAATGGAGCAATATCAGAAAGGAGTTTCTCAGAGAAAAATTGCAAAGAGTTTGAAGTTATCATCATCTACTGTGCATAATATCATCCAAAGATTCAGAGAATCTGGAACAATCTCTGTGTGTAAGGGTCAAGGCTGGAAAACCATACTGGATGCCTGTGATCTTCGGGCCCTTAGACGGCACTGCATCACATACAGGAATGCTACTGTAATGGAAATCACAACATGGGCTCAGGAATACTTCCAGAAAACATTGTCGGTGAACACAATCCACCGTGCCATTCGCCGTTGCTGGCTAAAACTCTATAGGTCAAAAAAGAAGCCATATCTAAACATGATCCAGAAGCGCAGGCGTTTTCTCTGGGCCAAGGCTCATTTAAAATGGACTGTGGCAAAGTGGAAAACTGTTCTGTGGTCAGACGAATCAAAATTTGAAGTTCTTTTTGGAAAACTGGGACGCCACGTCATCCGGACTAAAGAGGACAAGGACAACCCAAGTTGTTATCAGCGCTCAGTTCAGAAGCCTGCATCTCTGATGGTATGGGGTTGCATGAGTGCGTGTGGCATGAGCAGCTTACACATCTGGAAAGGCACCATCAATGCTGAAAGGTATATCCAACTTCTAGAACAACATATGCTCCCATCCAGACGTTGGCTCTTTCAGGGAAGACCTTGTATTTTTCAACATGACAATGCCAGAACACATACTGCATCAATTACAACATCATGGCTGCATAGAAGGATCCGGGTACTGAAATGGTCAGCCTGCAGTCCAGATCTTTCACCCATAGAAAACATTTGGCGCATCATAAAGAGGAAGATGCGACAAAGAAGACCAAAGACAGTTGAGCAACTACAAGCCTGTATTAGACAAGAATGGGACAACATTCCCATTCCTAAACTTGAGCAACTCCTCAGTCATCAGACGTTTGCAGACTGTTGTAAAAAGAGGGGATGCCACACAGTGGTAAACATGGCCTTGTCCCAACTTTTTTGAGATGTGTTGATGCCATGAAATTTAAAATCAACTTATTTTTCCCTTAAAATGTTCTCAGTTTAAACATTTGATATGTCATCTATGTTGTATTCTGAATAAAATATAAAAATTTGAAACTTCCATATTATTGCATTCTGTTTTTATTCACAATTTGTTCAGTGTCCCAACTTTTTTGGAATCGGGTTTGTACATGAGCTGATAAAAAAATGTCACTGGATTAAAATGAATTATAGACAGTTTTGCAAATTTTCTTCGCTTTGTTGTGTCTGATAGATCACTTAAAGGGGCTGTTTTTGTTGGCCGTACAAAACAACCGTCTGAAATCCATGCCTGCAAGTTTCCTGCCATCATCACCTGTCAATAAACCAGGTAACTGCACAGTATAGATGCAGTATATGGTAGAGATACAGCAGTGGCAGTTTCTCATTGTAGTCTTTATTATAGTACATAGATTTAATTACAAAGAAGCTTTATTGTTGTTGTTATTCATTTAAGCAGGCACTGTAATATGTTACCTATTATGTCATATAGACCGTTGCAACTGAATTATATTAAAATAGATCTATCTGTCCTCTTACAGGAGTCTTGCTTCTTGGAGATGCTTATAACATGAGGCATCCTTTAACTGGAGGAGGGATGAGCGTAGCACTTAATGATGTCATGATCTGGAGAAGTCTGCTTCAGAATGTTCCGGATCTCAGTGACAACACGGCCTTGTTGCAGGTTAAAAGCCTAGGGTTTTATTAGATAAACCAGAATTAAAAATATTATAACATTTTATTAATTTAAAAATGAAGGTTTGCTCCAATGCTGTTCTCTTACAGTCATTGTATTTTTATTTTACCCCATCCATAGGCTAAAAAGAAATTCCACTGGGAGCGGAAGGTGTCTCATTCATTTGTGGTGGATGTTCTAGCACAGGCACTACATGAGTTGTTTGCTTCAAAAGACTGTAAGCATCTGCTTTTATGTTTCTGAATTAAAATACAGTTGATACAACATCCTATTTCCAATTTTCATATTTATGTTGCCACTAGAGGGAACTCTTCTACCATGAGCCAAATGTTCATCTCCAAAGACTGGCCTCTTATGTAATTGACTGCTGTACACCATAAACACTTGCTGATTATAATAATATAGATCATCAAACGATTTTAATCATTGCAAATGATCATAACTTGTCTCCTCTGTTTGCAGATTCAATATTATATCTCAGAAGAGCCTGCTTGTGTTATTTTCAGTTGGGAGGCGAGTTTGTGTCAGGGCCAGTTGGACTGCTATCTGTGTAGGTTCAGACTTCATTACAATCAGACAAATAACTATAAATGTACATAATTACTGTATGCATATATCTAACATCTGTATCAATCATCAGGCTGAACCCCCGCCCCGTGACACTGATCGGTCACTTCTTTGGTGTTGTATTGTATGCAGTCTACTTAAACATCAAGGCAGAGGTAAGACAGGACAGAGCAGGAGTGCTGCTGAGGAGCATGGGAATTATTTATCGTGCATGTGCGATCATATTCCCTTATATCTTTTCTGAATTTAAATACCTCTTGTATAGATTTTTTAGGCCTTTGGAATGAGTGTTAACTGTCTGATATCATGAGACAAAATAATAGTTATTATAAAGACTTTAAATCCCGGTTCAAATCCCTTCACTAAAATTTATGTTCACTGTAAAGCTGCTTTGACACAATCTGCATTGTAAAAAGCACTTTTTATATAAATAAAGGTGAGTTGACTTGACATGTATATACATTTCAGTATTTATACTGAATATATTTTATATATAATTATATGCATTTATATGCTTTTTACAGAATTCACATGTACTTAAAACTGTTAAATAAAATTTATTATCAGGTTGTTTTCCATGATGGTGCAAAAAACAGCAGATTATAGCCATAATGACTTGGGGATCATAAATACAGATCACTCTGCCCTACAAAATTGCAGTTACTACACATTTTCTCAAAATCAGGTCTTTTAGACTATAATCTGTCTGCTGACAAATGGGTTTGGCTCAACTATGCTCACATTCAGAGAAAACCGAGTGTGAAAATGGATATCCAATCAATTAAAAAAACTTTGAAACCGTTTCAGTTCCAGCGGTGGCATATTTACTGTTTGGCCTTTGTCAAACATTGTTTATCCAGTTAACAAAGTTCTCCAAGATTAAAGGTGCAATCACATAGCTGAAATTTCAACAAAATTTCTCAGGAAAAAGGGTTCATTGTCCATTATCTATAATGATGCATGAAGCACAGCTCACACAGAAGTTACTTTCAAAACAAGCAGCTTTCTGTTAGTGGTAAATTTATGTGATCAACTTGAAAATGAGCAAAATCTGTTTAGGAAACTCTTTCACCCTTAAGCTAAACTCACAATAGCATGGATTCCTATTGAAATGACTGTATTTTGCCTGAAATTTTTTACAAAGCAGCAATGAATGTGATCAAAATAATAAATGCGAAATCATCAGTGTTGAGGAAAGCTACTTTTAAAAGTAATGCATTACAATATTGCGTTACTCCTTAAAAAACTAATTGTGTTACTTAGTTACTTTTTCTCACCTGGGCTGGGCTTGCTTGTTTTTTATAACAACAACAAAAAAAGTTTTCTTTTTGGCAAACATCAAGGCCCTTTCACACTTAAAGTGAACCTCAGGCTGAAGGAAATGCATATTTACACCTGTACAGTAGAGGGCGCAGCTCAAACAAACCTTTTAGATGTGCGGCCATTCTGGATTAAAGGAGGATACAGGAGAAGGAAGTTATTTCTAAATCTAAAGTAATTTTTGCTTATTAGTATGGTTGTATTAGGTCATTGAAGGTCAGCAGCAAAGACATTGGTAAATAAAGTGAGATTAAATACATAAAGTATATTTGTGTAATTTAATATACAGTAGTCAACATTTGAAGTGGATCGAAAAAGTTAATCAAAGTTGTCCTAAGAAGAAGGTTTTAGGACATCTTTGATGAAAGGTTTTGATCCACTTCAAATGTTGACTACTATAGTTATTACAATTTTGAGCTTGCATTTCACTGTTTTTATTTATTTTGAGGAATACTGAATGTTTTAGTACAAGCGAGATGAGTAAATGCACATTCACATTTAGTCTAGAACTACAATAACCATCATGTTCACACAGCGCACACAACACCTCTGCACTTTATTTCGCTCTACATGGGGACAGGAGAGCTGTCAGTCAAATAATGTGAAAAAGTAATGTGTTACTTTACTAGTTACTTGAAAAAGTAATCTGATTATGTAACTCAAGTTACTTGGAATGCATTACCTCTAACGCTGAAAATCAGCTAATTTTTTGGCGCTCGTGTGAAATTCTCAATCCTGTGGACATTTTGCAGAGCAACGGTAAATGCGACCACAATTTAAGATGCGGTCACGTTAACAAAATTTTGTGGGCAAATTTTATTGTCAATGCACAAAGCACTGCTCATATGGAGGTCATCTTCAATCCAAACAGCTTTTTGTTGGTGAACTCTGCGCATTCACAATACTATTTGGATCCTGATGCAAAATGATCTCCTGATCCTCACTACAATTCAAGACATGGTCACATTAGCATAACTGGCAAAAAAAATTGTTTGCAAAAAAGGTTTATTGTCAAAAGTGGAGCCATGCATGGTCATCAATTTGCGAGACCATTTGGAACTTAAAATTTTTCACACTTATGCAGAATTCTCAAATGCATTTGAAACTGGATTTAGCATGCAAAATTTTGCCAAGCCAGAGTACATGTGACCAAGACACTTTTACTTTATATTTCTCTCCTTTATGCACACACATACACACACAAAAACACCATTATTACATAGACTTTATTGTGATTAATACATTGATACATAATCCGTCAGGGATCTTTGAGGGGATTAAAGACATTTCTTTGAGTTTCCACACGGCCATCAAATACTGGAAGACCAGAAATGTGCAGGTGGCCCGGGAGGGGCGTCCGAGTCCTTCAGCTCTACAATCCCACGTCATGCAGAGAGCATCAGACCTTCACAGCACAAAGCCTGCTCTGACAACAGACGCGCACAGTCGGGTCAAATGTTTGGGCATGTTTTCAGCTGGCCACAATGAGAAATTGGCATCTCTCCGCTTAAACTTCAAATCATAATACTGCTAAAAGAGCCATTTCCCCATAAATTTCCTCTGTGTTTTGTGTGTCATGGTGCCTCTTTGTGTGACTCTTTGTAAATATTGCAGTAACAGGCTTTCTCATTATCACTGACAGCAGTCATCCATAAGCCCCGGAGGCTGGCTCTGGTTGCACCAGTCACTTCATCACCCTCCAACGCCCAGGTCACCTTATATATGGTTCCCAGGTTACCACTGACGAGAAGAGCCAGTCTCAAGAGACTGGTTACCTGATGAATGAAAACTCCCCGCCAACAACTCCACTTTAACATTGGATTAGGGTTAATGTCGTGTGCATACAGAAATGTATTTATTGGAACAAATTTACAAGAAAATGTACAACTGAGATTATACTTCAAGGACAGTAGCGCAAACCATATCACTGTCACACTTAACAGCAATATGGGAAGTAGTTATGTACACAGTACACTAGTAAAGGTATAAATATATAATTGCTATATGTATTTATATATGTATATATATATTCCTTCAGATGCCCCGCCCCCCAGAAAGGCTTCCTAAAAGATGTACATGTTTCTGTTGGCGTAACTACAACACTCCCAGACAGAACAAAGGATTTACAGCAAAGCATATCGATATGAAAAGGGCACCACACGTTAATTTGCATGTTACACCACATTTTTACAGCAACACGGTACTGAATATTACATTAAGTAGTGGTGTTTGGTTATATAGAGCCTGTGTGAATGCACAGACGAGACATTTTAATAACAGGGGTTTTGAGCTAAGATATTGGAGAAGTGCTTGAATGCTACAGGTGATGAAGGTAGTAGGACTTAAACCCCAATGTTTTATGACTCCTGGGAAGGTCTGGAGCTACATTTCTTAAGGAAACATTCTAGAACAGCCATTAGCGCCCTTCCTTATCCTCAAGTCTAGAGGACCTCAGGCTGCAAATGGGTAAATAATATGTGTTCATATGAAACTTTCATTGGGACACCAGTGAGGAAGACCCACCCATGCTGACCGTTTCCAGAAATTAAGTGCAATGTACACTGTATATCTGCTCTGCCTCTATCAGGGCTTCTTAGGAGCCAAGTGGAGGGTGTACAATCTTTATAGGGGTCTAGTGTTGTGGCCTCGTAACCCCTTTGTAATTTGTACCGAGTCCGTGAGGTGGGGAGAAAGGGGGGTGTTATTCAAAGGACCATATTTCAATGTCCTGCACATAGAAGTCCTCTGTTTTTGAGAGCATTGGATTTCCAAAGGTCTTACACGAGTGAGTTCTGCCATGATAGAGGTCGCCATCCAACCACAGGCCAAATTCACCTCTAAAAGGAAAAAATAATTATTAATTTAATTTAATTAAATCACTGATTAATGAAGTGTATGGCAACTTATTCTCTTTACATACCCTCCACCACCAAAAGCTAAGGAATCCGGATCTCCTTTGATGAAGAACATATTGTCGCCAGTCCACTTGAAAACCTAGAAAGGTTCAAGTTGTTTAGCAATGCTAACAGTCAAGGCACAAACAGTCAATATACAAAGACATACTATACACACACACACCAATGAGCCACAACATTCAGTGCTGCCAAAACAGTGCCGACCCACCTAGGCATGGACTCTACAAGACCCCTGTAGTTGTCCTGTGTTATCTGGCACAAAGACATTAGCCGCTTTTCCAAGGAAATTACCCAGAACAATTTGTCCCAGGAGCTTTCTTCCCCCAGACCTGTTGCTGTCTGCGTTTCCATCACAATCTAAAGTAACGTGAAGATTAGGTCCAGTGACGTAGGACTGTGCGAAACTTTCCAGTTCCAGCTGGATTTCGTCCTCCTCATATAAGCATAATAAAGCCTGAATCTCGTCAAAAGCCTGAATCTCAGTCCATCGGTCCTATTTTAAAACTCCATTGTTAATTCGAATAGCAAACAACTCTTAAGGTGATGATACACGTGGCAACTTTTTGAGCAATGTTGCCATCAATGGGCAACCTGATGAGAGACAGGGCAACTAATTAGGGCAACGGAGAGTTGGCAGCAACTAATCAGAGAGGAGCAAATATATTGCCAACCCAATAAATACTTTATTATAAATACTTGTTAGGCACTTTATTTCAACTTTTCAAATATTTTCTCTTCATTTTTATAAAAAATAGATGCCTTTCTGATCTGATTTGTGATAGGAAAACGGAGAAGAGCGAGTTCAGCAAAAGGCGGATTCGAACCCGCATCGATCGCATCAAAAGGGAAATTCACGTGCCATATGCCCTACAGTCTACACTACTACAGACGTTAAACACACCCAGTCTTTTAAGTATTTAACTGAGAACATTCAATGGCTTAATTACAGCTTACACGCATTACTTTGGACAGTTGTTGGTATTTTAAGCATTATATGAGGTAAATTCCCTGTTTTGGGTTGACACATGACAACTTACTGGTGTGTAAAAAGATACAAGTTCACACTCCTTTTCTCCGCTCCACTGCCGCTTATAGGCCGCCATCTTGTTTGATTTTTTTCTGAAATCTCTGAACCAGTCATGTGATTGGCTGCTAACATTCTGATTGGAGGATCTCAAAAAAATTGCCCACGACCGATCTAACGTATCCAGATTTAAATATGTTGCTCATTCTCAATCGGAAAGTGCCCAAGCAACGTTGCTCGGCAACATTGCTCAAAAAGTTGCCCCGCATATCATCACCTTTACTGCACGCACCGCAACAGACTTATAAAAATGGTGTCAACCAATCAAAAAGCAGCCATGTCCCACCCCTGAAAGTTCTATCTAGTGAGCAGGTACTTTTACAACTTCATTTAAACCCTGATTCTTGTGGTCGAAACACATTGAGTACCACTCCGGAGTTCCTAGTTCCTGGGGAAAGTTCCTGCAGCTATTAAAGTCCTGTAGGTTGCGAGGTGGAGTCGCCGTGGATCGAACTTGGTCCAGCAGATCCCACAGATGCTCAACTGGATTGAGATCCGAGGAATTTGCAGGCCATGGCAACACCTTGAACTCTTCATCATGTTCCTCAAACTATTTGTAAATAATGTGTGCAGTGTGGCAGGGTGCCACCAGGGAACACCATTGTCATGAAGGGCTGTACCCAATCTGCAACAATGTTTAGGTAGGTGGCATGTGACACATTTATGTCCACATGAATGACCAGACCCAGAGTTTTCCAGAAGAACATTGCCCAGAGCATCACACTCCACTGGCTTGTCATAATCCCACAATGCATCCTGGTGCCATCACTTTCCCAGGTAAACAGCACACACGTCCATGGCCGTCCACGCAATGTAAAAAAAACACGGGTCTCATTGTACTAGGCAACCTTCTTCCACTGTTCCAAAGTCCAGTTATGACACTTGTGTGCCCATTATAGATGCTTTCGGCAGTAGACAGGGGTCATCATAGACAGGTCTGTGACTATGCAGCCCCATACACAGCAGAGTGTGATGTTCTATGTGTTGTGACACATTTGTCACATAACATCATTTTGTGTGACTTGTGCCACAGTAGACCTTCTGTTGGCTCAGACCAGACGGGATAGCCTTAGTTGCCCTTGTGTATCGATTAACCTTGGGTGCCCAACACCCTGTCGCGGGTTGTGGTTTGTCTCTCCTCATGGGTAAATTCTCTCCACTGCTGACCGAGAGCAACTCACAAGACTTGCTGTTTCAGAGATACTCTGATCCAGTCGCCTTGCCATAACAATTTTGCCCTTGTCAAAGTCATTTATATTATGCCCATTTCTCCTGCATCCAACATCTTGATTATGAAAACTGATTATTTGTTTACCATCTACCCAGACCTTATATGTGGCCTTGTTAGGAGATTCACTTCATAAATGTTTTGGCTCACACACACACACTCAAACACATACACTTTAAATATTAAATATAAAAATACTATTTTATAATATTATTACTATTAAAGCAGCTAATATACATTAATAAACCTATTCATAATCATTGACAACCTTCATCTAAGATCTACATGTATAGTAATCTTTTAATGTTTTCACCTCTAATTCTGGACAGAAGCTGAAAACAAAGGTCTCTCCGGTGCCATAGAAGCCGTCGCTGACTTTAAATGGCTCTGAAGCAAGAGCTCCAAACAACTGCAGAAAATAAGCCAAAAGATTGTTAAAATATTTGATGAACTGCACAATATTCACAATCTACACATACAGATTTCCAAAACGATTATGTAAAACCAAACACTTCAGCTAAAACCCAAAAGCTCAAGCATACCTGTCCATCGCTGTCCTTGATCACCATGAGAACTGGGGAGTCCTGGCCCTGCATGGTGCGATACAAGCTCTTGATGCTCATGCCGTGTTTGGACGTGCTGAATGCCAGGGACCAGGGATATCCGATTGTCCTGGGTGGGAGGTGCTTGGCCAGCTGAGGATTGGGGTAGAAGGTTAGAAGTGAGTAAAGAAAAGCCCCCAATAGATCAGGACAATACAGAAAGGGCACTTGGGAAGTAACTTTAAAGTAGAAGTATACTAAAAAATAAGGGCCTCTGGGAGCCAATTATACAACTGATATGTCACAGGTAGACGATGAAAATGTCACGGAAATCCCATGAGAGCTAGCCAAAAGACGGAGGAGTGGTTCCTTACTCAATAGTGCATCAGAGTTAAATATATAATGAGGTCAAAATATAGATATGGAACAAAATAAGCTATAACTTGCCTTCTCGATCTGATCGGGTTGCAGCAGGTCACTGGGCTCATTCAGACTGGGTCTGAATGATTCGGGGTCTGGGTCACTCTTCACCACGTGTTTGGAGTTCACCTCTTCCTTGGTTGTGATCTGATTAAAAGAAAGAAAAAGGACTGATAAACATAGTCCCATCACTTGCTTTCCCCAAAATTTCACAAAGATTGTCTTACATTGAGAGCACAACTATGTGGATGGGTTAAGCCTGTAAATGTATGGTCCGCTTTCTTTAGAAAACTTTAAAATGGGCTTCTTTAGATTAACCTAAAATTTTACAGCCATACACTTTAAACCCAAATAAGTTTGCAAAACCCCCCAAATTTGAGGTAATCAGCTTTAACTAGCTAATTTAGTAAATGCTAACTTGCACAATGCTTTGATAGCATTAGCATAGCAATTGCTGAATGACTATGCCAATATAGAACATTTAGCATATCTGTTCTCAAACTAAACTCATGATCCAATTGACACCATGATGGTAACCCCACATAACAGAAACTCTAAATTAGCATAGCAAAACATTAAACACTACGAAATCCCCCACTTAACATTAATCTTGCACATAGAACATTATATAACACTTCATTTTAGCATTTACTCTCCCTTTTGAGTCCCATTGCAAAGCATGCTGAGAAATAGAAATTCCAGCCTAGTTTCAGTTAAATTTAAGTTTGCCCAAATTAAAAGAAACAAGTTCATAAAACTCAAAACAATGAAACAATTCAGATTATTTAAAATGTGTCAGTTTTAAATGAACTAATTTGTTTAATTTGAGTTTACCCTACTCGAACCAATTATTTTTTTTGAGCATTAGGGTTTACAGTGAGTGGGCGGTATGAAAATCAATCTATCTATCAATCTATCGACTTTGTTTAGTACTGTACTGCATGTAACTGCCACCTTTCATATCAGATAACAATCGGAGCTATCTAAAATATGCTATATAAACAGTACTCTCAAGTAAGAGAACATCTGCAAAATTTTGAAACAGTATCATGTCCCATCACAGAGTGCATTGTAAGCAGTACAGCTCAATAAAAGGAGAAAGTCGCACTACAGGATGTGAGGAATGAGGGTTACAGAGACACACATTTATCAGCCAAAAGAATCAGGCTTTAAATCTGGTAATGTGTGCTTCTACTTCAGTACAACTGATGTAGACAGAGAAAGATGGATGGGTGGAGATCAGTAAGGTTTTGCTGGCAGGAGAATGTTAGAAAGGGTCTTACTTTGGGAAGGCTTATCTCTCAGGTTAAGGAATGAAAAGTATAACCGTAGTTAAGCACAGGAATAAAGGTTTGCAAGAAAACAGGGTCGTTCGCCAACAGCAATGCAAACCAAGGCAAATATCCAAGAACCACATGACGATTTACAATGCACAAACATCAGATTTGGAGTTGATATTTGTTTTTCAGTATATTTAGAACAATGTGTTCAATAAAGCCTCACACTCTTGGATGTTTGCACTGTTTTCATGTTAGCAGGGAATAGGGCTAATGAGACCTCATCAACACACTTTCAGGAATGGGTTTTCCTTTAAAAATCAACATGAAATGACACTCACAATAAATACAAGTTTGACCACTTATTTAATGCTGGCTAATGTAGTAGCTATTAGAATTTGCCTTCCAATAGTTAAAGGGATAGTTCACAGAAAAATGAAAATTATGTCATCAAACTTACCCTCATGTCGTTCCAAACCCATAAGACTTTCGTTCATCTTCAGAACACAAATGACCAGGTTTATACGTGAAGCCTAAATTAAATCTCTTCATCATATAAAGCAATCGTGCCTCTTCAGACGACTTGGATTAAACGGCTTCATTCATTTGGATTTTTTACGATCTCTTTATGAATGTTTTGAAAAATCTTGGGTGAATATACTTTCAATGGAGGGACAGAAATCTCTCAGATTCCATTAAAAATATCTTCATTTGTATTCTGAAGATGAATGAAAGTCTTATGGGTTTGGAACAACATTAGGGTGAGTAATGGATAACAATTTTCATTTTTGGATGAACTAACCCCATTTAACATTAACACAGCCTTGGTGACATCAGGGAAAAAGGTAGAGCAAATTATTATTGTTATAATCTAATAATTAATAATTGATAATATAATATAATAGTAAATTATCACATTTCGGGTACAAAAAATTAATTGGAATAAGATGTAGTAGTGAATCAGACACAGTACCAGGAAAGTGTATTAATAAAGCAAAAAGTTTTTGTAATTTCATGTTGAGTTTAATAGTGTGATGAATGTTGTCTGAAGAGTACGTCAGAACAAGCACTGCAGTCAAATGCAACAACTATGTGTTTAGATACTTGACCAAACCCTTCTGGAAGGGGCTCTGAGGGACAGCATGTGACTAATTACTATGAAAATGTATTTGCTTTATTTATTGTTTCCTCATATGCAAGCTATCTAAAACCCATCCTGTCATCCAGATGGAAATGACAGCCAACGGATATCCAATTTCAGTACTACTGCAGAAATTCTATCAGCCTCTAAATGTCATTACAAATAAAAACGGCTGTATCTCAACTCAGGGCCAGTTTTATTATTCCACACTCCACATAAAGACAAGTGCAATCTGCTGATCAAGGGGAACAAATGCTGTAATACAGCCAGTAATGCATTTTGATTTAGATCAAACAGTAGAATAGTCCTTTTTCATTCAATTTTTGCAAAATCAGATACGGGTAGATTCATACGTGATGATACTCTGACAGTATCCTTATTGTCAAGTTCATGTTGAAGTTAACATTCCTTCATCAGCAGACATGACGTGGCTTTTGTGATGGTTTGTGTGGAGCTGAGCATGTGGCACCTGAAGACGTTTGCAGAGCGAGCGCAGGTCCTCACTCTTTAGCGCATCTATCCGTCGGTAGTACTCACTCACAGAAACTACCTAATGCACAAACAGAATAGTGGTGTTGCATGAGAAACAGCCCAAAATCAAAGAATTAGTATGTGAGGGGACAGAAGTTACGGGACACGCTCCTCTTCTGCTTAAAATAATCAGATGGAAATAGAGGAAGGGACATGTTAGTAAGTTCAAGACATTTACTTTCTTTGCATAACCTAAATGAGGAGTCCAGAATAAAAGCTGCAATATATAAAAACGAAATGACTGAGAAAAGCACTTTAATTCCCTCTTGACCCATGTGTTTACACGGACAGCTGCATCAGAACTGCAGTCAGGTCTCATGTGCCACGAATCAGCTTAATCTAACAGGATTCACCTGACGAGATCAAACAGCACCGTCTCGAAAACAGATCACACGTCAACCAAAAAGACATCTGCAATGTCCACAGAGCAGCTGCTTAGCAGCGTGTCATGCCACAAAGCAACATTAAACAGTGTTTTCAAAGCTGAAATGTAGAATTTTACACTATGGCATGGGTGTAACCAGAGGTGTGGCTATGGGTCAGTTGTCTGCAAATATATATGTCTGTGTATGTGTATATATATGTCTGCATATTACATATATATACAGTACAGTCCAAAAGTTTGGAACCACTAAGATTTTTAATGTTTTTAAAAGAAGTTTCGTCTGCTCACCAAGGCTACATTTATTTAATTAAAAATACAGTAAAAAAACAGTAATATTGTGAAATATTATTACAATTTAAAATAACTGTTTTCTATTTGAATATATTTGACAAAGTAATTTATTCCTGTGATGCAAAGCTGAATTTTCAGCATCGTTACTTCAGTTTTCAGTGTCACATGATCCTTCAGAAATCATTCTAATATGCTGATTTGCTGCTCAATAAACATTTATGATTATTTTCAATGTTGAAAACAGTTGTGTACTTTTTTTTTTTTTTCAGGATTCCTTGATGAATAGAAAGTTCAAAAGAACAGCATTTATCTGAAATACAAAGCTTCTGTAGCATTATACACTACCGTTCAAAAGTTTGGGGTCAGTAAGAATTTTTATTTTTATTTTTTTGAAAAGAAATGAAAGAAATGAATACTTTTATTCAGCAAAGATGCATTAAATCAATCAAAAGTGGCAGTAAAGACATTTATAATGTTACAAAAGATTAGATTTCAGATAAACACTGTTCTTTTGAACTTTCTATTCATCAAATAATCCTTAAAAAAATATTGTACACAAATATTTTGTACAATTATACACATTAAATGTTTCTTGAGCAGCAGATCAGCATATTAGAATGATTTCTGAAGGATCATGTGACACTGAAGACTGGAGTAATGATGCTGAAAATTCAGCTTTGCCATCACAGGAATAAATTACAAATAGAAAACAGTTATTTTAAATTGTAATAATATTTCACAATATTACTGTTTTTACACTAGTTTTAATTAACTAAATGTAGCCTTGGTGAGTAGACGAAATTTCTTTTAAAAACATTAAAAATCTGAGTGGTTCCAAACTTTTGGACTGTACTGTATATATATTCCAATTAATTTTTTGTACCCATTTATTTACCATTTTGAAAGTATCATGCATTTATAGGGTTAGTTCACCCAAAACTAATTTACCCAGCCTCAAGACATCCTAGGTATATATGACTTTCTTCTTTCAGTCAAACACAAGTGAATAGTAACAGAGTTGTGAAGCCCAAAAAAGCACATCCATCCATCATAAAAGTAATCCATACAGCTCCAGGGGGTTAATAAAGTTATAAATATGGATTTTTTTTCTGACAAAATGCATTGCTTCACTTGAGACGGCCTTTATTAACCCCCTGGATCCATATGGATTACTTTTATGGGCTTAAAAATCTTGGTTACTATTCACTCCCATTATAAAGCTTGGAAGAGCCAGAATATTTTTTAATATAACTCTGTGTTCAGCAGAAAGAAGAAAGTCATTTACACCTAGTAAATGATGGGATAATTTAAATTTTTGAGTGAACTAACCCCTTAAGAGGTGCATTTGCTCATATCCGCAGTCCATTCCAGATATATTACAAAATAAAAAAGTAAGCATATGCAAATACCCAATGTAAATTCACTAACATTGCCTACAGCTGAAATTGTTTCATTAAAAAAAAAAAAAAAAAAAACACACTGCCCAGAACTCTTTGCTGCTCCTATTGATTTAATTTGCCCACCCTCACATATCCAATTGCCTATCCCAGAATGGCATCCTAGTAATGTCATGGGTTTAACTCCTACAAACAGAAAGCATGCTTTATATAGCCATCTATGCATTCGCTACAAGGCTAATGCTCTTAATGCATTTGCAGCTTTCATCATAAAAACAACCAAGTACAGTTTTTAAAAAGCTTTTTTGGATAAACTCAAATAAGGAAGTCGTATTTCGATTTAAAATCGCGACTGACGAAAAATAACGTAATAGTGCAGTGTTGCACAAAGACGTTCGGATTTTCATTTGCGTTGCGTCTTGCTGTTTACAGCGTCTCGCGCCATGAGAGCGTCGCGTTTTTAACACATCATGTCAAGGTAGACTTGCGTTCCAAACGAAATCTATGCGTCCAGTTTAATTTCGTCGCAATTAGTTGCTATAAACACAACAAAACTTTTAAAAGGGGACACTCGAAGGATTATTTTTTTAATAGTGGATGTTGCGGTTTAATTAATTTGTCGCAAAACTGCGTTAATGATATGCTATGCACGAAATGAAATATTAGCATACTGCATGTTGAACTGTATGCAACTGCATAATATAAGTACGCTAGGTTACTACAAAAAGTGTCTACACAGCAGATTTTACTGTCATGTTTAAATTTCATCAATTACAAAGCCTAGAAAGCTACAGCTGCTCAATATATAACCACACTCAATGTGCATGTCAAGTGCACTCAAGCACAAGACACTCAGCCACACACAAACATTAGATCCACAGGGCACGCTTTTTACCAGGCCAAAGCTGTATTTGGGCGTTAGCTGACATCCCTCCTTAATTCTTCTGGAGAAAAACATCACTTCTGCTGAAAGCCCCTCGATATGCAGGTTTGTATCCAATATTTAATACCCACGTGCACCCTCGGAGGTACAGAGACTTTTAGAAGTGAACTAGAGGCTTTGCGCTGTTTATATCCCACAAGGACCAATAGGATGGCAGGGCAAGAGAGAAGCATGAACTCATGTGGCCTCCCCTCTGGCCAGCCCAGATAAGAGGCTGCACAGAGCTCGAGTCATACTTTATAAAAAGTCAAATGGCTATCTTGAAGATATTACAAACAACATGTATATTTATGTAGCCTAGAAAATATCCTCCTGAGAGTCAGAAAAATAAATAATATATGAATATTAAAATAAAATAAGGATTTGCTTTCTGGATCATATAAATAAACACAAGCTTTTATATAAAATTAAATATCTTCCTGAGATCCAACAAGAGAAAAATAGAGGATAAATAATACCAGGACTGCATAAATAATACATATACCAGAACTCTGGGATATTACCAAAGAAGTCCACCACAGTAAACAAAAAACTAATTGCTGGATCTGAAGAAGATAATAATTTATTGAACTATTGGGCAATTAACTATTATGTTGTCTTTATCTTCTTCATTGAGTGTTCTCACTTGTTATCTTTGACTATAAAGCATAAACCAGATTTATCAGTCAGATGGACTTGCTCACTGGAGTCTGTAAGTGGTTTAAGAGGGATGATGAAATGATTGTGTCCATTTGCAGACAAACACTCAAGCCAGTAACAGCCAAGCCAAATACACATTACAATGAAAGGACATTACATACCAGTTCATCACATCCTTTGAAAGGAAAAGATGTCATTATGAAAATAAGACACTGCAACAATATATTAAATGGACATTGACTGGCAACAGGAATAAGCATGCATTTATACTTAAATGGTTTTATGTGCATAAACATGGTTGAAGTGGCTGAAGAGGACAAACTCTGGAGGAAAAAAAAAACAACACAGACACACACATACACACGCTCCAGTGCTGCCGTGAATAACAGGCTCATGTGTTCAGGAGAGAACAAACATCACGTAAGCATATTCATGATCACATGACAACACAACTGCAACAAAAACATCAGCCTAATTATCAAAGACAGACAATACACTCATTTCAATTAAAAACACATGCATTAATTAACAGTATTCATGTTTATGAGAATCGTATCACATTATAAATCATTAAAATATCAGATTGCATGAATGCATAAATGACTTAGTTTTTAAGTCATTAACCATCTATTAATTGTCAATTCTACTAGTTAATCAATTTTTTTTTTTTTAGTTTTGGCTAACAGGTATTTGTTGTTCATACCTCCCAGTCCTTGAATGTGATATCAGGCACTGGTTTGTCGTGCTCCCCACTTTCAGCATCCTGGTTCTTTTTAACCACTACAAACCCAGGCTCCCGGGTCACTCCGCCCAGCCCTTCCCCGTACACATCAGGGGTCCACTGGACAAAGAACGCATACAGGTGGTCTGACCTACAGGAAACACACACAAAATAGATAAAGGGTTCATTCGGTGTATGACAGCTTTTAAGATATAACACAAGATCAGTGCAAACTGGACCAGGTCTTTATTCACACTGACATCCTATTACTTTAAAAATTAGATGTTTTCTCGTTGCCCGTTAATAATATACTGTGCGCCAGTGTCCATGACTGTTAGATGTGTTTTTTACTGTTCTAAATGAAAAATAAACACATTTTTTCTTTTACCTGATTTACTTTAATGGAAAATGCTGTGCTATGCCATGTTTTTCCTCCTTTTATGCACTTAAAAATGTCACAATTAGGTGTGTTTTTTTCTGCCCTGATGAAAAATGCTTTGCTATGTTTTGTTTTGCTTTGTTATGCTATGTTTTTCCCACAATTAACAAATCTTAAGGGTTCCTATACTTTTGATCATCGATTTTCTTTAAAGGGGGGTTATAATGCTATTTCATGTATTCTGATTTAATAACACTGTTAAAGAGTTGGATTCTCATGCTAAACATGGCCAACATTTCAAAACATGAGTTGGACATATGACGGAGTATTTCTGTTCCAAAAATTCTCTTCCAAATTGTCACAGGTTTCAGATTTTTTTTTTTTTCGAGCATCAGCCTGAGTGACATCAACGGGGGAAGAATTCCTTGTAGGGGCACTTCTCCCGGAAGTACAGATAGTTTGAAACTGAAATATGGAGCAGTCACAGCGATAATGATCCCGGTTATGAGTCGGAAAAGCAGGTGATGAGTAAAACTGCTTCAAATGTCTGTTTTGTTGGCAATAGGCACCTAAGTGCATATAAATGTAAACAACATGAATTTAGTGAATTAATAAATTCATTATTCATCATTCATACGCTATATTCATTATAGTGATTCAAAAGTTATCCAGGGATAATGCGATGGTGTATTGTGTTTAGCTGACCAATGATAGCTTGTAGACGATTATACGATTGTAGATGATTGATATCAAAAAGCCATTGTTCATATCGGTGTGTATTAAGCGCTGAGGAAACCTCTGGAGTTGAAAATTCAGATATGGTAATAGGTGTTTCATTTCCGACACACACTGTAAGCGGTCTACCAATCTCAAAAGACTGGACCGTCTGACCAATTAAAGCAGAATAGACTCATGGAAAGGAGGGAATAAGAGAGATTTAATATTCGAATGAACCATTTTCAGACTCTTTGAGAAATAAGGTGATGTGCAATGTATATTATGAGAAAATTAAAGTGTTTTTTGACATTGGATTAGTGTTGTCAAAAGTACAAATTTCAGTAAAAAGTCGGTACTGAAATTATAAAAATGTGATGCCTTAAACCAGTGTTGCCAGATTGGAAATATCCAATTTTCGTACCAGAAGCTCAAAATTATTGTATTTGGAAGAAAATTATCGAACTTTTTAGTATAGGTAAATGAACTAAATTAGTAACTAATGATTTTTACAACAGAAAGAATCAATACTGAACTTACTTAAAAGGTGCTGTAGAACGTGTTTTAAAAAGATGTAATATAAGTCTAAGGTGTCCCCTGAATGTGTCTGTGAAGTTTCAGCTCAAAATACCCCATAGATTTTTTTTATTCATTTTTTTAACTGCCTATTTTGGGGCATCATTAAATATGCGCTGATTCAGGCTGTGTCCCCTTTAAATTCTCGTGTTCTCGTGTAGTTCTCGAGTGGAAGTTCCTGTTTGCGTTGTGATGTGTTTTTAAAAAGCGCAATAATTATTGTATCGTGGACTTTATATCGAGATATTATCGTATCATGAGATTTTGATAACGTTACATCCAGAGTAAAGAGTGGTACTTTTGACAACACTACATTGGATGCATGTAAACTTATTGTAGGAGACCTCAAAACAAAATTAGGAACCTTTAGGGTAGGAGAGGAGAATTTCTATAGTATGTCTATAGTCATTATACACTAGTTTTGCTTCTCATTTTAGTCTAAAGTATGTAAAGCACCATAACTTAAGGCATACATTATAATGCAAATGTTTTGTATAAACAATTTATATACTTAAAATAGAGTCCAGGTCTGTACTGACATCTAAAATCAGCCACAATGCATGTCTGTAGTCTGATATACCACTTTCCTTAATTGCTCTGTTCAATTTATAATGGTATATGTCAACAGCAACTTATAGGCGATTACGACATGTTGACAGTGATGAAACCTTGTCCTGTAGTTCTGCTAGCAAAAGGCACTGATGTTAAGAGATCATTTACAAAGAACTGCAACCATAAACACACGTACAGACACGCACAAGCTCAGACACACACATTTATATATACACAATGACCTGGTCATGGAGAGATTTGGATGAGATCCAGGCGACTCCTTGGACACAGCATGTGGCACAGCTTACAGCCTATGAGAAGTACGCAAGTATGTGTGCGCCAGCTAACATGGCTAATGTTCCCTTTGTGGTTCAGAAATGACAAAATGGACCATTGTCATATCTCAAATGGATCATGCAACTGGCCTCCAAACTGGGTCAGACAACAGTAGAGCAGTTATTTGTGCCGTCCTTCCCATAGCCACATCTCTGAGACATCTTTTCCATGGATGACTCTCTGACACGAATGCAGACTCGGTTTGTGTGAATTTAATAGGTCAAAATGGAAGTCATAAATCATGCGTGATCTATAGAACTCTCAAATACACACTTAAAAACAAAAAAACAAAAACAAAACTGAAACAGTCAAAATGAGCGGAAATGCCAGAAGACTAAACACAAAGTCAAACAGACATAGGGTGAAATTACGCTTTTTCACACATAACACTATTTAGACAAAAAGCAAGCATTATGCAGTACAAAGCAATTTTTCAAATGTCATATTCGATTTTCTTTTATGATCATAAATATGGAATCACATTACAGACTGTCATCTGTTAGAGATGGTGTAGTTTTAGGTAATTACGTTGATTTATTGCTCTAGGGAAAGCTGAAAAAACCTTGATCCATGCATAATTCAGTTTGGAGATGAAAACACACATACGCAGCATGCAAATCTCTCTTAATCTGTCTGACTGTGGCTGAATAGCCGTATTATACAAAAGTAACAGATTCTGTGACGGATTACATAAGGCTTTGCTTTTGAACATTCAGATTAGTAGGTCATGTAATTAGCCTCAGTCATTTCTAGTGTCACCAGATAGATCTCATTCCTAGAAGTGACTAAAGGAGTCAGATTCATGTTGTTAAGTTCTTAGACAAAAATGATAAGCCCGAGCTAACCCTCATGTCATGTCATGGAAATCATATTATTTTTATATTTTTTGATATAAAAGACTTGTGCTGTGCAAACACTCCCTGCCAAGGCCACCAAGACCAGTTATTGAAACCCCCGCTTATTGTTGTGACAATCACATGTATACAGCTTAGCCAATCAATAAAAGAAGTTACAAAGGAAGGCTTACAAGTAAAGCAGCAATCCATTTAGGATCAGAGGCAGGGTGAAAAAATATGACTGCAAAACTAAATCACTGTTTTTAGTGCATGAAACTAGACTAATATAAGTGAATTTCAAATAAAAAATAAAAATGATTAAAAATAAAAATGTGTTTATAAAATATTTATACTTTTTTGTTAAATTCTTTTGTTTATATGCATAACACTGTCATTCAGAAATTTGGTATTGTTAAGATTTTTTAAATATTTCTGAATGAAGTCTCTTATGTTTACCAGGGCTGCATTTATTTGATCAAAAATACTGTAATATTGTGATGTATTATTACAATTTTAAAAGCCATTCTTCAGTGTTACATGCTCCTTCAGTAATCATTCTAATGTGCTAATTTGCTGCTTTTGTTACTTTTTTTATTATTATTATCAATGTTGAAAACAGTTGTGCTGCGTAATATTGTTGTGGAAACAGTGATACAGTTTTGTCAGGATTCTTTGATGAATAGCAAGTTCAAAAGAACTGCATTTATTCAAAAATCTTTAAAGGGTTAGTTCACCCAAAAAGAAAATTCTGTCATTTATTACTTACCCTCATGCCGTTCCACACCCATAAAACCTTCGTTCATCTTCGTAACACAAATTAAGATATTTTAGTTGAAATCCGATGGCTCCGTGAGGCCTCCTTAAGGAGCATTGACACTTCCTCTCTCAAGATCCATAAAGGTACTAAAAACATATTTAAATCGGTTCATGTGAGTACAGTGGTTCAATATTAATATTATAAAGCGACGAGAACATTTTTGGTGCGCCAAAAAACCCCAAAATAACGATTTATTTAATGATGGCAGATTTCAAAACACTGCTTCATGAAGCATCGGAGCACAAATGAATCAGTATATCGAATCATGATTCAGATCGCATGTCAAACTGCCAACGGCTGAAATCACGTGATTTTGGCGCTCCGAACAGCAGATTCGATTCACTGATTCATAATGCTCTGATGCTTCCTGAAGCAGTGTTTTGAAATCGGCCATCACTAAATAAGTCGTTATTTTGGGGTTTTTGGCGCTCCAAAAATTTTCTCGTCGCTTTATAATATTAATATTGAGCCACTATACTCACATGAACCGATTTAAATATGTCTTTAGTTACTTTATGGATCTTGAGAGAGGAAGTGTCATTGCTCCCTATGCAGGCCTCACGGAGCCATCAGATTTCAACTAAAATATCTTAATTTGTGTTCCGAAGATTAAGGAAGGTCTTACAGGTGTGGAACGACATGAGGGTGAGTAATAAATGACAGAATTTTCATTTTTGGGTGAACTAACCTTTTAAAGATTTTTGAATAAATGCAGTTCTTTATGTATATAAAGATATAAATTAATAATATATAATTAAATTAAATTCTAAAAGTATATATTAAATTCTAAAAGGTAGTTTTGGGAATTCTTAGCTGAGAAAATAACTTTTGTGATTCTTAAAATTTTCAAGTGAAACAATGTTCACTGCTGTCAAGATAATACAACTAAAAACATCATAATTTATCATGATGCATCATTTGTGTCTGTAGAACAAACTTATATATAAGTACCAAATATATTTGTTCAAATCCCTAACTGTCAGTATAATCAATAGTTTCGGCATATCTCACTAATAAAGTAAAAATTCACTGTACTTGGCAAGTTAAAGTCAAGTCACCTTTATTTCTATAGTAATTTGTTTTTCAATACTGATTGTTTCAAAGCAGCTTTACAGTGATAGACAGGAAAATAATGATTCAATGATACAAACAATTAATTCAGTGTTGATTCATTTTGGTTCAATAACGGAGTACACCAATTGTGAATTGAGTTCAATTCAGTTATAAAGCAGGTCTACAGAAAACAGTTCTCATCCGATAGTTTTAGCACAGTCAAATCACTTATATTGCTGAATACTAAGTGTCCCCAACCAAGCAAGCCAAAGGCAACAGTAGCAGGGTGACAGAAATAGAGGAAAAAAAAAACTTGGGAGAAACCAGGCTTAGTTGGAGGCAGGGACGGCAGCCATGAATGGGCCTAGCGATGGTGATTTGGCTTAGTTAGTGATATAGTTTTATACTGGACTCTGTTCTCCTCTCCTGCTTTGTTTTTGCTTTAATTTTTCTACATTGTGGCCACTTACAGTAGATGGCACTATGCTTTTTAAGGTGCTTTAGTGGGTGAAAGGATGGATCTGTCAATTTTATTTTTCTTCCAAATTAAACTGGTTGAAAAACATGGGGTGATGTGAATTATTCCGGCCCACCCATCATCCACTTTTTGTGGTGTGTTTTCAAGAACATATACACCTGGGTCTGGAGCAGTAAATAAGTAACCAATTCCATTTTAGCAGTACAGGAAGGTGACATTTAAAGTGGAGTGCAGCCAAACTGGGAATAGCACTGACCTCTCAGAAGGAACTGCGAACCAGTACTCGTGCTTCCTGTCTCTTTGGGCATACTGCAACATGGAGGCACTGGCATGGGAAACAAAGGTCTTCCGCATGGCCCTGCCAACACGCAGACACAGGAACTTGTGCAACTTGGACTTCTGCTTGCCTTCAGACCCCGGCACAACTGGGACAGGAAACAAACAGCACAAAGCATGCGCCTGTTTTTCATAGTTATCTCAGCATGTAAAACTAAAACAATCTTGCATCCCATTTGTTTTAATCTTTATTGTAGCATATTTATGCACGCTGGATGCAACATAAGCTAAATAAGCTGTCATGTCGAGTGAGCTGATGTTATTAGTGTGCTGGAGAGAAATAAATAAATGAAGCAAATTAAATCTGTGGATCTCCAGCGAAAATGTATCTTTCAGCTTATTTTTAGGGTCACATCCTCATTAGACTGCAGCAGTGATACAGCAGGATCATATGTAGGCTGACACTTCAATATATTTGTAAGTTATATTATGTCATCAAGGATTGGATATCTTTTATATAAGCAATACCATTGGGAGGGAGAGAGAGAGAGCTACAATAAGAAATAAGCTATATATCCCACTACTATTTCAGATCTATCTCTGTTTGCTATTTTTGCTGTACGTCTTTAGAGATGGACTGAAACTGAAATTCCGATGTCAATGAATTTTTTTCATGTTATGGCCAATAATCAATAAATGTCAGTAAAGTGCTTTCAAAAGTTTTGACTTCAATACAAAGTCGGTGCTGAAATTTTAAAAATGAGTGGATTCGTAAACACCTCTGATTGGCCATTGTGTTCATGCACTCATCAGATATGTCTGTGATTGGCTACAACCATGTGTATCTGTATAAGCGTTCAGTGAAAAGCATAATTATTGTCTATTTACAACATGTTTTTGAAACGTTGATCAGTGTAACCAATCACAGACATAATCTGATGAGTGAGTGAACACAATGGCCAATCAGAGGTGTTAACAAATCCACTCAACAGCGCTAAAAGCATCACATTTTTAAAATTTCAGTGCCAATATGACGCAATATGAACTTATGAACGGCTGTGATCGGGTACAAATAAGATCATGAACATGTATTAAGAAAGTTAAAGGGATAGTTCACCCAAAAATTTGATGTTTATCTGCTTAACCCCAGGGCATCCAAGATGTAGGTGACTTTGTGAGGTCTGAATGCACTCTGATGCTGGAAGTGATCGCTTGCACTCATTGACATATACACGAGAGCAGCGCTGGGCGATATATCGCATGAGATTGTCAAGCGCATTTTGTCAGTAAAGCCGGCTCCCTGATTGCCGCTAAATCGCCATCACCTGCTTTCAAATGGAGCGGCATTTAATAGACAACTAACAAGCCACGCAATATCGCATTCATTATCGAAGGCGATTCATCTGCGATATGAACGCGATATTGCGTGGCTTGTCAGTGAACTACGGCTCTGTCTATTAAATGCCGGTCCATTTGAAAGCAGGTGATGGCGATTTTGCGGTAATCAGGGAACCGGCTTTACTGATGAAATGCACGTGACAATCTCATGCGATATATCGCCCAGCCCTACACGGGAGAGATCACTTCCGTCATCAAAACGCGTTTTCAGACCTCACCAACCTGATGCTCAAGGCAGTTGGACATAGTGGTGTATTAGAGGTAAAAAATTATATAATTACTGTCGATTTCTCGCACAAACCGATCGTCAATGTGTCGTCACGAGCCGCAGGGTTTAATTTGGATTTGTCTGTGCATGTTTTTTGACTCTTATAGATGGAATTCCCACTGACATGCATTATATGACTGACAGACAAATCATCATTTGTGTTCTACTGAAGAAACAAAGTTATCTACATCTTGGATGCCCTGGGGGTAAGCAGATAAACATCAAATTTACATTTTTGGGTGAACTATCCCTTTAATTGTGTCAAATCTGATTTCATGTTGACTTTAACATAGGTTACCTTCCTCTGTACTCTGTCCCTCATCTGCTCCAAGCTCATAGGTTGGTGTGAAGTCACTGGACATCCTTTGTTCTCCTTCCTTCACATCACTGGTCGATTGCATAGTCTGCACTTCAGTACTCTTCTGTGACTCAAGGGCTTTTGCAAAATCCTCAACAGCTACAGTGTCTGAACAAAGCGACTCAGATGTGGTTCGTGATTTGACCTCATCTGCAGGTTGGTCCCTCATCACATTCTCCAGAACGTTCTCAGACAACACCTCATTGTATAAATCTGAGGTATTCAGACTCTGCTCAATGCCACTATCCCTCCATACTCTTCCCTCAGTTCCTGCATTTTGTACAGCTTCTTTTACATCCTTTTGGTCAGACATTAAAGGTTCTTCAGTGGTTGTGGCGGCCTGGTTGATGGTTTGCACCGATTCAGAAGATGCACCAGAGGACTTTATCTGCTGCAGCTCGTCAGAAGATGTTGCGAGGGCATCATCACGGACTGGAGAAAGTTCTGACTCAGTAAAAACGTCTTCGGATAGAGAAGCTTCCGTGCTACGAGGGGCCGTACTGGCACTGTCGTTGCCCGTCTCGCGGATTCGGTGTGCCGTATCGCCTGCATTAGGACGTGGCGTTCTCTTGAGATGGCTTACCTCAGGTACTGAAGGCTCAAGCTCTAGATCTCTGGGTTGACAACATAGAAACAATCATCATATCTGTAGCAAAAAGTAACTAAATTAAGTAATTCAAGCTTTAAAGCAACTTACGGTGGCACAAGCTCTCGGACCCTGATGTCGGTGATCTCCCTGCACATGGCTGCAGACTGCACCTCTTCCAGAGGGCACATGATCCCGTACTCCTCACATCCTCGCTCCTGCACCAGCCGGTCTGACTTATGAGGGTCAAACATGACGTTGTTCGGGGTTACCAGCAAAACACCACTTACTATACCCTAAAAGAGAAAAAAAGAAGTGAAAGATGGAAATGTATTTTTATAAATATCTATCTATCTATCTATCTATCTATCTATCTATCTATCTATCTATCTATCTATCTATCTATCTATCTATCTATCTATCTATCTATCTATCTATCTATCTATCTATCTATCTATCTATCTATCCATCCATCCATCCATCCATCCATCCATCCATCCATCCATCCATCCATCCATCCATCCAGGGGCGTAGTTTGTGGGAGGGATGGGGGGGGGAGTAACCCCCCCAATATTCAAAGCCATCAGTTACAACCCCCCCAATACAATACAACCATACACATTTATTTGTTTCCTGAACATATACACTACCGTTAAAAGTTCAGTATGTTTTTTTGAGGAAACATTTCTTTTTTTTTAATCAATGTTGAAATGTTGTTCAGGATTCTTTGATGAATATGAACAGCATTTATTTGAAATAGAAATCTTTTGTAACAATGTAAAAGTCTTTAGTCTCTTTTGATCAATTTAATACATCCTTGCTGAATATAAATTTCATATCAATTGAGTATTAAGTTCTTAAATTTAAAATAAATCAATCTTACAGACTCTAATCTTTTGAATGGTGTATACCAAGTACCTCAAACAAAAACTATCGAAAATATGTTGCAAATGTGGCAAATTTTGGCAAATCCAGTGACTAGTAACAATCTGTGCACCTGACTAGCAGAAACTTAAACTCACCTTGCCATCTGTGATGTATTTGCAGTTCATTTTAAGGAACTTTTCTGTAAGTGCCTCTTCCTCCTCGGAGGTGGACGACACCACTCTGGCTGGTCGAGGAGGCCCGTGACCCAGGCCATGGGTACTGTGTCTCCGGTGGACATCATCGGAGTCCTGGTGGGATGAAGTTGGTGTGAGAAACAGCTCAATCAGTGGTAACCCTCGCCACATCACACTGAATGTGGCTCAATCCTGTGCTCATAGTACATCTTCTAACACCCACACCCACACACACACACACACACACACACACACACACACACAGTGTCATCATAACAAGTAGGCTTGGAAATAACAACCCATTAAGGCATAAGGTAGATCCCTTGAGGGCTTTCTGCTGTAAAAAGGCTGACAGACGGAAACCAAGGAGACTGAGGCAGGTTTCCTAACATGGTGCTGCACCGGTTGAGTGACTGTCAGCGTCTTTGTGTGTTTATGTGTGTGAGCTCATTATAGGACAAGAAAAAGGAAAGTCACTGCTCACTGAAAGTTTGTGCTGACACACCAATACAAATCTAATGATTATAAAAAGTTACTTGTTTTAGCTTTACAAAATTTCACATGCATTGCAGCAGAATCCTGAGCTGAAATGTGAACAAGCTAAAATTGCAAATACGGAACACATGGTTGACTCCTCGCTCACTATATTTCAACTTATCACACAAAGAGCTCAGTGAAACATGAACACACTGCAACCTCTTATACTTGACAAACAAACATCACTTACTCATTTAACGCTAATAGCAGAAAACCAGGTTGTTTACTGGAGTTTACAACCAAGCAAGTGATGTACACACAGAAACTGATTTTTTTAAGTAGTCTACTAACTGCATGTATAAAACTAAATGTGGCCCTCAACAGTAAACATAAGCAGCAAAATATGCTCATATCGAAAACTGCAACTGATGGGCCACGAGCAGCATGTTTGAGGCAAACATACATGAATGTAGCAAAAATGGTAAATCCACACTGTGCTTAAAGGTGCCATCGAATGATTTTTTACAAGATGTAATATAAGTCTAAGGTGTCCCCTGAATGTGTCTATGAAGTTTCAGCTCAAAATACCCCATATATTTTTTTAAATTAATTTTTTTAACTGCGTATTTTGGGGCATCATTATAAATGTGCCGATTCAGGTTGCGGTCCCTTTAAATCACACGCTCTCCACCCCCAGAGCTCGCGCTTGCCTTAAACAGTGCATAAAGTTTACAGAGCTAATATAACCCTCAAAATGGATCTTTACAAAGTGTGCATCATGCATACTGCATGCATGCGTTGGATTATGTGAGTATTGTATACCGTTATATTGTTTACATTTGATTCTGAATGAATTTGAGGCTGTGCTCCGTGGCTAACGGCTAATGCTACACTGTTGGAGAGATTTATAAAGAATGAAGTTGTGTTTATGAATTATACAGACTGCAAGTGTTTAATAGTGAAAATAGCGACGGCCCTTGTGTAATGCCTCGATCATGGGCTGGCATATGCAAATATTGGGGGCGTACACCCCGACTGTTACGTAACAGTCTGTGTTATGTTGAGATTCGCCTGTTCTTCGGAGGTCTTTTATATAAGAAGGAGGAAACAATGGAGTTTGAGACTCACTGTATGTCATTTCCATGTACTGAACTCTTGTTATTCGACTATGCCAAGATAAATTCAATTTTTAATTCTAGGGCACCTTTAAAGGGTTAGTCCACCCAAAAAATTAAATTCTGTCATTAATTACTCACCCTCATGTCGTCCCAAACCTATAAGACCTTCGTTCATCTTCGGAATACAAATTAAGATATTTTTGATGAAATCCGAGGGTTCCTGAACCAGACATAGGCAGCAATGTCATTGTACATTGAGGTCCAGAAGGGTAGTAAAAACATTGTTAAAATAATCCACATGATCCATAATCCACAACCTCAATGTTATGAAGCGACAAGAATACTTTTTGTGCCCAAAAACAAAACAAAAAACAACAAGTTTATTCAACAATTTCTTCTCTTTCATGTCAGTCTCCTATGCTGTTTATTAGTAAACAGTGCAGCATTTCCGTGTTCTACGTCAGAACGCCGGCTCAGTATTGGCAAAGTGGTTTACATGAGGAGCAAGACACATGCGTGTGATGCTCACACAGAATAATGGGTCGGCATGAGTCGGCATTCTGACATAGAACCCGGAAGCTCTGCACTGTGTTTACTACATAAACAGAGTAGGAGACTGACATGAAAGAGAAAAAAATTGTTGAATAAACTCGTTATTTTTTTGTTTGTTTTTGGGCACAAAAAGTATTCTTGTCACTTCATAACATTAAGGTTGAATCATGTAGTCACATGGTCCATTTTAACGATGTTTCTACTACCTTTCTGGACCTCAAAAGGTGCAATGACATTGCTGCCTATGTGTGGTTCAGAAACCCTTGGATTTCATTAAAAATATCTTAATTTGTGTTCTGAGGATGAACGAAGGTCTTACGGGCTTGGAACGACATGACAGAAATTTTATTTTTAGTTGAACTAACCCTTTAACTGCATAGTATGTTTTCCCTGACACATGAATATTACATGTGTACAGACTGTGGACAAGTATATAAATGTATGGCTGCTGTGACTGACTGCACAGTTTAGATGCACTCCACTGTGTATGTATAATAAGTATGCTAAAAACGCAAAAGCCAGCACTGAGTAACATGAATATTGCATGAATGGTCACGTACGTGTTTTAAAGTAATGTGATGGTACTGTAACATAGTCAATTCTCCAGGCTATTAAAATGACAAGAATATGTATGTGCATTCTTATTCGTGAGATGCATGTTGATACCTGAATACATTTGAAGTTCAAATTAGCATGTGCATGTGCTTGCTTTATCCATTGATGACTCATAAGGAAATGCACCCGTGTAACCCTGAATCACTGGCATTGGGCAGCAGGACCAGTAAATCCATGACCATATGGAGCCGGAACTACACACAGAGGTACACACTAATCCAACAGAGGTGACGCAATCCATTTGGCAACCTCAAAATGGCAGTCCAGGACATAAATTAGACCCTTAAACCACACAAGGACAGATGAGAGCTAGAAAAAGTAGCCATGGTGATCTTTTGCAAGATATCTTCCTTCTTATTTGTCATCCAGTATCACCAGCTAGGGACAAATAGAGCTGGGAGGAATGCAGTTTGTCTGAATACAACAATTACTGGAATCTCTGCTACAAAGAAAAGTAATAGCTGTATCCAAAAGGGAAATTCATCGCCACCCCCTTGTGGACACAAAACTATCTGAGACCGAGATTAAAGAAATAGTCCACCCACAAATGAAAATGTGCTAATTTACTCAACATCATGATGTTTGAAACATGCATGATATCTATTATGGAATACAAAAGGGGAAGCTTTTAAGAACTTACTGGTTATTTTTTCCATACATTTATAATTGATGTGAATGGAGTTCTAACTAACACACATATAGTACGCATGACTTTTGAGTTATACAGTAGGTCAAGTCTAGAATTTTTAAAAAGGGCAGCAAAAAAGAAAATCTAACTAACAAACGAATAAATAAATAAATACACACACAACAGTTCTTTCTGGTTCTCGAATCTAATTGGCTGAGAGGTTTTCCAGCCATGCCATAATATTACACAGGAACCGTTTCACCGCTTGAATCACTCCACTTTCAGCATTCTCACAGCGAGTGTCATGGCGGACCAGCAAACCCACCATATTTTTATAGATAATACTGTTATTGTGTAACGAAATGTAGTTTTAAGAGTTTTTTTTACTTGAGAATGTAGTTGTTTAGACCTCAAATATGCGATTAAACAATCAACTTAAGATTTGAATCTGTGGCGGAAGGAAGTAGTTCCTCACAAAAGAGGGTTTTTAAAGACACTCCATTTTTTCTTAATTATTTACACACTTGTGCCGTCAAACTGTTGTATAAATGCAGTATCACACTTGTAGTCGTGCGATATCACTCTATATCCGCATGGCTGTGATTTGAGATATATATATATATATATATATCAAAGCAGGTCTTTAAAATGTCTTCAAGTATGTAAAGGAGTTTGGCCACTGATTTGGATCTCTTGACCTATTAAATTGAACAGGCTCAGCTCAGCAACTACAAATTAAAAACTGGTTGAAGTAAATGGAAAATAATTGAATCCATGTAAAAATGCAAGCTATGCAAACTGATAGTCCATGGCACTTCTATTTCACTTTACATGGTCTATTTCACTTTATACGGCCTATTGCATAAATTTAGACATAGATTACATTAGTGTGAAATCATGATTCAAGCCGTTTCACTTAATAACTTGCTGGTTTTTGAGCTGAGTAAGTCTTCATATTACGCTGAATGGCCATTAATGAAACCCAACTTATTACATGGATTACTAAATTCCCCCATCCCTGTTCCAAATCATGCAAAAATATGCTTATACACCACAATGAGCTAAAAGATTTTTGGACTTCACAATAGAAAGGCACATAAAACAATGCATGCTCAAAGGTCAAAAAGCATGTGCGGTGAATATAAAAAGCAATTCTTCTTGCTTGAGTAACAAATTGTGGGAAACTGATCAGACCTTGGCATCCAAAATCATTTAATCATATACCTGTGCAATTTAAACAATGATAAAGGACAAGCATAAGCATGTCCTCCCACTATACGATCCCACTGAAAGCTGTGGATGAAGATTGAGGTGGCACTTACTGTGGTGGCCTTCTCCAGATCAGCCTCTGAAGAGGTGGGGGAGAGGGGGCTGATGGGACTGAGGGAGGGAGAGCTGTCCGCACTGGAGATGTATTCTGGGTCAGGGACATACAGAACCTAAAGATCAAGACAGACAATTTAGATTTATATCATCTCACATGCAAACAGCATTTAGTATTTAGCGAAGTAAAATTAAACGGGCAAATGAAATAGTGAATGAAAACAAGCAGACAGCTAGTTTGATCTCCAACAAAACCAAATGACAAAAGAAAGCAGAGAGCATGAATTATTATTCAGAACTCAGCATTGAAATTATTTACTGAACAAATAGAACTTATATTCTTAATTTGATCACAAATTTAGTCCTCTTTCATGTCTAATTGCATTTGAATGGTTGAATAGTACACATGCAATTATGTCAAAATGCCCATCGTGTGGAGTATTCATGTAAACACAGCCAGTTATGTCTCAAGTGAAAGTAAACAGATGTGTATCAGTATAATGGATCTGTGCATTTGGTCTAAAAAAAAAAGTGGTAGAAGCCTAATAAACCTACCTGCTGCTCTGTCATTAATGTGAATCAAACAAGAGAGAAAATAACTACTCTAGACTGAATAACTTTTTTTAGCTTTAATAAGAATACATTTTAGATTTAATTCAGAAGGTGAAGACTTGCATAGTACAGCAAATATTGCATCAATTTCTATACTAATTCTATCTACATGTTAAAAAAAATTGATTTACTCACCCTCAAGCCATCCTAGGTGTATATGTGTCTTCTTTCAGACAAACACAATCGGAGTTATATTAAAAAATATCCTGGCTCTTCCAAGCTTTATATTAAGGAAGAGGATTAGGGCCAAGCAATAATAAAAAATAAAACCATCTTAAGATTCAAGTTGTTAAATTTAGAGAAAAAACTTGTTAAATTTCAAGAAAAAAGTCGAGATAAAATGTTGAGAATAAAGTCATTAAATTACGAGAAAAAATTAATAAAATTTCGAGAAAAAAGTTGAGATAAAATGTTGAGAATAAACTTGTTAAATTACGAGAACAAATTCATTAAATTGTGAGAAAAATGTTGTTAAATTTCGAGAAAAAAGTTGAGATAAAATGTTGAGAATAAACTCATTAAATTATGAGAATAAAATCATTAAATTACAAGAAAAAACTCGTTAAATTTCGAGAAAAAAGGCGAGATAAAATGTTGAGAATAAACTCGTTAAATTACGAGAAAAGTCGTTAAATTTTGAGAAAGAAGTCGAGATAAAATGTTGAGAATAAAGTCATTAAATTACGAGAAAAAATTTGTTACATTTTAAGAAAAAAGTCGAGATAAAATGTTGAGAATAAACTCGTTAAATTACGAGAAAAAGTCGTTAAATTTTGAGAAAAAAGTCGTTAAATTACGAGAACAAATTCGTTAAATTATGAGAAAAATGTCGTTAAATTTCGAGAAAAAAGTCGAGATAAAATTTTGAGAAAAAAAGTCATTAAATTATGAGAACAAATTCGTAATTTAACGAATTTGTTCTCGTAATTTAAAGACTTTTTTCTCATAATTTAATGACTTTATTCTCAACATTTCATCTAGACTTTTTTCTCAAAAGTTTTTTCTCGAAATTTAACAACTTTAATCTCGAGATGGTTTTATTTTTTTTATTATTGCGTGGCCTTAATCCTCTTCCGTATTATAATGGTAGTGAATGCCACTAATAATTTTGAAGCCCAGAAAAGTGCATCCACCCATCATAAAAGTAATCCATACGGCTCCTTTAATAAAGGCCTTCTGAAGCGATGCGATGGGTTTTTGTAAGAAAACAAACAAACAGGACTGGGCAACAAACCCAAGCTCCTCTTCTCTTATATCGAAATATATATATTTTGTTTTGCTCTATCCTTTCCACATTTATTAAATATGTAATGCATCACGTCAGAGCTTCCCCTTCTGCCATAAGTCAGAAGTCGTGTACAGATGTTTGCTGGAATCTGGTTATTATATATTTATAATGTTGTAAATAATGATATTTTTCGTGCAAAAACCCATAGCTTCGCTTCAGAAGGCCTTTATTAACCCCCTGGAGATGTGTGGATTACTTTTTTGATGGATAGATATACTTTTTTGGGCTTCAAAATCGTTAGCACCATTCACTACCATTATAAAGCTCAGAAGAGCCAGGATATTTTTTATATAACTCCGATTGTGTTCATCTGAGAGAAGATAGTCATATACACCTAGGATGGCTTTAGTGAGTTAAAACCTGGAATAATTTTCATTTTTATGTGAACTATCACTTTAAATACCTATTGTACCTGAAAAACTTTAAATTTAATTCATATTTCTGTTATATTGTATTTGTCCTATTGTTTAGAATTTGCCTCTCATTTTCTTATTTTTAATAACAGAAATGAGATAACACAAAATAACTATCACGAGATATATGAAATAAAATTTCTCATTTTGTGAAATAAGAATTTCGTCCAGCTCTAATTGGAAGAGAGTTCAGCTGGACACAGAGACCATCTGTTCTAAAAATGACAACACCATACAGTACCTTGCCAGGAACCACAGCGCGAGAGAAGAGTTTGTTGAGCTGGACGAGCTCGTTAGGAGTCGTGTCAAACTTCAACGCAATGCTGTTGAGTGTGTCCCGGGACTCCACCTAGAGTTGAGGCAGACAAAAACAAAAGTTAGATATCATTTTATAAGCTAAAAAAAGTTCTAAAATGAAGACATCAGCTTCCAAGTAACACGGCTGACTAAGCTTTTAAATCTGTTGGAACAGCAAATCAAGGCCCCTGTGAAAACCGACCAATGCATTTTATGAGATGTCCACCTGTAACACAACACATCATCTAAAATTAAAGTTCCCCTTCTCTCTTATCCATCTGAAAAACGTGCAATATTAAAACAAAAACACAGCATTATTTTATTTTCGAAACTGCTACATTTATCCAGTGTCATCCAGTATGTAAAATACACAATAAAAATCTAACTGTATAAGTCAAAATGATTAAACCCACAGCTACCAACCAGTTTAAATGTGATTTTGCCCATTTAAACCGAATGGTTATGTCCAAAATCAGATAACTAAGATACATAACAAAACAGCTTTCATGTAAGCTCTAACTCACTAGGTGTTAAATCAATATCCTTCAAACTTGTTCAGAAGCACGTGGTTTGATTATAGCTGAAGAGCTCTAACCTTCTCTCGAGATACAATATCTGTCCTTCAGTGCCATGGGGAGATGATTGTATGCTTTGCAAATAGCATTCAAGAATCTCTAAATGTCATGTTAAACACACAAAAGAGAGCACAGAGGGACGTATTGAGCCGGCTCCATGATGACCACCGAGTCTGAAAAGCTTTAAAAATATCTCACCCAATGAAAACAAAAGCATCTTTATGCCACAAAAGACATGATTTGATGAAACATTATAGAAACATAACAGCTATAGAAATGACATACCATAAAAAAAGCATTCAGTGAATTCAGTCATTACCTCGAGACAAATTATAATTAAAGGCTTTCATATTGCATGATGCATGAGTGTGTTTACTGCAATGGCGACAATGAGGAATTCATCCTCTGATGGCTCGTCGCAGTGGCAAGATGTCACATTTGTACGTTTTGATAAATCCCCAGGTGGCAGGATCTCAGATCTCCGGATCACTCAGTCACCTGATCCAAATCATTGATTCTCATTGGGTATCGCTTACAGTCCAACAGCCGGACATAAATAATTGAGGGCCATCTCTCTGTCTGCATTCAATTTATCCTTCAGAGGGACCCTGAGTTTACTGATGAGTTTCACACACATTTGCATATATATATTTCATCTTCTGTTCATGTATATGTTCGTTTATCTGTGTGTGTGTGTGTGTAAGTTTAATATAGTTTGGATATAATAAACTGTCCATTTCAAAAGATATCTTTTTCAACAAGAAATAGTTTTTCATCAAATCTTCTATCCACGTGCGAACCCCGCTTCCAATATCTGCTACGGAATGAAAACTCATATGAGGTACATGGATCTCATCACAACCGTAGGAATGAAGTACAATCGCTGTGTAGCTCTAAGAGCATTGATTGATTACACCCATCAATCTCTGTGGACACAGGACCACAAATCACTATGATTGGTTGGTGTGGATATTAGGGTGTGCAATTACAGAGGGAAAGTGTACGGTTTCACAACACTGACAATAAGAAAGAGAAAGGTGGGGGCTTGGTTACAAAACAGCAACAGTAACAGCTACAAAAACTTCTGGAAATTCTTTTTAATCCCTTCATAGCAGTTTCATACCAACTTTTTCAGTGACCAGGGAATATATTAAAGGTTGAAATCGATAACCAATTCCCAAGTATTAAAATTTTCCATGTAACTTGCACCATTTGTGCTAAAGACACGAATGAGACTATCATTTTGAGGAGAGGAGAGCTATTCCTTTCCTAATTTTTCAGACGATTTTCTCCTGATGGATGATAAAATTGAACAAAACAACACCATAGACTGGACCAAAGCCTGGAGAAATTCATAGAGAATAGCAACGACCTAGCAACCCCCCAGATTGCCGTAGCAACTGCATAGCAACACCCTGTCACACACACCACTCCTTCACTACTCCATCATAGCAGTTAGCTTTGAAAGGGTACCACTCACATTTTTTTTTTTCTATAAAATCTAGTTTTTGATACCGATATCATACAGTATATTATAAAATTTATATTTCTCACATGAAACCTAGAATTTAACATGTTTTAAGTAAAATCAGACATCAGAACAACAGCAGTCTAATGTTTGAAAAAAAATCGATCAGGATCTATTATCGTTAACTGAACCTTAAACTATTAAAAAAAATGTTAATTGAGATAAAGTTGAAATAAAAAGTAAACATTAGATGAAAAACTTTACAAATTACAAATGTTGCCTTGACAACTAACTGAAATTTGAACAGTTTAAGTTGAAGCACTAAAATTACTAACGGGAAATAAATTAAACTAAAATGTATATTAATATAAAAAATATAAAATAAAAATAAATAAATAAATAAATAAATATAAAATATATATAGAATAAATCCCTAAATAATAATTTAAACTAAAACTAGAACTAAAACTCTTAAAAATGACAGAAGCACCTAACAAAATTACTAAAAAGTAAACAAAAATTTAAAATGAAAGCTTTGATTTTTATATTTTCAGTTAATACAAAATATGAAAAAATAAATAATAGAAATAAATTATACTAAAATAATACTGGTGATATTATCTAATTTCAATATTGGTTTAAATCAATTATATAATTGATATAAAATAAACTACATTCGCAAAATAAATAAAAAATAAAAAAAACTACAAAATAGAAATAAAATAAAAAATAATGTGCTGTAAGTATACACACAGATTTTCTAAATAAAGCTCTATTCCATGCACCTAAAGGTCTGGCTAAAAGATAGCAGGCTGACAGAAGCACCAGTCAGCTGCCACCTCATCTCCCAGCATCCCCGGCAATGCCACTGTTACCATGGAGAAAGTCACCACCTGATTTGAGGTCATCTCAAGAGCATATGAAAAAGCTCTCTCTTGCTTTCGCTTTCTCTCTCTCTCTCTTTCTCAAATCATTTAAAATGATAAAGGCAGGAGAAAGGCATGTTTCTGCAAAGACTTTAAATGCTCACACAATAAGATATCACACAACCTCCTAATATAGAGTCATTTTATTATGTGTGGTACATATTTTCCTGTCCTAACACCTTGCTTCCCAGCTGCAAAAAGACAGCAGGTAAACTACTGTACCATGAATAAGAGCAATTAAAGTCTTTCCTGCAGCACATACTAACAGCTCTGCAGAGTGAATGAATCATACCTGATGTGCAAGCACACATTTCCATCCCAAACATAATTACATACATGCGACTTTGTGTACACACACTCATCCTTAGTCAAGCGCACAAACACACACACCGGTGCATTATGTAAACAAAGCCACCTGGATCAGACAGACAACACCTACTACTCACCACATACTCCATGGTGCCTTTGGGCCTCTGGAAGGATATCCTCCGAACATCTTTCCTCTCCAGCGCACTCTTTTTCTGCCCGGTGTCTGAAAGTAAACGAGGGAGAGCGCGGGTTACGCTAGTCATGGTCCTCCTCTCTCTTCTCATCTCCTCTGCGCTCCACACGGTCTGTTCCCCCCCACCCCTTGCGTTTGTTCGTCCGTCCGTTAGCACCAGCTGCGGAGCGACAGAGAGAGAGAGGAAGCTTGCAGCCCAGTCGGCTAGTTAGTCCGCCTGCCCGCACACAGGGGAGTGGCTCTCGGCTATCACTGTGTGCTTGGATACACCGGTCTACTGGGACGTCAGACTCGACCTGTGGGTCTAAGTGTCTTGGCGACAAGAAAATGCCATTAAACAGTAGAGATGTTTTATGAAGCGTTATAAATGTCATTTTTATGAGCATACTTGTGTTGGGATCAATGCACTATGCCAGCTGAAACCATATGTGAACGTCTGAGAGTTTATAGCACAGCAGATTTGATTCTGATATTTTGGCCTGCCTAATAAAATAAACTACACTTGCATTTGGGTGATTTATGTTTGGATGATTAAAATAGGCACGACATTAAAAATAAATTATATTGTGATCATCTTTACTCTCAATGGTTTTCTGATTTTTTTTTATCTCTCTACACTATAAAAAAATGCCCTAATTCAACTTAAAATCTAAAGTTGCTGCCTTACATTTTTAAGTAGCTATAAACAAACTGGCTGTACAAGTCATTATTTTGATGAGTTAAAGTAATGGAAAAACATATATTGTCATGACTCACTGATCTTATTTTTAACAGTGAATCATACCTATTCCTTGCCTAACACTCCAAAATTGTTCATAAATCCATCATAAAAACATGAATTATCATAAGTTCTAAACCAGGTGTATTCAAATGGTGGCTTGGTTCCATCTGGGCAATGGGACATAATTGCGGCATTTTATCGTTTCTACAGTTTAAAGTGAGCAGCACTTCAAAACAACAGAGCATAACACACCACAAGTACTCAGTGTCATTTACGGTATATATAAAATGTAATTTATTCCTGAGATGACAAAGCTGAATTTTCATCATTATTACTCCAGTCTTCAATGTAACATGATCCTTCAGAAATGTTGAAATCCTTCAATGTTGAAACGGTTGTTCAAAAGAACTGCATTTATTTGAAATATAATTTTTTTTGTAACAATGTAAAAATCTTTGCTGTCACTTTTGATTAATTTAATGCATCCTTTGCTGAATGAAAAAAAAATGTCTTACTGACCCCAAACTTTTGAACAGTAGTGTAATACCAAAACCTGAATTTACAGTTGACACAAGCAGCCCACAAACACTGGTCTAAAAGACAAGTGACAGCCTTTCCCCTTGCTATCTGTTCAGGACAATAAATCACTGCTCTGAGCCTCTTATTATCTTGGCACCTTTGGCCATGACGGGTTATTTTTGGAAGCAGGTTCCCAACAGTGGCGGAAATGGCTCCCTGACTGATTCCCACGAGCAGATGCCTTCACAGACGCTCGTCGACGGGAGTGAAGGGTCTTTGGGTGAGAATGGAAGGTGTCCGCTTTGGCACAGGCTTCCTGTGAAGTTTAGTTACAATTCACCCTAGACAAACTAATCACGCTCACCTAGAAAAGTACAAGCTGTTGGGATACAACAGGTGCGATTCAGAATTGAGCATTCCTGATCGCCTTTATCTGGCAGCTGAACATTCAGTTCATACTGACCTTGAGGCAGGGCTGTACAGTGTACAGACATATAAAATCGATACAATATAAAATCGATCTGTGCGATGTACAAATTGACCTCAGTAGCACATGTGTGACACAGTTTTGTGTGCGAGACAGCTTGTTTGTGTGATGTGAGTGTTTGTTGTGTGCTTTTTTGGTGTCAAGTTGATCTGCATGATTAACTGAAACTGAAATCGTGATTTGGCTTAGTGTGATTATGAAATTGTAAAGTTTCAATTAAATAAATATATGCACAGTGTGTGTTTCATGATGAAGTGCACTGTGAACAAGTTACTTTTAAAGGTGCCCTAGAATTGAAAATTGAATTTATCTTGGCATAGTTAAATAACAAGAGTTCAGTACATGGAAATGACATACAGTGAGTCTCAAACACTGTTGTTTCCTCCTTCTTATATAAATCTCATTTGTTTAAAAGATTGATGAACAGGCGAATCTCAACATAACACCGACTGTTACGTAACAGGGGTGCACGCCCCCATTATTTGCATATGCCAGCTCATGTTCAAGACAAGGGCAGCCAGTATTAATGTCTGGATGTGCACAGCTGAATCATCAGACTAGGTAAGCAAGCAAGAACAATAGCGAAAAATGGCAGATGGAGCAATAATTGACAATAACTGACATGATCTATGATATCATGATATTTTACTGATATTTGTAAATTGTCTTACTAAATGTTTCGTTAGCATGTTGCTAATTTACTGTTAAATGTGGTTAAAGTTACCATCGTTTATTACTGTATTCACAGGGAACACCTTAGACTTATATTACATCTTTTGAAAAGACGTTCTACGGCACCTTTAAAAGTAATGCATTACAATATTGCTTAGTTACTTTTTATGGAAAATAATAATGTAGATTACTTTTTGCGTTACTTTTTCTCAACTGGGCTGGGCTTGCTTGATTTTTTTTGTGTGTGTGTGTTTTTTTAATAACAAAAGAACAAACACAAAAGTTCTATTTTTGGCAAAGGTTAATGCCCATTCACACCAAAAGTTAAATGAATAAGTCTCAGGCTGAAGGAAAGTCTTTTTTGCTTGTTAGTATAGTTGAATTGGATCATCGAAGGTCAGCAGCAAAGACACTGGTTAATAAAGTGAGATTATACATAAAGTATATTTGTGTCTTTTAACATATTTAATTATGGCAGAATTGGGTAATATTCTGAGTTTGCATTTCACGGTTTTTAATCATTTTGTGGAATACTGAATCTGTAAATGAGACGAGTAAATGCTCACGTTTAGTCTAGAACAGCAATAAGCATCATGTTTACATGGCCAGATATTTTGTTGTAAATGTAAAAGTAATGCGTTACTTTGCTAGTTACTTGAAAAAAGTAATCTGATTACATAACTCATGTTACTTGTAATGCGTTACCCCCAACACTGCTTATAATATGCATTTGAAAAATCAACATGCACCAAACATTGTTCCAAACTTGTAATGAGATGCACTTACAAACCTGTTGTCCAACAAAAGAGATCATTTAATGACATGCTTTTACTCCAAACTCACTTCACAGCGTCAGTCAAGTGCTTGAAATGACTCTTTTGTGATCTGATGTGGCTTCTCATCATAGAATGAGGCAGAAATGGTATTATTTTATAGTATTATATTTCAGTGATAAAGGCTATGTCAATTAGCACTGCATTAATACTTTATTCTTATGAAAATACCTGAGATGTCTAGAAGAACACAGTTAAACTCTATATTGTCCCAATCGTATGTATATTGTCTTCATGTTTCAGTGATCGAAACGTCTCTATCAGTGTTTCATTCTGCTAGCAAGAGCTAGAGGCGTTTATCCATATAAAGGGTTTTCTGGAATGTCATAAGGTTTATGACTTCTATGAGTATCACTTGTGGAGTTTCTGCGCTAGGGCGCCATCCAGCTACGAGTATGAAAAAGACATTATACATGCGCGTACTCATTGCTCCCAGTCACAACCCCCTATTTTGGGTTAAAAAAAGGAAACAATCATTTAAATGTTGATGTTGTTTGGACTGTGATTAGTGATTTTGGGATATGTAAACAAAACTGACTTAAATGTTAAGCAAGAGGTGCTACATTCCATTTGTGGCAAATTAAGAAAATGTTCGTCTGAAAACATTTCTTGGTATGCCCTGTATAGAACATTATGTCCTTTATTGGTCACATGCCTGTTTAAGTGTTGAACTGCACTACTTGTGGTTGTTTTCAGAGATGGTAACAGACGTTTTATACTCGTGCTACAATTGTGTGCCAACAAACAAAGTTTTTGACCTCTATAGCACCAGTGCGATGTGCAAAAAAATAAAAATAAATAACATACAGCAGTGCCTTGAGGGAACATAAAAATTAAACTAACAAGTTCTTCAAAAGTAAATCATCACTGCTATCACAGTTACATATTCAGAGTATAGGAGAGAACATCTCTTAACTAGGCTGAGTGTGCAAAACTAACTAATTCTCATCAAAAGACTACTCAAGGGATGATATACCTTCCAACTCGCCAGCCTCAAATAGTTCTTCGTTATTCAAAGATTAAAAGGAAGCTGGAGTGCCAATTAAAGTCATTCTTACTCAGTGTAAGCCTGATGTAAAGACAGCGTACCAGGACTGTTTGAAATGCCAGCTGCACACTTCAACCCAAATGAGACCCCAGGGACTCCTCTGTCAAAGTACCTGAGCTAGAGGCTGGAAGGTGCTGAGGATACAGCATGCGCATTAAAAACACGACTATGCAGGCCGATTTACACTATGGTGTCCCTTTTGTCTCATAAATGTCCCATTATAATGAAACTGCAAGGGCCAGCAGTTTAAGACAAGCCTTAAAGGGACCAGATATTGGGAAAGAATTATTTTACTTGCTCAGTTCAGTGCTCCATTTAGACACAAACTTTCAAGAACTTCCAGATGAATACTAAGCTGAAAAAAAGGCCTTTCCAAAACTGTCATGATGTTAGAACCATGAGCTTATTAACATGACCACCTACATAATACACATGAACGTCTATTCAGTATTCAGCAACTTGACTCACCCTAATAAACTGCATTATGCGGACGGTAAACAATCATGACAGAGGTAATTTACATAGAGAAGTCTTAATGGTACATTAGTAAAAACAGCCTGTTTAATTCTGAGGATCAGAGAAGGGTGGAAAATAGTAATGTAAACATAAGTTATGACTGAACATTGCAGGGCATTTTAGGGGGCATTATTGTGGCTTTTAAATTACCTATTAAAGAAATAAATCATCCAAAATTGATTCACCATCCACATCCAAAACAGCATGCTGCTTGGAATTACATGCTGATCTTTTTATTTACTATTTACTGTAGAAAAGTGACTGGTATCACTAAAATAAGGGAATTGATGGTTTTCATTTTACCAATATGCATTGCGTCAGGCTGACAAATGTTTATCTAGAGGGAGGATATGGCCTTCTAAATAATGATTCTTACGTTCAGATTAAAAACACTTTTAAACAGATTTATGTCTGCATATGAATTCTGGACTGCAGCATCTGTTCTCTTGCGGGTTCGCTGCATGGAGACAAAAGCAGGGAGGGTTGAAAAGTGTTAAGGTCAGCTGTGAGAAACACCAACTCAGCAGTCTGCTGTCTCCTCCTATCACCTGTCACATTACAGGGAAGCGGAGCAGGACCCTGAAGTCATTACATGGATTTATGAACTGCTGTCAATCAAAGTGTCCATCACTCCCTTCACTCCCCGGCTGCAAGATTGCACGAGTTACTCAAATCAACTCAATCTTGAGCGTGTCCACAGCTTTCAATTGCTTTAAGACTGGAGATTGATTATTGCTGAAAAGAGGTAGAAGGTATCTGGATTTATTATAAGCCTGTTTAAAATTAAATAAATAAAATATAAACTTGGTATGTAATCGCCCAGAATACCCTAGCAACCACACATATTAAAACATGCTTCAAAAATGTTACCAAGCATCTGAAATATACTCAATAGTATAAAACAAATCTACATTTAAGCAGATCCTCAATTTGTTTGCTCAAATCATCTGCATATTTTAAAGGAGGACATCTATTACAGCAAGAAAACAGCCAGCCTGGAATCAGGATAAATCACTTTTAGTGAATCTACAACAAGTCCATTGGCAAGTTTAGATTTGTGCTTCATATATCGAGTCAAATTATCCTTGCACATATTGGCCTCACTTTGCTTCTGCAATAAATCTGTGATATATGCCATGCAATCCTGCTGAGCTGCAAAATAACATTTAAAATGTATAGTTTAAACAGCTCCACTACATACTTGAACATGCTTGCAGCTACATCAACGAAAATCAATTAAAAATGTACTCCAATACGAGAAGACAAGCTCTTTCATTTGTGTTATGCTGCTTTAGCCAGGAATTTTGGACTATTGAATCTCGACTAAAACTTTTGACAGCTGGCATGATGCCTGGAAAGGGAAAAGTAGGTCACATTTACTTCTATTGCAAGGCAAGTCAACAACAGGCAAGCATTTACGTGAAGCTTTGTTGTTTTTATTTATTTTATATTAACTTATAATAAAAACAACAATATAATAACAATAATTATAATGTACACATTAAAACAATAGCATTATTTATTACAGAATGGAAAAACACAAATTTAGTTAAAAACATTGATTAACCAGTATTGTTTACAATAATTAATATGTTACTTATAGGACACTTTCTGCAAGTTTAATACACCCTCTGCTGGCTCATCTTAGTAGTGTCTGAAAATAGTTAACTCATTAGTGTCCAAACCTTGATAAATCCTCAAAGAAAACTAACAATTTGCATTACTTATTATTTTATATTAATGTCACTTACTAATTAATTTGAATAAATGAAACCGTATGAAAAAAAAAAAAAACTCAAATATCTAATTAGCCAAATCACATGGCAGAAGCTCAATGCATTTAGGCATGTAGACATGGTCAAGACGATCTGCTGAAGTTCAAACTGAGCATCAGAATGAGGAAGAAAAGTGATTCAAATGATTTTGAATGTGACATGGTTGTTAGTGCTAGATGAGCTGGTTTGAGTATTTCAGAAACTGCTGATCTACTGGGATTTTCTCACACAACCATCTCTAGGATTTACAGAGAATGGTCCAAAAAAGAGAAAATATCCAGGTAGCGGCAGTTCTGGTCACAGGAGAATGGTCAGAGCATGCTGATAGAAAGGCAACAGTAACTCAAATAACCACTCGTTACAGCCGAGGTCTGCAGAAAGAACATCTCTGAATGCTCAACACGTAGGACCTTGGAGCAGATGGGCTACAACAGCAGAGGACAGACCGGTGCCACTCCTGTCAGCTGAGAACAGGAAACTGAGGCCACAATTTGCACAAGCTCACCAAAACTGGACAACAGAAGATTCGGGGGGGGAATAAAGTTGCCTGGTCTGATTAGTCTTGATTTCTGCAGCGAAGTTCAGATGGTTGGGTCAGAATTTGGCATAAACAACAAGAAAGCATGGATCCATCCTGACTTGTATCAATGCTTCAGGCTATAATAGTGTGGGGGAGATTTTCTTGGCAAACTTTGTGCCCCTTAGTACCAATTAAGCATTATTTAAAGGTGCCCTAGAATAAAAAATTGAATTTAACTTGTCATAGTTAAATAACAAGAGTTCAGTACATGGAAATGACATAAAGTGAGTCTCAAACACCATTGTTTCCTCCTTCTTATATAAATCTCATTTGTTTAAAAGACCTCCGAAGAACAGGTGAATCTCAACATAACACCAACTGTTACGTAACAGTCGGAGTGTGCGCCCCCAATATTTGCATATGCCAGCTCATGTTCAAGCATTAGACATGGGCAGGATGTCTGGATGTGCACAGCTGAATCATCAGACTAGGTAAGTGAGCAAGGACAACAGCAAAAAATGGCAGATGGAGCAATAATAACTGACATGATCCATGATATCATGATATTTTTACTGATATTTGTAAACTGTCTTTCTAAATGTTTCGTTAGCATGTTGCTAATGTACTGTTAAATGTGGTTAAAGTTACCATCGTTTCTTACTGTATTCAAGAAGACAAGACTGTAGTTATTTTCATTTTTTAAACACTTGCAGTCTGTATAATTCATAAACACAACTTCTTTCTTTATAAATCTCTCCAACAGTGTGTAATGTTAGCTTTAGCCACAGAGCACCATCAAACTCATTCAGAATCAAATGTAAACATCCAAATAAATACTATACTTACGCGATTAGACATGCTGCATGAAGAACACTTTGTAAAGAACAATTTTGAGGGTTTTATTAGCTGTGTGAACTTTGTTTATAATGTTAAAGGCAAGTGCGAGCTCCATGGGTGGGGAGCGTCAGCATTTAAAGGGGCCGCAGCCTAAATCGGCTCATATTTAATGATGCCCCAAAATAGGCAGTTAAAAAAAGTAATAAAAAAAATCTCTGGGGTATTTTGAGCTGAAACTTCACAGACACATTCAGGGGACACCTTAGACTTATATTACATCTTTTAAAAAGACGTTCTACGGCACCTTTAAACACCACAGCCAACCTGAGTATTGTTGCTGACCATGTCCATCCCTTTATGACCTCAGTGTACCATCGTCTGATGGCTACTTCCAGCAAGATAACGCTCTGTGTCACAAAGCTCAAATCATCTCAAACTGGTTTCTTGAACATGATAATCTGTTCACTATACTCAAATGGCCTCCACGGTCACCAGATCTCAATCCAATAGAGCACCTTTGGGATGTAGTGAATTAAGGCAAAAAGGGTCCAAACCGGTACTAGCCAGGTGTATCCAATAAAGTAGCCAGTGAATGTATATACTGTGTATCCATACAGTATATAAATATGGGCAAGTCCATAAGTTTTCAGAAAGAAAACAAATAAACAACATTTTATATGACATGTACTGAAGATTGCGTATGGGGAAGTAACACTCCCATTTTCCATCCACTCTATTTTAGTGTTTTTCTACAGAAGCTCAGCGTCCACTGCACTTCACTTGAGAAGATTACTTTTTGTGAGTGTGTATGTGTGTGTTTGTGAGGGAGCTACATACGAGAGCTAATTCTGAGCTGTGAGGTTCAATCTCCAATACACACACACAGCTATAAAAGCCTTTAAAAGCCAAGAACGCCACACTGTGCTTTTTCTTTTAACCCTTGATGTTCCTGAAAATGGACAGAAAGCATCCAGGACAACAAATATACTCATTGCATCACTCATGTTCATAGAACAGCCAGTTCCATTAGATGCAAGAACAACATTTAGGAACATGTACAAATTAGTAGAGCCTCAGGGAAAATTCTATATCTAAGCCACACTTACTGCTGAAACATTTATAAAAGGCATTTATATGAACTCTGATGTGATGCTGCTGAAGACAGCGAACAAATCACCGTGATTAACAGCCTAATTAGTGTGACTTACGGCATCTACTACACTAGTCCGGCGGAGATCCGATCAAAGGCTTTGATTAAAAGATCTTCTCCACAGATAGTTAATTGGGAGAGACACCCGACTGCTGGAGAACTAACAGCAGAACTGCATCATCAGTCACAGGAGACTGAACTGAAGCCTCCGGCTGCCGTCGACCCTGCCCTGCAGGTAACAATGAGAAACATTAGCCTTAATGGAAGCGACGCTGGGATGTCACAAAATACCTCCAGTATCTGTCCTTTGGGAAAAATCTTGCTGAAGTAATTACTGCATGCTCACAAGGTTAACTGAGCTTATGGTGTAGCTGTCTGGGTATAAAACAACACGCAAATGTACGTTTACATGCTCACCTGAGGATTATGAGTGCGTTTATTCACCACCGCAACAGCCAGTTCTCCTAAAATGGCCATTAGGAAACGTGATGCATCATGGCTATTTGTAGTCATACTCAAAAGATCAGAAGCGGCTTGAAAAGAGCTGGAAAGAGCAAGACTAGTGGATATTCAATAGATGTTTTTGTTATTACAGTGCATTATTTATGGTGAACTAACTTCCAAAATCTTCTTCTGCTAGCAACTTTCAAACTGTTTGGTCTGGAAAGCCTTCTGAACTTTACATGACCCAGGGAATTAAAGAGTAAGGTGGTTTCAATTTGCAGTCCAACTAGACTTTCCACCATCTTGGAATTTAATTTAAGTTCAAATGGATTTTTCATTTTTGAAAATGTCTCCTCATTATGCCCTAATGAAACTGATAGTGGTGAAGCAAAACTGGAAGTGAGGCTGATTGTTAAAGGAACACTCCACTTTTTTTGAAAATAGGCTCATTTTCCAACTCCCCTAGAGTTAAAGAGTTGAGTTTTACAGTTTTCGAATCCATTCAGCCGATCTTCGGTTCTGGCGGTACCACTTTTAGCATAGCTTAGCATAGTTCATTGAATCTGATTAGACCGTTAGCATCGCGCTTAAAAATGACCAAAGAGTTTTGATATTTTTCCTATTTAAAACTTGACTCTTCTGTAGTTAAATCGTGTACTAAGACCGACAGAAAATGAAAAGTTGCGATTTGCTAGGCTGATATGGCTAGGAACTATACTCTCATTCTGGCGTAATAATCAAGGAACTTTGCTGCCGTATCATGGCTGCAGCAGTGCAATGATATTACGCAGCGCCCGTGAGCCCCTGCTTGCACAGGGAACGTGCCTTGCAACCATGGAGACGTATGTGAGAGACGCTGCGTAATATCATTGCACTGCTGCAGACATGATACGGCAGCAAAGTTTCTTGATTATTACGCCTGAATGAGAGTATAGTTCCTAGCCATATCAGCCTAGCAAATCGCAACTTTTCATTTTCTGTCGGTCTTAGTACACGATTTAACTACAGAAGAGTCAAGTTTTAAATAGGAAAAATATCAAAACTCTTTGGTAATTTTTAAGCGCGATGCTAACGGTCTAATCAGATTCAATGAACTATGCTAAGCTATGCTAAAAGTGGTACCGCCAGAACCGGAGATTGGCTGAATGGATTCGAAAACGGTAAAACTCAACTGTTTAACTCTAGGAGAGTTGGAAAATGAGCCTATTTTCAAAAAAAGTGGAGTGTTCCTTTAAAACATAACATTTTTCATTGACCACAAAGTTGGCAAACAGTAAGTGAGGCTATATTTTGCCAAGAAAACTTGAGAAAAGTATTTCTTATAAGAAACAAGAGAAAAAGTAGATGGTAGAATGATTATTAAAGGGACAGTTCACCCAAAAATAAAAGTTCTGTCATTAATAACTCACCCTCATGTTGTACCAAACCCTTAGGCCGTGTGTCCACCAAAGCGTTTTTAGCCAGCTGAAAACGCTAAGCGCTCTGCTTAAAACGCCTATCTGTGAGCGTTTGAGAGCGCTTCTGCAGTGCAGCGTTTTTTTCCGTTGAGACACTTTGTTGCTATGATACGGAATATCCGTGGCACTGTTACTTATAACTGATTCTGCAGGTAATTTGTTTCAGACTAAAAATGTTGACACAATGTGGAATTACTTGCCATGTATGTTCGGAGACCAGCAATATTAATTTTTCATCCATTTTGTTCCGTTCACTTCTTGTTGATGTCATTGTACAGCAAAAATGTTGTGACAGTTGGTCGGTGTTGTATTTGCCCCGCCCCTCCTCAACTCTGATTGGATGGCTGGGTAAAAAGTGACAGTGATTAGCGCAGCTTTTTACCCAAAGTTGAACATTCTTCAACTCGAGGCAACCAGTAAAAAACGCTGAGCTCTCAACGCTTGAACGTGAAAAAGACGCTCAGCGCCTCGTTACGCTCCTGGCGTTTAAAAAACGCGGCGTTCCCATTGAAAACAACTCAAAAAGCATGCTAGTAGCTGGAAAAAACGCTTTGGTGGACACACGGCCTTAAGACTTCGGAACACAATGAAGATCTTTTTTGATGAAGATCTTTTTGATGAAGATCTTTTTTTTCTGTCCCTCCATAAACAGCTACAGGACTACCCATTTTACAGTTCAAAAAGTTCATAAAAAGATCGTAAAACTAATCCATATGATTTGAGCAGTTTAGTCCAAAGTTTTCTGAAAAGACTCAATTGCTTTTTTTGATGAACAGATTGAATTTAGGCTTTTATTCACATATAAACATTTCTCAACTTACACATCAGTCGTGGTAAATGAAAGCTCAAGCATACTGCTTGACGTGCAAGAAACAAATGAGCTTCATTCTCATGTTATGCAGCATGTTTGAGCTTCCTTAAGAACCAATGAGGTTCATTCTTGTGTTACGCATCACGTTAGAGCTTCCAGAAGAGATTTGTTCTCGCGTGTCAAGCAGGTTTGGCTGAGCTTCTGTTTATGTTCGCTGATCAATGTTTATATGTGCATAAAAGCCTAAATTAAATCTGTTCATCATATTCGGTTGTTAAGTCTGACGTCACCGGACGCTTCCGGGTCCAAACACTCTATCTCATATCACAAGAAAACAACAAATGGTGCTAATATACACACACAATGTGATGTAATACTTCCAAAAAATTATAATCAAAACCTTTATCTCCATACCAAAATGGCCAGACAGTGATTCATCTTTTATAAATCGTTAAAATATTAATGTCTGTGACGCTGTGAGCACAGAGACCGTTGTTGTATTTATTTTAAATGCTTAACTTTAAAATGTTAAATGTTTAATATGAATAAATAGCGCTCATAAACGGCCATGGAGATGGCATTCTCAAGTGAAACGAGTTGAGGCTTGGACCCAGAAATGGCTTTGCTTACGTCACGACACAAGCGGATAAAGCAATCGAATCTCTTCAGACATTTTTGACTAAACTGCTCAATTCATATGGATTAGTTTTACGATCTCTTTATGAAGCATCAAAGTGTCAGTTGTGTGGCTGTCTATGGAGGGACAGAAAGTTCTCAGATTTCATCCAAATTTTTTTTTATTTGTGTTCCGAAGATGAACAAAAGTCTTATGGCTTCAGAACAACATGAGGGTGAGTAATTAATGATTTTTGGGTGAACTAACCCTGGACATGTAAATCATGTAACCCTGAAGACTGGAGTAAAACTAGAAATTAAGCTTTGCTATCATATTTAAATTATTATTATAGTTGTTTTAAATTCTAACAATATTACTGCTATTTTTGATCAAATAAATATGGCCTCAGTAAACATAAGGGACTTCTTTCAAAAACACCCAAACTTTTGAATGGTAGGGTATATCCTTCGAAAAGACCAAAATACTGAGTATAACCCTTTGAAATGACCAGATTCATCAAGACGTAAGTAACAGTCAAAGGGTTAAAGTGTGTTCATTATTGTTACTATAACGGTTCTCCGTCCAGTCTAGAGGCTGGAGCATCTCTTGCAACTCAGGAGTAATTACTCTCTCTCTCTCTCTGTATGTGTGGGTCCACAGAGGGATGAGATCCTCTTTTCTCCTCTGATTACAGTCTCAAAGGTATCCGTTTTCCTCTTACCGCAGGGCCGGCATGCCAGTTCCTGTGCCAACACTGGATTAAGCATAACTAACAAGTCTCACTGGAATATTCCTTTCCACCGAAAGACAATGTTAATGTTAATGTTAATGTTAATGTGTTCGATTTGTACTAGAAGTGTTTTCTAAGTCTTTTCTAATGCATCATAACACATTCAATAAGTAATAATACACCCTTAAAATCATTAAGTACTTAGATTAAAAAAAACACATAGTGTGATTACAATACTAAAACTAAAATTAAATAGTAAAAAATACAATAGAAATGATAAAATACTAAATAATAACCCAAGATAAGCGGTTTTGCTAAGAAAGCCAAAGGAAACTCCAATCTGTTCCTTAAGAACAGATTATACCGTAATAAATCTGGGCAGATGGGTTACTGAAGAAGACATCACGCACCTAAGGTATAACCTCGCTTGAGCTCTCCACGTCGAGGACTACGAGCCTTCTGGATGTTGCTGGTATTGATCTCCTTTTCTTCTCTTATGGCTGTTCTGGTCATATTCTGTATGATGGGCGACGCCAGCAGGTCTTTGACGAATGAACCGGCATAACCCTCATCAGGGATGTCCACTGACTGGGACTTTTTCTTCAACCTAGAATAAAGAAAGGGAAAAAATGCATTTAATTTAAAGAATTTAAACCGCAGTAAATCTTTTTATTTAATCTCATTTCATTTTTTTGTTGTTGTTGTCTGCCTTCCAAAAATTTGAGGTACTTATTTTTTTAAAGAAATTAATACTTGTATTTAGCAAGGACGCATTACATTAATCAAAAGTGACAGTAAAGACATTGTTACAAAAGATTTCCATTTCAAATTCTTTTGAACTTTCTATACATCACAGAATCCTGAAAAAAAAATGTCAGTGAGAATAAGAGACTTTCAAAAACGGTGAAAAAAAATCTTACCGACCCAAAACTTTTGAATGACTTTTGCCTTAAATTTGCGCACAATATATTTTAATAAATTTTTTACATTTATATGTATATTTTTCCCCTGAGGTCCAGGTTTTCTTCCTCAAAAGCATTAAAGGATTAGTTCACTTTTAAATAAACTTTTCCTGATAATTTACTCACCCCCGTGTCATCCAAGATGTCCATGTCTTTCTTTATTCAGTCAAAAAGATATTAAAGTTTTTGATGAAAACATTCCAGGATTTTTTTCCTTATAGTAGACTTGAATGGGCACCAAACAGTTGAAGGTCAAAATTAGTTTCACTGCAGCTTCAAATTGTTCAACATGATCCCAGATCGTGATAAGGGTCTTATCTAGAGAAACCATCGCTCATTTTCTAAAAAAAAATTTAAATTATATAAGTTTTTACCTTAAATGCTCATCTTGAACTAGCTCTCTTCTTCTTCTCCTCTATTTGAATTCCGGCAGTGTAGACACTGCTAAGTGTAATACTGCCCTCCACAGGCCAATGTTTGAACTAATTTTTATATGCAATATGTATAGTGCAAGTATATAACAATTAGTTCAAACTTTGACCTGTGGAGGGCAGTAATACGCTTAGCAGTGTCTACACTGCTGGAATTCAAATAGAGGAGAAGAATAAGAGAGCTAGTTCTAGATGAGCATTTAAGGTTAAAACTTATATAATTTTCCATTTTTTTCAGAAAATGAGCGATGGTTACACTAGATAAGACCCTTATCTCTCATCTGGGATTGTTTTGAACAATTTGAAGCTGCAGTGAAACTAATTTTGACCTTCATCTGTTTGGTGCCCATTGAAGTCTACTATAAGGAAAAAAATCCTGGAATGTTTTCATCAAAAACTTTAATTTCTTTTCGACTGAAGAAAGAAAGACATGGACATCTTGGATGACATGGGGGTGAGTAAATTATCAGGAAAAGTTTATTTAAAGGTGAACTAATCCTTTAAGCAGTCAATGTTTGATTCTTTTAATATCTCTTTTTGAACAATGACATTAAGCATCTTTGCTGGAATAACACACAAAATCAATACATATTGCATTCTGCTTATTTTGCAGAGTGTATAAAAGTAGCCTTTAGATAACATTTTTAGTGACTCTGTCCCTTTTGCAGAAACTGCAGTAAAGGTGAAAGATGAAGACCAAGAGCTAGTGACACAAGTGATGGGGACAGACAGGCAGGCCTGTCTAGATGCACTAACCTAGATCAAGAGAAAACAGTTTGAAGTCTCACACTCACTCATTCACCCAAGCAATGAGCTCAGGACACAGAACTCCAGGACAATAGAAAGCGTAATATTGATAAGACAATTTCATTTAGGAATTAACCAACCATATATTACTGTCTCCTTCTACAAACCATGTTCAACCTTAACACTCGTTATGAAAACTCAGATATTGATATTGAAAATTGTCATGGTAATGTCAGTAAATATTGACAAACTAAAGCAGGCTGCTAAAGGATATTGCTGTTGACATTGGTAAAGGGGTCAAAAAAAAAAAAATCAGGTTTTTATTGTCACAGCTAGATCACCTGCTTTTATTGTCCCATAGGGAGATATTAAAATGCTATAAATCTGGGCTGGACTTATCAGCTAATGGACTCACTCTCATTTACAACATGCAATTGTCAGGGTAAATGTGAAACTGCTCACATGAGCCCTCTGCATGTCAACAATATTTAAGCATCAACGGCAGGTAACCGTCCCTCTGCAGAATGACCTAATTGCTTGTGGTCTGAGAACATCCAGAGCAAACAAAAGAAAATGTATGGCCAACTTGCTCAGAAAGAAAACAGGAAAATAAAAGCAGCATTTTGGTTTGTGTTGATTATTCAAAGCACACACTCTCTGTAGTCATTTATCAATACTAATATCCAAGCATTACCACACTGTGTGTAAATTAGCTGATTAAAATAGTGGGCAAGAAATAAAGTTTCATCAAAAGGGGTGACTGCTTGCCTTCAGAACATCAAGGACACTACAGCTAAAAGCAAATTCAAAGAGCCTCCATTTAAACACAAATTATTGCCACAAATCACAGAAAACCCTTGAACATTTTTTACCCTTTAATGACATCAATTTAAACCATCCAGAAGCAGTACCAGCAATCAGTGTGCCAGTTGAAATATCTTGCTGCTATGATATCCGATGAGGGATATCATAGCACAACAGCACTTGCCAGACTGAAGCCGATATGGAGGAACAAGAACATCACCTTTAGATTAAAGCTCTGGTTATCTCAATCTTCCTGTATGCATGTGAATTGTGGACACTGACAGCTGAGCTTGAGAGAAGAAAATACAGGCCTTGGAAATGCGATGCTTTCGAAAGATTCTGGGCATCAGCTGCAAAACCATGTGACCAATTAGGAAGTGTGCTACCCCATTAGGCAGCGTGCTGGGCCCTATGAAGAACTCCTGGCAACTGTCAAAAGAAGGAAACTGCAGTGGCACCAGATCCTCCGGGCTGGCCAAAACCATTCTCCAGGGCAGGGTTGAAGGAACAAGAAGGAGAGGGAGACCCAGGAAAAACTGGGCAGACAATATCAAAGAATGGATTGGAGCTGACTTTGCTAAGACACAAGTCCTGGCCAAGAACCGCCGGAAATGGAAGGAGCTGTCTAAACGTCCATCTGCTGTGGTGCCCTGACAATCCAATGGATTATAGCAGTAGTTCTCAAACTTGTCCTGGTGTACCACCAGCCCTGCACATTTTACAAAACATCATTCGAAACTGTAAAGGGTCTACTTCTGCTGTCTACTTTTATTTGTGTAAACTCACAATAACAAAAAAACAACTTTGTGGCTTTGTAAAATAAAGAGGCAGGCCTGGTTCTCTCAAATGAAAGCAAGAGCACCTTCAGTTGATGCTGTAATAATATCGGCGAAACTGATTTGACAAATGCTCCAGTGCATATTTGTGTTTGCATTCTGGAGAGCGTCAAAGGGTTTCTATTTACAATGTGTTCTTGCAGCTCTGAGAAATGAAGCCAATCACAAACATGTCTGTTAATCTCCTGAATGCAATGACCAATCAGAGGTGTCACCGCTCAAAAGGTCAGAGTTTTGTTCAGTGCCGAGTTCTCCTGGCTTTCAAAAAGTGTAGACATGATAATGTGAAAAGAGATTCATTGTGCTGTGTAGACCGCTTAATTGATTATAAAGGAACTTTGTGAGATTACGACGAACTGAAATGAGTGACAGCTTTTTTGTGATTTTAAATTGAAAGCTCTTTGTGCACATTTATGCCAGTTCAGTACTTTCAATTTGTTACAATATGTTTACTATATCAAATTTGACAAAGAAAAAAAAAAATTAGTTGACAATGCTATGCATCTAAAATTTCAAAAATGCTTCAACAGTGAAAGAACTTAAGCATCTTGCCCTCAAAAAAACCCAAAGGAACTAGGGACTTTGGTACTCAGAGTCTTTCAACTGCAGGGACCAGGGTCTAATCAAGTTCCAGGTAAAAATTCTCCCCTCAGAAAGTCCCTGCTAACAAGGTAGTACTTTTTCAAAGTTCAGGAACTTTTGGGGATGGGATTTGGGCGCTGAACATGCTGATTGGTTGAGTTCATGCAATATTTTGATTGGTTGACTCCACGCAGCATTTTATTTCAACCACCATTATTAAAAGTCTTTTGTGGCAAGTGCATTAAGAGTTGTTTGCTATTCGAATCAACAGTGGATTTTAAAAACCGATGGACCGAAGGCGAGGTTCAGGCTTTATTAAGCTTATATGTGGAGGATGAAATCCAGCGGGAACTGGAACGTCGCACCCAGTTCTACGTCACCGGACTTATCTTCAGACCGCAATGGAAATGCAGACAGCAACAGGTCTGGGGGAAAATAAGTTCCTGGGACAATTTGGGGTAACTTCAATGGAAACGTGGCTTAAGTGACAGAAATATTAATGCATTAAACAGAACTTGCAGATGTCATTCATGTTACTTCTGTATCAGCATGGAACATGTTTAATGAAGGGTAAGAGAGCATTAATAGAGATTATGATAGATTTTAAGCTGCTCAAACTCCTGCTGAACTCCTTAAATATTACATAACAGCAGCAGGTGTTAGACTGATACCCTATGGGCACTGAACTTATTAGACATTAAAATATGAACCAACCTTAATCTGAGTGTTACTATTCTGATTTATTTATTACCTAAATGTCTTGTTATCGTGTCAACCAAATGCAAGTAGAAGTTAAAAGCCATAGTCATAAAGGGTGACAGAAATATTTTTCAAATGTTTCCTCCTTGAAAGAACTTACAAGACTTATACCCAAGTAAGTAACCACCTAGAAACCACCCACAACACATTAGCAACTCCTAGCAACCACTCAGAAGACCTTAGCAACCCCATAGTAACTCTCTGGCAACCACCAATGCCAACAAAAGAAATTGTAATGAAATTGTTAAATCCAGCAAAAAGCTTGTTATTGCACAAGCCTGATTATAATATGAGGGATATTAAATATTCACATTCTGTGCTCTGTAAGATTCTGACATCAAAGTCTGGAAGTGGGTCATTGTTGAATATGTTGTAGAAGAACAAACACTAACAAAAAGAAAAAGACTACTGGGGAAACTTCTGTTTTCACAAAGCCAAGACAGTAAAGCACAAATGAATCTAAAATAGCCATGTAATCCACAGAAATAAAGATTTCTGCATCAAATAAGACATCTCCACTGAAATGCTGCCATAAATAGAAAGATTGCAACCAAATTATTTATGCAGCAAATTTATTTACATGACTTGGCTTTTTAATTTGGCATTACGTGACTTTTTTTCATGCAATTGGCAATTTATAAAATAAAATAAAATAAAATAAAATGATCATTATATTAAAAGTTAATAGAAACCAGAGACAAATCAATTTTGCGGA